>NC_081168.1:30589335-31208502 GCF_012432095.1 Onychostoma macrolepis
TAAATGATTAAAAGTAAGTAAAGCAAGATACAAATACTGACTTTGCATAACAACATACTGAAAACCAGAAAACATTGTAGCAACTACACACAGCTCTCTAGCATTGTAGCGGTGAGTTTTGCACGGTCAAGCATCACTCACATTTTCTTCAGAAAATATACTCTAGGTTCATGCTTTTATTTTTACCCGGAGGAATATGTATTTTATTGCAACCGCATTCAACACATGCTGTTTAGTTGCCAAAACATCTTGCACCACTGAGAGAAATGTTAATGTTGTTGAGTACACATTTGCTTTGTAAAACAAAAAACCCTCTCAACCAATCTGTGAAGATGAGTTTTTATGGATATTTGAATTACACGTGCAAGAAGTGTTATATGCCAGAGAGCGCAATGACGTTAACAATGCAGCATCCAGCAGAGAGAAGCAAACGATTGCATCAATTCAAACGGAGAAAGTAAAATTAATATTCTTCCAAGGTATGGAAAAGTGGCACTTCGACGCAATCATCCCCAACTGTCTGCTGCACAACTCAGAGAAATGGGCAATGAAACAGTAGATATAAAATGGATCTATAAAGGTGAATTATAATGCACTCTTTCAGGCTTGAGCTGCCATAGTTTGCAGCAAAGAGTCATGGGCTGTCCTGCTGTGTAAATGTTTCTGTGGTGATCAATTAGGAGATGTGATGCCTGTTGTGTTGTTGTCACATCATCCATCAAACAGCTTGCAAGACACGGATGACAGACAAACACTAACAAGATGAACGAGCGGATCTCCATTTGGCATTTATCAGAGATGTGAGACTCTAGCTGTGTGCCCTCTTGTGTCTGAAGCAGATGCTAATATGTTTACCCTGTGATGTGATTAAACCATAAATCTCACACTTCAAACGCTATTTATATGATGGGGTTTAAAGTTCAGTGTGCAGTTTGACGTCACTCAACAGTTTGAACACTCTTACTGTACTTATATGCTTCAATAGTAAATTTTATCCAAATCTTTGCTGATTCAGTCTTAAAGGGGTCATGGCTTTTTTTTCCAACTTATTTTTTATTAAATTATATGAATATAATTCATATATATATATATATATATATATATATATATACACACATACATACATACATACAGTGGGTACGGAAAATATTCAGACCCCCTTAAATTTTTCACTCTTTGTTATATTGCAGCCATTTGCTAAAATCATTTAAGTTCATTTTTTTTCCTCAATGCACACAGCACCCCATATTGCCAGAAAAACACAGAGTTGTTGACATTTTTGCAGATTTATTAAAAAAGAAAAACTGAAATATCACATGGTCCTAAGTATTCAGACCCTTTGCTGTGACACTCATATATTTAACTCAGGTGCTGTCCATTTCTTCTGATCATCCTTGAGATGGTTCTACACCTTCATTTGAGTCCAGCTGTGTTTGATTATACTGATTGGACTTGATTAGGAAAGCCACACACCTATCTATATAAGACCTTACAGCTCACAGTGCATGTCAGAGCAAATGAGAATCATGAGGTCAAAGGAACTGCCTGAAGAGCTCAGAGACAGAATTGTGGCAAGGCACAGATCTGGCCAAGGTTGCAAAAAAAATTCTGCTGCACTTAAGGTTCCTAAGAGCACAGTGGCCTCCATAATCCTTAAATGGAAGACGTTTGGGACGACCAGAACCCTTCCTAGAGCTGGCCGTCCGGCCAAACTGAGCTATCGGGGGAGAAGAGCCTTGGTGAGAGAGGTAAAGAAGAACCCAAAGATCACTGTGGCTGAGCTCCAGAGATGCAGTCGGGAGATGGGAGAAAGTTGTAGAAAATCAACCATCACTGCAGCCCTCCACCAGTCAGGGCTTTATGGCAGAGTGGCCCGACGGAAGCCTCTCCTCAGTGCAAGACACATGAAAGCCGGCATGGAGGACTCCAAGATGGTGAGAAATAAGATTCTCTGGTCTGATGAGACCAAGATAGAACTTTTTGGCCTTAATTCTAAGCGGTATGTGTGGAGAAAACCAGGCACTGCTCATCACCTGTCCAATACAGTCCCAACAGTGAAGCATGGTGGTGGCAGCATCATGCTGTGGGGGTGTTTTTCAGCTGCAGGGACAGGACGACTGGTTGCAATCGAGGGAAAGATGAATGCGGCCAAGTACAGGGATATCCTGGACGAAAACCTTCTCCAGAGTGCTCAGGACCTCAGACTGGGCCAAAGGTTTACCTTCCAACAAGACAATGACCCTAAGCACACAGCTAAAATAATGAAGGAGTGGCTTCACAACAACTCCGTGACTGTTCTTGAATGGCCCAGCCAGAGCCCTGACTTAAACCCAATTGAGCATCTCTGGAGAGACCTAAAAATGGCTGTCCACCAACGTTTACCATCCAACCTGACAGAACTGGAGAGGATCTGCAAGGAGGAATGGCAGAGGATCCCCAAATCCAGGTGTGAAAAACTTGTTGCATCTTTCCCAAAAGACTCATGGCTGTATTAGATCAAAAGGGTGCTTCTACTAAATACTGAGCAAAGGGTCTGAATACTTAGGACCATGTGATATTTCAGTTTTTCTTTTTTAATAAATCTGCAAAAATGTCAACAATTCTGTGTTTTTCTGTCAATATGGGGTGCTGTGTGTACATTGAGGAAAAAAAAAATAACTTAAATGATTTTAGCAAATGGCTGCAATATAACAAAGAGTGAGAAATTTAAGGGGGTCTGAATAATTTCCGCACCCTCTCTGTGTGTATATATATATATATATATATATATATATATTCATCTTTTTTTTTTTTTTTTTTTTTGTAATTACAAAGTATTTCGAGTATATATTTCCCCTCCGTAGATTTCACTTTTTTTTTTTTTTTTATACTGAACAATCTTTTCTCTGCAGTATCAAATACCACATTCCAAAAACTGTCTAGTTTAGGGAAAGTCCGAAATATACTGTACGTGTGTGATTGGCCAAAGCCTCTCAACAGTCTCTCCAGCAATGATCCGTTTGGTTGAGGTTCATCATGGGTACCACTGCTGCTGTGCTAAAAAATCAGACTGACCCTTTCCAGCTGAATTCCCTCCATTTAACTGAACTTTTGACTTTATGCAAGTCAATGAAAATATTTTTCCAAGCTTCCTCATTTATTTCCTTATTAAGCTCATTTTCGCATTTGTGCCTAACATGCTCAATTTGATCTATTCTCATGTGAGACAAGGCCTGGTAGATAGTAGATACCAGTTTACCTGTAAACTCCTTAAGGTGAATTGTTTTTAAATGTTCTATTGGTGATAATTGTTTAGGTTTAGAATTCCATTTGAATTTAGGTGTTTGAAAAGAAAATTTCTGAATGGAAGATATCGGTAAAAGTTGGCTCCTGGTAAACCAAACTCTAGTACCATCTGTTTTAAATGTATTACGAGCAAGAAGCTGATGAATAAAATGTACATTATACAGTTCTTTAAGTATGACATGTCTGACAGGGCAGCGTCTCCAGTTTCGCTGCACTTCTCTCCATGCTAAAAGAGTAATCATTGTCCGTCTCTCTAGACTGCTATTCCAGGTCTTTTCTTGACAAAAGGGGATAGCTGACAATGGCACACAAGAGCACTTTGTTTTCCTTTCAAGCAAGGGCGACCACAAAAGAAGATAGTCGTAGACTTATATCACAAAAATAAATGTATTAATACAAATAAACCAATAGAACGAAATGAATACAAACAAAATACATCTTATAACAAAACATTAATTTCCCCTCAAAAAGGATATTAATAGCCAGCCAACCCTCCATAAACCCCAACACAATCCAAGCTTCTCCACACAAAATAATCCAAAAAAGAAAGAAATTACATAAACCCCTTCCAATTCTTGCTACATGTAAAAGACACCTCACTCAAAAAAAAGTACTCCAAATCAACGGTTAATTTCACTGCAAACATAACTCTCATGCAAATAAATAATTTATGTGTTCTAAAGCATCAACAGGTATAACGGGTACAAAGGTTGGCTGGCAACATGAGGCTGGGAAGTGTTATACAAACAAAAAAACAGAAATAGAAAAATAAAAACACTCTGCTAGCCAGTCCAGTTCACAATAGTCATCCAAATCTTAATGGCACTCGAGGCATACAGCGCACATGTACAAGAACCAGCTAGCTGAAGACATGCAACATAACAAACAGCGATCAACTAAACCTAATACAAAAACACAATTAACAATCCATTCAAAGGAAAAATGACTCCAATGCTTAATTTTAATAGAATTAAAATAATAAAAACAAAACGCTTACAAATCCCGCAAAGAAACGCTGCAATTACCTGCAACACCGCCATCAATCCCAAACTACTTTCCAAAGGTTTTCTGGATCAAAAAAGAATGAACGTGACCATCAGCAAACAAATCCACGATGCTTACATCTACATTAAAAACATAATACCCTACTTTAATAAAACAAGGCTTTGTTAGCAAAACAACCTATGTTCGTTTAGCCTACCTGCTCACCCGGACCATGTGCACAATCAAACACAGGGGTACTACACGTACAGAGGACAGCACAATGTTTGTGTCTGCATTAAAAACAGAATAACCTAATTTAATAAAAAGCCTTGTGAATATGACTCAAAGCAATCGATATTCACTTAGCCTACCTACTCACCCAGACCATGTCTGTGCACCAACGAACAGGGAAGTGCTTCCATACAAAGAGATCAGACCCCGTCTCTAGGCATCCTTTCAGGTGCCTGCTTAAAAGCTCATATCGTATCAGACCTATCTGATACCCTCACTGTCATGGCTCTCAATTGACATGCTAACCAGTAACCTATATAATTGTGAAGAGTCCAGCCTCCCTGCGATTTTTGTAGCTGCAGAACTTTGTATCTCATTCTGGGACGTCTTCCCTGCCAGATAAATCAGGAAGTTAATCTGTCCAACAGTGAAAACATGTACTTTGGAAGTGTGAGGGGTGATACCTGGAATAGAAACAGCAATCTGGGAAGGATATTCATTCTTCCAGCCATAGAAAGGGGCAGCACCACCTGTCCAAATTACTTAAAGAGGTGGTTTACTGCTTTTTTCCTTTGCTTGATTGTGCTTATGGGGTGCAATATAACATGTCTTCGTGTTTCGTTTGTTAAAAAACGCCTTATTTTTCATATATTTCACCTTTATTGTAAGCCGCTTTCTCCTCTGTCATTTGAACGACCGGTTGACTTCCTGATTCTATGAAACCACTCCCTCAGAAACAGGTGATGGGCTCAGATTGGTTATGTAGGGTTTGATACATAAATATAATTTAATTTAGCTCAAAGGGAATCATTTATGATTTTATAGGGAATTTGAACAGAATCACTGTTTTGCAGCTGATCACTGAGTCGGCAGCGATTCACTGAACGAGCCGTATAACATTAATTCTGCACTGGATATTAAAATCCAAAATATAGTGAAAACACTAATAAGCACAGTAACAAGATCGGCAGATTAAGACATTAACTTGTAAGCACAAAACACAAGATACTTCTCTTTTCAATATAAATAAGACTTTATTTATATAAACCTAAGACATAAACTAATCTAACATGAACACACGTATTCACACATTCACACGTTGCAGAAAGAGAGAAAGGATGAGTTTAAGAGAATGAGAATGTGAAATCCCAAGTTTATAGCAATATGTGCTATTGCATAGACCTGAACAAACCATCAATCACTTAATTAACCCTCGCATTGAGTTTCTCAATGAGGCTAACATTTATATTAAATGCACCAGTTCAGTTAGAATCTGGAGTTGTTTTACTTGCGTTGCCTTTGTGTTACAGGGATTCCGTTCTGTCGTCGTCGTTGCAGGAAAGGGGTTTTCCCGAGTTGGTGATTGGCTGGATGTTCAGTAGTCTTTGAAGTGATGTCTTGGGAAGCCAATGGTTGGGCGTTGGCTGAGGATGGTTTGAGTCGGTTGCTGGTTGAAGTTTGAAGCGGGTGCAGTCGGAGCTGGACTTTGCGGCAAACTTAACTTTTGAACACGAGACTCAACGGAAAGAAAAGAAACTAAAGTAAAAGAATAAAATGAGTAACGAGACTAGGTGGGTTTTCTTCTCATCGTGGTGTTAAGTGGCAACTAGCCTGTAGGCCAGAGCACGCTCAAAGAGCGCTAAAACAGCGTCAAAACGCGGTGGCGAGAAGAAGAAGGGAGAAGGGAAGAAGGGGACAAAAGAGGAGAGATTTGATGCTGTCCTGAGATTTTAAACTCGGCTTTTTGGACACATCCCATCTGGTGTCTTGACCAATTAGATAGGCTATTATCTTAGCTAGGGTTGTTCCTTCCATCATAAATCAGCATGTTATCAGTCACATGGTCTGAATTTTACACACTCTGGCAAAGTACACTTTTGGATGTGATTTCTATAACCAGAATATGATACATTTGACAAAGAATCAATTGGAAGAAACGTTTCAAGCTAGAATTGTCAAGCTCATACATACCAAACACGAATAAACCTTAAAGTCATTCAATAGTTATTAAAAAGACATACATAATATGTGCTTAAAACATGATAATCTAATGTGTGGGTTACATACATAATATAGTGTTATGCCTAGAAATGTCCTTTTAGGATGATTTTATGTGCATATGGAAAAGAAAGTCTCTGTGTATTTCTGTGGAGACCTAAAGACATGTTCTTTGGACAAAGGAATTTCAGTCTCAGTCTTTGTCTTGTATGTGTGGGGGAAAAGTCAATCTAAAGAAGCTCGTGATTTCTCTTGTGGAACACATGTGATGGCCATCTCTTTGACCATTAATCTTGATTACTTGTCCCAAATTTGACGATCTCCTTCCTGCATTGTACTTATCAATAAGTGTTCTTTTGTCTTAATGTTGCAAGCTGTTCTGTGAAAGAGGCTTGTTGGTTAGGCTTGCTCCAGAGGTCAGAGATAGGCATCTTTACGACGTTGTCCTGTTTCCTTGGGCCTCTCCGGAATTTCGGCTCCTCATGTTTCGATGTTCTGATCGAATCTTAGTTTTGTCTGACTCGTTCTGATGCTAAAGTTAGTTGGGCCGGTGTGTTGTGATTGGCTAAACTGCGTACTGCACATTGTCCGGAAACTTCACGCCCATTACCTTTACGTGCGACAGTTGCATGTGCTGCGGTCAAATGTAAATAATGGTGTCAATATTGCCGTATCAGTTTGAGCCAGAATCAGACTCAGAAAGCGTTAATGAAGAGAGTCAAGCAGAACTTCCGCAAGCACGACTCTTACAAACGTTTCTGAATGGAAGTTTGCTGTCGTGATTACATATAATTGTTTGAAGTTTGTACACGTTTGTTTATGCACACAAAATAGCATCGAACTAACTGGCTACTATAACCAAACAGCGTTGGCTTGTGTTTACGTTCTTGATCAAATCGAAAAATTACATTAGAAAATATACATGGAAAGTACATTTACAAAATTAGTACATAATTACAAATTCGGGTCCAAAATGTTTGTACGCGTTTGTCATAGACACACGAAATAGCAATTAACTAACTGGCTAAAGCCAGCGTTGGCATTTGTTTACGTCCTTGATAAAACTAAAACATTACGTCTGAATTTATACATGCAAATACATTTAAAATTATGAAATCTTACTTACAGGTTGTGGCTCTACAACTGCTGCCTCTGGTTTTAAAGTTGGAACTGCTCCATGTTTTAGTAATAGTTTCTGTGTGAATCCGGCATTGAACTCGTGTAGATTCTGGAAGCTGTCTTCCGTAAAATGCGCAGCACAGAGAGCTAAATTAGGATTGTAATTGTCAGGAACATAATCAAACATTCATTTTAACCATTGTTGACGAACTACAGCGTCCGTAGGAAGCCCGAACACAGAAGACCTGACAGCTGGGTGAAAATAACACCGTTTCGACGGCATGGCTACAACTCTCCACTATAACTCTTCCTCTTCGACAAAGCCACAGAACATGGCCTTGCCCCCTCTTTGGCATGTTCCGGAGGGAGGGGTTGATGCAAATTTATGGGTTTTTTACGTATGCAACCCGGGAAGTATCTCGTTGTAGTCCCATATGAGTCGTTTTTGTAGGCATTAAACTTCCTGATTTTTAAAAGACGATATCTCCGCTTACGTTGAACTTTCAGCGCAGCAACTTTGCAGATACTGTTCATGCACCAACAGCAACATTACACACTATTTAAAATGAAAAAAGTGAAATCGCAGTAAACCACCCCTTTAATGTTGTTGGCCTCATATACAGTATAGCTTATTTAAATGTGGGGGGGATTTTTGTTCCCAAGTACGTTATGCCTTCTTTTGGCCATCAAAAATGAAAAGATGCTTTAATATAAGGGGGAAATGTGTGCATTTAGAGCTTGTGCTTCAGTATTATTCACATTAGTTCTGTATCCAGATAACTTTCCATATTGTTCAATTTCCTCCATTAATATGCACTTAGTGGATCTGAAACATATGCTGTGAAACGTATCACTCTGACTATATTCTGTGGGCCTGTGTTCATGAATTTAGGGCCAAATCCAAATTTCTCTAACACCCTAAACAAAAAAGATACGTGATTGGATGTTTTCTCCGCATCTAACGTTAGTGCCATACAGGGGAGATGTTGAGAGGAAGTATGTGTCATAATATTGAGTAGCCTATGGATATTATCCTGTAAATGCCATCGTAGATTAGGTTTGTTCTAGATTTATCAGATGTGCATCTATTCTCTTTATATGCTTAGCCAGTTTAGAAGTTAGCAATTTGAAATCAGTGTTAAGGAGGGCAACTGTAGGGTGCTTCCCCTCTTTAAAAATGACTGAAATTATTGCCTCCTATTTCACCTGTTTCTGTAATATGGGCATATGTCCTTTCTAATAAAGGACTTACATTGTCACTAAATGCTTAATAAAACTAATTTGTGTACAAATCTGTCCCGGGCCTCTTATTTTACTTACGTTTTTTAATGACTTCCTTTATTCCTTCCATTGTTATGGGGTTCTCAGTTACCTTCTGTAACGCATGATCAAAAGAGAAGAAAATCCAAGTGCTGTAGTAAAGATTTATTTAAACAAACACAAAGTACAGCCTGGCATGGCAAGAAACAAGACAAATGACATGGGCACACATGACAGGCATTAAGGACAACATCAGACAAAGAACCAGGCAAACACAGGGTATTAAATACACAGGTTAACAAGCTAACAACGGGGGAGGAGTAAATGAATCACCATGACAACTATCAAGGGTAACCATGGGAAGTAACAAGCCAGGCAAAGGAACAAGAGCTAAACCCGGAGAGAACATAGAAACAATGGGAACAGAAAATACACTTCAACATAAAAGTCCTTGAACACATAATGGGGTAGAACAAGACATGAATCGTGATTGGTCATAGAAGTCCAGGACGGAGGCGAAGTGGAGGCGGAACAGGGGGAGGGACGGAGGGCCATGTCCATGTGGCAGACCGTGGAGCTGTGGAGGAACTGGACCATAGACCAGTGGCAGGTCAAGACCATGGAGCAGAGGGCCATGGTACAGTCGTGGACCTGGAGCTGGCATAGTAGGAAGCCATGGCAGAGCTGGCAGAGCAGGAAGCAGGAACATAGTGGAGTAGAGACATGGACAGACCACTTGACTGTGACCGAACAGGCAGAGAGTTCTTGAACAGCCTCCATAGCTGCAACAGATCAGACTGAGAGTTAAAAAGTTGGCACCACCTCTGGAGGTTCTGCAGCATACGCTGACACCTCTGGAGGCACTGGAGCAGACTCAATGACTTGAGCAGGCTCTGGAGTGAATTCATGAACTGGAGCAAGCTCTGGATGAGATTCATGGACAGGAGAGGCCTCTGAAGTGCAGTGTGCAGCCCACACACTCAAAATGGCGACCACCAGCATGGGCAGTGCGGTAGATAGTGGGATGCCTGTTGGACTTGAGAGTGTTAAGACCACTGGGATGCCAGCTGCTCGCACTGACATCAGTGGTGGGTTCATCACACTGGCAATCAATCTTGTCTGTCCTGGACCAAGCTCCCCATCCACAGGAGCTTTGGTACTATAGTCTGCAGGCCAGAGTTTTCCAGCCCTAATGTAAATCCTTTGTTTCTTTAGTCTGGAGTTACACATGGCATTGCAGAAAAGAAATGCTGCATCTTTGCTTTTGCAAGCTGCTTTGCCAGTATTTTCATTGTAAAACTTTCAGCAATTACGGAAATGGAATCCAGGGATAAGTTCTAACTTAGCGATCTACTGCAAGTATCATTGAAATCTGACTTTTTATTATCCATTAACTATAAATAGGGGCATTACATTTTCGTATGTTTTTGTTTTTAATTGTTTTTTGTTATACTGTTTTATTTAATGAATAATTACGATGTTTGTGGGTCAAACTGGTTTTAAAATAATTCACCAAAAGTCACACTGTAAAATATGTTAAATAGTAACCAATGCAAATAGCAAACATATCAAAACAATATTATATTATAGCAAAATTGTGACTTAAAATATGAAAGTTGCATATAACATTTATTTATTTATTTATTTATTTATTTATTTATTTATTTATTTATTTATTTATTTATTTATTGTAATCATAAATATTTTCATATTCACAAACTGAATGTATACAGCAATCCAACTGTGAAAGTAACTCATGCAGTATTACTTGAACATGAACTGTTTGTCTAGGAGTATGATTCTTGATTTAGGTGTGACAAATAACGGGGGCAGAGGGTTGGGTGTTTGTTGAGGGCTCAGTCAGGACCTACCCTATCGAAACCTAAAATACTATCTGCAAGAAAATTCAATAATTATAGTATGACCACATTGTGTTGTTGGCAAGATAAAATGACAGAGAAAAGAAAACCAGACAATTTTTCAGTGCACTAAAATTCCAAGTTAAAAAAAAAAAAAAAAAAGTCCCCATATTAAAGCAATATGGCCTTAATTAACGCAAAACATCTTTGTGTCAAATTGCTCTTGAGAAATTTTGTTTATTGTCCCCTCCAACTGTTAGATGAAATTTATGCCCATGGGTGTGAGATGTCCTGGATTCAAATTCTAAACAAGCCCCCTTTCTACTTTGAATCTGATAATGACAAAATGCTCAAGAAGACTTTTTAAACATGCTAGGCCTAAAATAAAGAAAGTGAAACACTAATATGGCATACACTGTAAGACATTTAGCATATATGGCTTTTCGCACACTGAAAGCTGTATAAGTGACTGCTAGATGTTTTGCAGATGTCTGTCGCTGTGCTGAGTTTGACCGAATCGCTCACGGCTCTCACCGACAGATAAATGTCACCTATATTTGCACCTAAAAATCTTCACAACAGATGGAATACTGGTTCTATTTCTATTTAGTATTTAAAATTAAATGCAATATTTTAAATCACAAATATTTAAATTAGTGCTGTCAATCGATTAAAAAATTTAATCGCGTTAATCACGGTCATGGACTGTGATTAATCATGATTAATCGCAATTTTTAAATACTAGGATTTACCTGTAAATGTGTTGAAAAAGAAATGCATGACAAACTAGTTTAAGGAAACAGAACCTTTCACACTTCCGCCAGGTATGAGACATAATCCTTATTATTCTTTTGTTTTTATTCAGCCATTATCAGCCTTTATACTGGCAATAAAACGTTTACAAGCCACATCGCTTCAGTCCCAGTATACATTTACCCAACTATTATCAAAAGTATTTCTAAATAAATACAGAAAAACATTTCTTGCGACCTTACATGAAGTATTATGACAAAATGCATTATGAAGAAGATTTAGACCTGTTCTGCAGCTGCATTAGAGCTAATATTAGCATCATGCTTCATAAGTCAGTTTATGAGATTAATAGTACACTTTTACTCAGAACTCACTTCAAACCACCATCGATAGTTTGTAATAACTTCCTTTTGCGATCACATGTTGAATTTGGTCGTTTACTGTTGTTAAAATATGCTATTTATAGCCTTTTATATCGCTGGACAAATTAGCATTTCAGATGTACACATTAAACTCAAGAAAATCACATACAAATATCCTTTCGTAATCGTGTGTTTATTATCTTATATAATATATAGTGGCTGTTGTCATGTTTATTTCTGCTGTGTAAAAGCCTTAACATGTATGCTCTGCTGAAACTCACGTTGTGATGTTACAACCGCCTCTCCATTCTTAAGTTGCCAGGGATACATTCCAAGTATAATACACATTAGTAAAAGGATCTATTTTAATTTAAATTTGTCTATATACACTTTGGGCAGCCGCGGTACATTATAAAAGTAGCACAAAAAACCGCAACCCACGGCTCTGTAATTTTACCCGCAACTGTATTTTCAAAATAGCCCACTGGTGCTGTACCCTTATCACTCAATGATAGATAACCTTCCGCGCTGCGATGATGGGAAGAACCTGGGGTAAAACCTTATCAAATGATTAATGTGCGTTAAAAAAATATTAACGCGTAAAAAATTTTTGATTAATCGCATGCATTAACACGTTAACGTTGACACCCCTAATTTAAACAAAATGTCAAGAAAAGTAACAAAATTGTACTTTTACATTCCAAAAAAAAAAAAAATTCCAAAGGAATTGAGACATTACAACATCCTTCTGGAAAAAAAAAAAAAAAAAATATATATATATATATATATATATATATTTGAAGGTGAAAACAAAGCTTCACAACACAATTTGTATTTCCCACAAGTTGTTCCACGATGTGGTTTATCAAAACTCCAGCATGCTTACGGAAGCACATCAGACCATGAAAGCGAGCTTTCGCGGCCATCGTGTTTCAATGGGTCTATTTTTACGAGTGGATTCCAATCCTTCAGGACAGTTGAAATGCCTAACTGTGAGGCTCTGTGCATTCTTAATGTTGATATGTCAAAGAGCAGATTGAAAGGAGCTGCTCTACTCACGGCTCAGCGGCTAAAATTAGCCTCCATCTCAATCACGCCAGCAGATCCAGTCTGCCCGCTAGCACAAACACGTTATCATGTGCTTCTGGCTGTTCCTGGCCTGTCCAATCATGAAAACACACGGTACACAGGGAATAGATGATACTATAACTTTTGCTTTTATAACTTTTATGTGAGGGATAATCTACATGACTGCTATTTCCGGCATCTGATTCTGAAGTATGCATCTGATGAACACTTTACTGTTCCATGAGGCCATGGCAGAGAAGATTTGGCAGTGAAGCGAAGTCACATGTCAGTGACAACATGAAGAATGTATGTCCGAATTACATTCGTATTATACAGCACATCCTTTTTTAAATGGTGGCTACTTATTAAAAAGAAATAGCAAGGGCCTGTCCAAATACCCACACTTGTGCTCTTGGCCACTTGTGCAACAGGAAGTGAGTGCTTGAGACAGGTCTTAAAAACGCTTCTTGAAAATCTTGAATAATGTTTCAGAGGCTAAGCATATCCCATAAAGCATATCCCATAATTTTTGATAAATTGTGAGTTCTTGCAAGATGTCATGGAAACCTTTCCGGTGTAAGTTCAATATTAATGGGAATTAGATATGACATATAATTTGGCTGTAAAACATGGTGTTGCACATTTTATTGGTGCAGAATGTTTACAACATTTGCAAATGCTTTTTATCACTTAATTAGAAGCACCACAATTACTACATTGTGTCATCTGTTATAGGGACCAGTAAACAGATATTTAGAAGTTTATTTTAAAATGCAAAGTTTTGAAAATCAGAATAAAGATTTGGAAACACTATAAGAAAGTCCTTTATTATTTCCCTTTTGTGATAGTATTTAAAAAAATAATAATAATAATTTACAGCTAATTTAATAATGTATATAATTTTATTCATGATAATTTATTATTAAGGACATTTTTAGCATTTACTGGGTGTCCAAGGTGTGGCGGTTATCATACCCTGGCATACACACGGATGCCCCTGCATACAAAATAAATGGATATAACATTAAGTTGAAACTAGTTTATTATGTAAGAAAAAAAAAAGAAGAAAGAATGGAGTGTTCAGGAACATTGAACTCTCTTTCATGTGGGATCGAGCCGTCTTTATGACAGGTGGTGTTCACTGAGAGATGAGAGTAACTTATGCATGCTATGACCTCTGGTGCTTGTCACAAATTTACCTATGAAAACAGCTAAAAAATAGATATATAAAAAATCAATCATAGAACTTTTTGGTAACACTTTATAATAACTGCACACTATGAATCATTAGTTAAGCATTATAGTCAATTCATCCTTTATAAAGCATTGTTCCAACATTAATAGGCATTAGTAAGCAGTTTACTTGAGCATATCTATAATGGTTTAATAATTGTATTTTCATACTTTATTAATGATCAATTTATCATTTCTAAATTATTATGTTATTTACAAACCAGTTATTTAGGAGTTGTCAGTGGTTCATGATATCCTTTAGAAAGTGTAAGTAAATAATTAATAAATTATTTAAATGTACATTTAGAAATCTTATTATGTAGACACATGATAATAATTTTTCAGTGTGTTAATAAATGCTTTATTAACACATATTCCTGCTGTAATTCATGATTAAGTCAGGTAGTTATAAAACATTTAGTAGTTGCCAGCCATCTATTTTTGTGAGCTCATCTAAAGTGAGGACACTTTATTCCTTGTAAAGCATTTACAAAGCAGATTTAAAGGCTTGATCATATCCCAAACAGAAAAGTTAAACAAACACAACACAGAGGGATACAGAACACAGAAATATTTATTTTTTCAAGATGCAAAAAAATGAAACCGTACAACTGTACACTTCATAAAAAATAAACCTCTGCAATTTCATAGGGGGAAAAAAATAATAAAATAAAAAGTGTACAGTTGTACAGGTTTTTTTTTTTAATCTTGAAATAAATATTTCTGAGTTCTGTTTTCCTCTGTGTTGTGTTTAATTTTTTTTTTTTCTGTTAGGAAGATAACTGAGCCTTTAAATCTCCTTTGTAATAGATATGCTTATAAATCAAGAACAAGGCATTTATAGCTGTATTTATAAACTGCTTACTAATGACTATTAATGTTGGGACAATGCTTTATAAAGGATGAACTGACTATTTACGAATGCTTACCTAATGATTCATAGCGTGCAGTTATTATAAAGTGTTACCAGATAACTGAGCCTTTAAATCTCCTTTGTAATAGATATGCTTATAAATCAAGAACAGGGCATTTATAGCTGTATTTATAAACTGCTTACTAATGACTATTAATGTTGGGACAATGCTTTATAAAGGATGAACTGACTATTTACGAATGCTTACCTAATGATTCATAGCGTGCAGTTATTATAAAGTGCTACCAGATAACTGAGCCTTTAAATCTCCTTTGTAATAGATATGCTTATAAATCAAGAACAGGGCATTTATAGCTGTATTTATAAACTGCTTACTAATGACTATTAATGTTGGGACAATGCTTTATAAAGGATGAACTGACTATTTACGAATGCTTACCTAATGATTCATAGCGTGCAGTTATTATAAAGTGTTACCAACTTTTTTTTTTTTTTTTTTTTTGTTAATTCTTAACAGGTGCAGCAAAATAGTTTTAATTTAATCTTGGACCCTGTTGTCATGTAACTGCAGAGCAGGTACTAGTTCCAGCTCATCTTGTTCCTGACTGACATTTTAGCCATCACGTCTCAGTTTAGCACAGAAAATAGGACAGATGAGCATTCCCTCCAACACAATCGGGGCCCTTTCTCTGGCGGTCTCTCTTTTTGTTTCTTTTTCAGCGGACCTTCTTCCATTAAAGGTTATCCATGAAAGACAGAGCTATTACCACTTTTGAACACACTATGTTTATTGAATTTCAAAACCTTCTGCTCTGACAGGCTCTTGCTCAGTGAAACTTGCAATCCTTCATTGAGAGACACATGGCAAAGCCTTAAATTCTATTTACATGTTACTTACGGAGTTCACGGCTCCACAAGTGATTATTATGATTCTGGATGCACCTGTCAAAAAGAGAACAGGTTGCTCTGGCCAGCCAGATCAGGCCTGAGTTATTACACTGATGGATCTCCATGGGCTTCTCCTTACAGTATAATGCTTCATTCTTCTGTTAAGATTATCACAGTGTGACTCCATTATCTCAGCTAATTACCCAATCATTCATACCCAGCTATCTTAGCTGTACCAGTCCATAAAACCATTATAATCATACAGCTGAAACAAGACAGGGGACATGTTAACACTCATGTCCTTCAAAAATGTGAGGAACGAGAAAAAGTAAAAAAAAAAAAAACTGATGGTTATTATTATCATTCATATTCTTCAAAAAAAAAAAAAATGTTGCAATAGTTGCTTTATACAGGTGCATCTCAATAAATTAGAATGTGGTGGAAAAGTTCATTTATTTCAGTAATTCAACTCAAATTGTGAAACTCGTGTATTAAATAAAATCAGTGCACACAGACTGAAGTAGTTTAAGTCTTTGGTTCTTTTAATTGTGATGATTTTGGCTCACATTTAACAAAAAGCCCAGGTTTCTTTGACAGTGGCCTTCAGCTCATCTGCATTTTTTGGTCTCTTGTTTCTCATTTTCCTCTTGACAATACCCCATATATTCTCTGTGGGGTTCAGGTCTGGTGAGTTTGCTGGCAAGTCAAGCACACCAACACGATGGTCATTTAACCCACTTTTGGTGCTTTTGTCAGTGTGGGCAGGTGCCAAATCCTGCTGGAAAATGAAATCAGCATCTTTAAAAAGCTGGTCAGCAGAAGGAAGCATGAAGTGCTCCAAAATTTCTTGGTAAACAGGTGCAATGATTTTGGTTTTCAAAAAACACAATGGACCAAATCATCACAGACTGTGGAAACTTAACACTAGACTTCAAGCAACTTGGGCTATGAGCTTCTCCACCCTTCCTCCAGACTCTAGGACTTTGGTTTCCAAATGAAATATAAAACTTTCTCTCATCTGAAAAGAAGACTTTGGACCACTGGGCAACAGTCCAGTTCTTCTTCTCCTTAGCCCAGTTAAGACGCCTCTGACGTTGTCTGTGGTTCAGGAGTGGCTTAACAAGAGGAATACGACAACTGTAGCCAAATTCCTTGACACGTCTGTGTGTCGAGGAACCACAGCCTCAGTCCATTCCTTGTGAAGTTCACCCAAATTCTTGAATGGATTTTGCTTGACAATCCTCATAAGGCTGCGGTTCTCTCGGTTGGTTGTGCATCTTTTTCTTCCACACTTTTTCCTTCCACTAATCTTTCTGTAAACATGCTTGGATACAGCACTCTGTGAACAGCCAGCTTCTTTGGCAATGAATGTTTGTGGCTTACCCTCCTTGTGAAGGGTGTCAATGATTGTCTTCTGGACAACTGTCAGATCAGCAGTCTTCCCCATGATTGTGTAGCCTAGTGAACCAAACTGAGAGACCATTTTGAAGGCTCAGGAAACCTTTGCAGGTGTTTTGAGTTGATTAGCTGATTGGCATGTCACCATATTCTAATTTGTTGAGATAGTGAATTGGTGGGTTTTTGTTAAATGTGAGCCAAAATCATCACAATTAAAAGAACCAAAGACTTAAACTACTTCAGTCTGTGTGCATTGAATTTATTTAATACACGAGTTTCACAATTTGAGTTGAATTACTGAAATAAATTAACTTTTCCATGACATTCTAATTTATTGAGATGTGATATGTGATGAGATTTGTGACTGACACTGCAAAACCTTTTAAGATTCTAATATATATATATATATATATATATATATATTTATATTAAAAATATTTTACAAATATTAGCTTCTTTTAACCATATTCAATTCAACCATTCTGCATATTTATTTAGGCAATAGGGCTAAAAGACAATTTATGAACAAAATTGATTTACTTACATTATTTAATCGTTCATCCGTGCATAATTACCTGCACATAAATACTGATTAATAGTGTTAGCAGTATCTCTTGGACAACATAAAAAGGTTTTATTAGCACCACTAGAGTGGAGACAAAACATGTATAGCAGCTCTTATGTGACTGACATTTTGTGTGTCCTAAACAGATAACTTGTGAGTTTGTGTGGAAGATCTAATGAATTCTACAGATAGATGAGATTCAGCAGATAACGCCAGTCCTGATTTAAGACTCTCTAATAAAGCTGGTGTAAATATATGATATACCACTGATCAAATCATACAGACATGCTTGTGTCTGTGGTCAGAAAGATTGCAAGATTCTTATGGCTCATAAGTCATTAACCTTCATTAAATCTCACTGAACAAAAACTGATTCAAAAGTAAAGAAAATATTTTGCATAAAACTTGTGTAATAAAAAAAAAAAAGGAGTGACAATGAACAAGGTAAACACATAGATATACTGTATATGCACAGGATAACGAGGAAACAAGAAGAAGCGAACCAAAAGGCAAACAGGATGGGAACACAGAAACAAAAATGTGCAAATAAGAGTACAAAACACAGGATGGGGGAACCCAGGCTGGGAATCAATAATTACTGGAGGGCACTGGATATGATGAAGACATATAATGTTTCACAGCTAAACATCAGCAGTAGCTTGCATAATTATTTTTTTAACGAATGAAGAAGCGTCGATTGCAAATTTATTTTTGCTGGAGTTTTTCCCAGTCTTGGCCCTTCATTAGCCACAGACTCTAATATGTTTTCATTATGGGGGAGTTTGTAGAATCATGTACAGTAGTAAAAAGGCATACTTTTGCCAAAAAGTAAAACGTCTGGGCTCTTTACGACTACTTGAGAAGGAAAACAAAAATGCAGAAGTTCAATCTGTAGCTTCACAAAAGCCCTTGAACTGTCAGAAGTCTTGCTTTGCTGACAAATAAACAGGGATATTTTGGCACAGGTAGCATGGAGAACACACTGGTTGGAAATCGACACAGTTACTTGTACTGTATGTGTGATGACAGTGTTACCTTATATTCTCTAATGTTAAAAATAATAAAAATAGACAAGTGATTGGACCTTATTACATCTTGTCTGTCATTCTTAATAGGCAGATTAATTGGAGAATTGTCTGAATTGTCTTTGTGTGTGAGTGTGAGGTTAAATGTGTGTGTGCGTCATGTGATGGACTGGCCGTTCATCCAGAGTGATTCCCCGCCTGTGGCTGAAGATGCTGCGAAAGCCACCAGGCCTCCTGTGAGCTACAGAGAGTAAGGGGTTAGGAGGATGGAGGGACATAGTCATTTTTGGTGTATGCCTAGAATGCAAAAATAATATACAAAGAGTAAGCTAAAGGAAGATTCCAAGCATACTTGCAGTATAAAACAATTAAACTAGTAGTTTTACTGAGAGTATACCACAGAGTGTACTATAAACTAAAAAAAAAAGTGGGCTAAAAGTATATAACTCGTAAACTAGCTGTATAGCTTAAGTTAATCTGTATAGCTGTCATACTAAAGAAAAATGTAAACTAATTTACATTTAAATGTTTACTTTTATAAACCAAAAAGTGGGCCAATTTAGTCCCAGGAAGTATTGAAATAGCACACGTACAAGTATACTATATCACATACATTTTGTGATCATTTATGAGTTCATAATTGTAGTTTTGGTGTCTGCAGGAATACATTTACATGATTTAAAGTTCAAAAACCATACTTTTCATATTTCATACAGTACATTGCTGTAGCACCTCTTTTCACTCTCTGCCTGAAGCACTTGTTATAGTACCTGTCTTTTTAAAGCACGCCTTTTTAAAAAAACAAGTCTGCTCTTACTGGTCTGCTGGCCCAGTCTGTTGCGATTGGTCAGCTGTTAAGAGTGTGTGTCAGCTTCATGAGCAGCTGTAAATATTTTTTATATCTATGGTAACTAT
The DNA here is from genome assembly GCF_012432095.1 of Onychostoma macrolepis. Classification (NCBI taxonomy): domain Eukaryota; kingdom Metazoa; phylum Chordata; class Actinopteri; order Cypriniformes; family Cyprinidae; genus Onychostoma; species Onychostoma macrolepis. Next base: position 30,609,153 of record NC_081168.1, read on the forward strand.
GGCATTGGAGGGTTTTATTTTTTTATTTTCTCCTCAACACAGTAAAAATTACTATGTAAAATGATGTACACAGGTATAATGGCAGGACTACAAACAAGGCATTTCAGGCAAGTGTTTTCAGTTGGAGAGATGAACTCCCTGTGGCGTGGAATTTGTGCTTTGTAACTTGCAGACTGAATACACACACAAGCAGCTATATTACATACTAGGTACAATGCAAGGTACAATCAATCAATCAATCAATCAATCACATAAATAAACAATTAAATAAAAAATACAATAACATAAAGCAAAGTAGGTTCCTTTAAGTTGTCCAAGTTTCCCAAAAATGGAAATTCTGTCATCATTTACTCACCCTCAAGCTGTTCCAAACCTGTATGATTTTCTTTTTTCTTCTGAGCACAAAAGAAGATATTGTAAAGAATGCTGGTAACCAAACGGTTTCTGTTCTGTATTGACATTCATTTATTTTTAATTAATTATTTATTTACTTACTTACTTACTTATACTTATACTTACAGTAGGTGGCCAACCAGAACGTGCTTTTTACTGCCGTGAGCGCCGCCATGTCTGCAAAAAGCATTTGAAGCTTTTGACTGCTGAGTGGCGCTTTAACCACAAGTTATCAAGTGAAAGCTTCAAAGTGCATTTTCACAAATAGCCGTCAGCTTTGCCTCGCTGATGTGTTACCTTTGACGGATGCAGTTGGCTGAAAATAAATTTGTCACTAATACATTTTTTAATTTATATATTAAAATTCCTTTAATAAAACAGCATGCATTTTTGTCACGCACATACTTTGATATTCGTTACCTGTCCTTTATTTTGACAAATAACTACGTGGGAAAAAGATGTTCACTAATTAAAGATTGTCATCTCATTCTTCTGTTATATTCTTAGAACTCTCTCAAGAAACCCTCCACTGTAATGATCTCCTTTGCGCGTATACTGGCTTTCAACCAGCAATGTTTCCCTGGTCCGATGACCAATAACATCATCCTGCTGGCAGTCAGTGGATACAAACGAGCAATCATGTCTGGGATGTGGCCTATGTCCATCTTGAGAAAGCCATACAACTACAAAAAATCCAGAGTGACCAGCGATGTCTGCCATTTGTGACTGCATCCAGGGCAAAAAGTCTGGCTCTCTTCCCAGGACCTCCGACTCAGTCCCTGGAACATTGGTCCCTTCAAAATTCTCAGACAAATTACTCCTGTAAGATATAAACTCTTACTCCCTGCTCATTATCACATTTCTCCCACCTTTCATGTTTCTTTGCTAAAACCTGTCAGAGGTATTGGCCGTCAACCTCTGCCTCCACCACCTCTCGAGTCTTGAGGGACCAATGAATGTTCGAGTTGACTGGGAAGGTTATGAGCCAAATTGACTCTCCAGATTATTTGCCAATGACAACCTTTACCCTGCCCTCATTACTCAGTTCCACCCTGGTCATCCGGATCGTCCAAGTCCCAGAAGCAGACCATGAGTGACTCTTGTTGGTCCTCGAAGGGGGCAGTTCATTACCGTCCTAGCACACAAGGGTGCCATCACCTGCATTTATTTATTTATTTTGTGGAGGTAGATACTTTGGACCTTGGAGTTAAGGAAATGCTATCGCAATCAAGAGAGGACAACAAACTCTATCTATGGTGCTGCCTTCTCACATTGCCTCAGATATGATATGGGAGATTGTGAGCTCTTAGTTGTCAAATTGGCACTCTAGGAGTGGAGATTTTAAAATCATACTTTCTAAGTTCTTATTGAACATCAGCCGTTGAATGACCTCTTCATGGACTTCATCACAGGACTCCCACTATCCCAAGATAACACCCCTGCTGAACGTGCTATAAACCATGATTTTTTGAGTCTTCGGTATTCCCAAGGACATTGTTTATAGTCTTCAGTTTTCCTCCCGGTTCTGTCAGCTGTCAGGGTCAACTGCGAGTCTGTCTTCTGGTTTTTCTATCCAGATTCCAATGGACTGATGTAGAGGGTGAACCAGAAGCTGAAGTCCACCCTCAGGTGCATGGCTGCCAATGACATGGTCCTCCTTTATTTTATGAATAAGCTCACAACACTGCACTTGTCAGCTACTGGGATGCCTAATTTCAAGTGTCAGTTTGGCTTTTGTTCCCCAATCAGGAGGCTGAATTTGGATTCCCTTCAACTCAGAGGTTCACCAAGCACTACTGGCTAACCTGGATGATGGCTCGGCTCAAATTTCAGTGTCGACCTGATCCGCCTACATGCCACCAACCTGTTCCCTATCAAAAGCCACTCTCGATGCTGCGTTTCAATAACGCATATGAGAAGATTCTTTGTTTGACCAGTTGTAAAGCATGTGTCAAACACGTCAAAAATTGGCTTAAATAACCTTGGTGGGTGATGTCATTTGATTACATGCACCTGTGGGGTTATAAATAGAGGTTTAATGGACAGAACTTCAAGTTTTCTTGTCTTCAGAGATCGCATTTTGTGTGTGTGCATTGTGTCCAGTGTTTCACTGTTGTGGAAAGACAAAAATAAATATAAATAAGTAACCATGTCTGTCAGGAGTAGCTTGACATCCTCGCTAGTGGGGAAGGTGTTCCAAGCAGCGGGTCAGGTGGTTTTGCAAGTGCACCAGGCTAACCTGCTGAAAGACCTTAGTGAGGATGTTATTTCAGAGATGCGCCGAGCCACGGAACTGTCTCTTTGCGCAACCAAGCAGACGGCCCGAGCCATCGGCCGTTCTATGGCTGCTATGGTTGCCATTGAGAGACATCTGTGGATCAAACTCACGGACATCATGGAGAGGGACATTTTTGGCCTATTTGGCGGCTCCGTGAATACGGTCGTCAGTAGGTTCCAGGAAGCCCAAGGACACGCAGAATCTTTTGATAAGTTTCTCCCCCGCCATTCTCAAGTGTCTGGGCTGTTGGCCACCCAGCCCGGACCCAGTCCGGATCTTCTGTGGCAAGAATTGCAGAGGCAGAGAGTGGCGAGTCGTGTGCCACCTTGTAGGGACTGGGGAGTGGCTTGCCCCTCTCAGCAGCCCAGCAACAGGCCAGATCTGAGGACGATCATTTCCAAGAAGAAATCCTAAGGGTTGTGTTCCCGGGATCATGGGGGTGTGTCCCCCTGGGGAGGGGCGCAACAAATTCCAACAGAGAGTAGAGGTTCCTGTCCCTCAGGGTGATTTACATTCTGGGGCGTACGAATGTGGGAGCAGATTTGCTGTCCAGACAAGCTGTGACACACGGGGAAAGGAAACTCCACCCCGAAGTAGCCAGTCAAATTTGAGAAATATTTTACGAAGCAGAGGTGGAACTCTTTGCTTCACAGGAGACGGCACAATGTCCCTTCTACTTCTCTCGGAGTCCTCCAGTCTGGTGTCTGGATGCGATGGCCCATAAGACTCCTATGTTAGAATGCTGTTCATCAACTTCAGCTCAGCATTCAACACAATAATCCCACAACAGCTCATCAACAAACTAAACCTGCTGGGCCTAAACACCTCCCTCTGTAATTGGATCCTGGACTTTCTAACCGGAAGAACTTAGTCAGTGCATGTCAGCTACAAGACCTCGAGCACTACCACACTGAGCACAGGTGCCCCACAAGGCTGTGTGCTCAGCCCGCTGCTCTTCACACTGCTGACCCACGACTGCACTGCCAAGTACAGCTCCAACCACATCATCAAGTTTGCTTATGACACAACAGTGGTAGGTCTCATCAGCAACAACAATGAAACGCACTACAGAGAGGAAGTGGTGCAACTGGCTGAATAGTGTGGCACTAACAACCTGTCCCTCAATGTGGGAAAGACAAAGGAGGTTGTGATGGACTTCAGGAGAAACTCCATTGACCACCCCCCACCGACCATTACAAGCTCGACTGTGGAGAGAGTCAGCAGCACTAAATTCCTGGGGGTGCACATCACAGAGGATCTCACCTGGACTACCAACACCATGTCACTCTCCAAGAAGGCACAACAGTGTCTACACTTTCTCCGCCGGCTGAAAAGCGCAAGACTCCCTCCTCCCATCCTCACCACATTCTACAGGGAACCATTGAGAGCGTGCTGACCAGCTGCATCACTGTCTGGTATGGGAACTGTAGTGCAGTAGACCACAAGACCCTCCAGCAGACAGTGAACACAGCGGCAAAGATCATCAGTGCCCCTCTCGCCTCCATCCTGAACATTTTCCTTACACGATGCTCCAGCAAAGCCAACAGTATCGTAAAGGACCCCACCTATCCCTCCCACAGTCTCTTCCAGCTCCTACAATCAGGAAGACAGTACCGGAGCATCAGAGCCCGCTCCGCCAGACTGCTCAACAGCTTTTTCCCCCTGGCTGTTAGAGCCCTGAACTAAAATCACCCCACCCCCCTATGAAACCACACACAAACCCACTACCTCCTGAAACATGGACCACCCCCCCTTCCAACCCCCCACCAAACACTACCCAACCTTACCACATCAAAGGAAACATAAAAACTGGAAACTTTTTTTGTGCAATTCGAAGTGTGCTACACACAGGTCAGTGGGCCTGTATAAACCACCTGTAGTAACACACTCTCCTCTATGCACACTAGACACTTTTCACACACACTGCTGGGTGTACATAATCCCACAAAAGACTCAGTAAGCTCAACTTGAACTTGGCCCAGACTGCGTCTTTACGCATTTCCCCCGATCGTTCTGCTTCCGGGAGTCCTGGCCATGGTCCATCAACAATGGTTTCGCCTCTTACTGATACGCCCCGTTGGCCGAGCAGAGTGTGGTTCTCAGATCTAATATCCCTCTAATATCGCCATGGGCGATTCTGGTCAAGAGAGTTCTCCTCTCTCAGGTGCAAGGGACAGTGTTTCATCACCGGCCCGAGCTCTGGATCCTTCATGTCTGGCCTAGGTGATGCTGGGCTTCCAGCTGACATTGTACAGACTATTTTAAGTGCTAGGGCTCCTTCCACTAGAATAAGTTATACCCTCAGATGGCGTGTTTTCGAAAGTTGGTGTATGAAAACCAGGTAGGCCCAGTTCACTGCCGGGTTGTTTCAGTGCTGGGGTTCCTGCAAAAAAAAAAAATAAAACTGTTCACAGGCACATGTTCTGGTACTCTCAGAGTCTATGTGGCTGCCATTTCGGCTTACCATGCTCTGGTTGATTGGGTCTCTGTGGGAAAGCACCTTCTGGTCGCCCACTATTCATGGAGCTAAACGGTTAAGGCTGCCCACCAGAGCAACAGTCCCTTCACGGGACTTAATGGCTATTCTCTGAGGATTTTTTTAATGGCTTAAATTTTTTAAACCTTTTATGTGTTTCACATAACTTGTGTTGCTATATCTGCTCTGCATTCATGGTTTGGTTGTTCGGCACGCATATTGCTGAGTGCGACGCTCAAGAAATGAATGAATGAATGAATGTTTGTTTTTATTTTGTATCATTGCATGTAAAAAAAATAAATAAATAAAAAATCACTTTGTTATGCATATGCACAATGGATTTATTATTATTATTATTTTTATTTTTTGCATTCTTCTTCTTTTTCTTCTTAAAAAAACTTAACTGAAGTGCTGCGTTTGTCTTCCTTTCCGGTTCCACCACCTGCTCTGTGGCTCATGGTATAAGAGGGTGTCTCTTATACTGGAGACCCAAGTACAGCTCCATAACTTGACAATTTTAGCATTGCCCGAAGATGTTCATTTGCTGCCTGAGGTATAAATTTAGTACCGGAGATTGGTTCCATAGAGAAGGCAAGAACTTGGTATCAATCCAACCCTACACTCTAACCTCAAAAAAGTGTTTGTTTTATTAAGATGATTTGGCTGCATTTTCTTGGTCGAGTTTTCTTCTCCATTTATTTATTTTAGGCCAAAAAAGAACATAATCATTATTTGGACGTAGATTTGGCTGTGGTGTCTTGCCCTTATGGCCATGAATTTATCTTGTCAAACAGTAGACTTGCATTCTGAATTGTAATGCATACATTACTTTAGGACTTTATTGGATACTGATTCAGCAAAGCTTAAGTCTATGTCACATTTCACAGCAATACATTGATTTTATGTCAGCTTTGTTCATAAATTTCACTATAGTTGTCTAATATAATGATATTGTATCAAAGGCAATGTGAGGAAACCTCTGAAAGACAGTTTTGTTTCTGAATCAATACAAGTAACACAGATCTTTTTAGAACAAAAATACAAGTTTTTGGAAATATATAGATAATTTATGAATTTGAGGTAATTAAATGGACATGATTTTAAACTGGAATTAGTCTGTGTGTTCATTGATTTGCTACTGTGCAGAAAATAAGCAGCACTTTTCAACTAAAAAAGTAATGAAGTACATAGCACCCCCCCCCAAAAAAGAAAGAAAAAAGAATATATGGCCGAGAAGTGCAAAACAATTCACAATTCTGAAAACAAAATAACAAATTACAAATGAAAACCTAAAAAAAAAAAAAAAACTAAATAACGATTCAGAAAACACTACAACAATTCAGGAAACATTATAACAAGTCAGAAAACACAAAAATCCGAAAACAAAATAAGTCATAAAACAACGACAGTGAAATGAGATGCAGCTCTCTGTTTGCAGCGCGTCAGTCACGCTCGTCGGGAAAGTGAGTGAAACACACAAAAACGCACATTTTATTCATTTTTTTTTTTTTTTCAAATAATGCGTCATTAATAGCGGTTCACTTCCGTGATTTGTTACGATTGCATTCACATTAGCAGCGAATCGTACCGGAGTTCACATGAACCGTAGCCTACCCCATAATAGAGCACATTTATTTTAGATTAACGCTACAGTATGGGATCCACATTAAAATAAATCTCCACAAGTCCACAGCCGAGACAGGTGCAGTTATAACCTGTAACTTCAAGGCTATTAGACATTTTAAAATGATCTGCCAATTCGGTGATCATTAGTGTTCTTGATCAAGCATAAAGGAATGTCGCAGTCATAAACATGTGTTAATGACTCTCATAAAATTGTTTTAATAAATCGCTTATGCATTAGGCTAATAATAAAGATACAAAGCAGGTTAAATTAAATTGTACAAATAATTATAAAATGCTATAGACTGCAAAGAAGATAGCAGTTTCACATTTTGCATAAGCATAACAAAATGATTTTATTATTATTATTATTATTATTACATGCAATGATACAAAATAAAAACAAACATTCATTAATCTCTTGAGCGTCGCACTCAGCAGCACGCGCGCCGAACAACCAAACCATGAATGCAGAGCAGATACAGCGACACAAGTTATGTGAAACACGTGAAAGGTTAAAATAAGACAATAGTACAATGAACATTATATTACATTTTAATTCGTTTTGACGATTTGTCCTTCAGTCCGCCTGTGCATAATGCGATTCTCGTTGAGAATGAGATTGGTTTCAAGTAAACGCACAAAATGCATTAGGCTATTTGGGTAACACTTTACAATAATTCACTAACACTTAAATTAAACAGAAAAGCAAGCGGGTGCATGATTTGCAATGGCAGCCAATACAATTAATTAATAACCGTTTCCTAAATCCTGCGTCGGTTGCCGAATCACAAAACACATTTGTGCTTCTGAAATTATTATCTTGATCTATATAGTGTAGTAGTTAGCTATCTCTGTGTCGTATGTGGTCGCTTTTTAAGCATGAAAAACAAGTTTTATTTAAATTCTGAATATATTATCGTATAGGCCTACAGCATGCAAAGAGCGCTCCCTTTAAATTTATTAAAAACTGTCACTCATTCATCACGATCTTACAAAGTTTCGTTTTAACCAATGAATGTGACCACACAATTAAACTTTTTTTTTTTTTAATGAAGTTACGAGCATGATAGAACTCAGCGCAAGACAAAAAGCTGTGAGTGCTTCGATTACAACCTAAACACCTCTGATTGGCCATTGCGTTGTAGAAATCAACAAACAGGTCTGTGATTGGCTACTTTGCTCCCCTCTTTGAAAATGCATTGTAAAACCATTTGACGCTTTCCAAAGCAGAAGATACTACGGTGGCCGAGAGAGCTCAACGCGCTGCAACTTCAAAAAACACATGCAAATAGAAAAAGCACCAGCAAATCAAGAAAACATCTTCATCAGTTTGACAGCAGGTGCAAATGCTCACAACACAACCAAATAAAGAATTTTATTTGCAGTGCGTTCCTTTATTTGGTTGTGTTGTGAGCATTTGCAGCACGTGTGTTGTCAAATTGATGAAGTTGTTTTCTTAATTTGCAGGTGTTTTTTTTCTATTTGCAGCGTGTTGAGCTCTCTCGGCCACCGTAAGATACACTGGATTGCCAAATCTATTTTGTTATGCTATTATTACGAAGAAACCATCCTATACCAGGAGTTATGGACAGTTTTTCCATCTAAAAGCAATCAGTTAGACTATTATACATGCTGAACTAAAGTCCGGCCGTCCCCCTCGGTCCGGAGGGGGTGCACAGGGATGCCTCTGGCGCCGGGCCTAGTAGGACCGTTGATGAGCAGATGAGCTGACAGGAATCTTTACACTTCAAAATCTTTCCCCTCTCTAGGAGACTGCAGAATTGTGTGTTACCGGCCATGGAAACCCCAGAATCAATGGATTGGTGACAACAATTGAATCATCTGGTACAAGGCCCCACGTGTAGAGAGATGGACTTGGTAACCTCCTGCCCACAGTGGCTGTCCAACTAGCTCTGTAACACACAATGGGAGTAGAGTATCAACAAACAGACTACAACATATCAATGATATTTTGCATCAATATACTTTTCTGCAGAGCCTGAATTAGCCTAAGCCTGTACAATTGCCTGGTTAGTGCCATAGGTAACAATCACACGAAAAGTAAGACATTTATTAGAAACTGAACTCAAAGTGTGTAGAGCAGCAGACGAACCAACAGGGGCAGGAGGGCAGAAAATGACCAGCATTACCACAGTAAATGCAGCCACAAACAAAATCGCCCACTATGTGTGCAAAAGGAAGGGGTTCATGTCCAAATGAGATGTGAATAAACAACTGAATGAAGCATTTTGAGGATAGCTTTTCAAGATGACTATCCAGCTCAGCTTGTAACCTGTGTAAAAGGCCCCAGAGAGGAATATTTTTGAGGGGTATGTTGGGCCAACAGCACTGAGCAGCAAGTATGCACAACAAGAGAGCATAATCTGCCATTGCAGAATTCTCTTGCTGAATTGATAACAGGCAATCCTCCACACTGATTCCTCCCCAGTTTTTTTTTTTTTATTAATTAATTTATTTATTTTTTAGATATCCAACTTTATATTAGGAAGCCTTAACTACTATGTACTTACATTTAAATTAATCATTTGTTACAATGTGCTAATTGTGTACATACATGTTTTTACATTGTACTTAATTAAAAAAAAAAAAATACCTGCATGTAATTACATCTGTAATTAATTTCTGTATTTACATTTATAATTACACTGTTGACCCATCACTTACACCTAAACCCACCCTTAAACCTACCCATACCACCAAACCTGTCCCTAACGTTACCCGTATCCCACCTCAGTAGCAGCAGCAGTGTTTTAAAATACAATATAAACACAAGTACATTGTTCTTATTTTTTGATGTAAGTACATAGTAGTTAAGGCCACCTAATATAAAGGTTATTTGTATAGTGCAAATTGTTCACGATACAAATCATTGCAAAGCAGCTTTACAGAAAATGTAAGTTTCTATTTTAAAGTTTAGTAGTAGCTTATCAGTGGTGGCTATGTCAAGTTGATGTCCATATGGCAGAAATGTAGAGTAAAATTCATGCAGTTAGTTAATGACATGTAATCAAGCAGACGGTGAACACTATTAACTACAATGATTATAAATTGCGATTAAACTTATAGCAAAATTTGGTAGTTTTGTATGTTGGGATTGGCATCATCTGAGGTCTTCTGAGGGGTTGGCGTCATCTCTTCTCAGTGTTCGGTCATCTCAGATCTTCGTAAGGGCTGGATCCAGACTGAAGCTTCTGTAATTCCTAGTTACCTCGGGATGCCAAGCCTGTGGCAGAAACAGAGAAGAATATAGAGACACAATTAGCGTTTCAGCAAAATCTGAAATCTTATATTTTCTTACAGTTAAGAAGAAGAAGATAAAAAGAAAACTTTTCTGCTGTTAATTAGTATAAATATTTAAGCATTTAAAAATTACATTTTATTTAAAGTTTGTACTGTAATTTTACAAAGTGGATCATTAAATGTCAAATTTATATTGTACTTTTTATAGTTTTTTACATTATATCAATTTAAACACATACATTATAAATTACATTTTTAACTTTACAGAATTTGTCTTTTGTCTTCCAAAATAAAACTGTTATTTTGCAATATTTTGTATGTTTTTGGACTTTATTTGAATTAGGAGATTTTACTTTAAATGTATATTTTTGTTTGACAGCCAGTCTTTGTTTTCTGCTAGCCTTTTGAGTGTTTTTAGTGTTTTGAGTGTTCGAGTCATTTTACTGTTAATACTGTATGTTCATATTTATGTAGGTATACAGTATGTACATTCTTGTTGTGAGATGTTTAATTGTGTACCTTTGTATGTCACCTATGCAGTGTGCTTATTCACATTTTATTTATTTTTTTGACATTTTTATGAGTGCATCTGGCCATAATAGATTAATAGCTTTCAAGAAGGTTATATAAAACAGATGACATCTTGGTACAATGGAAATATTTAACAGAAATAGTGTTCACAAACAGTTCTGCAGGATAGAGAGAGACTTCTTTCACATTAACAAATCTTACCACACATAACCTAATCAGCATTTAGCAACTGTTAAGCTGAAAACCTATTTTCACTCTCTTATGTTTAGATGTCCCAGTGGATACCAATCTGAAGCACTTCTCTTTTGAGTGATATGATTTGTGACTTGTTCAGACCACTTTGTGAATCCTTTTTAATAGCTATTTAAATAAATAGCTTTGATCATAAATCGGACAACATCACAGAGCCACCTATTCAGTGCAAGCATTGTCTGTGGTTTGAAATGATGAAAGAAAAGGCTCTGGAGAAACTGAAACAATGACATATTTGTTCATGCCACGTTATGTGTTGTTTGTTTATAGTTACTGAGTTATTTGAGATAATTGTTGCTACTCTCTGATAGTTACAGCAGAATTTATGAAACTGGTATTGCTATGAATTTTTATTGAGGGAGTAATCCGTCAAATGCAACCCGACAAATTGATTGCTTGCTTGCTTGACTGATTGATAAATTAATAATTTTACAAAATACTTTAGCCAAAATAAGATTTAATGTCAAGAAAATGCAGCCAAATCATCTTAAGATTTTTTTTTTTCCTTGTTGGTGCCTTTAAGTACACGTTAGTATCATATTTACCCCTAAAGGGGCGTATAAGTACCTAAATGGTGCCTGTACATTCTGAAACGGTACCGCTCCATTGACAGTTGTTGTACTTTTGTTGTATTTTTTCCTGAGATAAAAATATTTTACATTGTGCTGCTTCCAAATTTTGTGCAAACATGAATCCTGCATAAAAGCTGTACTAAAATATGCCATTTCACAGCAGTCGTGGATAAGGCGTTGATGGATAAGAGCAGCGTAAAACTTTATTGTCAATCAGTTTGCATCTACAGGCACGAAAATCAACAATAGGACAGTTATCTCCAGATGTTTCTGAAGTGATTGGCTGAATGCTTTATCTGGATGTCTGTCCTGATAACACAAACACTGCTGGTCCCATTAAGCATGCGGAGCACTGATAAAGTTCTCACGCACAGGCATCCTGCAAGGACAGCCATTTCATTATAAACATAAACAAAGGGAGATTGTCAGCTCCTGATACATCTTTTGGGCTGCTGCTGTACAGGAAAGCATAACAACAACAGTCAAAAATCTGACAATGCAAAAAATTAGACACTGGGGTGAAATCCAAAGCTAATAGAAAAACATCAACATCACATGAGCAGCATAAAAGCAAAGCTGATTTTTCGTTTTGGAGTATTTTCTTCTTGACTACCCCTAAGGAGAAATGCTTCATGAAAGGAGGCATGGCAAGCTCCGGAACATCTGACAGAATCTGTTTGAGCAGCTTTTTACTGCATTAGGTATGAAGGTTAGCCTGTGGCAAATTGGGAGATGGAATGTAAAATACCGGGACCTTGATCAAATGCTTTCTTTGATTTTCAGATTGTTGATTAGTTATGCTGGAAATGATGGATTTTTGGGATTCATTGGTAATATTTGGTGAACCTGAGCCTGATGTTGGAGTATTATAAGTAATATCAAATATCATCTGAATATCAAATTGAAAAAAAAAAAGAAAAGAAAAAAAAAGAAAAGACAATAGCTTTAAAAGCAAATGTGACTGAATGACACTAAATGTACATGCATATGCATTGACTTTAGCTTTCTTCTTGTTCTTCTTGTATTGTAATCAGAGGGGGGCAGTCCATTTACTCCTGCTTGATTACAGTTTTGGAAAATTTGTAAGATGGGTGCTTCTACTAACTTGAGTATATTTCTAATTAAAATATATACTTTCACTTCATTATGCTGGGCGGCGTTCCTCTCGTTACTTTTTATTGTAATGTTAATACAATATATGTTTTTTTTCCCTTGGGCCTTGAGCAATGCCCATTCATGACTGAATCATTTTTTGAATCAATTTAGTTCAAAGACTTAAAACAAGTTGGTAAATTGGTCTGCATTGCTTTGCAAATCAGTTTGAATTATTTGGCTAAAGCAGTTTCTCACTCGTAATGGAAAATTTAAGAATACAGAGATGTATGTGGCTTTTTTACTGATAATACTAATAATAGTATTTTTAACAATAATACTTATTTTTTACCTAATTATTAAAATATTATCTGGAAATTATTTAATAATATTGAAGTGATTTACTTAGTGATTTAGAGAAATGTATAGTGGTACTCTCGTGAATGGTGGCGGACTGACCCGGAAGAGAATAAATGTTGAATAAAGTCGTTATTTTAGCTTGTTTTGTTTTTTTTGCGCACAAAAAACTCGTAAATTTGTCAAATTACTGTTGAACCACATGGATGTATGGATGGATCTGTGCCTTGATCGTGGTAGTACCCTTGCTGTCTATGCAGGGTCAGAAAGCTCTCGGATTTCATCAAAAATATCTTAATTTGTGTTCCAGACATGAACGAATGCCATAGGGATTTGGAACGACATGAGGGTGAGTAATTAATTAGTTTTTGGGTGAATTTTTGGGTGAACTATCCCTTTAAGCCATGAATGTTAATGTGCTGTTATAATTCTTCATTAACATTTTTGCATTTCCTAACTTTCAGTGAAAGAGAATGATCACACGCTTGTTATCCTCACGCTGTGATGTCACATGGTCTGTCAAAGAGATCTGTTGCGGTGGACTCAAAGAAATTACAAAAGCTGCATATTTCAACACCCATAAGGCTAGGTTTTCTGACCTGGCTTTTGTATTTCATTGAGCTCAATATATCTCTCAGGGGGTTTAATGAATGCGAATACCAGCTTTGGGCATACAATTATTTCTGAACAAAACCGTTCTCTTCATACATATACAGTTATAGATAATGTGTGTAAACCAGGCAATGTGCTTCTGTTAATGATCTCAAGACCTCCAGTCTGTTTGTAGACTTACAGATTATGTTTCTGTTACATGTCATGGCTATTTGCTCTCTGAGCTTTGACTGGCTGGAATCAGCAAGCTATTTTTAGCACTATTCCCATGACAATAGAAAGGAAGTCCTTGACACAGTTCTCTGATGCAGCCCCTATTTGCTTGTGATGTGGTCGAAAGTTACAAAACCAATCAATCATTTAATCAGTCACTTCCAGAGGGAGGAAATTTTTAAAAAATGATAGCGGAGATTCGCGATTCCCCCACCAGAGGTCCCAGGTATCAGGCAATTGTCCATCTGTTTCCATAGTTACAGGCATACCACAGTGGCATCAACATGCATTGCCATGAAATCGCACCCTAGTCACAAAAGCAGAATGGATCTGAAGGTGTTGGAAAAGCCACAGAACACGTTCCTGATGGTGTTGTGAGTCGTATCCAGATGGGAGGATGCCCCGCGGAGTATTCAGATCAGGGTGTCATGCACACCTGTAATGCAAACTGCAGTGAATCCAGATGAACGGTGGCCAGAGGGTGGAAACAATACAAAGAAAAGCCTTTCAAAAGTCCACATGATGCTCTCAGAGAGAGCAGTTGGATTGTAACCCAGCTTCGGCACTGGAAACTGCAGGACGTTTGACACCTTCATCAGAGGTGCTAAATCACACCACATCTGGCATGCTGGCTGCACATTAAGCTCTTTTCCGCTGAAGTCTGGGAAGAGGAGCAGTGCTGAGGACAGGGGTGCTTTCTAAGATCAGGTGCCACCTACAGGGAAATGAAAAGGTAGCTACTGGGGAAGTAGATGAGAGAAGGGCACAGAAATAGACAGGTTGTGATATGCTACGGCAGGGGTCTGCAAGCTCCGGCAACAGTAGTGAAAGATGTGCATGTATTTAATTTAATGTCCCTTACACCTGCATACTAATGCATATTTTCAGATAATCGTTCCCACAGCCTGTTCTATTAAGCAGAAGCTATAAATACTGTTAAAGTGCTAGAATGTTCAGTGTTCCTCATATATAAATCACAATGCGCAAAACACAACATTCACACATGAATGCAGTGGCATTCAGGAGGATCACACTGGAAATCTATTTTTTAAAGTCTAATGTAAACCTAATTGAAAATAAATAAAAATGCAATACTAAAAAAATTTGTATTTTAAAATATTATAAAAAAAAGCATCAGAAATCATCAGGGTTCTGCACTATTTCGGTTACCAATCAATTAAGGTTGTAATTAATCATCTTTGCTGACAAGAATTGGTTACACTTTATTTTCAGGTGTCCTTACAGTGTAATTATACATTTAAAAACTGAGTAATATTTTATTAACTACATGTACTTACTATAGGGTTACTTGCATGTATTTATGCATAATTAATTCTTATTATAATAGTGAGTACATGTAACGTGTAACAAGGACATCTTAAAATAAAGTGTTAACCAAGAATCCACCCACCAGACACTTTATTAGGTACACCTGCTCAACTGCTCATTAATGCAAATATCTAATCAGTCAATCACATGGCAGCAACTCAGTGATTTAGGCATGTAGATGTGGTCAAGACAGTCTGCTGAAGTTCAATCCGAGCATCAGGTTGGTGAAGAAAGGTGATTAACATGACTCTGAACATGGCATGATTAATGGTGCCAGATGATCTGAGTGTTTCAGAACCTGCTGATCTGTTGGGATTTTCACACACAGCCATCATTAGGGTTTAAAGAGAATGGTCCAAAAAAATAACAATAATAATAATAATAATAATAAAATATTTAGTGAGTGGCAGTTCAGTGGGTGAAAATGCCTTGTTGATGTCAAAGTCAGACCAGACTGGTTCGAGCTGAAAGAAAGGCAAGAGTAACTCAAATAACCACTTATTACAAATGAGATATGCAGTAGAGCATCTCTGAACACATAACACATCAAACCATGACCAGATGAGCTTCTACAGCAGCAGAAGACCCCACCGCTGTCACTCCTGTAAGCTAAGAACAACAAACTGAGGCTACAAGTCACACATGCTCACCAAAACAGTACCATAGAAGATTGGAAAAAAGCCTGGTCTGATGAGTCTTGATTTCTGCTATGACATAAGGATAGTAATGACAGAATTTGTCGTAAACAACATGAAACCTTGTATCAAGAGGTCAGGTTTGTGGTGTAATGGTGAGGGAATATTTTTTGGCACATTTTGGGCCCCCTAAGTACCAAATGAGCATTGTTTGAACATCACAGCCTAGAGTATTGTTGCTGACCACATCCATCCCCCTATGACCAGATCTCAATCCAGCAGAGCATCTTTGGGATGGGGAGGAATGAGAAATTCACATCATGGATGTGCAGCTAACAAATCTGTTATCATGTCAATATGGACCATAATCTGTGAGAAATGTTTCCAGCATCTTGTTGAATCTATGCCACGAGGAATTAAGGCAATTCTGAGGTGGTCCAACCCACTACTAGCCAGGTGTACAACACCTAATAAATAGTGCCTGTTTATAAACTGTCAATCCATCCTTGTCTGTACACAATAAGTGCATTGTACCAAATGGTTAATTTAAATGTAAGTACATAGTAGTTAAGTCCACGTAATATAAAGTGGGACCATCCATTCTATATCTCCTTGAGGTGGTTTGTGTTCTATATTTTATTGATTTGTTTATTTCATAATTTAACAACAACAATAATAATAAGGATAAGGGTTCCATTAAAAACAACAGAGTTGAATTTGGCTGTTGGTATTGGTAAATTAAGTTATGCTTTACCCTGACCATACTGACTCAAAGCAAAGCCTGTTGTTTTGACTCTTCACCTGAAAACTAATGCCCATGAAACAGTTCACATATCATCCTTCTGGCTGTTGCAATGAGGGTACAACTAATGTAGTGACATGGCTAACATGCTTTGTTTAATACTAAGAGTTGACATGACGTGTTAGCCTGAGACGAGGGAATTGTTTGACATGGCAACAGAGGGGACGAAGCATGTCAGTTTGGCAGCTTATGGGGAAGATCTTTAGAGTGTGGTGTCATATTCCAGTCCATGCAGACTGTCAGATGAAGAAGAAAGTGTTGAGTTATTTAGTTTGTGTCTAATGGAAAGGTTAGTTGGATCCCTGGCCGAGCAAGTTTGGAGGAGAATTTGGCTTGAAAAAGCTCTGATAAGAGCACAAGTAAAAGGTAAACCTTCACTAATTAATTGTCAGTTTTATCACCATTTTCAAGGTCCTCTATCAACATAATTTCAAGTGCAATGCATGTAAATGAACGATGATTTAAAATGATGTTTGTCACTAGCATTTTAATAACAACATAGACTGGCGTGCAGTATTGTCCTTTCTCACATCTGGTCACGTTTACAGAAAATAATCATCATTAGTCAAGTCTGAAAAGCAAAATGAAAACAACTGATACAAAACCTTCAATTTCTTATGTTTTGTCCATTTTAAACACACAGGCATGTCAACATAATAAGCCTGTGTAAATCAAAACTGCTCTGATAGTATTAGCCTGGCCCAACCTGAGGGGCTGATTGACAAGGGAACCTATTTGCTCACAAGCAGAGTTGGGCGAGCTGCTTTGAATCCTGTCACATGCCTCTGTAAATGTCTCCTGTCTTGCATTTTGTCTCAAGCTTTCTCATTTCTCCTGCACACACATTTATTTATGCCTTGAGTGTCACACTCTTGCAATCACATGAATTTAAAACAGCACATTTTTATTTTCTTAAAGCACATTTCTGATCTTATTGTTTGCAATTCATTGTTGGATCTTTTTCCAAAGAAGGTAAATGTATGAATGACTTTCTATTTCAGCTGGCATCACCTAGGTTGAGGGGACTATGTGGTAAAACTTACTCTGTAAATCACCTGGTACAGTGCTATACTTAAAAAAAAAAAAAAAGTATAGCAGAGTAAAGCAGAGCGTTCATGTGCATGAAATACGAGTTATGACACTGAACGGAATAACTCAAAGCCATGTAGAAGCATAAAGAATTTAATGTATTCTAATGTTTGCTTTTGCTCTTAGTTTGATTTATAGTGTTTTTTTGTTTTTTTTTTACTTCTTAAATCAGCTTTTTAAAGTTACCCTTTAGATAGAAAAAAAATAAGAAAATGAGAGAGTGAAAGTAACAGTAAAATTAATATTTTATAGCTGCAATGGTGAAATTGCAAACATGAAATACAAATTCTGAAGACATGAAATAAATAACTAGGAATTTTATTAACAGCAAATTGTTGTATTTTACACTTCAACATTTTGAGTAGGCTGTGCCTCCCTTGCCTCCTCTGACAAGTCCCCACTGGTTTAGGGTAAGTTTTGGTGACATTTTATTTCCAAACTACCATAATATGTGCATTAATCAACAAATGTTGCCACAGTTATGTTGATCCATTTAGGAGAAATAAACATCAACACTGAGATACACTGAAATGCTGTCAAGGTTGAACTTGACCTTCAGCTTTCATGTCCAGATCAAAAAGCTTCCCCAAAAGGTACTAGCGGTGTTTCTGAAGAGTAGTAAACCTCCATAACTCAGTGCTATTAACAATCCAATCAATTCTCAATAGATAAAATCTATCAATATCTCATTCAATACCCATTTCGCTCATAAAAACGTCACTCTCCAGAAGTAAAACGGCTTGTGAATGCCATTTAATGTTGGCTTCAAGGTCCCGGCCAAATGGGAAACCCCAGATCACCTTGCTCAGAGAGCATCTTCACTTTGTAATCCTGCACTGGTTTGAGTATTTAACGATGCTACTTTGCTGGGTTATTTGATTAGCAATCCAGTGTTCCTTCTGTCCTCTCCCAGGAGGTTTTCAAAGAGCAGCCTGCAGGATAGCTCACATCCGTCCCATATTCCCTGCGGAAGTCTGTAATGTAAATTTTCTCCTGGGGAGACGCATACAGCCTCTTTGCCTTCCCTGCATGCTCGTGTACGTGATTGATCGCCTGGTCTTGGCACGTATATATGAGTTTTGTTAGTGCAAGCGGTGTCACGGCACAAGGACAGACAGGGAAACCCAGCATGCAGTGATATCAAAGCAACATTACCCATAATCACACATGTCCAGAGAGCATCTCTTGGGACGTGCACACACGCTCTAATGTGGACGTGACTGACATGTACTGTAGTCTCTCCACAGACCCTCCTCTTCTCTCCCCTCCTGATTTATGCCAATAAATGAAGCATCTCTCTCCTGCGCCTCCTCTCTCTCTCTCTCTCTCTCTCCCTCCCTTTCTCTCCTCCTCTCCTGCGTTCACGCTCTATCCCTCCCTGCATCTCAGTCACACTCGTTGGATCTCACAAAAGGAAGGGAAATGCATGCAAACCCAGCGAGGTGGAGAATACGGGGGAAAGTTGCATCCAGCAGTCGCTGAGAGCAAACGCACGCCGCAGGGATCCGTCGGAGATGTGAGAGGTCCGAGCGGCCGCCCATCCCCCTGTCTGCTCAAGAAGACACCGGGGCCAGCTGCAATGACCTGGGTGAATGGGAAAGCGCTATCTGTGAACCTCCACCTGTGCAACTGCCAGCAAGCACTCGAGCTGCCCAAATAGGAGGGCATGACTGGTTGGGCTGAAAGCGGCTTCCGCATGCTTCAGACACAGGTAAGGTGCCATCTAATTCAACAGATTTAACCTCTGAAAGGATCAATGTAATCCTCCGTTGGGGATGTCAGGCTAATGCGAGCTGTCGTTCTTGGTTTTTGTTTGCTTTTCTCTCTCGGGGAAACTGTGCATATTGTTGTCAGATTGGCATGTTTGAGCGAGAACGTGGTTCCAACGAAGTTTGAAAATACAAAAGAGATGCGTGTAATCAAAACTCATGCCTTGGAGATGCTGGGAAAGATCCTCATTAAAATTCAGTGTGTGTGGCAAAGCAGACAGTAAAATGAAAAAGGAACTGTGCCTCAAGCAGTCATATCTACTTTATTCTCAAATGAACAGCAGTGCCAGCCGTAGTCTTCCTCTTGCATAATCGTAATTAAAACTCACGAACCCGTCAATGAACTCTGACTATGCCGACCAAAGGACGTCAACAACATCATCTGGTGGCTTTGACAAGTGGACATCACCTTTCGCTTGTGCTTGCCTTGCATTATAGAACTGGAATATTGGGTTAGCAAGCATTAAATGCACTATTGACTGAGGCGATGCTTAATTTGCAGTGGGCTCGGGATCTGTGAAAGCCCTCGTGGGTGGGGGTGAGGGGTCTCTCAGCTGCAGGTTTAGTGCCGGTGATTGATTTGCATATGTGTATATTGTACCTCGGCTCTCAATATCAATGCAGCCATTCTGTGCTAATGAGCTAAATAACCGCATTCAGTACACAAAATCAGCTGTGTTTACATCGCATGCCTTTTTCTTGCGTCATTATGAATAATAATGATGCTTGATTTTTTAAAGATGAATCTCTGGAAATCTTTCGGGAAAACCTCCTTGTTTGTAACTGGATGAGTTGCAGTATTTTACGGTGGGGAAAATGTTGATCCCTGACATAGATTAATGACGTGTTTAGTGAAGAGTGGAAATCTCATTTTGTGATCGTTAAGAATGACCAAGAAGGTATGACTATCTGATTTTACTTTTCTCTTTAATTTGCTATAACCATCAAATGCGGGATTTGCTCGGGGACCCAAAGCTTTGAAAACTGCACCATCATGTCCTCTATATTCAGTGACTGATTTTCTCTCAGGCCCGCTGTTCTGCTTCACGTTTACTCACATGTCCAATGCAATCTAATTTGAAAAGATTAAAGCTGTCATATGGTCTCCTGAGGAATACACAGTTATATGATCTTCAGTGTCTCGTTAACGCAATAGTTGGCCGGCATCCCGAGTCAGACACAGCAGCTCATATGCATGCAAATGCATACTCCGAACCAGTGTAATTTTCAGTTACAGCACAACACGATAAAAGTTTACGACGGCATGAGGAAGCACCATAGTGCATTTCTGAGATTGAACCTGCATAGAAATGTTGCATTTAGAGGTGACTTGGACTGCGCAACATGCATCACACTGCTGAGCTGTATACTGTACAATAGCCATGCCACCTGCTTTAAGGGGACAAACAGCAGGTTTGCACAAAGGTACAGTAATGGGATCTAATGTTAATGGCATGGCACTTTGATATATACCATGGTACTAAATGATTACCATGTACTATGTTATTCACATAGTACTCTACAATACTCAGACAATAGCAAACAACCATGGTATTCCTTTGATAGAATAGCATTTATTTAAACTTTGTGTCTTTATGGACTTTATCATTAACGATCACTATCCAATTTGATCATTTACACAGGAAACAATGTTTCTTGTTTCACCTGGCATTCTGTTCTCACATAATTTCACCTCTAGGCCATATATTTCATGTCCACTTATTTACAATTATTCATGAAGTAATCTCTACCACAGCAATCTCTATCACAAAGCCAGTTTACGCGGCTAGTCAAGTAAGTTTAACAGTAGTTTCACCAATTTTCGATATCTTACCTTTCTGTAACACTTTACAATAGTTACATTTGTTATAACATTAGTTAACATAAACTAACAATGAAAAATACTAATAAAGCATTTATTAACCTTACTTAATGTTGATTAATAATAATGTTGCTAATAAATTATGTAACAAATGTATTGTTCATTGTTAGTTAATGCATTAAATATCTGTTTGGTTTGGTTTTCTCAAACCATTTTTACAACTCTGGTCACATCTTTGAGGTACAGGCCCCATCACTTGCCTGGGTTTATTTTACATTTACATTTAGTCATTTATCAGACACTTTTATCCAAAGTGGCTTACAAATTAATTTTGTGATAATAACCCACTGACTGTACATTAGCTCTTACGCAAGTTACAAGATGATAGGATGACAGTAAGACTTTGTATGTGACTTCAGAAGGGTCCCGCTGGCTTGGCAATCTGGGCACGTTCTGGGTCTTTATTGGGTCCTACATGACACAAAGGAGGTCAGAGGCTGGGTTAAAATTAGAAACATGACTCAAGCCTTTCAGCTGTAGGTGCTGAAGGAGTCAAAGGACAGATGATAATAAACCGAAGGTGATGTTCTAGACAAACAGGCTTCTGCTGACTGGAAAACATGTACTGTATCTGAACACAGAATTTAATTTTACAGTTTGATATGGATAACTAAATGTTCTGTATTTTAAAATGTGTTGTTTTACTTTTACCATTAAAATGCTTTAATTATTGTAACCATATTGCTCATTTAGATCGTATTTAGATTGTAGTGGAGCCCAGCTCATTCAAGTCTGAGTCCAGGCTGAAACCGGAGTAGGTTGAGTCCGAGTCAAGACCGAGACCAGAAGAGAGTCTGAGTGATTCAGACAGGGTAAATATGCTTTCCTTTGGGATGAATGAAGCCTGGTTTTGTGTCAGTGTCACACGAACCTTCGCAGTGTGCTCCGTTCCAGAGACACGATAACACAGAGTCGACAAGAGACACAGATTATAAAACACATCCACAGAGCTGGAGCACTTCAGACTGAAGTCGAGCCAGGTCCACATGCTTCCTAGTCCATGACAAGACCTAGAATATGAGAATTTGGTCTTGTCTCGAACTGTGAGAGCGAGTCAGGTCTCGAGTGCAACACTGTGAAGTTCACTTTTAAAGGGAACAATTCTGATGAAATATTCAGGCAAAAACAGCTAGCTTATCATTGGAAAATGTGATCCACCTTAAAAGGTCAAAACAACATTTTACCCAAACAGCCACTCTTTCAGCATAGCAGGTGTATGTACACAGAACACGACAGGCATATCAATAAGTCAGTGTGTCATGTAGTGTTGATTGCAGACTTAAGTTGATGTGAATGCAGCAGACACAAAGGGCTATTACACAAAACACATCCACTCCAGTCAATATTTCACCAATTAACCACCATGGCATCTGAAATTAGCCATAACAATTGAGATGTGATATCACTGCAAATAAGACTTAAATCAGAACCCATGCATTATATTTCACACAAAGAAAATAAAGATATATATATACTGTACTGTACTCTTAGCGCGTGCTGTAGCCTGTATCCTGTATCCTTTCATATCAAAGCGCAAAATAAACTACGAGCATGCAATGTCGTGGTCAGTTAAGTCATGAAGTTACCAAAAAGGCGATTAAAGCTGCCTTAAAACTGTGCATGCATGTAATATATATTTATATGAGTCACATTTAAGAACAAGTCTCTGAAATGGTTTTCAAAACTGTCCTGGAGCAGCCCAGCACTGTCTCACTCATCTAACACAACTCCTCAGCTCATTAATAGAGACTTTTAAGACCTGAAGTGGATCAGAAATGGTAAAAAGAGTTGAGAGAAAATATGATGCATGTCAGATCCGCGTCATGTTCAGCAGTGACAGCTCTTAAATACATAACAGCCAAAATAACCTAATAACCACCTGCTGTGATGTCCGTTAATCAAAGGACAAAGGGGGGAAAAAAAGAAGAGGAAAACAGACCTTTTATAGCTTTAAGGATTCATTTAGAATTTAGTGTTTGAAAGCTCAGTTTCAATTTTTGTATATTTCTGCTGAAGGGCACAGGTAAATATGACATTTATTATAATGGGTTTATGTGAATATTGTTTTAAGTTCACGTAAATTAGAAGTTTTTTAAGTCTAATAAATTTTCAAAATTGATAGCTCTCAATTATACTGTAATGTTGAATTTTATAGAGAAATGAGTATTGGTATCAGTGATACTGGCCTTCAGTCATACAAAAAGTTGCCATTAAACAAATATTAAAAAATATACTGTCTTTACGTTGTTTGTACAGTAATTTGAAGATCGAATGTGAAATTATGGCAATATAAAAGTATATTTAAAAACTTGGTTTCACTTTATTTTGATGGTCCCTTTAACACATTCTATTGACTATAAGCAGGGGTGCACATAAGTTTTTCAGCCTGGTTCTCATATGAGAACCTGGAGATTTGGTTTGGTCCTCACACAGGCCATGGAAAAATTAATTAATAATAGTGATAATAATATTATTGCACTTCATTTAGTTATATATATATATATATATATATATATACAATAACTAACTAAAAATAATAAACTAAATAATCAAGTGTTATAATACTATTTTATTTCAAAATGAAAAGACAGTATTACATACAAATGCAATTATTTTATAGTAAACTTAAAAATAAAATGTTAATATTTTATTATTATCATTATTTTCATTTTAATTTTCATCATTTTCAAACGTAAAATCAGCGAGCTTTTATTTTGGCGGGTTACTGACAAGTAAGTATTATGCGCTTCCGGGTTTAGCGCTGCTGATGGAATTGCGTCAGTGAATGAAATGTCACAGACAGTTTTGCTTTGAAAGGGGCAGCGGGTAGCCTAGATTATGCTTTCAGTTTGCATAGAACTCTTATACAGTACAGTTTGTCGATCTAAAATGGTAATTGTGCATTAACAGCTGTCAACCATGTCGGTACGCAAATGCGCTGTCAGAACTTATTTATACAGCGCATTTTTAATTTTGGTCGCGCAAGCGGACCTGCGAACCGCTTATGTGCACCCCTGACTATAAATAATGTTGCACCTACACTTCTACTAACTCTCATTAGACTGTTAGTAGTGTATTAGTTGACTGGTAGGGTTAGGGTTAGATTAAGTTGATATATAATATAATATATACATTATGCTTTCATATACAAATGTTTGTATGAAAGGGTGTTTTCAAACATCAAAACAATAGGTTTAATACAGCTTACATGTTTTTTTTTTCTCATACATTGTCCTGTTTTGTTTAATTTTTCTGAACAAAAATAATGACTATCATACAGTCATACTATGATTTATTGTAGACACCCACTAAAATGTCATTCAGTGTAACAACAGTTTATATACCAAAAAACAAAAAATCTTTAGATATTATTTAGATATAATATTAAGAACAAGAATCATTAATGACATTAAAGGCTGTCTTTAAACATCACAGTGCATCCCAAAATACAAATTAATTAATTTTAATTTTATACAAATCCTTGCCGTTTCACTTGTTTGTCAACAAAATGTTTTCATTAATTTAAGATATAGTCAAATTTAGTATTATCAGTTTTTATTTCTATACATTTTACTAAGTACAGGACAGAATAAGTATATTGATTCATTTTTACATAATTATATCTGTTACACTGAATAATAATGGAACATTATTTCACGCATTAGTTGACATTTAATAATAATAACTATTATTATTATTATTATTATTATTATTATTATTATTATTAAAAATGTTATTTGAAACATTAAAGTAAACACTTTACTTGCATTTTACATGCTTTCTATGTATATACAATCCCTTTTAAAGAACAATTCTCACTATTAACTACAGTAACTATTAACTATGACTTTTGCCTCAACAAACTCCTAATTTGCTGCTTATTAATAGTTAGTTAGGTAGTTGTTAAATTTAGGTATGAGGTTGGATTAAGGGATCTAATGTATGGTCCTGCAGAATAAGACATTAATATGTGCTCTGTAAGCATTAATAAACAGCCAATATGCTAGTAATATTCATGCTAGATAATAGTGAAAATTGGTCCTTAAAATAAAGTATTATCCACATGTTTCAATTTAATTTGATGCTGTATTTCTATATTTTCCTGTAGTGTGTAAATAGGAAATATCAGGTTACATTTCCAAACTTTCATTTAGCCGATAATTGTAATAATCCAGTGAGATGTTTGAGATCTGATCTGATCATCATCAGTCTGTCTAGAATGACGTGAAGAAACAGAACAAACTGAGACTAAATCCAGAAGAACTGTGGCAACGTCTCCAAAATGCTTAAAAACAACAAATGAATATTACAATTAATTGCATTCACAAACCATACAATTTAATCACATAATAATATAACATTGTTAGTTTTGTTTTTTTCATATTACAATAATGAGATATATCTATAATGAGATATTTATGATAATTAATTTCATAATTTAGTTTGATCTTTGGGTTAAACGTAATGTGGACATGTTTTGGGATTTTACAATATTCACCAGATTGCTTTCCAAATACTTTTTTGGAGTCTCATTCATTTATCGTGTTTAAATGCAAAGTAACAGTTTTGGTGACCACATTGTGTATGACATTATAATCAGCAGTTCAGGGAATGATCTGAAGCAGGTGGTCATGGCTGGTTCCTTATCTGTGGAGCAATCATCTACAAACTCCAATTAGTGACGTAGCAAAGCCCCTGGCTATCACCACATCACATGCAGAGCCTTAACTACTGATTTTTTTTTTTTTTTTTTTTTTGAGTGATCTCCATTTAGTTCCCATGGAAACCTTTTGTAACTCGTAGCAGGATAGATGAAAACAAAGATCCTGTGCACAGACGGAGAGAAAGAGAGGGAACTGTGGATGAGAGTCCACCTACTCACGGAGCTGGAACAGAACAGCTCTTAGCGCGGTCAGAGAGCACTGCCACATCAACACTGCCGCTCTCACGCTCCACCTGCTATAAATACAGCACCGCAACGGCAGAGAATTCACACGCAAACTCACTGCGCATGATTCATTCATCGGTGCATGCTGTTCTAATGAAAATAATGCCTGCATGCATCATCCAGGATCAACAAGTCCCACCCTGCACTGTTTACTGCTGAATGTACATTTTATTGGGATGGTTGGTATTCTTCTCATTATTTGTTAAATATCTGTGGAGGAGCACATCTTCAATTTACCAAACTAGATGCAAATTAAAGCTTAAATCCTTTGATGAGAAACACATTTCATGCAACAAATTGTTATTGTTCCATACAGTGCTGGTCAAAAGTGATGTCTGGCTTGAAAGTGACTTTGAATATCATGTGTCTGATGTTATGCTGATGTAGATTTCTAAGCATATTGCGTAGGTGTGTTTGGGGAGAGTAAAGCCTTTCTATGTGCTCCGCATTACAATCCTTTCATTTGTGATCCGCTTATTGAGCAATACCAATGAGAATGGCTGCTAATCAAATACAAGCGAGAGCGAGCCAATGAAATATTAATAACCAATGTTGTCAATGTACACATCATTATTCTGTTTTTGTTTGTTTGTTTGTTTGCTTTTCTATGCATTTTTTCACATAGTAAAATAAACCCAAATGTGTTTTTCCCAAATAGTTTTGTCAGCCAAGTAGTGTTTTCCTCTTCCAACAAGTTAATTATATTTTGATGGTTTAATTGAACTTAATCATCAACTCTTTCCCTGTCAGCATTAAAAAAAAAAAAAAAAAAATGAATGTGCATGTGTTTCATTAAAAAAGCAATTTTAAACAAAAAGCTGTGTTTTTGTAAAGATTTGGAACGATGATCAAAACATAGATGAAGTCGATCGTTTCCATCAAGACATCCAAAGCTTCGACAGTCATTCTGTAACATTATTTATATGCTGTTTAATGATCACATTTTTACAAATGCATCTGCTTATGTGATCGCTTGTTTCTGCTGCTTCTTCACTGTGTTTTGATCTGGAGATTCAGTAGTCTATCTGAAGATGTGTAATAGCGCCTCCTACCATATAACAGCGAAAACACAGAGAGACAGAAAATTCTGTCCATGGTGGGAAAGAGTTAAAAGCAAATATTGTGCAAATGACATCACTTTTGGCCACTGCTGTATGTGAGTATAAGACTGTATGTTCACAGATTATTGCTCATATGCAGTTTTTGCCGAATAACACTGAAATGATTAACTTGAGATCTGTGCAGTCGTATAATACTCTGCTTAGATTCAGTCCGCTCTTCTAGACAGTAACTTTCCATTTTAGAGAAGGCAGCTGAGGAATGAGGTGGAGATGGGGAGCGTGTCCTCAGGTTAACATCGCGCTGAAGCACTTAAGTGTTCTCCAGATGAGGAACTACTGTAATACAGACTCTGAGAGCGCAGACCTCACTTACAGCAGATGCCATTTTTATTCCACACAGAGGGAAATTAGGTCTCTCTGATATGCTGTTCTGTCTTATGTCATGTCTAATTTTCACAACTCATGTTTTAGTCCACTGGAGATCTGTGGAAACATGTGTTTTCAGTGTTTTGTCAGCTGAATGTTTGACACTCAGTGCTGCAACATATTAAATGAACTGTACTTCATCCCTCACAGCCACAGTTTTGTTCCTGTCAAATTAAACATGATGTTTACTCTGACTGAGCTCTATTCTTTGGAAACCTGTGAGAAGTAATTTCTCAGCTGCAAACAGAACACCAAGGCCATGTCGGGGCAGGACAGGGCAGCTTTATTTCAGTGAGGTTCCAGAGGAGCGGCATATCAGATTTATGCCCCTTTGAGCTGCAGTGTTTGTCTTTTTTAGAGGTGGTTGATGGAATTTGTTTTTATTTTGACTTATTTTAAATATGCCTGCATTTGCTACTGAAGAATGTTCTGTTTCAGTAAATCTGTAAATAGATCTGCTCTACGTCACAGACATCTTATCAGAGCCAAGTGTGCACTCGAATGCAGAACTTGTGTGAAAATACAGCATTTTTGAAGGAAATGGATTGCAAATTTCATTGCTTGAAGATGTGTAAAAATAACAGCAAGAGCTATAATGCTGATTAGACAATTAATTAACGCTGCATGAGCCCTTTTCAATCACTGTCAGTCTCGGCTTGAGATATTTGCATGATTCACTGCCACAGCCAGCCGTGTGTGTGTGTGTGTGTGTGTGTGTGTTTATCACTCGGGGGACGTGTCAACCACCCTCCCCCCTCCCCCTACTTTTAATATAATGCAAATTTGTCCCCCGCACTTTTTCGGGCAAGTGTGTTCGCATAGAGGTTTCCAAAAGCCAGTGTGAATATCTATAGATTTAAATTCAAAGAGACAGGATAGTCTGTGCATGACCTGATGTTTTATTCGGACCCAGAATACAGCGAGATGAACATCGCGGAGCGCTAAACACTCAGTGCAGTGTATGTTTCATTCATACTCGAAGCCAGAGGGCGCTCTCCCGCGGAAAGTTGTACCAGGAAATTCTTAATATGGACAAAAGCTTCCAGCTATCGGTGTATGATTGAAAACAGTTGTTTTCACAGGAAAACAGAAACGTTTGGAAACATGAAGACATTAAACATACGATTGCGACAAATATATGGTTTGTGTTTTTCAAGTCATCTCCAGGTAATAAATAAAGCAAATGAACAATGCAGTGCTAATTGACATAACATTTATTACAGTATATAAACTATTCTGCCTTATTATGTGATAAAAAGTGTTTGAAGTATATAAACAAATCATTATTACTGGTTATTGTCCAGCAGTGTATCTGATGTCTAAGCCAATTAAAAACTAGAAATAAGAGAAAAAGTTGCCTATACGCTAGGCCTACCAATCAAAAGTTTTTGAACAGTAAGATTGTTAATGCTTTTTAAAGAAGTCTCTTCTGTTCATCAAGCCTGCTTTGATCCAAAGTTTAGCAAAACAGTAAAATTTTGAAATATCTTTACTATTTAAATAACTGTTTTCTATTTGAATATATTTTAAAATGTAATTTATTGTGATATATATACATACATACATATTACATTTCTGTCCCCCTCGCTTCTGAAATGATGGCTACGCCCCTGATGGGAGCATTTCGGTTTGTGTCTTCAATCTTTAAGACAATTGAAGCAAATAAAGCATTATTTTCCATTTATTGTCGAGTGTTAATCATGATGTTTAATGTATGTATAGTGGGGTCCAAAAGTTCAGACAAAGTGCAGATGGATTTCTGCACACTGAAATTGAAGCTCATGAAGAATCTTAAAAAGTATTTATTACAAGCAGGCAGAATGTGGCTGAAGTAAAGAGGTGTTTTTGACCGAGCTCAGTGAACTGCAGAATCATTGGAGATCACACTGAACAACTTGTGCTCCAATGCACTGAACAAATTGTTCCTGAGGCCTGAACAAAACCTATAGGTTGAAACATTGTGCTTAGTTGTAAATGGAACATTAATTTCTGTGTGCAGACATTCATCTTCCTTGTTTATATATATATTTTGTTTGTTTTTGTTTTTAGTATTATTATTATTTTTGTTTTTCACCTGAGCCACTTATTTGACTTTTTTTTCTTTTTTCTTTTTTTGCCAAAAAACAATACAAAAAATGTGCATGAATTACATATATTATTTAATATGGTTAATGTTTGAATTTTTATGGTACTTGATTGTTTTTTATTTTATTTTATTTTATTTTATTTTATTTTTTTTATTTTTTTTATTTTATTTATTATTATTTTTTTTAAATGCTATAAGTGAACCTGGAAAAAACACATAAATGTTGAAAGGTTTGAAAGGGACAACGGGATGATTCAGTCTCACCATGCCTTTTACTGAGACACAATCCAATACTAGTTTAATCTTTCATAAGGTTTTTATAAAATAAAAACGGGGAAAAAAACATATAGATATATTCACTCAATATTTCAACAGAATTTAATGGATTTCTCTCTGTTTTTTTTTTTGTTTTTTTTTCTCAGAGCAATGTTCATTTCTTCTCTATCTGTCCATGTAAGACTTTTGCACTTCAGTAACAGCTACAAAAACATTTTCAAGACATATCTGCACAAGGACAAAAAAGAAAAAAAAAGTAGAAAAAAAAAATCCCTGAAATGTGTAACACTGTGATTCTATCAAAACATTTGTTTGATCCTATATATAACCAAAAATCATTAAAAATATAGACTAAACTTTATTTTAAGGTGTCCTTGTTACAGTGTAATTATACAGTTAAGTACTGAGTACTATTAATTAACTCCATGTATTTTCTATAAGGTTAAGCTTAGGAATAGGGTTCAGTGTAGTTGCATGTAATTATGTATAATTTTCTGCTATTATAGGCAGTACATGTGACGTCTAAAATAAAGTATAAAACAATTTCTTAATCTCATTAAAATATCTTATTATCATTAAAAAATCTTATGTTTCAGTTTATATTCGCACACATTTACACAAGAAGCAGAGGTATCTATTTTGTCTAAATCTATAAGTGGATTTGATGATTACTGAGGATGGAGATTGTTAAAGGCTTGAATTTGGGTGTGTTCCTCAAAAAAAAAAAAAGAAATCATATGGATTCTGAAGACTTGAATCACAGGGCACCAATAAAACAGATTACTTTTATGATCGTTTTATTTTATATTTTGTTGTTTTTTATGGTCACTTTTTGAGTGACAGCACAATGAGAAAATGAATTCTGTGTCCAACAGCAAACAAAATAAACATTACATAAGTCATGGTTAAACCATTACAGAGATGTTATTCAGAATGTTATTTTATATATCCACAGCCATATCACCCTGCAGCCCAAGACTGGTTGCCCACTGAAGCTAAGCAGGGCTGAGCCTGGGCAGTACCTGGATGGGAGACCTCCTGGGAAAACTAGGTTGCTGCTGGTAGAGGTGTTAATGAGGCCAGCAGGGGGTGCTCACCCTGTGGTCTGTGTGGGTCCTAACGCCCCAGTACAGTGACGGGGACACTATACTGTAAAAAAGCACCGTCTTTCAGATGAGACGTTAAACCGAGGTCCTGACTCTCTGTGGTCATTAAAAATCCCATGACACTCATTGTAAAGAGTAAGGGTGTAACCCCGGTGTCATGGCCAGATTCCCTCCACTGGCCCCTGTCTATCATGGCCTCCTAATAAACCCCATCCACTTGATTGGCTCTATCTCTCTCTCCTCTCCACCTGTAGCTGGTGTGTGGTGAGCGCACTGGCGCCGTTGCCCTGTGGCTGCCGTCGCATCATCCAAGTGGATGCTGCACACTGGTGGTGGTTGAGGAGAGACCCCCCACATGATTGTAAAGCGCTTTGGGTGTATTGCAATACACAATAAAGCTCTATATAAATGCCTCATTCATTCATTCATTCATTTTAAAGTATATTCAGTTACACTTTATAATAACTGCATGCTATGAATCATCATTTATAAAGAATTATCCCTACATTAATAGACAGTAATAAGCAGTTTATAAATGCAGCTTTAAATGCTTTGATCTTGATTTATAAGCACACATATATATATATAAAGTTTTAATAGTATTTTCATAATTTATTAATGATCAATATATCATTTAAGTATTGCATTATTTACAAACCAGTTATTTAGTTGTTGTCAGTGGTTCATAAGATCATTTACAAGTAAAGGGTTAATAAACTATTTAAATGATACATATTTAGAAAAATAGTAATAGTGTTTTAATAAATGCTTTATTGACATGTATTCCTACTGTAATTCATGATTAATTCAGGTAGTACTTGTCAGTTAACTGTTTTAGTGAGTTCATCTAAAGTGAAGACTATTTATACCTCGTAAAGCTTTTACAAATATCATATAAAAATAAAAAAAGGAACTACAAAAAAAGCAAGAAAGTAAATAAAAATAAAAAGTAAGCAACAAAATGAATATATGTCAGCAAAATAAGCAACAAAACTAACAAAAACCAACAAAATAAAGAAAATAAGCAGAATATTTTGGTGTAGTAAGGTTTTCTTGTTTCAGTTGTATGGTGTAAAACAGTGAGTCACAAAGAAGTGCCAAGTGTGTCAAATTTCAAATAAATTCTGAAGACTCATAATTAGCAGAAAAAATAAATAAATAAATAAATAAATATTAAAAAAACATATATATATATATATATATATATATACACACAGTGGGGCAAAAAGGTATTTAGTCAGCCACCAATTGTGCAAGTTCTCCCACTTAAAAAGATGAGAGAGGCCTGTAATTTTCATCATAGGTATACCTCAACTATGAGAGACAAAATGAGAAAAAAAAATCCAGAAAATCACATTGTAGGATTTTTAAAGAATTTATTTGCAAATTATGGTGGAAAATAAGTATTTGGTCAATAACAAAATTTCATCTCAATACTTTGTTATATACCCTTTGTTGGCAATGACAGAGGTCAAACGTTTTCTGTAAGTCTTCACAAGGTTTTCACGCACTGTTGCTGGTATTTTGGCCCATTCCTCCATGCAGATCTCCTCTAGAGCAGTAATGTTTTGGGGCTGTCTCTGGGCAACGCGGACTTTCAACTCCCTCCAAAGATTTTTGATGGGGTTGAGATCTGGAGACTGGCTAGGCCACTCCAGGACCTTGAAATGCTTCTTACGAAGCCATTCCTTCGTTGCCCGGGCGGTGTGTTTGGGATCGTTGTCATGCTGAAAGACCCAGCCTCGTTTCATCTTCAATGCCCTTGCTGATGGAAGGAGGTTTTCACTCAAAATCTCACGATACATGGCCCCATTCATTCTTTCGTTTACACGGATCAGTCTTCCTGGTCCCTTTGCAGAAAAACAGCCCCAAAGCATGATGTTTCCACCCCCATGCTTCACAGTAGGTATGGTGTTCTTTCTCCTCAAAACACGACAAGTTGAGTTTTTACCAAAAAGTTCTATTTTGGTTTCATCTGACCATATGATCATCCAAATGCTCTCTAGCAAACTCCAGACGGGCCGGACATCTACTGGCTTAAGCAGGGGGACACGTCTGGCACTGCAGGATTTGAGTCCCTGGCGGCGCAGTGTGTTACTGATGGTAGCCTTTGTTACTTTGGTCCCAGCTCTCTGCAGGTCATTCACTAGGTCCCCCGTGTGGTTCTGGGATTTTTGCTCACAGTTCTTGTGATCATTTTGACCCCACGGGGTGAGATCTTGCGTGGAGCCCCAGATCGAGGGAGATTATCAGTGGTCTTGTATGTCTTCCATTTTCTAATAATTGCTCCCACAGTTGATTTCTTCACACCAAGCTGCTTACCTATTGCAGATTCAGTCTTCCCAGCCTGGTGCATGTCTACAAATTTGTTTCTGGTGTCCTTTGACAACTCTTTGGTCTTGGCCATGGTGGAGTTTGGAGTTGGACTGTTTGAGGTTGTGGACAGGTGTCTTTTATACTGATAACGAGTTCAAACAGATGCCATTAATACAGGTAACGAGTGGAGGACAGAGGAGCCTCTTAAAGAAGAAGTTACAGGTCTGTGAGAGCCAGAAATCTTGCTTGTTTATAGGTGACCAAATACTTATTTTACCGAGGAATTTACTAATTAATTCTTTAAAAATCCTACAATGTGATTTTCTGGATTTTTTTTTTTCTCATTTTGTCTCTCATAGTTGAGGTATACCTATGATGAAAATTACAGGCCTCTCTCATATTTTTAAGTGGGAGAACTTGCACAATTGGTGGCTGACTAAATACTTTTTTGCCCCACTGTATATATATATATATATATATATATATATATATGAGGCTTAGTTTCATGTTACTGCTATGTTTTCTGGAGGTGTACAGGAATTTTTATATTTCTATGACATTGCAGAGGTTTATTTTTCATTTTTATATCAAGTGTGCAGTTGTACAGTTGTTGTTTTTTTTTTTGCATCTTGAAATAAACATTTCTATGTCCTGTATCACTCTGTTGTTTGTTTCCTTTTCTGTTTAGAAGAAACAGAAATAATCACCTGAATTAATAGTGAATTACGTGTTAATAAAGTAATAAAGTAAGAATACGTGTTAATAAAGAGTAAAACAGTAACTATTACTATATGTCTAAATAATATGTATAAATGTACATTTAAATAGTTTATTAATCATTTAGTTACACTTTCTAAATTATCTTATGAACCACTGAAACTCCTAAATAACTGGTTTGTTAATAATATTATACTAAATTTAGAAACGATAAATTGATTATTAATAAATTATGAAAATACAATTATTAAAAACATTATCGATATGTTTTTAAATCAGGAACAAATCATTTAGCTGCATTTATAAACTGCTTACTACTGTCTATATTAATGTAGGGATAATGCTTTATAAATGATGAATTGACTATTTACTAATGCTTAATGATTCATAGCATGCAGTTATTATAAAGTGTTCCAGTATATATACTTTTTTTAACATTAAGTATTTCTATAGAAACAAGAATAGAAATGTCATTTCAAATGAAGCTGCATTAAAACAAATGTCATTGATAAAATGCTAACGATTATTAATAAATAAGGATTTCTAAACATAATGTAAGTTGTTAAAACATAAGTATTGTATGTTTTATTGTCTGTGCAAATGTGAGTCAATATATGAGTGGTAGAAACACACTTGGCGTAAAATACAAATACTCATGAGAAAAAAAATCTGATGATAAAACAACAATTCTATGTTGTCTGCTTTGAATCTTCTCAGCAGGTCCATGTTTAAAAATACCTTTCTTGTGTGTGAAACCCGTGTCACTGTGAGCTCTGGGGCTAAAACAGAAGTGCTGATAAAGTTTATGTATTCCAGCGGGCAAACACTCAGCTCGGAGCACGCAAGCACTGTTTTCTGCTGGCCCTTCATTTCACTGAGTACACCAATTAGAGTAATGACATTAAGCAAATTACAACACTAAAACAGACACTAGGTACGTGAGCGCCATGCATCTCAGCTATACGTGGAGCTCATACTAGAGGCAGCATGAAAATGATCGATAGGTTTGCGTGAATAAGATGAAGCAGGAGCGTTAATAACGTTCAGTCGTATACCTGATGCTTGCCATCCAAACTAGACATCTGCTCATAAATACTCAAGATTTCTGCAGCGCCTCCGTCTTGGAGATGGAAAATCAGATGTGTGTGGCGTGCGGTGAGGCTGACTCCAGGACTGGCGTGATTGATTGCACCAACCTTTTCCAGTGCTGCCATTTTGTGTTTGTGTTGGGAGGCACAAAATTCCCTGGACCATTGGGGAAAGCGTTGCATGACATTGCATAAAGCATGCATAACAACGTATGGGAGCTCACGCTAGCCGCCTGCATGCATTTCCATTTATTTGCTGCTTTACTTAGGATGTCTTATTGCATCATTTCTACAGCACAGTCTATTTTCTGACTAGTTCAGCCTACAAATCCTGTAATTTGCTCACTCATGTTATTCCAGTCCAAATGACTTTTATGAAACACAAGAGAAATATGCATTACAGATGCTTTCCATACAATTACAATGAAGAGTCATCATAAACGGTAGCACAAATGATGCATAAAGACCATTAAAATATCATGAAATACTCCTTAAGACACAAGGGCATGTTCTTCTAATAAAAACAGACTGAAATTTAACCTGCGACTAGATTATTGAGTCAATGAGTTAAAATCCTGGTTTGTGAACAAATCATCTAGACTGGCATTGTGAATTGGGTAAACAGGTTTATTGAATGGAACCCGACCTAATAAATTGCTTATTTTTTTTAAGGATTGGACATTGATGCTTCTCTCACAGAATCATGAATCTCATCAGTGCTGGGTAGTAACTGGTTACATGTAATCTGGTTTACATAATCAGATTCCAAAAATTACTTATAATTGAATTATATTACATTTTGAAATGCTCATGATCAGATTTTATTGATTACATGATTACATACCATTCTCACGATATCAAGTTATTCAAAATATATTGATTATCCATAATACTTAATTTTCATCTTTTAAATTGTCCACCACAAAGCTGCTTATGACTATAGTGCATACATTTACTAGTTTAAAGTCCCCATTCACTGTAGTTGCATGAGAGCATTCTTCGTGTGTGTGTTGTAGATGAACAAAAGTGGTTCAGGTACAACATGAGGGTGAATAAATGATTATTTTTGGATGAACTCTGGCTTTAAGAGTCACATGTGTGAATCTGGCTGCCGTCTGTCAGTAACATCTGTCAGTGTTTACAGTCCATATTGAGCCAGTGCTCTGGGATGTTTTCAGATGAAAGGACACTCCTCATCATTACTACATGAAATGTGTGGAAATATGCTCATGCATTCGGTTGGAATGAGCCCTGTATGGTATACTGTCTTGTTACCTTCAAGTGAAGTCAAGTCAGTTTTATTTGTAAAACCAAGACATAAAATACTCGCCAAGTGCCAAATGCGAGTAAAACTTGTGAGCACATGAAACAGTGTTACTCAGAAGACAGCCAGTAACTATTTTATGAATTCTGACCATGTCTGAGAACACGATATGGCTGTGCACAATTATCAAATAATACAGACATTGTAATTACATAAATATATAATATGATGTGATCTGTTTCTCTGCAAATGCTATGCATTTGAGTCACTTATCATGTGCATTTG
This sequence comes from Onychostoma macrolepis, assembly GCF_012432095.1. Taxonomy (NCBI): domain Eukaryota; kingdom Metazoa; phylum Chordata; class Actinopteri; order Cypriniformes; family Cyprinidae; genus Onychostoma; species Onychostoma macrolepis. The sequence continues at coordinate 30,645,895 of NC_081168.1, forward strand.
AAATTACAACATGCACAAAACATCTTATAAATCTGTTGTCAACCAAAAGAAGCATTTCAAAAAGTGTTTCTCTGTGGTTTTCCATCAAGGCATATGGTTTAATTTTTGAAAGCATAGAAAAAACAACAAGACATTAGTATTCTAATTGTACTGTTGTTATATAATAATAATAAGATTTATCATTATTATTATTATTATTTATATTATAAAAAATAAAAAAAATCACATAATAATATTAGTTGTGAGTTCCCCAATTTGTTCTGCATGCTTTTAATATAATCAACCTGGTCTTATAAAAATAAGTACCTCTGCGCACTTTTTGTGCGACACCGTTTTACGTACCTTGCTGCACGTTTCGCCGCAGTTTCAAATAGAAATGTCCACTGAGTGGCGCTAAAACACATGTTCAATATGTGAACCCTGGCACGTTTTTATTACGTAGATACTGGTACGTATTGCTGTTTTTTTATTACACTGCTTCAGATACATGCTTCAGAATTCAAATATCCGGGGACTGTCGCTAAAGGTTAATGCTCTATCGTGTTGGAAATATGCCCTACGCCAAATCCAGCCCTAAACCTACCCGACAGTGTTAACAAATGCAAAACTGATATAAAAATGTATTAGCTGATGCAACTGTGCCATCTGAACTTCCTTTTACGCAGATTTTAACTGCTTTGTCGAACTGTAATTACACGGGATTCGAACCGGTGCTTCTCGTCTCTTAAATCTGTCTCCGTACTCCGTGAGCCACTGAACAAACTTAACATCTATGAAAATCCATAGATATGAAGCTGGATGTGTGCGATGCTAACATTCAAAAGTATCAGTTTTCAAATCTCCCAGCATATTAATATTGTTTTGAAGTCATAGCATGATATTCTTGAAGTAATTGTGCGAAAATTACGGTTTGTTAATCGCAACTCTGTAAATTTGTGTGAAAAGTGTATTTCATGTCACGCTAAAAAGTGCACCCAGGTACGTAAATGCCATGAGACCAGGTAGAATATAATACATATACAGTTTCATGGCCAGTAAACATATTTTCTCAATTCACTGGCCATTGGCAGGTGTGTCAAAATGTTAGTTTCAGGCTCTGTGTATAATCGTTTCACAATATTCACTGTTTCAGAGCAGCTTTACAAAAAGTCATGATGTTTATGTTCATAATATCTTTATATTTTCATTCTACAATTATTTATATCAGCTGCAAGTAATAACTATAGCAGAATTAAATTGCCATCAACTAATCTGTTCATCCAGCGAACGTTCTGTGTAAGTTCATATCAACTCTAAGAAAGGATATTTCCGTGGCCACAGAAACTATTTTCCTAAGTATTAATGCATTAGAGCATGTAGTAAGGTTCAAAATTGTAAAGGGACATTTATTTGCAAGGCAGAATCAGAAACTCATGTAATTTGTGCACAAGAGTTTTATTAACTAAACACTAACACAAACTAGTCCAACAAACAAGTAAACATACATACACTTACGCATACATACAAAAGGGGAGCTAAAGTGGATGAATGAAACCATTAGAGAAACCAGAGAATGCAGTTATGGAAAATGAGTCAGAACCACCTGAGTTAAAAAGCATCAGTGCCGTTTTACAATGGGGTCTACCGTTTATACCAAACCTCTGTTTCGTTTAGTTAAATGTACGATACTTGCATTGCCTTGGTCGTTGAACGAGTGTCCGGATGCAGTCTCGGGATGAAAGTTTTTATGGTTTGAAGGTTTGGTGGTGTTCTTCCAGGTTTGAAGGGTGATGAACTCCAAAAGATGTTATTCTGGCTCGGTGGTGATTGGGAGACTTTTCTCCCAGATGAAGGTGATGAGAGAACTAAGAGAGACATCAGATGAATAGAAAGTCAAGGCCGAAGCCTGGCTCAAACTTAAGGTACAGAACACTTCTAGCTCACATCCTCATCTTCTCAGTATCTGGAAGATGCGCAGACTGGAAGGTGGGTCACTGATGTGAGAGCTTTATCTGATATAGAGGTCACTCCTTTCGGGTGTCAAAGAGCCAATGGTGTCTTGAACTTTTGGAGAGAAAGTTTACGACTCTTTGTCTCCAAGCATGGTAATTTGCATATGTAACTGGATCGGAAGTTGATATACAAACTAGTAAAGATTCTTAGAACATTAATATGTTGCATAGGTATCAACATATCATATAAATTCTCAATTAGATCATCTGAAGACAAATTAATAGAGACCAAACATGGTATAAGTGAGGGGATATTAACTAGTGATCTATCATGAGCATGCATAAAACAGTATACAATACACAGGAACATATACAAGAACAGTAATAATATACACAATGACCTGAAGGATATGTGTGTTCATTCAAATAAAGGTTGTTCTATGAATTAATTAGAGAAGAGTCCATTTTTATTGCATAATGTCTTTCCTAAGGTTCAAAGATGGTGAGAGGGAGAATTATCAACATGCCATTAGGTCATAAAGTTTATCTGGTCTGGCTGAAATGTCCTGGTTGTCATGGTAACCGGGGGCCTGGAGTCGTTCACAGACATACTGGCACCCAGTATGTGTATTGGGTGAGGGGTCTGTGATTATTTGTTAATCTAATGACTAATTGATTTGTTAGTTCTAATTAAAAATTGTGTCTGATTGGTCCAAATGCTACAATGGATTGTCGATTCATGTGCTGTTCAAATATTCATAAATTGTGTGTTTAAAAGCAATATTCACTGATAAAATTTGTATATTGGACTATTTGGATTTTTTGTTTTATACCTTTAGTATATTAGAATCTTAGTTTAATTTGAGAGAAACTTCTTGGAAAATAGGATTGAAAAAATCCATGCCAGCCGGCCCCCTCAGAGAACAATCAATGTTTCATGTCTTAAACCTTAAAGAATGTTAGCTACATTACAGCTTTAAATTACAACTTTGAAGCATGACTCACATTATGTGCGAGATCTGACATTAGCTTGGAAAATGAGAGTGCCTATTTGTGTCTTTCCATCCCACATAGAAAAGCTTTTAAAGCTGGAAAGAATCAGACACATCAGGATTAGGATCACCAAAGGTCGGCGTAAAAGTGTTTTGAAATGTCAACGAATTACATAATGAAATAAGAGTGACTGATAATGACAATTTGAAGAAGTCCAAACTTTTGCATATTACACTTCTTATAAACATGAATACACGTACAGTATAAGACATAGCAGCAGTGTCCATTTCCAGTCTTTTTTTTTTTAAGAAAAATGCTAATTACATAAATGCTTGTTTTCTCTAGCTGTGTCGTATGGCACGTCCTGATATTGCTGAGTTAGACGTGTTCCTGGGTCAACATATTTTGTTGACCCTGGAACAACATTTTAATCCAAAAATATAATCTTAACCATATTCCTACGCCTAAACCTAAATTTACCCATGAGTAATCCCTAAAATCAGAGGAACTGATAGATGAATTACACTGATGTACAGGCACCAAACACTGATTGTAATCCTAAACTTTACAAAAATATAAACTGGTTCTTGAAATCTGATTGGTTAATCACAATGTTGTTCCAGGGTCAACAAAGATGTTGACCCAGGAACACATCGCACTCTGCAATATCAGGACGTGCGTGTTGTATGCTGGTTTTAATCACCCTCTTTAATTTTAATAAATAATTATTCAGTTGTATAAATTCTTTAAGACAAAAAGAATGTGTGATAATTTTGTATAATTTTCCCATTTGGGGAAAAAAAAAATCAGGCTAAATTTTAATGACATGAATAATTTTAATAGTTTTAATAACAAATAGTTTTAATAACAAAGAGCAAGAGCGAAACAACGTTTCCAAAACAATATTACATTAAAACAGGACATCAAACAAACGAAACAAGGGACTAAAAGTACTAAACTAAATGAGGACTAATGAGGTAATCAAATGACAACAGGTGAGTGATTAATCAAAAACCATGGCTCAAATGAAGAACTGAAACAGAAGGCAGGAACACAGGGAAAACAAAAAACCAAAACGGGCCATAAACGTAACTAGAAATATTTGAATAAGTTATTTAAGAAAAATCAGTAATAAAGATGTAATAAAATAGCAATGAGGCAATGCAGAGTAGGACACATCACTTCAGAGTGATCAAAATTTCCAATTGTTAACAAAAAATTTTACACTTGTTGAGATTTCAGGGAGAGTTGGAGTGTAGATTGGTTGCTATTAGACCATCACTTCACACCAAACATACAAGGCTGATTATAGTCAAAAATAACTGAGAATGTGACCTACATGCCCACCTAGAAAACTGAATCAAAACCACAGGCTGACACACACACGTCAGTCAATGTAAGCTGTAGTAGCAGGAGGGCTGCTTTACCCATCAGAAACAACTAATGATAACATATTTATCTGAGCACTGCACATGTTTTACAATGATTAACAGAGGGAAACCATACCATTAATATGACTAGCATTCTGGCAACACTGCTAGTGTGCAAATGCAAGTGAAACAGAATGAGCGCCACACCTTCACAAGTATCATTCCCATTCATTTTCTCCCTACGGAATTAAAGAAAAAAATTTAAATCAATAAAGTGTGAAAATCACAAATAAACAAACAATGTTACAAAGCTGTGAACAATGTATTTTATGAAGCACAGTTTTTTATTACCACTTTGCCACTAATTTGGGGGTGGTGGGGGACCCCGAGGACACCACACGCTATAGGAGCAAATCTAGGATTTTTTTTTTTTCCCCTCATGTTTGTGGTCTCTCACATTTTGAAAATTGAAGATTTTAAAAATAGTTTAGTGTGTACCCAGCATAAGTACTGGGAAATATGAATTCACTACATGTATAAGGTTACACTGTAAAAAATGGAACGAGCGATCTACCTTTAAAAAATAAATGGTCACACTTTATATTAGGTGGCCTTAACTACTATGTACCTGCATCAAAAAATATGTACAATTACTTATTGTGTTCATATTGTATTGCAAAACAGGTTTGCTGCTATTGAGGAGGGATATGGGTAAGGTTAGGGACAGGTTTGGTGCTGTGGGTAAGTTTAAGAGTGGGTTAAGGTGTAAGTGATGGGTCAACAGTGTAATTATAAATGTAATTACAGAAATTAATTACAGATGTAATTACATATAGGTATTTTAAAAAATATAAGTACAATGTAAAAACATGTATGTACACAATAAGTGCATTGTACCAAATTATTAATTCAAACGTAAGTACATATTAGTTAAGGCCACCTAATATAAAGTGGGACCAAATAAATAAATAAATAATATGGTAATAATATTACCCTTACCAAAAAGTAGTATACTTCAAGTTTATTTTATTAAGTATACTTAAGTAAAGTTCAAGTATATTTTTAAGTATACTTTATGTAGTAAGTATACAAATATCAGTGTACTAGAAGTATATTTGTAAGTGTACTATTTCAATACTCCTTGGGACTAAATTGGCCCAATTTTCTAGTATATAAAAGTATGCATTTAAGTATACTTTAAGTATATCGGTAGTCAACTTTGAGTACACAACTAGTTTACATCTATGTTTTTAGTTTGTACTGCAACTATACTAAAAGTTAACTTAAAGGTATACTGATAGTTTACTAATTAAATACTTGTAGTAGCATTTTTAGTACATTTTGAAGTATAGTCAAAGTAAACTACTAGTTTAGTAGTTTTATACTGAAAGTATACTCGTAAGTTTTTATTAAGTGAACTTTACATCATACTTTAAGTATACTACTATGTCCCTATTTAGGTATGAATGTGTATATATTTTGTTAGATGAATATCTGAACATACAAAACATCAACACAAAGAACAGGGTATCTCCTTGTAAACAAAAACATTTTATTCTAGCTTCATGCATTTTTTTTTTTTTTTAAACACTTGAATGTGGGTAAGTTTCATGAATAAAAAATAAAGAAATAAACAACATTTTGAACAAAAAGCTGAAAAAAGACTATGAATTGGATTCAGAATGATAATCAAAACATAGATGGAGTCGATCAACACCCCAAAGCTTGACAGTTATTATTACCTCTTCATTGGTGACATTTTAATCCACAACGTTACACAGTTTTGATGCTGTTTTATGTCTGATGATCGTGTCAGATTACATGTTGAAGCATCTGTTGTTTCGGTTTCTTCTTCACTTGTGTTTTTTTGGATATTCTGTACAGATTCTAGGAACACAAGTATAGCTCAAATATATTTAGACATAGATAAGTATAAGTGAAGTACTGTATACTCGAATGTCATTTTAAGTATATTTCTGAGAAGTACATAAAAAGTAGACTAAAAGTATACTTTCCTATTTTTAAGTTTAAATGAAGTATACTAATAGAACACTTGAATAAACTTATTTTTCGTAAGGGTACACATAATACTTTTGAGTAGTTTTTAATGCTTGTTTTTTTAATGGAATCTACCTGAATAAATCATGTAAAATCTCCTAAATGAATTAATCTATAACACAATGAATTTAATATAATTAGTGAAATGTGCTCATTTATTTTAAGTTGATTCTCAAAAGTCTGTGATTTTGAGTGAGGCCTGTTTGTTTTTGACTTTGAGTTATTTTATACATTTAAAAGACTGCATACAGCCAAACGGCTCAAATAGGAAAATACTTGAGAAATACTGGTAATACTGCAATAGCACTAGCAAAGCTACTGCTCACTGAACAAGGCTTAATGCCTTATAGGAGTAGTATCCATGACCATAAGCTCTACTCTTCTGCACAATGGAAACTTCAACATAACAGAAACTCTTTCAATTATTACAGATTCTTCCCTTCACTCAAAAACACATAACATAGCATTTAATTTCAAAATTTACTCTCCATATCCAGCCATATGCAAAGCATGCTGGGAACTAACAATCACCACTAAAATAAAACTACAAAATTGTAGTTAATTCTCTTAAAATAAATAGGTAGCCTTCTTTCCTTATTATTATTTTTATTTTTTTAGTTTAATCAGTTCGTCAATTCAAGCCTCAAAACTGCTTAAGTTTCCTTTTTTAAAAATGAGGAAAACACATCTCTTGGTTTTATTAGTAAAAAATCCTCAATATTTTCTATACAACACTCAACCACAATTTCTTTTATGAAATATACACACTATTTTTAATTATCACCTTAATTTTTATAATGAAAATTACAACACCCATTATTCATTGTTTTACAGTGTAGGATTAGGGTTCGGTTTAGGGTTATCACATGTAACTATAGAGAGACCCCAGTGTGCCTAATGTCAAAAATTTGATTTATTGCCCCTCATAAAAATAAGACTTAAGATACTTGTCAACACCTTATAGTCTAACATTACAAATTAAAAGGTAGCTTTTGTCACAATTTAAACCAAATAGAGCTGACTTATCTTACCCTCTTCTAAAACAAAAATGTATCAGAAGCGAACGTTAAGTAAGATACTTTACAACGTTCTAACATTACAAGTTAAAGAAAATAGAGCTGACTCATCTTACCCATGGTGTGAAAGAAAAAATATCACACCGTTAACTCGTCAAAATCTTGTTACAAGTTAGAAAAGAAGGGAAAAAATAACTGTGATCTAAAATAAAGAAAGAAATAAAGAAAAAGAGCGGACTATCTTACGCAGCCTCCGTCAGATAACCTCGCACTACCGCGTCAAACTCAGAATGAGCTTACGAAGGCCGAGGTCAGACCACACCTACTGCCAGCCCCTAACACCGTAAGGAGAGACCGACGCAAAGATTTAAAAGAATTAAAGTAATGTTTTAACATTAGAACGAACGTTATTTTTAATAAATCTTTAGCATTTCTTAATTAATGAAACTATTCAGCACTCAGGATGAGTGCTTTTCACTTTAAAATAAGGTTTTTCCTTTTAAACAAACAGTAGCCTACCTAAGCCGCAGGGAAATGTTGCTTATTTTATTTTATTTACTTTAGTTTAGTTATTCGCACTTAATTTAGTAATTCCATTATTTACACTTCTATTTTTGTCAATCTTAAAACTTGCAGTGGGGCATATCAGTTTGAAGACATATACACCATAGTTACAATATCAAGATGACTCAGAATGGTAACATCCGGGCCCATTCAAACCACACTTACAGCCGCCCCTACACCGGAGGAGAGACCGCAAAGACTTATTTTTAATAAATATTTTACATTTCTTAATTAATGAAACCATTCAGCATTCATCCTAAAACTTTTCACTTTAAAAAATAGGTTAGCCCATACAAATGTTCTTCTAAATAATCACGTCTAAGTCACGGGCTAGTTATTCACACTTAATTCACCTATTCCTTTAATCGGTCTTTGATTTTTGTCAAGTTTAAGACTTCTGATGTGTTATATTACCCAGACTTTTTCACTTTTAAAAATTAGGTTACACAACTTTTTCTTATAAAAATCACCTCTGAAGCCACAGGAAAATGTTGTTTGTCTTGTTTTATTTTATTTTAGTAGTATAATACCTTTATTTACTCTTTGATTTTTGTCAATCTTTAAACTTTCTAGCCTGCTATAACGGTTAAAACGCATACAGCGTATGTGAACGGAAACCGAAATGAAAGCAAATGTTTTGGACGTCTTTGGATTTTTCAGCCATAATTAGACGCAAAAACTTTTTACATTATCGCACGAAATGTAAATATTTCGTCTCATGCAGTGCTACGAAATGAGAATGGCACTGTGTGTCTGGACGTATGATTAACGACGCGACCGTATCAGGTCAAGAGGGTTGTTGTAAAACATCTAAAGGTGTTTCTGGAGATGCAACTCATTTGCAATCTAACGAGTTTTTGAGGGGTCTGGCATCGTAAACTTTGGCGTTGCTGTTCATTGATCAAACGACATACACGTTAACCATTTTATGACATGCACCTGCGAGTAACTTTGTCAAGTTTAGACTTAAAGTTCACTGTCTGGTCACAGGATGTGTGCCCTTTTGAAGCGTTTATATGACACATAGCTGGTTAAGTTAAAAGTTAGGTATAATTTAGGAAGAAAATACTCAAACATAAACATAAACATACACAAACAATCCCTACATTTAAACTTTTATGATGTCTCATACAAACCTTTTACAAACTTGTGAACTTTTAGAATCACACAGGGTATCTCTACAAGATGATGAAAAGCAGCATGATTAAACAACGATATAACTATTGTTTTGACAAATAAGTTTTTAGATCTTTCAAACCTAAATCATGATGCTCTAAAGCAAGGATTTGAAGCAGTCAAATGAACCTCTGATGAATGCAAGACGGTTACAGAGATTTTCTTCATGAATTAGAGCTAAATCAGACTAAAATTAGTTGTCATAAGGTTGTTTGCAACAAAAGTAATTCCTAAACAAGATGCTACAAATGTCTCACAGAATCTTTACAACAGATTAGACTTTCTTTCTCACTTTAAAAATGGTATTATTAACCGTGGGGTTTAAATGCAGCATTTTTTCACAGTATAATGTTTTATTTGATTAAAATAAAAACAACCGGTCTATATAGGTTTATTTGACTAAGATTTGATCAAATAACTGATATAAGAAACATTCAATAAGTCCATTTTATCAACCCTGCCTGATGTGTCTGACGGTTTGTCACAAATATCTTACCGATACAGATGTGTTAAGACGTTAAGTATGTGTAAAATATGTGCAAAGTTCAATATTACTGTTAAAAATAGTTTAATAAAGCACAAACACTCACATGAAAAACAAACACACACACACACACACACACACACACACACACACACACACACAGAGACTAAAACAACCCCTGCAGTTAAACATTTCAACTTTTACGATGTCACATAAAAACACTTTTACAAATAAAAACTTTTAGCATCACACAAGATGATGGAAAACAGTATGATTAAACAATGATGTAACTTTTGTTTTAACAAATAAGTTAAGGTTTGTAGTTTGCTTTCACACCTAAAACCATGATGAGGATCAGAAGTTGTCAAATGATCCCCTGATGAATGCAATGTGCTTACAGAGGTTTTTTTCTTTATGAATTAGATCTAAAATAGACTAAAATTAGCTGTTGTAAGGTTGTTTACAACAAAAGAGTGTCTTAAACAAGGTGCAACAAATATCTCATCTTTACAACAGATTAGACTTTCTTTCTCACTTTAAAAATGGCATTATTAACTATGCTGTTTAAATGCAACATTTATTTTTTCATACTATAATGTTTTATTTTATTAAAATGAAAACAATTGGCTCTTTATAGTTTTATTTCACTAAGATCAAATAATAGATCAACAACAAAATATTTGATAACTCCATCTTATCACCCGAACTGATGTGTCTTACGGTTTGTGATGACATCAGAATCAGAATAAGAATGAGCTTTATTGTCAGGTATGTTTGCACATACAAGGAATTTGTTATAGCGACAGAAGCTCCACAGTGCAACAGAAAGACAGCAACAGGACAGGACACAGGTAATAAAAGAATAATATACAAATAGGCGATGGACAAAATAGCAAAAACGCAATATATGATATAGACAATTATGTATGTACAGTTATGATATGTGCAAAATTCAATTGTAAAAATAAGCATGTGTTAAGATGCATGTTACATGTGTGTGTAAAATATGTGTAAAGTTCAATATTACTGTTAAAAATAGTTTAAAAGGTAATTTTTAGCTTTCATATAGGATTCACAACCACACTCAGTTGCTTTTTGTGTAACAAAGTCCTGGGGGCGGATGAAAATAAAATGTATGAAAGACTTTTCTTTTAAGATATTATAATGACAGACTAAAAACTTTAGATTGATTAAAACAACCGAGGTTATGCATTTCTCTTGAATATGTATACAGTAACCAGTGAGTACATGAAACATTATTGTATAAATACACATCCTTGTAAATTCAGCATGATTCTATCATATTAATCAATAAAAAAGAACAACCGGTTTGTTGGAAAAAAAATAAAAAATAAAAACAGTGTTGTGTTTCTAAGTTAGAATGTTTATAGTGTGTGTAGTAAAATCTTAACTTTAACCTAAAGCATTTTTCTTTCAAACTCTCTCACGCACCCACACCGCTTCCCCACAAACTCCCAACAACATGCATAAGTTTTGTTTTATCATCTAGAAACCCTATAATGGAGTTATGTTTTGCATTATCACAACTATAGATGCCGAAAGAGGTCATTAACCTGTTTAACCTGTTTAAAATGCGAACAATATCACTTAAGACTAGTTTGACAAACAAGGTACGATCATAAAACAAGCCTGGATCCAATTTGAAGCATTCTAACAACAAGTACAACCATTGCAGAAAATGTAGCCAATCAATCAATCAATCAATCAAACTTTATTTGATTGTCCAGATTTAAAAAAAGACAGTAGACCGCCTATACAACCCATAGCATCTATCACAGACATAAAGAGTTACAAAATACAGCAATACCGGTGTCTCCACAACTTTGACTGATACCGTGTAGTACTAACCCCTATATTTGATAAACCCACAATAATCTCATTTTTAGAAGCATTAAGCCGACAGATAAAACTATACATAATATTTTGTAACAGTGTTTTAAAAGTGATTACTCTCGCACTCACAAACATTTCACTTGCACTATGACATCTAGGCCTCCGTAGTGAGATTCTCCCTGCATCATTGCAGCTACTTGCAGCTTCTGTAAACTAGATGCTCTGTAGTTACACCGCAAATGAGTATAAGGTGTTGTACAGTAATCTTTGAAAAGTGACACCTTTACCTCATCTGAACAGAAACTAAACTTAAGTAAAGTATATTCGCCTGCATAGACATAATACGGCGTAGCCTTTCAATATCCTCATCATCTGTCACGCGTTCAGTGATAAAATGTCCAAGGTATTTTACTTTCGTGCACACAGTGAGACACTTATTCAACTTAAAAACTGGAAAATTTATATTATAGCACCGCAGTAAGATAAAACTGTGGACGTGTGATTGACCAACTTATCAGATGTTCGACGTATTATTACAAGTCCCTGCTCACCTAGTTTATGATGAAACTAGAAAATATAGGCGTGAGCTAACAGGTGTTAAAAATACCGGTCACGTTCAATTAGATGAAGACATGCAGAGGTAACGAACACAAACTTGGGGGGTCGTGAAGCAAACAGTCTAACACAACACACGTTCCCCAGAATGGTGCTGATGATGGGCTCATAATTTCACGATGAAGACAGACTAAATATTCAGATAGCAGATGGGACTGACTGACTTTTTCTTAAGATTTGATTTCGAGAACACAACCGAATCTTAAAGCTATTTCACGAAATAACGCAACAACGGGTGCACCGTTTCAACATATACATGTCAAGTCTGTTTTACCATAAGTATATCGTATTCTTCTTATATACATATATTTGTTTAGGCTAAATACGTTTTAACAATTCTTTTAGTTTTTACAAAGATGTTAAATTGAACACGTGTAACTAATACCTCATTCAAATGTTACGGTCTTTCAGGTCAGCGAACTACAATACCCAGCATATACCTCAGACTACAAACATGGCCGTCAGGGATACATATACCAAAATGGTCATACGTGTCAGATCTCTAAATCATCAGACTTCTAATTATTCGCACGCTCAGATAATCTATATAAAAAGACTCGCATTTCCACACTTTTTGCAAAGTATACGCTTCTTCCGCGTTGTGATGTTACAAACCCCTTTTTGTGAGCTCTGTTAGTGTCGCGAAGCCGATTCATTTCCGCGAATCGATTCTTTCCCACAGTTCGGTTCAAAGAATCGTGTTATCGTACGAGTCAGACCGACCAATATTGAGTAGCCTACACTTAAACACTGATATGTTCTACATGTCTGAAGTATAAGTGTGTAGAAAGAATAAACCGGTCTTATGAACTCATCGATTTGGTTTAACAACTTTAAAACATAATCTGCATGAATGATAAAACATACACTCTTAAAATCGATAGTACACAAAGTATGTGTAAAAGGACCGATAACATAATAACGTAATGTTTTGGTTCATGTCTTACACAACTGTGCATTACTTAATGTTTTTATTAAGCTTTAATATAAAATATAATAGTCTGTTAACAATTTAGATGCTTTTATTATGAAATCACTCAAAGAACCGCTGAAGTACGTACTGTTATGGAATTAATTGAAACAATACTACGTGCTAATTTAACCGATTTATTTATAGTATGCTGAATATAAAACTCTTAAACAGGAACATTAAAACATTTCAAACTTGTTTAACAGACGCTTCAATACATTCAGTACATAAAACATTTAGCAAATACTATAAAACTAATGCATTCCGTTCGCCTTAAAACAATTAATTCAATCAAAAACCTCTCCCAAAAGACAGACAGACAGACAGACAATACCTCGACGATAGCTGAGACGTATGGAGAGGGAGGACAATGATAAAGAAACAATATTTCTTTTTGAGGACAAATGTTTTATATTCAGCATACCATAAATAAAGCGGTTAAATAAGCACATAGTATTGTTTCAATTAATTCCATAACAGTACGTACTTCAGCGGTTCTTTGTGTGATTTCATAATAAAAGCTAAATTGTTAACAGACTATTATCTTTTATATTAAAGCTTAATAAAAACATTAAGTAACGCACAGTTGTGTAAGACATGAACCAAAACATTACGTTATTATGTTATCGGTCCTTTTACACATACTTTGTGTACTATCGATTTTAAGAGTGTATGTTTTATCGTTCATGCAGATTATGTTTTAAAGTTGTTAAACCAAATCGATGAGTTCATAAGACCTGTTTATTCTTTCTACACACTTATACTTCGGACATGTAGATCATATCAGTGTTTAAGTGTAGGCTACTCAATATTGGTCGGTCTGACTCGTATCCGACATGAAGGATCGGTAAATGAAACCACGACCGCAAACATCATCAGGTTAAATGAACAAAAGACGCCTTCACTTAGAGAATTTTATTTGAATGTTTCACTGATATAAAACGACCCTGAGTTGTTAGAAAAGAAGTGTATACTGACATAACTGCGAGATGACTTAAGGAAACGATGACTCGGTTCTTTGAACCGAACTGTGGGAAAGAATCGATTTACGGAAATGAATCAGCTTCGCGACACTAACAGAGCTCACAAAAAGGGGTTTGTAACATCACAACGCGGAAGAAGCGTATACTTCGCAAAAAGTGTGGAAATGCGAGTCTTTTTATATAGGTTATCTGAGCGTGCGTATAATTAGAAGTCCGACGATTTAGAGATCTGTCACGTATGACCATTTTGGTATATGTATCCCCGACGGCCATGTTTGTAGTCTGAGGTATATGCTGGGTATTGTAGTTCGCAGACCTGAAAGACCGTAACATTTGAATGAGGTATTAGTTACACGTGTTCAATTTAACATCTTTGTAAAAACTAAAAGAATTGTTAAAACGTATTTAGCCTAAACAAATATATGTATATAAGAAGAATAAGATATACTTATGGTAAAACAGACTTGACATGTATATGTTGAAACGGTGCACCCGTTGTTGCGTTATTTCGTGAAATAGCTTTAGGATTCGGTTGTGTTCTCGAAATCAAATCTTAAGAAAAAGTCAGTCAGTCCCATCTGCTATCTGAATATTCAGTCTGTCTTTATCGTGAAATTATGAGCCCATCATCAGCACCATTCTGGGGAACGTGTGTTGTGTTAGACTGTTTGCTTCACGACCCCCCAAGTTTGTGTTCGCTACCTCTGCATGTCTTCATCTAATTGAACGTGACCGGTATTTTTAACACCTGTTAGCTCACGCCTATATTTTCTAGTTTCATCATAAACTAGGTGAGCAGGGACTTGTAATAATATGTCGAACATCTGATAAGTTGGTCAGTCACACGTCCACAGTTTTATCTTACTGCGGTGCTATAATATAAATTTTCCAGTTTTTAAGTTGAATAAGTGTCTCACTGTGTGCACGAAAGTAAAATACCTTGGACATTTTATCACTGAACGCGTGACAGATGATGAGGATATTGAAAGGCTACGCCGTATGATGTATATGCAGGCGAATATACTTTACTTAAGTTTAGTTTCTGTTCAGATGAGGTAAAGGTGTCACTTTTCAAAGATTACTGTAAAACACCTTATACTCATTTGCGGTGTAACTACAGAGCATCTAGTTTACAGAAGCTGCAAGTAGCTTATAATGATGCAAGGAGAATCTCACTACGGAGGCCTAGATGTCATAGTGCAAGTGAAATGTTTGTGAGTGCGAGAATAATCACTTTTAAAACACTGTTACAAAATATTATGTATAGTTTTATCTGTCGGCTTAATGCTTCTAAAAATGAGATTATTGTGGGTTTATCAAATATAGGGGTTAGTACTACACGGTATCAGTCAAAGTTGTGGAGACACCGGTATTGCTGTATTTTGTAACTCTTTATGTCTGTGATAGATGCTATGGGTTGTATAGGCGGTCTACTGTCTTTTTTAAAATTTGGACAATCAAATAAAGTTTGATTGATTGATTGATTGATTGAATACATTTTCTGCAATGGTTGTACTTGTTGTTAGAATGCTTCAAATTGGATCCAGGCTTGTTTTATGATCGTACCCTTGTTTGTCAAACTAGTCTTAAGTGATATTGTTCACATTTTAAACAGGTTAAACAGGTTAATGACCTCTTTCGGCATCTATAGTTGTGATAATGCAAAACATAACTCCATTATAGGGTTTCTAGATGATAAAACAAAACTTATGCATGTTGTTGGGAGTTTGTGGGGAAGCGGTGTGGGTGCGTGAGAGAGTTTGAAAGAAAAATGCTTTAGGTTAAAGTTAAGATTTTACTACACACACTATAAACATTCTAACTTAGAAACACAACACTGTTTTTATTTATTATTTTTTTTCCAACAAACCGGTTGTTCTTTTTTATTGATTAATATGATAGAATCATGCTGAATTTACAAGGATGTGTATTTATACAATAATGTTTCATGTACTCACTGGTTACTGTATACATATTCAAGAGAAATGCATAACCTCGGTTGTTTTAATCAATCTAAAGTTTTTAGTCTGTCATTATAATATCTTAAAAGAAAAGTCTTTCATACATTTTATTTTCATCCGCCCCCAGGACTTTGTTACACAAAAAGCAACTGAGTGTGGTTGTGAATCCTATATGAAAGCTAAAAATGACCTTTTAAACTATTTTTAACAGTAATATTGAACTTTACACATATTTTACACACACATGTAACATGCATCTTAACACATGCTTATTTTTACAATTGAATTTTGCACATATCATAACTGTACATACATAATTGTCTATATCATATATTGCGTTTTTGCTATTTTGTCCATCGCCTATTTGTATATTATTCTTTTATTGGTTTCACTTTATTTTGATGGTCCCTTTAACACATTCTATTGACTATAAGTAATGTTGCACCTACATTTCTACTGACTCTCATTAGAGTGTTAGTAGTGTATTAGTTGACTGGTAGGGTGAGGGTTAGATTAAGTTGACACGTTCTTGCAAAGTTACTTATAGTCAGTAGAATATCTGTTGGGAGACCAACACAATAAGGAGTTAGTAGATATGAAGCAGACAGTCTACTAATACTCTTATGAGAGTTTGTTGACATGTAGTTGCAACATTACTTAGTGTCAACAGAATGTTCTAAAGGGACCATCAAAATAAAGTGTTACCCTTTTATTACCTGTGTCCTGTCCTGTTGCTGTCTTTCTGTTGCACTGTGGAGCTTCTGTCGCTATAACAAATTCCTCGTATGTGTAAACATACCTGACAATAAAGCTCATTCTTATTCTGATTCTGATGTCATCACAAACCGTAAGACACATCAGTTCGGGTGATAAGATGGAGTTATCAAATATTTTGTTGTTGATCTATTATTTGATCTTAGTGAAATAAAACTATAAAGAGCCAATTGTTTTCATTTTAATAAAATAAAACATTATAGTGTGAAAAAATAAATGTTGCATTTAAACAGCATACTTAATAATGCCATTTTTAAAGTGAGAAAGAAAGTCTAATCTGTTGTAAAGATGAAACATTTGTTGCACCTTGTTTAAGACACTCTTTTGTTGTAAACAACCTTACAACAGCTAATTTTAGTCTATTTTAGATATAATTCATAAAGAAAAAAACCTCTGTAAGCACACTGCATTCATCAGGGGATCATTTGACAACTTCTGATCCTCATCATGGTTTTAGGTGTGAAAGCAAACTACAAACCTTAACTTATTTGTTAAAACAAAAGTTACATCATTGTTTAATCATACTGTTTTCCATCATCTTGTGTGATGCTAAAAGTTTTTATTTGTAAAAGTGTTTTTATGTGACATCGTAAAAGTTGAAATGTTTAACTGCAGGGGTTGTTTTAGTCTGTGTGTGTGTGTGTGTGTGTGTGTGTGTGCTTGCGTGTGTTTGTTTTTCATGTGAGTGTTTGTGCTTTATTAAACTATTTTTAACAGTAATATTGAACTTTGCACATATTTTACACATACTTAACGTCTTAACACATCTGTATCGGTAAGATATTTGTGACAAACCGTCAGACACATCAGGCAGGGTTGATAAAATGGACTTATTGAATGTTTCTTATATCAGTTATTTGATCAAATCTTAGTCAAATAAACCTATATAGACCGGTTGTTTTTATTTTAATCAAATAAAACATTATACTGTGAAAAAATGCTGCATTTAAACCCCACGGTTAATAATACCATTTTTAAAGTGAGAAAGAAAGTCTAATCTGTTGTAAAGATTCTGTGAGACATTTGTAGCATCTTGTTTAGGAATTACTTTTGTTGCAAACAACCTTATGACAACTAATTTTTAGTCTGATTTAGCTCTAATTCATGAAGAAAATCTCTGTAACCGTCTTGCATTCATCAGAGGTTCATTTGACTGCTTCAAATCCTTGCTTTAGAGCATCATGATTTAGGTTTGAAAGATCTAAAAACTTATTTGTCAAAACAATAGTTATATCGTTGTTTAATCATGCTGCTTTTCATCATCTTGTAGAGATACCCTGTGTGATTCTAAAAGTTCACAAGTTTGTAAAAGGTTTGTATGAGACATCATAAAAGTTTAAATGTAGGGGATTGTTTGTGTATGTTTATGTTTATGTTTGAGTATTTTCTTCCTAAACTATACCTAACTTTTAACTTAACCAGCTATGTGTCATATAAACGCTTCAAAAGGGCACACATCCTGTGACCAGACAGTGAACTTTAAGTCTAAACTTTTGACAAAGTTACTCGCAGGTGCATGTCATAAAATGGTTAACGTGTATGTCGTTTGATCAATGAACAGCAACGCCAAAGTTTACGATGCCAGACCCCCTCAAAAACTCGTTAGATTGCAAATGAGTTGCATCTCCAGAAACACCTTTAGATGTTTTACAACAACCCTCTTGACCTGATACGGTCGCGTCGTTAATCATACGTCCAGACACACAGTGCCATTCTCATTTCGTAGCACTGCGTGAGACGAAATATTTACATTTCGTGCGATAATGTAAAAAGTTTTTGCGTCTAATTATGGCTGAAAAATCCAAAGACGTCCAAAACATTTGCTTTCATTTCGGTTTCCGTTCACATACGCGTGTATGCGTTTTAACCGTTATAGCAGGCTAGAAAGTTTAAAGATTGACAAAAATCAAAGAGTAAATAAAGGTATTATACTACTAAAATAAAATAAAACAAGACAAACAACATTTTCCTGTGGCTTCAGAGGTGATTTTTATAAGAAAAAGTTGTGTAACCTAATTTTTAAAAGTGAAAAAGTCTGGGTAATATAACACATCAGAAGTCTTAAACTTGACAAAAATCAAAGACCGATTAAAGGAATAGGTGAATTAAGTGTGAATAACTAGCCCGTGACTTAGACGTGATTATTTAGAAGAACATTTGTATGGGCTAACCTATTTTTTAAAGTGAAAAGTTTTAGGATGAATGCTGAATGGTTTCATTAATTAAGAAATGTAAAATATTTATTAAAAATAAGTCTTTGCGGTCTCTCCTCCGGTGTAGGGCGGCTGTAAGTGTGGTTTGAATGGGCCCGGATGTTACCATTCTGAGTCATCTTGATATTGTAACTATGGTGTATATGTCTTCAAACTGATATGCCCCACTGCAAGTTTTAAGATTGACAAAAATAGAAGTGTAAATAATGGAATTACTAAATTAAGTGCGAATAACTAAACTAAAGTAAATAAAATAAAATAAGCAACATTTCCCTGCGGCTTAGGTAGGCTACTGTTTGTTTAAAAGGAAAAACCTTATTTTAAAGTGAAAAGCACTCATCCTGAGTGCTGAATAGTTTCATTAATTAAGAAATGCTAAAGATTTATTAAAAATAACGTTCGTTCTAATGTTAAAACATTACTTTAATTCTTTTAAATCTTTGCGTCGGTCTCTCCTTACGGTGTTAGGGGCTGGCAGTAGGTGTGGTCTGACCTCGGCCTTCGTAAGCTCATTCTGAGTTTGACGCGGTAGTGCGAGGTTATCTGACGGAGGCTGCGTAAGATAGTCCGCTCTTTTTCTTTATTTCTTTATTTCTTTATTTATTTTAGATCACAGTTATTTTTTCCCTTCTTTTCTAACCTGTAACAAGATTTTGACGAGTAGCTTATAGTCTTAACGGTGTGATATTTTTTCTTTCACACCACGGGTAAGATGAGTCAGCTCTTATTTTGATGAGGGGCAATAAATCAATTTTTGACATTAGACACACTGGGGTCTCTCTAACTATGCGACCTATGTGTAATTTGTGGTTTTTACTATAAAAATGTACATGTATAACAAAGATACTAATTAAAACAAAGTGTTTAGCAATCACAACATAGGTATATCTGAATAAAAGCAAACATAATTAGCTACAAAAACCTGTAATTCATTGAAACTTCAGCTGTATTCCTCACCTGGCTTACTGTGAAAAAAATAAAATAAAATAAAATAAAATAATGTAACAGGATGAATGAGACGTGAGATGTGCAGATCCATTTGCAGGCTTTTATTTGACTGAGACGTGGTCATAACAGGCATGGTTCAAACAGTGGCAAACAGGTATAACACAGGCAAGACCAAGAGTAAATCCTAAGGAAAGCGTTGGTCTACGATCGGCGAACAATATCCAGAGGGCTTGAGAAGAGGGGTAGTCCAATACCATGAGCAGTAGCCCAGGCGAGGTGCAATCAGAGTCCGAAAGGCAAGACAAGGGTTAATCCAAGATACACAGGCAGGAATCAGGAAACAAGGCAACACGAAAAGACTAGACTCAGTAAAGCAGCTATCACTCGATGAGAGATAAATGCAGAACAATACTAAATACTAAACAGAAACACGGAAAGGCTCGGTAAGGCAGCTATCACTAGGAGAGTGCTGAACGCTAGAACAATACTCGGCGATCTGAGCAGGAACTGAGTGCATGTTATATGGTGTGTGTGATAGCTGTCAGGTGAGCGTGTGATTGGTAAAGCTGTGCGCAATGGAACATGGGAAATGTAGTCCAGGGTGATATGTAACAGATTGTGTGGTATGAAAGTCAATGTAATTGGAGGGTGACCTCTGGTGGCTAGCAGATGGAAGTCCGTGAACCAGATTCATGACAAATAATAACTCTACTTCTATATTTTCATCAACACTGTTTTGTGGATTTGGCTAGAGGTTCTCATTACCAGGGTCTGAATACATACAGAAATGTCAGATCTGAAAATATGGTCAGGACAATTGTTATTTAGGACCATAGAAATATCACATATATTAATAATAAAATCCATTTGTTTTCTGTCCCACAGTAATTGGTGTCAATGGATCTTGCTATCCTGAATCTTTCATGATCTAAATATGGAATACCGCTGATTAATTTCCATTAAGAGCAATGCAACAGTTACTCATCATTTTGAGCAGCTGTTTCTATGGATAGTTAGATCGTGGCACTGAAATCAACAGACAGCCATGTCAGAGGTAATGTGTGAATTGCATTATATAAAATTATAATACTTTAATGTTATGTTGTGTCACTTTGAAAAGTCAAGTCAAGTCAAGTCAGCTTTATTTATATAGCGCTTTTAACAATACAGATTGTGTCAAAGCACTTAACAGTATCAAATTAGAGGATACAGTGTCACTAATGTATAATGATAAGATTAAACACTCAATTTTCAGTTAAAGGCATTTCATTATTGAATTCAGAGATGTCATTGTCTAGCTCAGTTTAGTTTAAATATTATCTGTGCAATCAAATCGGCGTTAATCGCTAGAAATTAAGTGTCCCCAACTGAGCAAGCCAGAGGCGACAGCGGCATGGTGAAAAGTGATACAATGAACCAGTAATCTTAAGTTTATGTGTATCATATCCAAGCAACTGTAAAAAATATTATGACTTTTGAAAAATGTTCTGATATCAGGTTCAGAGTGATTGTAAAAAACTGTAATTACAGTGATGAAGCCCTGTGAGTGATGTAATCGAATCAAAATCTGCAGTTCAATGAGCTATCGATTATAAGTCATTATTTTTACATTAGTTTATTGCACAACAGCCACATGTGTGCAGATGTATCTGACTGGATTCTGTCATTCACTGTACTTCATGGTCGCTGCTCAGCTCTAATGCTGCAGCTCTCATTTCCATGGTAACAGTGACTTCTCTGATTGGTCAGTCTCTCTTCAGTATTCACTGTAATAGGGTTTTTTACGTTTTAGTTAAAATAAAAAATGAATGGGGCTTTTACTTCCAGAGCTGCTGCACTCCATATGAAGAAATCTGAGGTCCAAACAAACATCCATAGGAGCAACATGTTCATGTGTTCCTGCCAATCACATCTCAAGAACAGACATGTATATAAAAGACATACATAAATATAAATGTTTAATGTTTATAGTGTATAATGTTTAATGACAGACATAAATTGAAATGTTTATCTCATTCCAGTGACGGGTCTTCTGGAATCCCTCCACTGCCTCATCTGCACAGCAATTCACTGAAGGATGTAAACTCGTGTCAGAAACTTCAGGAATAAAAGCATCATACGTTTGATTAAACTGCAGGTTCTGTTCAAATGAATAGTAATGAGGAAAGTGGTATCAGGACGCTGTTTAAGCTTGTGAGACGAGGTATATTGCATTGCCCACAGCAGTGAATAATGAGGAGGGGGACTGAGGTCATTAAGATGAAATCACATAGTGTGGAACTAACTCTCACAACACCACCATCTTACATCACTAATTATTTACTGAGTAATTAACCACTAATTAACATAGTACTAATTAAGTGTTAAGTGGAAGTCGGTGGATTTAATGAGTCCAGAAGGTGCTTAAAAATGTTTCCGAAATATTTTGCTAAAATTGTACACTTTGCATGTTGATCGTACTTAAGTTTAGTCATTTGAACATTGACATTTAAATAGACAGTTCACCCAAAAAATGAAAATCCTGTCATCATTTACTCATCCTCATGTCGTTCTAAACCTGTATGAGTTTCGTTCTTGTGCTGAATGCAAAAGAAGATATTTTGAAGAATGTTGGTAACCAAACAGTTGACAGTAGCCATTTACTTTCGTAGTAGTGAAAAAAAATAACAATTTTTATGGAAGTCAATGGGTACCAGCAGCGTGAGGGTGACTAAATGAATTTTTTTATGGTGCATATTGTTGAATAGTCAGCTACTACTTTTTTAAGCTATTAGCCAGCTGCGGGAGGCAGCAGAACCACCCTGACTGGACCATCATTGGAGGTGATAGCATTGTGTTGGCATATATTCCACTGGGGGCAATCAAAAGAAAGACTCTTTCAAATGAATGCTTTCGTATTCTCTTTATCCAAATGCATTGGGGAACACATATTTGAAATGCTCCCCATGTAATCTGCTTTAGAAATGTTTGTACTGGGCATGCTTTGCCTAATAAAAAACTTAGTGAGTGTTATTACATGTGTGTGGTGTAATGAGCATGCTGTTGCCATAGCTCAGTGCCATCAAAATGAGAGGTGTATCTTCATTAAAGTGAACATCATAAAATAGCTTCTTATGGACAATGTAATGTCATTATAAATTAGCAGTTACAGAAGTCTGAACTATGTGACACTGAGTGCCTTGGTGCAGTTCATCTGACATTAAAACACTATGTTATTTTTATACATATACCCACCTGGTCAAGTGTTTTAAATAATTATAATAATTAATGAATTAAGTCTTTTTGAAAGAAGTCTCTTTTGCTCACCAGAGCTGTATTTATTTGATTAAAGACGCTACAAATATTAACAGCAATATTGTGAAATATTTTGACATTTTTAAATATTTATTTTATATTTTAAAACATTGCATAGTAAATTGTATATTGTACATAATGAACATCAGTTAATGTACGGATGAACATGAATTAACAATGAACAATAATATAGTATACTATAGTATACTTGTCAGACTTGTGTTTTGTTCCCCATGGGCTCCATGCCCATATTTGGTCCTTCCTGTTTCTTGTTCCTGTCTTCGTTATTAGTTCATCAGTCTCCGTCTGTGTTTAGTCGTGGCCTAATGGTTAGGGAATCGGGCTTGAAACCTGAAGGTTACTCCTCACCTGTTTCAGTTCTTCCTTGTTTGATTTCCTGGTGTTCTTAAGCCCTGTGTTTCCCTGTCTCCCACGTCCGGTATTGTTTGTTTTCACCCCACTCTATATGTCTTCCTGTGTTGGATTCCTGATGGACTGTATAATTAAAGATATTGTTATTTGAAGAATTCCTTGTTCCTTGCTCCAAGCGAAACATGACAATACTAGTATAGAAATTAACATTAACCTGTAATTAAAAGTTGTAAAATTGTTTGTTGATTCCTAATGCATTAACTAATGTTAAAATCCATTAGGGAGGCCATTTCTACAACACCAGAAATTAGGGCAATTTGCAGGATTCCAGGATGAAAACAGAAAAACTATCCCAAACTTATAACCAGTGATAGAAATGAACTTGTGCCCCCTTAAATTGATTTCCAGGCACACATTTGTCTATTCTTGTGTCATGTTTGCTTAATTTCAATAAAATTAATCAGAATAAGGTAGCACTGTTACTAATCAAATTACACCAGTATCACCAAAATAAATCTTTGCACTGCAGACGTGGCAGAAGCTGCATCTGATGTGGCAACTAGATGCATTTACACAGATGGCTTAATGCGGCTCAGAGGTGGCATGCATGCATTTACCCTGCAATTACATTAATAATATTATGACATTAATGTTTTACATATAAAATACAGTATATTGAATCTATAAATATGATGTTGTAAAAAATGAAACAATACAGTAAATATTAAACTAAAACTGCTTAGTGAGTCACTGAATTATTCATTCAATCGATTTGTTTAAAATTAAGGAATTCAAAACGAATTCACTGCCATTCACAAATATGTGGCCTCGTAGTATAGTAAAGTGCTCACTGGAAGTAGTAAGTCATCTGGTTGCTTTTCACCTACTGTTTCATGAATACTGTGAATTCAGGCATACTATTTTCAAATACTGTTTTTCACCTACTATACAGTAAGGAATTACGCAATTTCAGATTCTTTATTGATTCTTTGTTATTCTCTATCTTTATTAATCAGTCAGTGAATCATTGACTCAGCTGATTCATTTAATTTTAGTGTAATCATTTAGAAACTAAGCACCACTGTGTTAATGGGAGATCAAAAATGTTGGCTGTGGCTTTGTTTGAAACTATTTTTCGGTGGCAAAATAGATTTAAAAAAAAAACCAGTCAATATTGACAATATTGTTTCTAAAATGCACATCACTTAATATGCACATATTTATTCATTTATTTACATTGGACATTCTGACCTAAAACCAGACAGGTGGCCATCCAAGATACCATGTTTTATATCAAAACTTCCATATTCTGGAGGATACCACATACTTGTACAATGCATAAGAGGTTTCAGTCATGTTTAGGTGTGTTTGCTATATTTTCATTTACAGTTACCTAATTGCATAGTTTTCTAAGCTTTCCATAAGTTTAAAACGAAAATAACATGGCTGATCTCTAAATTCAAAAAAAAAAAAAACATAAAATTTACTCTGTACCACAATGCAATTTGCCAGAAAATCTCTGCATAAAAGCTATTCAGAGACAGATAATGTAGTTGAAACACTCCAAGAAATGCACAAGAAGGAGATCAGTTCTTCTGTGGTCAAGATACAACTAATTGCGAGTGATATTCATCGGTGAAACGGCTCTTGTGTTAAGCCTGGGGGTTCACTAGGGGCAGAGATTAATTGGCAATCAGCTGTGAATGTAATTAGGTGTCACATATATTAAACATGCCTGCTTTTTGAGATGAATTTCAGGTCGATAGGTCAAAGACGCGCAGACTGAAAGGCTGGTCCCGTCCCAGACCTGTGTACATCCAGAGACCTCTGCTATCTGTGATAGATGACTACAGCGTATAGAGAGTGGTGCTACACAAAACCATTACCCTATGAATTCAGCAGTGCCTCCCGTGGCTTCTCTTAATCTAATTGTGCCTGTAACAATAGCACTGAGCACATTGGTTCAGGTAGAGCTCCGTATTCATCTCATCTTTGTCCCTTCAAAGCACTCGGAGTCTAAATCCAACGCTGCAGCTGGGAGCGATTGTGTGATAATGGTGGGCAGATACACAACTGTGGAGTTTATTTGAATTTTTATGGGTGATGCAAGCTTTATAAAAGTGATTGAGATGAATCTTGTTTTGAATATCTGCACCCCATGGGCTACACTGAACATGTATTGTGTACTGTGCGTGTTGAATTGTGCATGCCTGCTATTCATGCAATAGTTAGGGTTCAAATGAATTGTGCAGTGATGCAGCTGCCTATTTGCTCATGATTCGCTAAAGGAATTATGCTAATCAGGTATTGCTGCCTGCAAACATGCCCAGAAAATTGTTGATAGCAGTTTGCACAGGGGGAAAAAAAAAGCTGCAGTTACTGTTGTGACAATCACTATACAATGTACATAAGCATCCTTCAATATACCACCAACTACAGGCTAGTCAAATTGCGCTGACCTTTGTGAATCTGCTGCATTATATAATGTACCTAGTTTGCATAGAAAGAAGTCTGTCCAAAAAGAAAATGATGCTATGTAAGTGCATACAGAGCCTGATTATGTTGGACTGTGAGTGGCATATGAATAACTGCTGCATGAATAAATAATTGTGTACAGTAAGTAGACATATGTATGTACTGTATGTCTGCTGCAAAACTGTTTCCAGTGATTTGATAGATCATTGATCTTTTTCTCTGGGGACTCATTTTTGATAAAACAGTTTTAAGTCATAATAATTCAAATGCGATGCTGAAGTCATAAGAAATGCTACAGGTAATGAAACTTAAGTCTCTAACCAAAAAAAAAAAAGAAAAAAGGAGATTCTTCTTCGTGCATTTATTTTGATTACAGACATTTGCTAAACATTGAGAACTTTCACATAAAAAAGCTAGAGCCCATTATTTAGCCATGGATGTTTAATTAAGAGACTATTCATATAGGACACATCCTTGCATTTAATAAAGCTGGACGGAGCACCACTCAGTGGAGCAGAATGAGACACATTTTTCAAGTCTTGAAGCTGACAGCACCTTAAAAAGTAATGCCATGAGATGCTGACTAAAAGGCAACACAATGACCCCGTATTCCTCTTCCTGACATTATGTGTACAAAGATAAACTATTAAAAAAAAAAAAAAAAACTCTACTGCTGCTAGCATGGCAGTCAAAATTTAATTATTTTTTTAAAATAATATACTATATTTTAGTTATTTTAGGGAGATTTTAATTGGGGGAAAAGTATGAAAGCTGTCACTGAGGCGGTACCTTTTTGAAAGGTACAAATATGTACTATTAAAGTACTAATATTTACCTGACTTACTTACTTGCACACTACTTAAATGCACACTTTAGGGGTAAATACGGTACAATTGTGTACCTTTTGAAACAGTATGCTACAGATTTTTTTTTTTCCTGAGTGTGTACTAAAATATATTTAGGGATTAGTTATGATCTATTTCAAGAGCATAGGTTTGCTTTCGAGATTGGTGGGGACATCATTTATAATTCATATAGCTTACAGAGTTTTTTTTTTATTTATTTTTTTTATTAAATAGTATGTTTAACAGACAATAATTATTATTTTGTGAACCAACAACATCAGCATCAGAGCGCTGGGTGTCTTGTTCACACATCACTTAATTTTAATATTAATCGAATTGGACCCAGGATGAATACTCTGCTGTTGCTGTAGTAACGAAACTCGTGCGCTTCTGATTGACACATAAACTGCAGGCGCTTATATCAGTGGTGTTTTTTTAATTTTTTTTTATTTTGTGGATATTTCAGCTAACAGCTTGATTTGTACATTCAGTTGAACATCATTAATTTAAAGTTAAAGACTGTCTGCAGCGACTCAGGATGCTGTTCCAAATCCTGCTGCACCACAGAGTGCCATTTACATAGTTTACCAAAAAAATTTAATAAATCACATTATATTTGTCCCAAATTATTGTTGATGTTCATGACTTTATCCTAGGCTGAAAGATTGTGTATCTTTCCGCACAACGTTTGTCTTTCTGTCCGTATGCTTTATATAGGGAGCTAATAATAGACATAGATCGCGCTTTCTCTTTTCGTTTGCTCTGTTTTGTCAAACAAACACCGTACTTCAAACTCATCAACGCAACTTTGTTCATTCCTGAAGTGGGCTTTTATATTAACTGTTTTGGACTGCTTTCTTGAATTGGGTGCAATACCTGTGAGTTGTATCTGTGAGTCCCAAATATCTTGAATGCACAGACTTAAGTTTAGTCTCTTTTTGAAGAAGACACTTTGCAGATTATTGAATTAAAAAAGTAAAAAAAAAAAAAAAAAAAAAGGATGTTTATGGTTATTATTATAAAATTGTACAAAATGCTATTTTTAAATTTTATATGAAATTTATATTTTTTATAAATGTATTTTATTGTTAAATTGCATGAAAATCATACACATAAAACTAAGCAAGTTGGGTTCCAAATTTGAGGTTGATATCGTTGAATGAGCATTCAAGCAAGATTTTGTACCAAATGTTTCGACTAGATGAAATGAGTTTCCCATTCATTCCCTATGCTGTCATTTTTGATGATGATGTGACTATTTTTTTCAAGGTCATTTATCCTTTTTGAATCATGAATTTGTGTGTGTGTGTGTGTGTGTGTGTGTGTGTGTGTTCACTTTTACCAAGTTTCTTGAAAATTCTGAAAATGGAAAAAAAAAGAAAAAGAAAAAAAAAAAACAGCCCTTCACCAAATCCAATACTTGATTGGGCAGAGTTTTGAAAAACCCTGGTCGGGGTTGGGAAACCCCCAAATCAGGAGACAGCTTTTTATCCGTGCTTTTTGCTTTTTAAAGCCCTGTGTTACTGGATTATCACGGGTTTGCACTATTCACTTTTGAGGATTTTGGAGCTCACAGAGTTACTCCCCGCATTACACCACAAGGCCTAGCAGATATGTTTGCAAATATCTGCGAAAGATTAGCTTCAACACACAATACAAACATTGCCATCTGAGCCATCAGAAGCATGTGTTCGCCATATTCCCCATGCTAAATCAACACATATCGCTGACATTTGCTGTCTGGCAGCATTGATATGTAGCATTCAATAAGTGCTGAATGATTTATTCATTGGATCAAGAATTTTGATCCAATTAGGCATCCAAACAGCTCTCAGGCGCATTTGAGCTTTGAGCTCGGCCCTCAGATTCGTAGCTGAGAGTCTTTTCAAAGATTTCTTGCTGCTATAAAGACCTTCTGTCTCAATGTGTCGCCTCTAACTGTAGCGCACAAACAGACCGCAGTACATTTGATAACGCCGGGCTGCTGTTGGTAATGAATTAGTGGTGTGAGGTGCTCGGGGAGCCATTTCAGAACACCCACTCCATGCTTTCATTAGCAAGTCGACAGAGCAGCTCCACTGATCAATGCCTTAAAAACCTATAGGCTGTAATTAATGCAGGGATTTATGCAATATGAGCACAACGTGGGTCCCTCACTGTGTAATTAATCCAAGTGCTGCAGGGGCACACCTCATGTCAACTGCATTAAAGGTGCATAACTTTTCTAATGGATAGAGTCAAGAGAAGAATTTAAGTATTACTCTGAATGAGCCTTGGCCCTGTTTATAGCTGCTATAATGTTTCTTGTCTAGGGTTATTCGGTTACATGTGAACAGCTGAGGCAAATTGGCATTAACATCTTCTTATGTGTGTCTCCAGTGCTTCCAGAAACACATCCAGGAGTAAGTTCAGTTAACAGTTAACTAGTTGGGGTACTTGGACTTGGAGCTCAGACTGCAATTGCGAATGACCTCAGATGCACGGGTGGACTAGTATTCGAACTTGACACAAGGTGCACCCCGATTTGCACACTTTTACACTGTTCTATGTTGTTTTGTGGTATAAATAGTGTGAGTAGTGTGTTAACACTGAGAAAAAAAAAAAACATGCATGCACTCAACTGTTGCAGCTTTAATTATATACTGGAGGGGGAGGGGCTACCAGACTCCAATTATGAAAGACAAAATAACTTTATAAAATTCATACACTACATCATTGAGTAGATAGTGCATAAGTATATAGTGTATAAGTGCATATGGAAAGTGTGCCCACAAAGATAGATATGTAGATAATAGGATGCTATGACCCTGAATGTTATCTCCATTTTTCTGGAACCAAAAGTTGAGGTTATCTGTTTACTTATCTGCCACTGTAACCCAGAGGACCATTAACTTATCTATATCAACACACTGTGGTCACATGGATTTCAGACTGCCTCCAAATCATGTTTGCCTGTTTTCAATGTTTACACATGTACTGAGATTTGATTAAGCCGCATGTTATACCTTAAGGTATATTCACACTACAGGTTTTGGTGGAGAGTGTTTGGCATCAGATTTAATTGTTTTCGGGTTTGCAGTAGCCAGAAGTGGAAAGAGTATGAAAATATTCTACTCAAGTAAAAGTACCGTTACATTAATGAAATTTTGCTTAAGTACAAGTAAAAGTACCAGTCTAAAAATCTACTCAAGTAAAAGTAAAAAGTAGCTCATTTAATATTTACTCAGAGTAAAAATTACTTAGTTACATTTTAACAGTGGGAGGGAGGCAAAAATGGGATCGGCCAAGGGTGTCAAACTCCTGCGGGCCACAGCACTGCACAGTTTAGATATAACCTTAATTAAACACATCTGATCCAGCTAATCTAATCATTCAGGCTTATTTGAAAACTACATGTGTGTTGGAGCAGCGCTGGAACTAAACTCTGCAGGGCTGCGGCCCTCCAGGAACTGAGTTTGACACCCCTGGGATAAGCCTATAAATCTCAAACTAGTTGTCTTTAATTAAAGGAATCAGTTATTTAGAATAATAAGACATTTGGGCTGTTACCAGGCAAATTAAATCAGTATCAACAAAATTCATCTTTGCAATGCAGAGGAAACACAGAAGCTTCATCTGAAGTGGCATTTAGATGTATTTACACACTGTTTAATGCAGGAAATGAATGTATTATAAAAACAAATTAAAAAAATATACTTTAAATGTGAAATTAAAACCGCCAGTAGGTGCCGAGTCATTGCGATTGAACCAAATCATTTAAATGGATGATTCATTCAGGAATGAAACACCCTCATTGCTCAGAGACGCAAAACTGTGCTATGGTGGCTGTGTTTGGAATGATTTTTGCTGTCGAAATAGAGCAAAAACAGGCAATATGGTGTCTAAAATGCAAGTTTCTTTTAATTAACATCTTGTTTATTGAATTGTTGTAAAAAAAATAAAAATAAATAAAAAATCTATATGTAATCATGCTGGTTTTTGGAGAAAAAAACGGCACTCTTCATGTGATATTTGCTTTCTATATGAAATTATATAAATATATACATTTTCTGCCCCTATATCTTCAATTTTGTGATCATTCTAAATGCATTTTAACAGACTGAATCACGCAGTGAAAGAACACACTCTAGTGTCTAGTCTAATCTACTAGACTTCATGGCACTCTGTATGAGTGTTATGTTTGGTTTTTGGCAAAATACTGATAATGTCAAATCGCCCATCATTAAAACAACAATTACGATATTATCGCAGATGATATACAGTATATCGCACACCCTGCACCACTGTATTTTTGTCTAATTTGTGCAGAACCTTTTGCTAAACTGTCAATGCTTCATTTTAACCACTAATGCAACGACGCAAGTATTTGCGTCTACATGCTTGCGAAGGGGTGATTTTGAGATTTTATAAGCTGCTAATTTGGTCTCCCTGGGCAAACACAGCTTAATAGAGCATAAACATGGTCAGGGGTTCACGTAATTTCCTTCGAGTTCAAAATCGAACTTCATCCGAATACGACGGGGTTTGGTTTTCAGCTGGGTCTGCACCATAACACCTGTCTTGTCCGTCTGCATCTTTCTTGTGATTTTAGCGCCAGTTTGTTCTCCTACACATTATTTACTGCAGTAGTTTCCAGGGAGCGATGTTTATTTTTTTTTTACTCAGTAATTAATGTGTTTTAAAAATGTAGCGAAGTACAATACTTAAAAAAAAAAAAATGTATACTCAAGTAAAAGTAAAATGACAGATTTTAAAATTTACTTTAAAAAGTAGAAGTACACAAAAAAGCTACTCAATTACAGTAATAAATGTAATTCCTTACTTTCCACCTCTGGCATTAGCACACCACATCTAGAAAAGGTGGTCTGGGGTTTGGATTTTCATTTCAGAGTATAGTTTACATCTGCTATTTTTTACTTTAATGATTTAATTATTAGCTTTTTTTAAATCAACTCCCTATTTATGCCAGTCCTCTGTCGTGTGTTTCATGCCCTCTTGTGTTCTTATATGGTTTTTCCTGTCCTTGTTATGTTTGATTATGATTTCGTTCAGCTGTGTTTAGTCATTATCTGTTATTGTCATGTGTATTTAGTTCATGCCTGTTTAGTTAGATTTAGTCTGGTCTACTCATTACTCCCCGGTGTTCCTGTATTGCCCTGTCTGTTTTGTATTTATTAAAGACAGTATTTTGAGTTATCCTCGTCTCCTCGTTCCTCTCTGCTGTGTGCAGCATGACAATTTACTCACTAACGTAATGTGTAATGCATTTTATACATTTCATTAATGTTTAATGCATATAAAAATTGGAATTTATTTTCTTTCTCTTATTTTTTTTTTTTTTTTTTATATTAATATGGTATGTCTAATGGTAAGTTCAAAACCCTTTTGATAAAGTAGTCAGTAAAAATTTAAAGTCGTCAGAATACATAAAATGAGTAACTTAAATTACTACAGTTTTCGACATCTGTAATCAGTAACACTACAATTTGTATGTAATCTACCCAGCTCTGTACAGTATCTAACCTTATCCATCCTAACCACTAATAATGATTTTTAATTTACAACACACTTACTACAGTACAGAACGTTTCTCATAGCTGCTTGTCGCCAAATAAAATGCTTTCAGAGAGCAGCTCACAACCTTTGCATCACTTGCGATGGATCAGCAGCAGACAGATGCAAGAGCACATGCATGGCATGCATTTTAAGTTTTGGTGACACATTCACCAGGGACAAATATTTCAATATCACAGTGAAGTGGCTTCTCTGAGCTTATACCCAGCTAAACCTACAATACGGCTAGCGCCACAGGGAACTCATGCAATGGTAACACAGTTTGGAGAGGGGGAGGAAGAATCAGGACCAAACAATCCATCAAAATCTGAAAACTGATTGAATTGTAAGAGTAAGTTTACTGGGAGCAGCAACAGAAATGTAGCGACAGTACAGATTCCGGTGTAATTAATCAGAAGCCCTGCAGTTACTCTCACAATGGCACATGCTTTTACCCTTAATCATGAAATTATATCTCTGCCAGGGAGATGTGTGGCCCCATGGGACGCGGACGCTCTGTTCAGTCAAAAATAATCACAGTCTCTTCCAGAAGATATCGTAAAAATTGCATAGCAATTTAAGTATTTATCTTTGTCAAGTCTAAAGTCATTAAGTGATAACATTTCACTTCAAAAATCATATCTGCACTTCCTAAACAAACAAAGGCAGTCTATTACATCACTCCAGATGCTATTTTTAGTTTGGCCTGTTACCGTTTGACACGCATCAGAATTCCTGAGCTCCTGATGTCTTGTTTGTTTTGAATCTCTAATGGTCTCCTTCACTTCAAAGCCGCGTGCGACTGGAGAGAGGCAACATCTGGCTATGAAGAGCTTGTTTTTGTGCGGTTGAAACTTCAGAGGCAGGTTTAATCTTTCTTGTAACACCTATCAGCCCTGGAAGCCGCTGGTGTCTCCCCCCTGATGCGAGCTGCCTTCCCTCAATACAGCATCAGTCTGCTAGGCGCCAGGTGCTTGTGATGAAACATTGCCAGCCACCAAATGTTCGTCATCAGCAATGAGGAATGGAGAGCAAAGCAACAAATATGAAGGTCGTTTATTCCAGTCAAGTCAAGTCACATCTATTTATACAGCATTTAATACAATACAGATTGTTTCAAAGCAGCTTCACAGTAATGAACAGGAAAATACAGTTCTGTTAAAAGTTTACATTCCCCTTGCAGAATATGCAAGATGTAAATATTTTTAGCAAAATATGAGGTATCATAGATACATAGTCCACAAGATAAAATAATAACTGAATTTACACAACTTAAGTTCTTTACCATGTTTGTTATAAATGTGTTGTTGTGTTTTCCATGTTGTACTGTCCTTTAGAAGATACAATATGTATAAGTGCAATTTACCCCGATCATCCAATTTTCGAAATTCACAAAATGTCTTATATATTGTGTTGCTTTATATTAAAGAATCTATTTTCTATAATAAAACAGGCCATTCCAGTCCTTGATTATGATTGGCTGAGCTGTATTCAAAGCCATTGTAAAATATCCTATAGAGTGCAAAGGCCAGGTTCAGGAAGTAAAAACTTTCTCCGTAGGGAATTAGATTTTTAATGATAACTTATAAACCTTTAAGTTTAAAAGTTATAATTAAAAATCAAATTCCATAGTCAGGCCTACTTTGAGCTCTGAGTTTGTTAATTGATGGTATGTGGTCTTGCTGCATCTATCTGTTGCATTATTTCAACTTGTTTTTTTGGTTTTTTAAAGTAATCATGTTTAACAGCTGAATTCATGGTGAAAACTACCATTACCCATGGTTCTGTGCAGAAAAATCCACCAATCAGAGAGTTGTGGCCAGCTAAGCATGCTAAAAGATTATAATAATTTTAAGTGATAAAGACCTAGAGAAATCTTGCACACCTTTTACTGGCATATTTAAAAGGAACTTAACATTGAAAAAGCACAGATAACCAGTGTTGGGGGCAACGCATTACAAGTAACTTTTTTTTTTTTTCAAAATAATTAGTAAATTAATCCATTACTTTTTAGTTTACAAGAATATATCTGAGTTACTTTTTCAAATAAGTAACACCAGTTACTTTGTCTCCCATGTACTGACTGACAGCTCTGGTGTTGCCATGTTGAGAGAAATCAGGAGTAAGTGCAGAGATGTGCATATTACTGTAGTTCTAGACTAAATATGTGTTCACTCATTTCACCTGCACAAAACAGATACAGTATTGCTCAAAATGAATAAAAATGCAAACTCAGAATATTTAATTTATTTAATCCCATTTTGTTTTTGTTTTGTTTTTGCTGCTGACCTTCAATAATCCAATTCAGCCACACAAATAAGTAAAATGACTTTATAGATAAACATTACATTTATTTGTTTGTTTGTGTGTTCGTTTATTTAGTTATTTATATTTTCCTTTTTTTTTTTTTTTTTGCTGAAGAGTGCTGAATTTTCTTCTTTTGCTTCTTATTCTTCATGCAATCCAGAATGGCTGAGGCATATTCATTTAACTTTTGGTGTGAAACGACTTTTACATTGGCCAAGAATATAACTTTTTATATTAAAAACAAACAGACAAGCCCAGCCCAGATGACAAAAAGTAACGCAAATGCATGAATTAACATAAAAAGTAACTAAGTTACGCTATTAGTTACTTTGTTTATGGAGTAATGCAATACTTTATGTCCCACTTTATATTAGGAGGCCGTAACTACTGTGTACTTACATCAGAAAATAAGTACAATGTACTTGTTGTGTTTATATTGTATTTTAAAACACTTCTGCTGCTATTGAGGTGGGATACGGGTGAAGTTAGGGACAGGTTTGGTGGTATGGGTAGGTTTAAGGGTGGGTTAAGGTATAAGTGATCGGTCAACAGTGTAATTATAAATGTAATTACAGAAATTAATTACAGATGTATTTACATGCAGGTATTTTTAAAAAATATAAGTACAATGTTAAAATGTACAAAATAAGAGCATTGTATGATTAATTTAAATGCAAGTACACAGTAAGGCCACCTAATATAAAGTGGGAGCAAAGTAACTTACCAGAAAATAACATTGCAGAAAATATACATTGCATTGTGTGAAATATACATACTCATTTACACAAATAAGCACAGTAACATAAAAAGATACTCTATAATACATAAAAATAATATATAAAAATAATGTAAGTAAATGTTTTTATGACTTGTGTTTGCAATGTTATGTGTTATTTATCGTGCATTGTTGCTGTCCCGCTATACTTACAATGAGCTGGAGCGAAATCACATCTGAATTCTCATAAAGATGCTTTGTGTGTCCTCACGTCCGTCTGAGTTTGTTCTTTCAAGGTAACCTGGTAAGACCCGTCTCCATGAGAACGCAAGTCTGTTCTTAGAATGAACAAATAGCCCATGTCTTGCAAGCATTCTGCTAAATACTACTGACGATATATCGCCTGGCAGTAGAAATATTATTTGTTATTAATAAATTATTACTCTTCTGTTGCCGTGTGTTTATTTAATGAAACTTTGTCTGGTGTGTGTTGTAGCCGTTGTATAAAGGTAATAAGCCCAGTGAAGCTGCAGCCTCCTAAAATCACTGGGAAACACAGCTTAGTGGAACTTATCGCTTTATTACCATTTAATACAACAAAAGTCTGTTCCTAATATGTGTCTTGAACGATAAACTCTCATATGATCAGAAACTGTAGAATGGCATAATTGTAGTTCAAATTGACATTAAGGTAACACTTTATTTTGATCGTCCCTTTTGAACATTCTGTTGACACTAAGTAATTTTGCAACTACATGTCAACAAACTCTCATGAGAGTATTAGTAGACTGTCTGCTTCATATCTACTAACTCCTTATTGTGTTGGTCTCCCAACAGATATTCTACTGACTATAAGTAACTTTGCAAGAACGTGTCAACTTAATCTAACCCTAACCCTACCAGTCAACTAATACACTACTAACACTCTAATGAGAGTTAGTAGAAATGTAGGTGCAACATTACTTATAGTCAATAGAATGTGTTAAAGGGATCATCAAAATAAAG
The DNA here is from genome assembly GCF_012432095.1 of Onychostoma macrolepis. NCBI lineage: Eukaryota > Metazoa > Chordata > Actinopteri > Cypriniformes > Cyprinidae > Onychostoma > Onychostoma macrolepis. The sequence goes on from NC_081168.1 coordinate 30,682,371, forward strand.
TGAAACTGACATTAAATATTTAGTCTTTAAATTATGGAAAGAAGATATATGTTAAGTCAAGTATATGTTAAAGTCTGTTCTTGACTGATAAATATATTGCATTATAAAGAAAGTGATTAATTTCAAATAATGTTAATATAGTATAATATAATAAAGTGCATAAAATAAAGAAATAAATACTTAATCATGCACGTATATTCTTGATTTAGCAAGATATTTAAATAAAATTGAAATGTATAATAATAAAAATAGAAAATAATAATAACAAGGATCTCTGTTTTCTGTTTTACGTTCTCACGTGTTTGTCGTGTTTCCTCACCTGTCTGTACCGCTCTGCTTCTCATCTTATAATTATTTTCAATTATTATGTTTCACCTGTTCCCAGTTGTTCTTTATACTCTATTTGTTTGTCTGTTTGTTGCAGATAATTATACCCTGTTTCTGATCTTATCGAGTGTGCTTCTGTTTTGGGGTATTTTCTGTCTGTATTCTGCTGCTGAGCACCTGTTCGCTGTCGTTTGATCGCTGCCGCTTCTGTAGATGTAATGCCAGCCTGCTGATTTTGGATTTGTCTTCTTACCGCTGTATGTGGATTACTATGACGTTTGACGTACGGTTTCCTGAAGATTCTCTTGCTCTCTGCTTTTGAGAGGAATTTTGTGGGCAATTTGCCAGTGATCTAAAACCTTTTTCCTCTGTACATTATTTAACGTTCAGTGGAATGGTGGATTTTGAAGAGCTTGAAAATGGCTTCAAATCCCTTTCCAGATGTACAAGCCATAACAGCGCTACTTCTGAAGTACTCAGGAAATTTGTTTAAGCTTAGCATTATGGTACAATGTACTTAAATAATTATGACCAAATCATATCAGTTTACTGACAAGGTGTGGCTTTTACCTTTAAACGATAATCTACGAAAGATATTATTGCACTGAAAATGGAAAAGTTTATTATTTGTTTTTTTGAAGAGCTTTACATATACGTATAGTTCTATATTCATTTTATATTTAAAACTTTAATCTCATAGTATTATTAATGCAATTGTAACAGTAATGTAAATGCATTCATGGCATCTCCGAGCTGAATTAAAAAATCTAAATCAGGGTTCCTCAAATCTTTCCCTGGAGGGCCAATCTGCTGCAGAGTTTAGCTCCAACCCTGATCAAACTCACCTACCTGTGATTTTCTAACGATCTTGAAGACTCTGATTAGCATGCTCAGGTGTGTTTGATTAGGGTTAGAGCTAAACTCTGCAGGAGTGGGCCAGATTTCAGGATGCCTGGTATAGACACTAATGTTTTTAAAATTATCCCCATTCACATGGACCCACAAAAACGACTAAAAACACTATATTATGCCTGGCAGGCTAGGTTTGTGAGAGCAGAACCAGGACCTCCTATGCTCATGAAATCTCATTACTTTGGCTGATTTGTCATTGGTGAAATTTAGTGTGTGACAATTGCCCCTGCAGGTCTCCACCATCTTCTCTCTTTTTTTAAATTTTTATAAATTTTATTATTAATTATTCATAAAAATGCAAGGGTCCAGCTGTGCGGCTGATGGATTTTCATTGGGTTTGTGAATTTTTTTTGCTGACTTGGCATCTGCTTTGAAGCCACTGGGCCATGTTTACTTCAGCCAATATAACCTTTACAGCGTTTACAGCCTCACAGGCTTTATGAAAGCAGGAGAGGCACAGAATGTGAAGTGTGACGTTACAGAGAAATGCTGAGGAGGCAAACAGAGGGGTGGAGGAAACCCCCCCTCCTCCTCGCCACGGCTGACCTACAGCCTCCTGTAATTTACAGCTACTCACGTCACAGAAGACGCCATTTTGCATAGTGTTAGTGAACTTTAATCACAGTCATAGATGAAGATGTGCTGCGTTTTACAAATGGAGAGGCACATTCATGAGAATAGGCCGAATGGGAAACGGAGAATGTAGTGTCCTATAGCACTTGTTTCTCATTGAAATGAACGATCAGTGTTTAATGAGTATTAGATTGTGCTGTGAGGTGACAGTGTGCTGCAGTCAGGGTTATTAGAGTTAAATAAAACTGAAACTAAAATTAAAGCCATAAGAAAAGGTAACACTTTAGTATAGGGACCAATTCTCAATATTAAAAATAGTTGCTTTTTAGCATGCACATTACTATCATATTGGTTGTTTATTAATAGCTACTTATAAAGCACATGCTTTATTCTGCATGACCATATATTAGATCCTGTAATCCTACCCAATACCTAAACTTAAAAACGACCTTACTAACTAATGATAAGCAGCAAAAAAAAAAGTTGTAGTTAAAATTTAGTTAATAGTGAGAGAACTGGTCCTCAAACTAAAGTGTTACCAAAACATGATGATGATGACTGTGTTTCTAAACGATTCAAACAAGAAATCTGTTAACACTTCAGAATAGGGAACACTTATTTGCTATTAACTACGACTTTTCCTTCAATAAATTCCTAATTTGCTGCTTATTAATAGTTAATAGTTAATGGTAAGGTAGTTGTTAAGTTTAAGTATTGGGTAGGATTAGGGATGTAGAATAAGGTCATGTAGAATAAGGCATTAATATGTGCTTAATTAGTACTAATAAATGGCTAATATTCTAGTAATATGCATGCTAATTAGAAACTAGTTAAGAGACCCTAAAATAAAGTGTTACCAGAAATCCATTTTAAAAAAAGTTGAATACATATAAATGAATACACACCTGTTTTATGATTTTAATTGTCGATGTGGATGAAGTCTCTGTTTAAGTGCATAAGAGCTGTTTTTTTTTTTTTTTTTAGTTCATCATGGAATCAAAATTGACTTTTTTTTATGTTCTCAATACACATTCCTGGTCTTATTGTGCACAATTCCTTGGTCCACTTCATTCTAAATAAAGAGCTGTTCACATACTGTAATAACTCGCTCAAGTTTTGCTACGACTTTCCTTTTAACCACTTACCCACAGAAAGAACAGAAGTCTACTAAGTGAGGGATCTCTGTAAATATTAATGCAGTCAAACAAAAAATTAAGTCTCCTCTCTGGTTTGAGTCGAAGTGCCTTCTCTTTCCATAGCATTCAAAAAGCTATTCAAAACATATTTCTAATTCAGTGAACCTGGCTCGTGAGGTTACAGGCTATACCTTAAGCGGAGAACCTGACTGAAGACTCAGAAGTGTGATGGTGATAGAGGTGTTGTTTAATTTATTGATTAAGCTGAACACTGGAGGGGCTCTGCTCTGCTGTTTCAGTGACATTGCATTACATGAAGTGGGCTTTTTGCAGCCTGGCAACTCCGGCTAAAATGGCTCTCAAGCTCTGTATTTATGAGTGCGTTTGCACTCTATCTCAGCCTCACATACTTTCCTGGGGAGGAGAGGGCTTTTGCAGTTGACTGGCTTGCTGTCAGGAATAGCTGCTGGTTCTGTCAAAGCACTTTAAGAAATGGTGCCTCACCTCAGTAATCGCAGATAACTTGTCAGTTTGAATAAAATGGACAGCCTACAGCTGCATGAAGACAATACCTCTAACACAATGAGATACTAAAATCTGTGGCACAGATAATTACTGTTTATCGATAGCTTGCAAAATTAAATGATTTTGTCGCAAATAGCATCTCCAAACATAATACACCTGAATAAATCCATGTAATTGCAATCTGCTGTTGAAAAAAAGGCACCTTCAAAATAATTGGCAATGGCTATTAAACTGCAACCGAGAAACAAAAAAAAAATAAAAAAAACTTTCTCTAAATATATTGCTGCAGCTTTTAATGGTATGCAAGAAGAAAGAATCTTTAGCAGCAACTATTTTACAGACAACAAATCATGAGCTATCAAAATGACACCAGAATACTTGAAATACAGCACTAAAGTTGTATGGACTACTTTGTTGAAAGTTTTTAGTTCATTTTCGAGTTCTTTTTGAAGATTGACATGCTTTCATTCCATATTTCACACAGGTATTGAATGACTTAATGACAAGTTGACAGGATTTTCATTTTTAGGTAGGGCCATCAGTCCAGTTTTAGGTCAGATAGTCCGCTTTTAAAATACCATATCCACCTATGGCGCATGGTTGAGCTTGACACTCATTTGTCCTCCTTTTAAGATTACTATTTTATTCTTTATACGATGGCATATAAAGAACAAATAAAAATGTTAATGTTATGTTCACGTTAGACGCAACTTTAGACACAGTATTGCTAATAAGGACTGTTGCACTATTTCGCCAACTATTCTGTCTCCAATTTTATTTTGTTCCTGAATGATTCAAAGTTTTTGAATAAATTAAGTGAGTTAATGATTCAATATGCCATTCATAAAGACAGTTGCTAAATTTGAAACTGCATAGTACACTTTTTTTTAACATATCTTTCTATTGCAGAAATAGTAAGAGTAGTAGTATGCTAGTATGCGGTTCTGAAATCAACAAGTCACCTGCTTCCTTCCTGAAAGAATCAGAATAGTAAATAAATTATTTACTTAAGTAAATAGTTCTGTATTCATTTTATATTTAAAACTTTAATCTCATAGTATTATTAATGCAATTGTAACAGTAATGTAAATGCATTCATGGCATCTCCGAGCTGGATTAAACAATCTAAATCAGGGTTCCTCAAATCTTTCCCTGGAGGGCCAATTTAGCTCCAACCCTGATCAAACTCACCTACCTGTGATTTTCTAATGATCTTGAAGACACTGATTAGCATGCTCAGGTGTGTTTGATTAGGGTTAGAGCTAAACTCTGCAGGAAAGTGGATCTTGTGGGCCAGATTTGAGGATGCCTGGTCTAAATGCTATCTAATTACATCTAAATGTGTCAGGCGTGTTGTGTTTTGTCTTGTATTTCCCTCCCATATTTGGCGTTTCCTGTTTCCTGTTCTCGTTTAGTTTCATTATTGGTTCATTTGTGTCCAGATGTGCTTGGATATTATCTCGTTTAGTTTGATTATTTAAGCCCTGTGTGTCCCTGAGTCTAATGTCCGGTATTGTACGTCAATGAGTGCTATGTGTGTTCCTGCCTGTCTTGTATCCCTGTGTAAGAAGATTAAAGTCAATTATCCTGCGTGCTCTGCGTTCCTTTCTCCTTGCTCCAGCACAGTAGCATAACCGTGACAAAATGCCACTTTAGATGCAATTTCTGTGCCACTTCTGCAGTGCAAAGATGGATTTTGTTGATATTGATTTAATTTGATTGGTATCAGCCCCTCAGTCTTTTTTTTTTTTTTTGGTAAGGTTAGGAAGTGTGCCTTTTTTAAGGTAAAAATGCCACTGGAAATCATCTTATCGGGTAAATATCTCTCCTTAATGGAAAAGTTAATTTCTGTCACTGATTTAGGATTTTTTTTTTTTTTTTAATTGTAATTATTATTATTATTATTATTATTTATTTTCCAGTTTTTATCTTGGAATCACTGAATCATGCAAGTGGTATTAAACCCTATGTTTAGGTGAACTATTTCTTTAATGTATTTGACATGATGATATTTTGTCATGACACTAATGGTTACAATAAAAGAAGGGTCAAAGTAAGCACATCCAAAAATGTCTTTGTCATGAATTTGGTCTGTGCCCTTCCGTCCAATTTCCACCAGAGGTCGCTCTTCTACCATATTGACTCACACCACAACACAGACTGTTCCACGTCACCCTGGGCTACATTTCCCATGTTCCATTGTACGGATTAGATTCACCTGCACTCAATTATACACACACCATAAATAGGAAGTTCCAACCTCTATTCAAGGCCGAGTATTGTATAGCATTTATCTCTCTCCTAGCGATAGCTATTCTACGGAGCGTTTTCTAGTTTTCTTAGTCTTGCCTTGCCTATTTACCCGTGTTCTGATTCTTGCTTGTGTATTTTGGATTGCCCTATCTTCTTGCTGTTTGGACTCTGTTTGGACTATGTTTATTAATAAAAGCTTGCTCATGGATCCGCACGCCTCATGTCTCGTTCACTCCATAACAGTCTTGGCCAGGTGCACGATCAAAGGGTATCATCAAATAACGTTTTGGTCAAAGACCTTCGTCAGGCAAACACCAATGGTTACAATACAAATGCAGTTCATGTGCATTAATAAAAATCATGATATATGCCAGATAAACATTTTCATTGTAAAAAAAAAAAAAAGAAGTCAAAACAAATATATGTATGCATTGAAACAGCACAGCTCTTTTCTAAGCTAAACTAAGACTGCTTTACAATTGAGCTGTAATAAATTCAGGATGCTGCATTTTTGGAGCACAACTGGAAGTAAATATATTAATAAATAGGGCATGGTGTTAATGTTGGAGGTTGTAATAGTCTAGTGGTTAAGGATGTGTGATAATAATTTATGCCCCTCAGCTAATCAAAACATTCATAGCAGGCACCTTGCTCTAGGAGATGAGGATAATGAGCTTAGCATGAAAATAATATCTGATTCCGCTTAAGTGATGGAGCTAAACTGATTGCCGGGTAATTTTAAAAATGTACCCCCTAATTGTTATTCAGTAATAAATAATTAATTTTCCCATGTCAACCACCAAACATGAAACACAACGGTCAAAAAATGGAACAAAAATATATTCATTAGATCATCATATTCGAGATTAACATCAATATAATAAAAGTCAAGCCATTTAAGGCATTCTCAATAATGCATAGGCTGTGAATTAAGTCCTGAGAGACTGCACCTTTCATAATGAAAGTTACTTTAGATAACAAACATCTGCTAAATACAAGTAAAAGTTTAAAAATTTAATAAGTTAAAAAAGTGAAAATACAATATGCTCTTATTGACTCTCAGATCAAGATGCAGGTACTACTTTTAGTATCTTTTGATTTTGATTTAAGTGTTTTCCGCGCCGGAATGTCTGTTTTTTGTTTTGATCTATGTGACTCTGCCCACTGTCACTTTACCCAATAGTATTTTGACAACCCGGGTTGTAACTCGCCCAGTAGCATTTACAATTAACAATACATATTGTGTCAAAGCAACTTTCCAATATCAGAATAGGAAAATAATGTCAATAATGTAAAATGACAAGATTAAACACTCAATTTTCAGTTAAAGGCATTTCATTATTGAATTCAATGATGTCATTGTCCAGCTCAGTTCAGTTTAATTAGTATCTGTGGAATCAAGTCGATGATATCACTGGAAATTAAGTGTCCCCAACTGAGCAAGCTAGAGGCGACAGCGGCAAAGAACCAAAACTCCATCGGTGACAGAATGGAGAAAAAAACCTTGGGAGAAACCAGGCTCAGTCGGGGGGCCAGTTAGCGATAAAGTTCTAAAGTGCTGCAGGAATGAGTCCTAAAACCTGGATATGAGCTGGCATTTTTGCACTTCCAGTTCCATTGTCCCAAAGTCAATGGGTTTTTACTTAAAAGCCTGAAATAAGGTCTGTGGTGAACAAACTCAAGATTTCAATAAGTTTTATTTTATAACATATAATGCATCAGTAACATTGTTGTATGTTTGCTGATAATATTTCAACAATCATCAATCAACAATCTGTATTTATGACAGTTTAATGAATGAGGCCCATTGATTGCAGAGGTTTAGCATAGTGAAATAGTGAGGCGATAGTTTATAATCCAGAAAACAAAAAGAAAGCTGGATGAGGTGGATATGTACCTACAATCCATTGTAGGAAACAAACAACAGCTCTGTATTTTATGTGCATCTGGATAAAGACATATAATACCCATATATCCGTAACAGTATCAAAAATTGAGTTTTGAAGGGGGTCTGTGCCTCTAGTCTTCAATGCCTCAGAGTTACACATCTTTTGTGTTGTCATGTGTTTTGAACATCTGGAAGGGGAAGAGGGAAGGTCATATCTCAGTACTTCACACACCTGCACCATACAGGACGTCAGTGATTGAGGTAATTACTCTGTCAGATGAGTTTTCCCCAGGGTGCTTCTGCTGTGAATCATTTGTGGTAAATTTAACACAATCTCTCTGATTTACACCTCTGGCGTCCAGGAAAGCCAGTCTGATAGCTGATAACCAAAAGCTAATTAACTGCTGGGTTGCAGAAGGACCTGCGATGCATGCTTTCCTTCAATGAGCCGTACGATTAGCCTTCCACCTCAGAGCAGAATGCTAAACTATGGACCGTTGGGTCTCATATTCCAAAATTCAAACTATTTGCTTTTGCTTTATTTTGGTGAAGGGCACTCAGGGCTCACCAATTTCATGTCTCTATACGTACCTACTGTCAGGCCAGTTTAATTAGTCCCTCGATAAAGACAAATGGAGTTGCCAGCTCATATGCAGATTACTTTTACAGTTACTAATTTAAACATTCATCATGTTTTCTTGATTATTTCAGTGATTGCCTGCTTAAACTTCTCCCATCTGTTTTGAAGGGCTTGAAGCACATTGTCTGGTTGCATTACCGATCTGATGCTCAAAACTGCTGCGCTGAAACAAACCGCTCTTTAAACGTGCTTTCAGGAAATCAAGACTTTCAGGGCAAACAGAATAATATCTCAATATTGCAATAATATTGTGTTCATCTCTTTTTTCAGTTGTTTGTTTTGTTTTTGAGTGTTCGTGCTTTTGCATGTGAATGAAATTGTGGTGAATTGTCTTACACACATCACTATGGCCATATTTCCAGTTCACAATGAGCTCATGTGAATTCAAACATGTGGTCTATTCATGAGCCTTAAAGATGCAATAAAACCAACACTGTTGATACATCTTAAACTTTCTCCAGCTAGCAAAGAAAATGTTTGCTACCATGTTACAGCTGTTAATGTATGAAATTCAGTGCATTGTATTACGGTATGATTCTGTAAAGTAGATTAAAGTGACTGTAGCATTAATAGTAAACTCCTGGCAACCCTGCAGCCAGTTCATTTACAAGACGAAAACCAACAGTGGCAGTTCTGGCTTACTTGCCATCCTAAAAGATATGGTGCCTCCAACTATGCATGTATATAAATATACAGTATTTTATTTAATATACATTAAAATCATATTTTAATTTTTATTTCATCCTAAGTAAAAGAGCAGCAGGAGGCATAATAAACCTATAACAGAACAACAGCAAGCAACCATTCTCTCCTTCATATTCTTTCCTTTCTTTTTTTTTTTTTTTTTAATCTTTCATTGTAAATTAGTGTACAGACGACTTGTACTACAAGCTTTATGCGGGCTACCATTTTTGACAGGAATAAATCCATTCTCCCGTGAGAATGCCTGTTTATTTTGCAGTGTTGGGGAGTAACTAGTTACATGTAGCAGAATTAAGTAAATTACAAAATAAATGTAACTAATCTGTTACAGTTACTGAGAAAGAAAAAAAAAGGTAACACTTTATTTTAGGGTCTCTTAACTAGTTGCTTATTGGCATGCATATCACTAGAATATTAGCCATTTATTAGTGGTAATTAAGCACATATTATTGCCTTATTCTACATGACCTTATTCTACATCTCTAATCCTACCCAATACCTAAACTTAACAACTACCTTACTAACTATTAATAAGCAGCAAATTAGGAATTTATTTAGGGAAAAGTCGTAGTTAATAGTGAATAATTTTTAGATGCCAGAGTTTCCTGTTATAGCTCTGAAAAGATTTGATTTCAAAAACAGTATCATAGCTATTAAAATATCTTGTTTTTAAATCTGTATTTAACCTCAGAACAATCTTGAAGTAAGAAGAGGTGTTAAAGTCTGATTTTAAATTATTTTAATCTTAATTAAAGTAATGAAGGATTTTGAGACAGAGTTGTTATTGATTCATACTATTGAAATGTCATTGGATGTATATCATGGTTGTCACCTTGTTTTAAATGAACTATTTGATTTTAGAAAGCAATTTTATCTTACTGACCCATTCAAATACTCAAATGAACTAATGACATCTAACTTCATAACCTTACCATCCTTATATATGCTGCCATCATATTCAGTGGATAAATACACAATTACCTGCAGAAGTGTAGCCTGATCTAATAGCAACAGATTGAGTTTTCAGATTATTTTAATAAATCACACTTGCAGTTTTAGGTCAGTGGATGTACATCAAGAATGGGGACAAAATGTATTAATTGTTTTGTGATTACACTGAGATGTTTAGCGAGTCACTGCAGTCGCTCCCAGCCAATGCTATCAGTCGAATGCTAACAGGATCCACCCTGTCACTGAGAAGAGTGTGCAGGCAATGGTGGACATGGGTCGAGAAGCATTTTTACCAACAAATCAGTTTTATTATGATTTCAAATCATAGACGCATATCAAGTCTTGATGACAGACACTGTAATTGGAAAAAAATAATAATAAATTTGCCACCTGCCCTTTTTCAATTTCTCTTTAAAAAGACCATTACCATGGTCACCATTATCAGACTGAAGTCCAGCATTATCATTATCATCCAGCAAATTAAACAAAAGTTGACAGCAATATAACAAACAAATAAACATGTAAGTACATAAGTAAGAATAAATGGTCACACTTTATATTAGCTGGCCTTAACTATTATGTACTTACATCAAAAAATAAGTACAATGTACTTATTGTGTTCATATTGTATTGCAAAACACTATTGCTGCTACTGAGGTGGGATACGGGTAAGGTTAGGGGAGCAGGGACAGGTTTGGTGGTATGGGTAGGTTTAAGGGTGGGTTTAGGTGTAAGGGATGGGTCAACAGTGTAATTATAAATGTAATTACAGAAATTAATTACAGATGTAATTACATAAAGGTATTATTAACAATATAAATACAATGTAAGAACATGTATGTACACAATAAGTGCATTGTACCAAATGATTAATTTAAATGTAAGTACATAGTAGTTAAGGCCACCTAATATAAAGTGGGACCGAATAAATACAGAAAATGAATACAGAAAACAAGATTCTCTGTTTGATATAGTGATTTGTTTAGTCAGTAACAGACGAGGAGAATTTGGGAAACCCCAAGGGTCATGGTTTGGTTAATAATATACTTTTTTGCTCTGTTTAATGGGGAAAAGAGGGTCAGTTTTAGTATAAAAAAAAAAAAAAAAACATTTTAAACTCTAGACTAATCACTAGGCTTGAGGAGGACTATTTGACTCGTTGGATTGAAGTATTTCCTGCTTCATTATTGGATTTGATTTTTCAGGATTGTCATTAGTTTTGTGTGAAGTCGATGCTAATGGTTCCTCTGCTCTCAGAGGAGCTGATGAAGCCCTCAGCAGGCGGTTCGGGATGGAAATATTATGTCTTGGCTGATCCTTCAGAAGAAAACTCAAACCGAAGGGTAGGGTACAGCCTTAGGACTTGAGCAGATTTGGTTTTCTTCTACATCCTCTGTTCTACATTAAATTTTCATTCTGTTTCTACAGCGCAGCTCTAAAGGCCACAGGCTGGTTGTACGGCTCTGAGAACACAGCACAGCAGGAGTTAAGCATTGCTGGGTTCACGGCGGAGATCACAGTGGAAGTGAGCGAACAGTTAGTGTGCATTTGATATTCTCCCTGACGGTCTGTTGTAAAAGCTTTCGTAGCATGGGACCGAAACAGTTAATCTCAAGGTCTTCACCTCCTTAGAGAATCTTTCTGGAACACCTTTAGCTTATTGAAAGTGCTCATTAAAATAAGGTTAGCTTACTGTTGCAAAACGAAAGTGCACTGGGCAACCTCAGCGGGATTCAACTTTGACACCTCAAGTATTTATTAGGCGTCCAGTTCTGAGAGCTGTGGTGAATTCATTTCAAGATCGCCACTCTGCAGGATTTATCATGCGTTCAAGTCAACATGAAATCAAAATTTACTTTTTGGACGGTAACTTAACCGATGGTAATGTTATAAGTTGTTTTGCCTCTTAAACAGCTTTCTTTTTTAGCTGATGTCACCTACACCACAAAGGCTATTGTTAAATGTAAACTAGCTGTCAAACACTGTGATTTAGTTTCTGAATTCTGTATTTAATCGGGCATGCTTCATTACAAGTAGAGGATGGCAGCAGTGGTTCACTGTAAACTCACATTCAGCTCTGGCTTTCTTCTGATACACAATACACGGTGGATTCAATCAGGTCCTGTCCTAAATTTATTTATTTATTAGGTAACACTTTATTTTGATAATCCACTTCAGATATTCTACTAACAGTAAGTAACTTTGCAACTACATGTCAACTAGCAGTCATTGGAGGTTAATATATTCTAACACTTTATTTTGATGGGTCCACAACACACTACATACTGACTATGAGAAACTTTGCAAGTATACTGTATGTCAGCTTATTCTACTAACCCTAAACCTACCCTAACAGCCTACTCTGAGAGTTGGTAGACATGTAGTTGCAAATTAATGAGAATTAGTTGACATGTACTTGCAAAGTTACTTATAGTTAGTATAATGTCTAAAGTGGACTATCAAAATAAAGTGTAACCATTTATTTCAATTAATACATTTACATTTATGCATTTGACAGACATGTTTATCCACTTAAAGTGCATTGAAGGTAAACATTAAACATTAGTGTGTTTCCTGGGAATAGACTCCATGACACTGTTGCTGCTAGCATGATATTATGTTCCTAACGTGGAAATATGTCACACTACAGAAGAAAAATGGTATGTGAATGTAATTAAAAAACTTACTGTACCACAATAATAAACCTTGAAGTGCCTCATTAAAAGTACAGTAAACCATCTGCTTTCAAAACAAAGAACATTCATTATGTGCACACTTGATTCATAAATAAAATCACTCTGTCATACTGAATATTTAAAATTTAATAAAATAGTAAAAGTCAATTTTAAAAAATGACACTGTGGCGTTTTGTCTCATAAATCACTTGAGCTGCTTATGAAATTATTACTCTGTTATAATTCACTTACACAGAATGTGCCGGATGCATCTTGAAAACATTTCCTTTATAGTGGGAAATTAAGTTTATCACATTGACATGATGTTAGATCACATTAACATTTAGTAGAATAATTAGCAAGAACTTGTTACAGTGACTTTAATTTTTAAACATAAACCAGTATCCTAAAACCTGTTTTTTTATTTATTTTTATTTTATTTAATTTTATTTATTTTTTTTTATAGTACAATTGTTTATGGACTGAATGTAAAATATACTCAGATTCTAGTCATGTTCCTTTATTTTCATCAATGGTTAGAATAATAATTTAAAAAGTCAAAGTCTTTGTGGTAGTAGCTGATTTCTTTTTTTGTTTTTTGTTTTTTAACCATGTTACTGAAGCAGCAGTGAACCAAAATAATGCTGCTTTGCTAATGGTCTTTAGTGGGGTGATATACAGTGGGTTCAGAAAGTATTCAGACCCCCTTAAATTTTTCACTCTTTGTTATATTACAGCCATTTGCTAAAATCATTTAAGTTTATTTTTTTTCCTCATTAATGTACACACAGCACCCCATATTGACAGAAAAACACAGAATTGTTGACATTTTTGCAGATTTATTAAAAAAGAAAAACTGAAATATCACATGGTCCTAAGTATTCAGACCCTTTGCTGTGACACTCATATACAGTGAGGAAAATAAGTATTTGAACACCCTGCTATTTTGCAAGTTCTCCCACTTAGAAATCATGGAGGGGTTTGAAATTGTCATCGTAGGTGCATGTCCACTGTGAGAGACATAATCTAAAAAAAATCCAGAAATCACAATGTATGATTTTTAACTATTTATTTGTATGATACAGCTGCAAATAAGTATTTGAACACCTGAGAAAATCAATGTTAATATTTGGTACAGTAGCCTTTGTTTGCAATTACAGAGGTCAAACGTTTCCTGTAGTTTTTCACCAGGTTTGCACACACTGCAGGAGGGATTTTGGCCCACTCCTCCACACAGATCTTCTCTAGATCAGTCAGGTTTCTGGCCTGTCGCTGAGAAACACGGAGTTTGAGCTCCCTCAAAGATTCTCTATTGGGTTTAGGTCTGGAGACTGGCTAGGCCACGCCAGAACCTTGATATGCTTCTTACAGAGCCACCCCTTGGTTATCCTGGCTGTGTGCTTGGTCATTGTCATGTTGGAAGACCCAGCCTCGACCCATCTTCAATGCTCTAACTGAGGGAAGGAGGTTGTTCCCCAAAATCTCGCAATACATGGCCCCGGTCATCCTCTCCTTAATACAGTGCAGTCGCCCTGTCCCATGTGCAGAAAAACACCCCAAAGCATGATGCTACCACCCCATGCTTCACAGTAGGGATGGTGTTCTTGGGATGGTACTCATCATTCTTCTTCCTCCAAACACGTTTAGTGGAATTATGACCAAAAGTTCTATTTTGGTCTCATCTGACCACATGACTTTCTCCCATGACTCCTCTGGATCATCCAAATGGTCATTGGCAAACTTAAGTCGGGCCTGGACATGTGCTGGTTTAAGCAGGGGAACCTTCCGTGCCATGCATGATTTCAAACCATGGCGTCTTAGTGTATTACCAACAGTAACCTTGGAAGCGGTGGTCCCAGCTCTTTTCAGGTCATTGACCAGCTCCTCCCGTGTAGTTCTGGGCTGATTTCTCACCTTTCTTAGGATCATTGAGACCCCACGAGGTGAGATCTTGCATGGAGCCCCAGTCCGAGGGAGATTGACAGTCATGTTTAGCTTCTTCCATTTTCTAATGATTGCTCCAACAGTGGACCTTTTTTCACCAAGCTGCTTGGCAATTTCCCGTAGCCCTTTCCAGCCTTGTGGAGGTGTACAATTTTGTCTCTAGTGTCTTTGGACAGCTCTTTGGTCTTAGCCATGTTAGTAGTTGGATTCTTACTGATTGTATGGGGTGGACAGGTGTCTTTATGCAGCTAACGACCTCAAACAGGTCCATCTAATTTAGGATAATAAATGGAGTGGAGGTGGACATTTTAAAGGCAGACTAACAGGTCTTTGAGGGTCGGAATTCTAGCTGATAGACAGGTGTTCAAATACTTATTTGCAGCTGTATCATACAAATAAATAGTTAAAAATCATACATTGTGATTTCTGGATTTTTTTTTAGATTATGTCTCTCACAGTGGACATGCACCTACGATGACAATTTCAGACCCTCCATGATTTCTAAGTGGGAGAACTTGCAAAATAGCAGGGTGTTCAAATACTTATTTTCCTCACTGTATTTAACTCAAGTGCTGTCCATTTCTTCTGATCATCCTTGAGATGGTTCTACACCTTCATTTGAGTCCAGCTGTGTTTGATTATACTGATTGGACTTGATTAGGAAAGCCACACACCTGTCTATATAAGACCTTACAGCTCACAGTGCATGTCAGAGCAAATGAGAATCATGAGGTCAAAGGAACTGCCTGAAGAGCTCAGAGACAGAATTGTGGCAAGGCACAGATCTGGCCAAGGTTACAAAAAATTTCTGCTGCACTTAAGGTTCCTAAGAGCACAGTGGCCTCCATAATCCTTAAATGGAAGACGTTTGGGATGACCAGAACCCTTCCTAGAGCTGGCCGTCCGCCAAACTGAGCTATCGGGGAGAAGAGCCTTGGTGAGAGAGGTAAAGAAGAACCCAAAGATCACTGTGGCTGAGCTCCAGAGATGCAGTCGGGAGATGGGAGAAAGTTGTAGAAAGCCAACCATCACTGCAGCCCTCCACCAGTCAGGGCTTTATGGCAGCCTCCTTTACGGAAGCCTCTCCTCAGTGCAAGACACATGAAAGCCCACATGGAGTTTGCTAAAAAAACACCTGAATAAGATTCTCTGGTCTGATGAGACCAAGATAGAACTTTTTGGCCTTTATTCTAAGCGGTATGTGTGGAGAAAACCAGGCACTGCTCATCACCTGTCCAATACAGTCCCAACAGTGAAGCATGGTGGTGGCAGCATCATGCTGTGGGGGTGTTTTTCAGCTGCAGGGACAGGACGACTGGTTGCAATCGAGGGATTGAATGCGGCCAAGTACAGGGATATCCTGGACGAAAACCTTCTCCAGAGTGCTCAGGACCTTAGACTGGGCCGAAGGTTTACCTTCCAACAAGACAATGACCCTAAGCACACAGCTAAAATAACGAAGGAGTGGCTTCACAACAACTCCGTGACTGTTCTTGAATGGCCCAGCCAGAGCCCTGACTTAAACCCAATTGAGCATCTCTGGAGAGACCTAAAATGGCTGTCCACCAACGTTTACCATCCAACCTGACAGAACTGGAGAGGATCTGCAAGGAGGAATGGCAGAGGATCCCCAAATCCAGGTGTGAAAAACTTGTTGCATCTTTCCCAAAAGACTCATGGCTGTATTAGATCAAAAGGGTGCTTCTACTAAATACTGAGCAAAGGGTCTGAATACTTAGGACCATGTGATATTTCAGTTTTTCTTTTTAATAAATCTGCAAAATGTCAACAATTCTGTGTTTTCTGTCAATATGGGGTGCTGTGTGTACATTAATGAGGAAAAAATGAACTTAAATGATTTTAGCAAATGGCTGCAATATAACAAAGAGTGAAAAATTTAAGGGGGTCTGAATACTTTCCGTACCCACTGTATGTAGCATACAGAAATCCTTGTTATTAGTGACACCAGTGGCCATTAAGTGAACTGCAGGCAGCAATTTATTTGCTCGTGCTCGCACCTGTCATGCACACGTCATGAGTGTGATTTGGTGCCAGATATACTCACAACGAAGTTCTTTTCTTCATTTGCTTAGAAGTAAACAGATGTTAGAAATATCTTTGCAGAGATAAACTGTTGATGAACAACCTGACGCTGCACACGATGATGAGAAATACGTTAAGATGAATATATAAATGTGTTGCATGGTTTCCTCTCAATAACAAAATAAATACAACTAAAATGTCAGTGGTGAGAAAACAGCAGTTAAGGAAGCATCTGATCATAGCGATGTGGATATGTTTGCACCAGCTCTGCAATTCACCAGCATTGTGTCGACAGATGAGGTAATTAAAATTATACTGTAATGATAGTTATTGATTATAAAGTATATTAGAGATTATAGACTATATAGATCTGGCTATGTTAGACTATAGTTTAAATGAGTCCCTTTTATTTGCAAAACACACTGACATTACAGAAAATAATGAGCTCTTTCAGCATCAACCTAAACATTTGATTCGTTTCATGTGTCAGAACCATAGACTGTAAAAAAAAATGGACGTAGTGTCCGTGACGTCACTCGAAGGTTTCTGAAGAGCATTTTTGAAGCCTAAAGTGGGCGGAGCCGACCGCCGCCATCTTGGAAGCGCGTCACCGTGTGTCACTCCCGGATAATCGAATATGGGCAAAAAGGCGGGACGTGGGTGGGTGAAGCTGAGCTGAAACCACGCCCGTCATGCAAAGACAAAACACCATAATTTTGTTTTTGGTCGAAAATGAGTTATTGATCATTTTGGGACATTAATGACCTCCTTTATCATGTGTTATGGAGAAAAGCCCCGGAGAAACCAAGGCAGAACACAGTATAACATCAGTTACCGCTCTTTGATTTTGTTTTGGAAAGCTCAATTAAGTTACAGTGCTCTGCATATGTTTGCATTCGTTCGTCAATACTGTGCCAGCCTGGAGTTATACGGTATTCTGCCTTTGTTTTACTGTCCATTAAAGTCTGCTGCGTTTATTGTGTACTTCTATATCTATTGGCACTTCATTAGACAAACAAACTGCTCCATATAACAAAGCACTGTAAGCAATAACGATTAAAACATCTAATTGCCAGATTCCCAGTGTCCTACCTATAATTATTTTATCTGTACAAATACAAATCTTTAAAGCCAGTTTTCTAAGTTTCGCACTAGCCAGTTTCACACTCTGGAGCAGAGCCCGCGGCAATCCACCTGTCACTCAAGTGGCCACGCCCTTAATTATGCAGAACTTTAAGGCTTAATATAATTTAAACGGATGAGTTATAAAAAAATTCACCCCCCTCACAGTTGTCACGAAGGGGAAAATTAGCTATATAGACCAAAATATTTTTTTGTACCAGGCTGTAAACATGTTTTTTTCTGCTGTAAAGTTGGGCATTTTAAAATGGGGAGTCAATGGGATTGACTCCCTTTTGGAGCCAGCCTCCAGCGGCCAGTCGATGAATTGCAGTTTTAGTCACTTCCGTGTTGGTTTCACTAGAGGGAGCGGGAGGTTTCCACTTGGTCAGAACAGAGGTTTGCGGGAGAAAACGTCACATCCTTTTGGTTTTCCCGCCAAAAACGTCCCTACTCCCAAGACCTTCACATAAAGTTTCATTACATGGTGTTCAAACACTGGCAATAAAAAAGCGATTGATACATGAAACTTATTATATATAGACCCTTTAATGTATTAATGGGATGTGGCTATCATTCAAGTCTTTGTGGTTGTGGGTCAAGGGGAAGTTCAACTCTTCATTAGAAATCACTGTGAACTGTACGTTTCTCTGCTTTTCTGTAATTGCTCAGTGAAGGGACTGTACTCTGAGTGAGAGCCGATCTGTCCTGTTCATGCTGATCCTCGCTGTGAACATCAGCCTTACAGCTGTCTTGTACAGTTGTGAGTGATTCTTCTTAAACATACCAGCACAGTAAGTTATTGTGTTGAGTATTTTAATTTTGTGGAACCTAAAGCATATCCTTTCATTTTAATTCCATTACATTTCAGAAATTTAGAAATGGGTAATTTTTAAGAAAGTCACTAAATTGGTCTTTAGGCCTTGTCTGATAAATTTAAAAAGTATCCCCCTCCCCCCAGACACTCAGTAAAAGTGTAAGTATTTAATTTCAATGACGCTTGATAAAAGTACACATTCCCAAACGATAACACTTTCCTATAGAAACAAAGTTCAATTAATCAGTAATTCATGCTCCTTGTGCAGAATATCCTTATACATCCTTGGTCTAAAAGGCTGTTGGGGGGGGAGAGATAATATTGTGAATTTTAAAATTCTTTGCACTTGCTGCTTGCTAGAAGAAGGATCAGACATTGGCATATTCCAGGATTACTGGTGTAAAGGCTTTGACTGGACAGTCGAGAAGCATGTCTCACCCTGTTTGACAGGCCAGTGCTGCAGAGCTCTGACAGAAGCCCTTGTTCAGATTTTATGTGCGCAGCTCTTCTCTGAAAGATGCATCACAGAACCTTGGCTTTATCAGCACTGCGTCATCTGACCAATGCATCTTTAATCGGACACGTCCAAAGAACAGACAATGCCTGCACACTTGACAGGACATGCACCCTTCTGGTTTAATCAATTCAGTCACAACTCAAGAGATCAATAGATGTCAAAGATAAGAACATACTTTTGGAAAATGCGACGTGGCTTGACTTTAGGATAGTTTTCTTAGAACCTTAACAATACATTTTGGCAGAAACAAAGGGAGAGTCATGTCCTTCGGATATTTAGGAGTTGTTATAAAGTTTTGAGAGGATTCAAAAAAGAAAAAAAGTGGGTAGTTGTACAATTAGGGATGCTTCTGACTGCTTGAAATCCTGACAAGTGGAACTTTTTTCAGATGATTTAACTTTAAAACATCTATTGTATATCCTGAAATAAAGAATTGGGGCCAGTTGCACCAGCTAGTGTAAGCCCGCTTTGTCAACTAAAACTACGAATAGGCACAATTACGCCCGGCTTAGTTGATGCGCATCCACGCCAACACATTCTCCTGCAGTGATAACTGAGACAACATTCACACTGCAATGGCTACAACTACTACTAATAAAGAACTGAACTGGTGAATAACAAGTGAAGCCACCACGCCATGATTTCATTGAGTAAACATTTCCTAACAAGTCCACATTTTTATATTTGAAGCCTCCCTGCACATTCTCATGACAGATTTCTTCAAAAAAACATTAAAAATGAAGGTGGCAGGTTAAGTAAAATATAATGAATATAATACAATGCTTCTATCTAGAATAGAGTCATTTTTTTTCTAGCTGTCTATAATTTATGTACAATGAATATACTTCCTGAGGTAAATGTGACTTTATGTGACATTGTTTACATGTTTTCTTGATGTCTTTCTGTGGATGAAAAACATTGAGTGATTGCATTGCACTGATGTTCATTCAGGTTTATTTTTGCTATAACTAGTAGCAAAATGGAACAGATGATCAGTTCATGTGCTGCTTGAACTGGGGTGCCACACTAAAGAGTGTAAAAAACATTTTTATAGTTTGTATTTTGTGATAAAATTGACAGAATTAGAAAACTGATCAATTATTTCTGATTGACCAAGCACAAAACTTACTGCAATTATTGGATGGTAGGTCCTCTACAAATAATGGACTTAAAAATGTAAAATATTTACAAGCAAGATGACGAATGGTAAATTTTCTTCTAATAATCCCAGATCATATGTAATATTTTACTGCATAATTACGTACTGTAATATATTTTGTGTTAGGTCAGTTAATGTTGGCAGTGTGGTATAGCCTACACCGAACTTCGCGATTGATATCGCTTATCCTGCCAGAAAAGACCATAAACATTACTGTTCATGTCTACAGTAAAAATTAATTAACAGACATGAATCCTAAAAACAAATAATGTCCGAGCAAATTATGACTTCTCACTTTACACCTACCTTTGACTAGGCTAAGATTTAGCTTCAGATGTAGCACTATGCCTAGATGATGCAACACATATTATTTATACGAATGGCTTAAAGCGCATTTTAGGTCCAGCCTAGTCTTACAACTGAGAGTAGGTCCAGCTGGTGCAACCAGCCCCTGATCATGGCTTTTATTCCTTTTAAGTTTGTGTGATTGATTACACATCTACATATCTAGAGACTGAGACTGGCACAGATCTGTATTGCCAGATGTGTTGCCAAAATACTGACTCACAGAATGAGTTCAAATGTAACAACAGATTTCTGTTATCTTGTATGTTGACTCAAACTTGTAGCTGACTTGCATATGTTTAAGATCTACAATTTACTCTAGTTGTTATTTTAATGACATGCTTTCTCTCTGCATCACATGAGTGTCAGTGTTTTTATCGATCAGCTATATTTTTGAGCCAAAACCATAATCTACAGTGTACACAAGTATGTGTACTGCAGATGCTTCTAGCTACTCAAGCTCATTTTTACATTTGTTGTGTCCCGAAATGTGTCAGAGTGCAATTATGACCTCAGTGTTGGTGCATCAAGGTGTTACTGTACATAATAGTATAGAGTCTTCTTCACATTTGTCTGTCAGGTCAACTACTGTCATAGAACAGCAACAGCAATATTTTGAAGAGAATCTTGCTGAGCAAGTTATCTATAGTTACAGTAGCAAGCTACCTGAAAATTAGCAATTTGGATTAACTGTAATAACAGACGGTAACTATAATAACCCCTCTTGAACACAGTAATGGAAGAATGCATGCTAATTATGTGCAACGGGTACTTGAAACGCATGGGTTAAGCATTTGCAACTGCATTACTGGTTATCCTGCTGTGTGCTTCTGGCCTAAAGTGTGTGCAGGAATTATTTAACAAACTGTACATTTGGTAACACTTTATATTGATAGTTCACTTCAGACATATAACAAGCTGTTTTGTACAGCTAAAATTAGCTGGACTCGGAAGAGACCGGAAGCTAGACCCATATAATTTGCAGGCTGCTCCAACTCTTACGGGAAGAAAAAGGTGTATGTAGTTATATGATCTTGTCAACTACATGTCTAGCAGTCATTAAATTATTAGTAGACCGTCTGCTTAATATCTGCTAACACTTTATTTTGATAATTTACTGGCAATGTACAGACTATAAGTGACTTTGCAAATAAGTCAATATCTGTCTATTTATCTGGGCACTGGCTTATAATATTAACATTGCCATAAATTCCCTTGTCATTTGTAGTGTAACAAAACTTACTTAATACATTTTTGGAAGTATACATGTAATTGTCCATAAATTATTTATTTGCCAATCAACTGTAATTTTCTTCAAATCTGTGGCAGTTTTGGAGGGATTCCGATGACCAGATCCCTGCTCTCTATTGCTATGAATGGTCATTATTGGCAGTGGCTGGCAGTGAATTGCTGACCTAAGTAAAAAAACGTGCTGTTGCTCCCAAATCTTGATTACCAAAAATTACATTGTATTTCAAGCAAATTCGCCTAAATCAAATGGAAAGAAGTTGTACTTTATATACTGTATATTTTCATGTTCACTGAAAATATAACTTCACATTTTCTAGCATACACAAAGTAGGTTGAAGATATATGTTCTTTGGCAAAATATTTGAGCAAACTAAACAAAATGAAAATCAGTACATATTAGTATATCTCTTGAGAGGGCCCTGCCACCTATTGGCTATTCCTGACAACAGACCTGAATTCTGTACCTCCTTGGAGTTGAGGAAATACCTGGCAACCATGACAACTCTCAAAATATTTTAGCATGTTAATAGATATGACAATGTTAAAGTACAGTATTTGGTTTTAAAAGACTAGATCTGCTATGCATAGATCTGCTACTGTTGTTGAGGAGCAAGTATGAACTTTGCTACTGCCAAAACTATCAAGTCACCTTTATTTCTATAATGCTTTATACTATACAGATTGTGTCATAGCAGCTTCACAGTGATATAAAGGAAAATAACAGAATCAGTTTTGGAAACTTAACTATACAGACGGTTCAGATTCTGCTAAAAAGTAGGTTTAAAAGACAACAGTGTCATTATTTAGTACACGCCAGTACGTTGGTTCAGTTCAGACAGGGCTGCATGATGAATCATATTTTAATTGTTATCACGATGTCTGCTTCTCTGCTTCTGATGTATTAAGCATAAACACTTACGATATTTACCTACTGGTTATTTATCCTGAAAATGTTTCATTTTATTATGGCATTTGTGTTTTCTTGCATTAGTAACGTGCATCTACAAGCTTGGTTGCCAGATTTCATGAGTTCAAGAGCTGTTTTTCATAAACTGATACAGTTTTATAATCCATTAAAAAGACTGCTGCTGTAGTCATGTAAGACATGCTGCTGCTGCACAAATAGGCATAAGTAAATTGCATATCAGATCTAGATGGAGCTGGTGGAGGTTTCGAATTTGATGCCTGCTACAGGTCTCAAAATAGTTGGGACGGGGGCATGTTTACCATGGTGTAGAATATCTTCTTTTCAAAACAGTTTGAAGATGTCTGGGCATCAAGGTTACGAGTTTCTGGAGTTTAGGTGTTGGAATTTGGTCCCATTCTTGCCTGATATAGGTTTCCAGCTGCTGAAGAGTTCGTGTTCATCTTTGACATATTTTCCGTTTAATGATGCGCCAAATGTTCTCTATAGGTGAAAGATCTAGACTGCAGGCAGGCCAATTCAGCACCCGGACTCTTTTACTACGAAGCCATGCTGCTGTAATAGCTGCAGTATGTGGTTTTGCATTGTCCTGCTGAAATACATGTAGTCTGGAGCGGAGCATACGTTGCTCTAAAACCTTTATACACTTTTCAGCATTCATAGTGTCTTCCAAAACATGCAAGCTGCCAATACCATATGCACTTATTCACCCCCATACCATCAGAGATGCTGACTTTTGAACTGAATGCTGATAACACGCTGGAAGGTCTCCCTCCTCTTTAGCCCAGATTTTTCCTTTTTGCATGATAGAGCTTTAGTTGGCATCTGCAGATGGCACGGCAGATTGTGTTTACCGACAGTGGTTTCTGGAAGTATTCCTGGGCCCATTTAGTAATGTCGATGACAGAATCATGCCAATGAGTGATGCAGTGTCGTCTGTACTATTGTACTAACAATAGAAGTACAATGTAAGAACATGTATGTACACAATAAGTGCATTGTACCAAATGATTAATTTAAATGTAAGTACATAGTAAGTACATAGTAGTTAAGGCCACCTAATATAAAGTGGGACCATATTTTGTTTAACCCCTTAACTGTCACTCACAGTTTTGAACAGAGACATTATAGTGCACTATCCAAACTTAAATTTTTATAATTCATGAATGAAAATATTTTGTAACGTGATTTTAATGTACCATTTCCATGTTAATGCAATGTCTGATTTTAAAATGGGTTTCAAAGGATGAATTTTGAAATTTTAAGTTTTCTACTGATAAATAATTTCTTCTGATTTCTAATTCGTGATAGAGAAAAAGGCAACTAAGAAGACTTTCTGTGACAAAGGTCAGAATTCCTGTTATGATGTAGATTTTTTTCAGGTGCACTCTTGTCATAAATTAATCTATCACTTTTCCTACATAATTTTTTAACAGAAAAAGTGGTAAAATACCTATTTAGGAGTCTTAGACCTTTCCAACGATATATAGTTTGTCATGATTAGATTAGGATTTAATTGTAAAATAGTGAAGTAAAGGTAGGCGTCCCACAGGGCGGACGGTGACAGTTAAGAGGTTAAAGGGAAAAAAAAGAGCATTTTAAACATGTTGTGACTGCTTGCAGCAATGCTCTGAGGACTGGACCAGGGAAAGAAAGAGCTCTTTTTCCATGTATTGGTATACTAGTATTGGAATTTTTTTCTGTCACATTTCATTGGTTCAGAGATCAAACTGTTCATATAGCAAATATGACTATCTTGTTCCTTCTGATGTTTAGGTTTCAGTTTTTCTGCCCATGAACATAAAATTCCAAACATTCACTGGGTTCACCGTTGCCTTGGGAACACTAAACTACTAGTCCCCCATCTCAATCCAAACACTTAACATGACCACACTGTGATCAGAGGGCCCTCAAAATCCTTGAAATATCGGCTTCATTTTTCGGGCAGCAGGACTGTAGATGTTCTCGTATTAATTAATATGGCTATGGCATCAGTGCCGTGCTTCATCTCAATCTGATTTCAAGCAGGAAAAAAACAGCTTTGAAGTTTGCAATGTCACATTAGAGGAAAGATGTGAAAGAAGCGGCTCTCATTAGAGTGTGAGTCCCCGACATGTTATGTCACTCCTCTCAGTAAGATATGTCTTAATGAATGAATTTACTAGTTCTAAAGATTCTACAACATTCTATACTTTAATGATCTGTAAATATTCACTCTCCATATGCGTGATGTTTTCTCATCACAAGATTTCAGTTATTAGAGACAGCTGGATCATGCATGTGCGGTGATGGTTTGGAAAAAAGGAAGACTACAGGCAACTAGGTGTGCAAAGATGCAACTGTTACAGAATATGGTCTTGAACATCACAGACATCTCCAATCAAAGGCCACTAGACCAAAAGTCCACATTAATGTCCCTCTTACTACAGGGTTTATTCAGACAGGAGACAGGAAACAACCTGAAACTTGAAACCATTAACCATTAACCATAAGAGCTAACTCTACGGTGTGCACGTTTCCTCAACCCTGTCTTTTGTTTTTGTTTCTGATTTATTGTCATTGTTTAGAATGTTAATTCTTTATAGTTTGTCACGTCTGTAAGTCACTGCATTGTGTTCATTTGCATAATAGTTGGACTTGCACATAGATTTCTTTATTATGTTAATTTAACCAATATTTCTCTAATTGTTTTTGTGGCTTCTATTTCTATCACACCTCCTTCACCACTAATAATTTGCTTTATATGCTGTGCACATCTATGTATGTTGATATCAAGCCAATTGTTTATTAACTAAGAACAATAATGTCAGTAATTTGTGATATGACAAGAATCAGGATCCAAATGAGGCATCAACAAGCCAATAAGAAACAGAAGTGAATATTACAGGTAAAGCCTTAGTGGTCAGTTCTGATTTATTGCTCAGATTCAATTTCTGTTTGTTTGTTTGTTTGGCTGTTCTCTTTTTTTTTTTTTTTTTTTTTCATATTAAAGTGTGAACTTGGTCATAAACTGACCTGCATGAGCGAAACAACAAATAACAACTAAGACGGCATGCAGCATTCTGTCATACAGAGGTCAACATGGAGGCCACTGGAGTTAGGGTTTGCATGTTCGTTTATAAGGTAATGTGCAGTGGAATCAGCGAATTTGTGCACAGTCAAAAAGGAAGACAAGGATGAGGAGATAATATTTAAATAATTACTATATATCCCCTCACATTTTGCTTGCATAGAGCTGTCACTGTTATAATTAAGAGTTTAAACACCTCATTGTCCCTCCACCATCTACTAGTATACCAACTAATGGTATTTATCACACCACTCTCTGGAATACTTGATTCTGATTTAATTGTTTTCTTTGCAGAAGCTTTGTGTTTAAAGACACTTTTGTGTTTTATTTGTGTCAGTTTTTTATTTTATATATATTTATATATATATATATTTTTTTTTTTTCCTTAATGTGGCAAGTAGCTGTAATTGGGATAATGTACATCCAGCCGTTTTTTATCGCAGAATGAATCCCAACAGACTGACCTGACATGAACAGGTTACGTAATGTAACATATTTTGAGTGACTCCCAGGTCTCATTGCAAATAATAACACCTGTATCTGTTTTAGTGGCCCAAATCAGAATTTAAAAAATAAGATTGGGCTGTTCAAACTGTTATGAAAAAGAAAAACTCTTAGGGCCAGTTTTACTAACAGCTTGCGCCAGCGCAAACAGTCTTTTGGTGTTAAAAATAGTTGTCAGTTTTTACTAAAGACGCGCAGTGATGAATTAGCGCTGAAAAGGAGTGGACACAGTTATTTTTGCACCTGACCTTATTGAATATGCATTTCTATGAGTTTCCCTTTCAGACACAAAATTTATGGGAGGAGAGTATTCAAATTAATCAAGTCAAGTCAAGTCAAGTCACCTTTATTTATATAGCGCTTTTACAATACAGATTGTGTCAAAGCACTTAACAGTATCAAATTGGAGGATAGAGTGTCAGTAATGTATAATGATAAGATTAAACACTCAATTTTCAGTTAAAGACATTTCATTCTTGAATTCAGAGATGTCATTGTCTAGCTCAGTTTAGTTTAAATAGTATCTGTGCAATCAAATCGGCGATAATCGCTAGAAATTAAGTGTCCCCAACTGAGCAAGCCAGAGGCGACAGCGGCAAGGAACCAAAACTCCTCTGTGACAGAATGGAGAAAAACCTTGAGAGAAACCAGGCTCAGTCGGGGCCAGTTCTCCTCTGACCAGACGAAACCCGCAGTTCAAAAGTTTATATTTCTATTTTAATTTTGTTGCAATTTCTAACAATAGTAGTATTATGTAGTTAGGTATTTTATTATATTTTAGTTATTTTGTTATTTTTGGTTGATATATCTGGGGATATATCTCTGGGGGTCATCCGGCGTCCTGGTCTCCGCCGACGATCAGGGCCGCAGACGTCACCTCCGGCGCCGACCCACCATCTGATCGGACACGGACCGAGAAACGGACTAGGAAAGAAACAGACAAACATTAGCGCAGATGCCATTCAGCTTACGATGTAACGAGTACATCGTGTGTTATGGGGAGTGTTCCCGGTTCCGGTTGATCTAATTAATGCAGCCTAACAATCCTTTAACGGATTTGAATAATGGAAGCGTATTAATGTGTTATGTAAGCCAGGCTAAAGAGATGGGTCTTTAATCTAGATTTAAACTGACAGAGTGTGTCTGCCTCCCGAACAGTGTTAGGTAGACTGTTCCAGAGTTTGGGTGCTAAATAGGAAAAGGATCTGCCGCCCGCAGTCGATTTTGATATTCTAGGTATTATCAAACGGCCAGAGTTTTGAGAACGCAGCGGACGTGGAGGACTATAATGCGATAAGAGCTCGCTCAAGTACTGAGGAGCTAAACCATTCAGGGCTTTATAAGTAATTAACAAGATTTTAAAATCTATCCGATGCTTGATAGGGAGCCAGTGCAGTGTTGACAGAACCGGGCTAATATGGTCATATTTCCTGGTTCTAGTAAGGACTCTAGCTGCTGCATTTTGGACCAACTGTAGTTTGTTGATCAAGCGTGCAGAACAACCACCCAATAAAGCATTACAATAGTCTAACCTTGAGGTCATAAACGCATGAATTAACATTTCTGCATTTGACGTTGAGAGCATTGGTCGCAATTTAGATATGCTTTTGAGATGAAAAATGCAGTTTTACAGATGCTAGAAACATGGCTTTCAAATGACAGATTGCTATCGAACAGCACACCTAGGTTCCTGACTGATGAAGAAGAATTGACAGAGCAGCCGTCAAGTGTTAGATAATGTTCTAGGTTACATGTGGGGTTTTAGGTCCGATAATTAACACCTCTGTTTTTCAGAATTTAGCAGTAAAAATTACTCGTCATCCAGTTTTTATATCGACTATGCATTCCGTTAGTTTCTCAATTTGGTGTGTTTCACCGGGCCGAAGAAATATAGAGCTGAGTATCATCAGCATAACAGTGAAAGCTAACACCATGTCTCCTGATAATATCTCCCAAGGGTAACATATAGAGCGTGAAAAGTAACGGCCCTAGTACTGAGCCTTGAGGTACTCCATACTGCACTTGTGATCGATATGATACCTCTTCATTCACTGCTACGAACTGATGGCGGTCAGATAAGTACGATTTGAACCATGCTAAGGCACTTCCACTAATGCCAACAAAGTTTTGTAGTCTATTCAAAAGAATGTTGTGGTCGATAGTGTCAAACGCAGCGCTAAGATCCAGTAGAACTAATAAAGAGATACAACCACAATCAGATGATAGAAGCAGGTCATTTGTAACTCTAATGAGAGCAGTCTCAGTACTATGATACGATCTAAATCCTGACTGGAATTCCTCACAGATATCATTTTTCTCTAGGAAGGAATATAATTGTGAGGATACTACCTTTTCTAGTATCTTTGACAGAAAAGGAGATTTGAGATCGGTCTGTAATTAACTAGATCTTTGGGGTCAAGTTGTGGTTTTTAATGAGAGGCTTAATAACAGCCAATTTGAAGGTTTTGGGGACATATCCTAATGACAATGATGAATTAATAATAGCCAAAAGAGGATCTATGACTTCTGGAAGCAGCTCTTTTAGTAGTTTAGATGGAATCGGGTCTAACATACATGTTGTTGGTTTAGATGATTTAACAAGTTTATACAATTCTTCCTCTCCACAGTAGAGAATGAGTGGAATTGTTCCTCAGGGGTCTATAGTGCGCTATCTGATGCGATACTGTAGCTGACGGCTGCAGGGATACAATTTTATCTCTGATAGTATCGATCTTGGAAGTGAAGTAGTTCATAAAGTCATTACTGCTATGCTCTTGGGAAATGCCAACACCTGTTGATGCTTGATTTTTCGTTAATTTAGTTACTGTATTGAATAAATACCGGGGTTATGTTTGTTTTCTTCTAGAAGAGACGAAAAGTAATCAGATCTAGCAGTTTTAATGCTTTTCTGTAGGATAGGGTACTTTCCGCCAAGCTAAACGAAATACCTCTAATTTAGTTTTCCTCCAGCTGCGCTCCATTTTCCGGGCTGCTCTCTTTAGGGCGCGAGTGTGCTCATTATACCACGGTGTTGGACTCTTATCCTTAATCTTCCTTAAGCGTAAAGGAGCAACCGCATCTAAAGTGCTAGAAAAGAGAGAGTCCATAGTTCCTGTTACATCATCAAGTTGTTCTGAGCTATTGGATATGCTGAGGAACTGAGATAAGTCAGGAAGATTATTTATAAAGCAGTCTTTTGTGGTAGAGGTAATGGTTCTACCATATTTGTAACAAAGTTGGCTTTACAGCTTTAGCTATATGGAATATACAGGAGACTAGATAATGATCTGAGATATCATCGCTCTGCTGCAAAATTTCAACGCCACTGACATCAATTCCATGTGACAGTATTAAATCTAGAGTATGATTTCGACAATGAGTAGGTCCTGACACGTGTTGTTTAACACCAATTGAGTTTAGAATGTCTATAAATGCTGATCCCAACGAATCTCTGTCATTATCAACATGGATATTAAAATCACCAACGATTAGGACTTTATCTGCAGTCAGCACTAACTCCGATAGAAGATCAGAAAATTCTTTAATAAAGTCTGTATGGTGCCCTGGTGGCCTGTATACAGTAGCCAGTACAAACATCACAGGGGATTTATCATTAACACTTGTTTCTTTGGATAACGTTATATGAAGCACCATTACTTGAACGAATTATACTTGAAACCCAACCTCTGAGAGATACTGAAAATATTTCTATAAATTGTAGCAACACCTCCCCCTTTACCTTTTGGACGCGGTTCATGTTTGTAACAGTAATCTTGGGGTGTAGACTCGTTTAAAGTAATGTAATCATCTTGTTTTAGCCAGGTTTCTGTCAGACAAAGCACATCTAGTTTATGGTCAGTGAACATATCATTTACAAAAAGTGCTTTTGAAGAAAGGGATCTAATATTTAATAAGCCAAGCTTTATCATGTGTTTATCTGTATTATATCGTTTTTTATTTGTTGAACATCAATTAAATTGTTACTATTACTTTG
Source organism: Onychostoma macrolepis (assembly GCF_012432095.1). Taxonomy (NCBI): domain Eukaryota; kingdom Metazoa; phylum Chordata; class Actinopteri; order Cypriniformes; family Cyprinidae; genus Onychostoma; species Onychostoma macrolepis. Next base: position 30,712,641 of record NC_081168.1, read on the forward strand.
GTTTGGATGTTTTCTGTATTTTCTAGTTCGGGAACAGACACAGTCTCTATAGTGTGATATCTAGGTGAAAAAGTTTCTATGTGCTGAGAGTTAACTGACTTTGGTGGCGTGAGGCGGCTAGCAGACGATCGGTTTAGCCAGTCTGTCTGCTTCCTGACCTGGGCTCCAGTTAGTCAAGTACAAACTCTAAGACTATGTGCCATATTTCTAGAGAGAAGAGCGGCACCACCCCAGGAGGGATGAACACCATCTCTTTTCAACAGGTCAGGTCTGCCCCAAAAATTCTTCCAATTGTCTATAAAGCCTATGTTATTTTGCGGGCACCACTTAGACATCCAGCCATTAAGTGACGACAGTCTGCTATGAATCTCATCACCACGGTAAGCAGGAGCGGACCAGAGCATATTACAGTGTCTGACATCGTACTTGCAAGTTCACACACCTCTTTAACATTATTTTTGGTGATCTCCGACTGGCGGTCGAACATCATTAAGCGCCGGCGTGGATAACAATCTTACTGAATTTACGTTTAGCATTAGTCAGCACTTTTAAATTTGCCAAGATGTCAGGCGCTCTGGCTCCTGGTAAACAATGGACTATGGTGGCTGGTGTCTCTATTTTCACGTTCCGTACAATAGAATCGCCAATAACTAGAGCACTTTCATCAGGTTTCTCAGTGGGTGCGTCACCGAGTGGGGAGAACCTGTTTGATGTTCTGATCGGAACGGAAGAGTGGTGTTTTGACCCGCGACTATGCCGCCTCACTGTCACCCAGTTGCCCTGCTGCACGGGCTCAACCGAAACCGAACAATGTACAGGACTCCTTGAGCTAGTCGCATCCAAAGCAGTATCTACAGCCCTCACATTCTTACTATCCTCAACTAAAGTTTGGATGCGTGTCTCTAGTTCTAAAACCTTCTCTGTCAGCCTAACTATTTCCCTGCATTTATCACATGTGAATCCCTCGCTGCTGACAGAGACAGATAAACTATACATGTGGCAAACAGTGCAAACAACAATAGCAGGAGAAGAAGCCATTACTCACCGTGATTGATGAATGATACCAACAACTTACCACTTACCACTGTTGTTTGATGAGCTCGTGAAAACGGAGCGAGGAAAAAATAAAATAATAATAGGCGCGAATAGAATGCAAATGGAACCACGGTGACAAGCTAACGGGCTAACAAGCTGCACTCGCGGTTTTTAAAGGAAACGATCAAATTAGTTAGATTAGTTTGAAAGATAACACCAGAAATATGGTGGGAATTAAGTTATATATTATCACTTTAGACAAAAGGGATTGAAAGTAAAGTAGAGATTCAATAAAAGCGAAGGTACACGGAGCTACAAACACAAACCTCTCAGCAGCACAACAGACTGAAGCAATCGATCACTATCGCCTGGATGCAGAACACAGTGAAGACACCATTCCAAGTAACGAGATTTAATAATTTTTGCGCTCGTCAAATGGTATTTTACACAATAGTGGTATTTGTACCATTATTTAACACTCAAAAAAAAAAAAAGCATGTCTTAAACTATTTTGCATTTGAAATGGCTGCAATTATTGTTGCTAGGAGGAGGCACTGCAGAGAACAGAGAGCATGTGGTAGATGGGAGACGATTTTTTCGCTTCAGGAAATAAAATACGACTTGGAAACCTCAACTATGAGTCACGTAATACCAGGTCTATCAAAACTTCTTGCAACTCTTCATTTTTTGGCCTCCGGTTCCTTTCAACATACACTGAATTTTTTATTTCTTTATTCTTTATTTGCGACTACGCTAATTTGCGCTGCGCTTGGTATATTGTGTTGGTCGATATGTAAATGAGATGTTGCATCTGTGTTCTTTAATTTGCGCGTTGTTAGTAAATCAAACACAGAAATTTCCCCTCCCATCGGCGCTGTTTTGGAATTGTACAAATACTGCTCCGAAGAGGTATTAGAGATTTAGTGCTATAAGGGCACTGAGTTTTAGCATTTTTCAGGCATTGGACAGTCTTGCACACTTACTTCCTGTCATATGCACAAGCTTTCAAACGGCCAAGACCGCAAGTTTGGGTAGACAAGCCCTGAGTCAACATCACAGTAACACTCCCCTTGGCCGATTCCTTTTTCTCCCACCTATCCGTGGTTATATTTAAGGGACCTTCAGACTGCCTCACGCCCCTCCCTCACCTCTTTAACTCTTATCACACTTCCTATCTACTATTTCTCACAAGCTGCCTCCCTGAAATCCATCATCTCATTAACACTGCATACCCTCTGCCCTGTAGCCTCAAAACAGATCAGCCCATGCATCCCAGAGACTCATTAGAGTAGCAGGACAGAAATATAACAGAACGAAAATCAAAGAAAACCGTATTCCGATATCAAAACAAAAAAGACGTCATTCTTCCATTCTGGAATCATCACTACGATCATCAACCCACACAAGTCTTTTCAACCTTCTCATGCCTCCTACTCTGCCATCCACAGTTCTTGCTAATGACTTCACACACTACAAAAACAAAGTGGTCATCATCTGCAACTCATTCTCCAAAACCCCAGATACATCTGCACCTGTCATCTTCTCTGCAGCAAGTAAAACTTACTCCAGCTTTTCGAGCAGTGGGAAACAAGCCCCCATGATACCATTCCCTCTCCTCTTGTCCCAGAGGTATTGTCTCATCTTCTGCCTATATCTTATTTCTACACCTACACTTCACCCTTTTTCTTTACAACCAAAGCTCTGGACTGAATGGTTTTCATCCAACCTATGTGGCAAATAGTAACCTGTTTGACCCCTATCAGTCAGATTAAACCTGCTGTTCTGAATGGAAGCAATGTCTTAAACTTACTATTAGTTGCAGAGAGATGAGGAGATGTGTGATGAGAGCACTTTTGGGCACATTGGAGACCAGTCATGCTTCTGCTTTCTGGGTCATGTGTAGATGTTTAACTGAACAAGATGGAAGGCCAGCCAGAAGAGTATTACAATAGTCCAGCCCAGAAATGACAAGGGTCTGGATGAGAAGTTGTGCAGAAAGGGCCTGATCTCCCTGAAGTTGTGTAATTCAAACCAGTATGACTGTGCTTTCAGTGTGGTCTTTAAAGATCAGCTGGTTATCAAAGATTCCCCCGAGATTTGTGGCTGGTCTGGTTGAGATTATTGTTGATGAACCTAGTTGGATGGTAAAGTTGTGCTGTATGGGTGGGAAGTTAAAAACAACTCTGGATCATCTGGTTGAAATAAAAAGTAAAGCTGAATGTCATCATAATAATGGATAATGTCCTAGCAAAGTATTGTACTCTATATTCAGAAAATGAGGGGTCCAAGAACCGATCCCTGAGGTACTCCTTGACCAGTTGATGTACTTTGGATAGTAGAAAATATCTGTAAATTTTAAGGTAGTGATGCTGAAGTGTAGTGCAGCAGTGTAACTGCACTGTGAATAAAAACCTCCCTCCAGCTGAGCGATCGCATTACTTCAACAGCTGTCAAGCCCCGGATCCCAAAGAAACGTTCATGCCAGTGCTTGTTCAATGACGTCTGTGAAGTTTAATGGAGACTCACTTACTGTCAGGATGAACTCAATGGGAAAAAACTAAATGGAAATACTTGTGGGATGTCCTAACATTTACAGATAAGTATATAACTGTAAAATGTTGTGTATAAGTTATGTACTGAGGAAAACAGGTATCCAGATGCATTAAACAGCACACACATCATCCAGAGCACCTGACAGGGAAAGTCTAGTTGTACTATATGCCTACAAGCTTTTTTGAAAAGCATAATATAAAGCATTGTCATGTTTCGGATAACTTGTTTTGTCCACTTTTCCCACAGAAGCTTGGTTTGTGTCCTTTGCTATACAGTATTTCAGATGAGTTTTGTCCATAGAAATGTGTTATTCACTGCTGTAAAGTGACACATGACTGGTAGATGTTTTGTGAACAGGGTGCAGATATGATTAATGGTTAATCAAATTCATGTTCAATTATTTTCATTATTGATTTCATCGATTAGTTTCTGCGGCATTAAATCTCATTATCCATGAGTCATGAAGCATGATGAAAGTTGAAGCCCAGTCCCCAAGACCATGGTCAGTGCAATCAACTAGTAAATTGTGGTTTAAGATTTCAAACTATAAAACTTAAAACAAAAACAAAAGTGCAGTTAACATGCTTGTGTATTACCAAATAACAATCTAAAGTTCTCCTAATGTAAAACTTGTCTTTATTAAATTAAAGCGTTTGAGGCAATACCTCTTTCATCAGCTGCTGTAGCTTTTCTAGATGGTCTCATTTTTGAGGTACTGACAAAGTTCAACCCTGCTTGACTTCACCAGATTACCAGTCAAAAAGTAATTTAAAACAAATGTATTTCAGCTGATTTGTATGATATATTTCCCCCTACTAAATGTGTGTGTTTGTGAAAGGCCACAGTTGCTGAAATGCATATACTATTTATAAGTTTTCTGTTTCAGGTATAGTAGTGTATGTTCACTGAATTATACATTTTAATGATGTTTCTTAGGAAGACTCGTGCTGTGCTGTGAACCGCTCTGGTTTAAACAAAAACACAGGAATGTTTTCTCATGCTGAGATACAGCACAGCTTCTCGTACTTTATTGCTTACATATATATGCCAATGTTCATCAAAGGTCAGTTTCCATCAGTGTCAGTAAGTGGCTCATGAGTGTTCTTCAGCATGCAAGCTTATGTGATTAGAACAAATACAATTTCTGTGGTCTGATTGATGTAACTTGTTAAATTAAGTATGTATTTACATCCATCATATTCGCATGACATCTCTCAGAGCAGTGGTTCTCATCGCCAGTCTTGGTGATCCACCACTCTGCACATTTTAAATGAATTCCTTATTTAACACAGATAAGAGAGATATCAATACACAATGTGCAGAACAGTGGATCACAAAGACTTGAGTTCAGAACCACTGCCTTAAGGCAATATGTGCTACTACTATTACTACACGGACTAGGTGATTATTTTAAAGACTGTTTTTCTTCTTATTTTTGCAGTGGCTCTCTCTACCTGCGCAGAGGTATTGAGGATCTCTGACCCTGAAAAACATACCAGCTATCCACAGCACCTTGTCTAGAAACATCGTAAGTCATAGACATTGCACACACATCAAAAAAGCTTCACATAGACCTAAGGGTAAAAGACAAGGCATAAAGTAGTGATATTGAGTCAAATTGGTAGATTTTATCTAGAGTAAAAGAGTTAGTTAGCTGGCACTTCCAGTTGCTTACATAAAGGGAAAAACAAATGTCATAGCCAAGATTACCATTGAGAAACAATGGAGCAACGGCATAAATACAACAACATTAGTAAAGTTAAAGATTCACAATACAATATTAACTAACATCATAACAGTTTTTGAAAACCAAGCATTTCATATAACAAAGCATATTATTTTGCAACACTGTGACAGTACAGCAGTATTAGCCCACAAAATACCATTAGTCCACCAAAAAGCAATAATAGAATTGAAAAGCAGTCTCTGAATGTTTTCTGAAAGCAATTTTAGAAGTTTAATTTCTGTCATGTTGTAACAGGAGTAACTTCAGCAAGAGTTGAGTCATTGTACTGTCTGATAACAGGCAGAGAAGTTCCCCAGTAGAAAATTTTAAAACAAAAAGACAGCATAAAGTGACTCAATTTTGCCAACATCTTCTTCTGCTGTCTTTAGGTAGTGTCCCCTCATGCCTTATATTAAATTCTTCAGCTAAATCATTAAGTCTACTAAAACTCCACAGAGCTGCCCACTCCATGTCCTCCTCCTGCTCTCATTTTCTGAGTGCATTAAAAATGAGTCACGCGTGTGATCGAAACCAGTGCATTAGAGCTCATGAATTTAGCATGCTTTGCTACGCAGAAGCAAGACTATTCAATCTGAACTTTACTGAGTGATACTCATGAATTCGTGCTATTTATAGCTCAGGTCAAAGCACCACATGGAACATTGATGGTTTGGTCTATGATGTCATGGAGCATTATTTCACTGCTGGAATTTCATTTTGCTAAAAATGAAGAGCTAAGAGATACAGTAACAATCTGTATTTGATCAGGAACATAAAAACAGTCTAATGACTGTCAAAAGCTATTGGACTTCTCTCTCTAAGCTACATTTCACTTTTTTAAATTACAACCAAATTGTTTATCATCACTTAAAGAATAAATGGTTTGGTATGAAACACCATGTGATTTTTATGCCCTGAAGACCATAGTCCCACTACCTTTACATTTCAAAGGGATTTTAGATGAATGGTATGGCTGTCAGAGACTAGTTCTTACCTTTAAAACAAATGCTGTGTGTTGTATTTGCCAACAGAGGTGCTGTGTTCCTTCAGAGGAAAATAAAATGACTGGGAGAAATCACAATTCTTACTAGTTAGTTAAAAGGATAGTTCACCCAAAATGAAAATTTGATGTTTATCTGCTTACCCCTAGGGCATCCAAGATGTAGGTGACTTTGTTTCTTCAGTAGAACACAAACGAAGATTTTTAACTCAAACCGTTGCAGTCTGTCAGTCATATAATCAGTCAATGGGCACACAATCTTTGGGAGAAAAAAAAACATGCACACACAAATCCAAATTAAACCTTGCAGCTCGTGACGATACTTTGATGTCCTAAGACACGAAACTGAACAGTATTTATATCATTTTTTACCTCTGATACACCTCAATATCCGACTGTCACAACATCCGGTGCGTGATGCGTCAACCTGCTCTGGCACATAGATATATATACATAGATGCCTCATTAGCGACGGTTTCTATGGACCGATACGTAAGGATCTACATATATATCTATCCAGAGCCGTTGACGCATCACACGACGGATGTTGTGGATGAGCTCAGGATGGTTGGACATTGCGGTGTATCAGAGGTAAAAAATTATATAAATACTATTCAGTTTCGTGTCTTAGGACATCAAAGTATCGTCACGAGCTGCAAGGTTTAATTTGGATTTGTGTGTGCATGTTTTCTTTTCTCCCAAAGATTGTGTGCCCATTGACGGCCATTATAGGACTATATCTACTGAAGAAACAAAGTCACCTACATCTTGGATGCTCTGGGGGTAAGCAGATAAACATAACATTTTCATTTTTGGGTGAATTATACCTTTAATAGTGAGAATTGTGATTTCTCCCAGTTAGGAGTTGATTGCAGCAAAATTTGCTAAATTACTTAATAGTATTTACTATGAATTTTGCGGCAATAAACCCCTAATTTGCTGCTTATTAATAATAGTAAGGTAGTTGTTCATTTCAGGTATAAGGTAGGATTATGGGATCTAAAATATGGTCATGCAGAATAACACATTAATATGTGCTTTATAAATAATAAACAGCCAATGTGCAAGTAATACTCATGTCAGTTAATAGTGAGAAATGCTCCTTAAAATAAAGTGTTACCAATTTGGGATACTACCAGTGGCAGATTTGGGGGTGATCTAACATATTTTTTAAATGTTCTCATGACAAACTGTTTAGGAGATTTTACTCTTTTGCCATTCTAGACTCAAAGAACTGCGCCTACGTAGGAAATATCTGCACAGGGGTGTTACTAAGAAGAAATGGCTTGCTCAAGGGTTTTTAGTTCTTCTTAACAAAAAGAGGCTGGCAAGAAAAAGTGCTAAGCAATACTAGGAAAATGCTTTTTCTGGAGATGCTGGTGAACAACTTGTAGTAGGAGGCAATGATCGTGATTTTTTGTCTGTCCTGGAACAGACAAGTGTATTTTCTGCAGTTTCCCATGTTTAACCTAACAAAACTCAAAAACACTTCATTCTTACAGTCCAGTATACACAGCAAACTGAAGTTGATATAGACTGTATAGCCAGAGCAGAACTGGCCCCTTTCAAATGATCTGTATTGTGAAAAGCACTTTATAAACCTGAAACAGCCAGCTTGGCAAAATCGCAGTAACAGTCTGTATAGCTGCCATGTAACCTAGATGGTCCATGGAGAATTTACTACACAGACACTACATTCAGAGACGCTCAGGGATCACTCCTAAAAATACATCGAAGTCTATTGTTGCCCACTATGAAGAGAGAGAGTTTAAAATGATCAAATTTATTCCCCCAAGAGCTTCTATTCAGCCTTCCTGAGAGAGCGAGAGTGTTTGAGTTGAGGTTTGAGGTGTGGTGCATGCTCTCCCCAGAGTTTTGCTCAATGATCCATAGAACATACTGCAAGCTCATTCAGCCGTAGAGCTACTGCATCAGAGTGTTTAAAACAATATGCGTGAATTAGACACGAGGGGAATACATCTTGATAACCTCTGGACAATTTTGCATTTGTCTGTTTTTTTTTTTGGTTTGACTATATTTTGTCAAGTAAGGTGTGCTTAAGGTGAAATAACTTGCAGTTTTTGTACAGATATCTAGCATACATAGAATCTTGTTGCATGTATTTAAACAGTAAAAACACATGAGCTCAGATTTTTTTGGGGCCTGATTTGGGCCACTTTCTAATGTGATCTGACACAAGCTATTTTGTATGCAAAAGATAGGCTATGTCTGGTCCAAAACCAATATTTAGTGTTCAGAAATGGTTAGTGCACACACTGGTTCCAAAGCAGAGTTGTTTCTAGTTGTTCAAATCTAGTTGTTTATATCTTCTAAAGGCAGCTTTAGTTTGCAAAAATGGCCAACCATTGAAATAGTTTAAATAGAGTGGTCCAGACTTTTCTCAGAGCTTTTGCAAAGTCCGGACAGCAAAAATAATAATAATAATAATTATTATTATCATTATTATTATTATTATAAAAACATTACTGGTGTGCACACTGATACAAATGAATGCACTGAAACACTGAAAACAAATTAATATTTGACGATATGTCAGTGCAAGTTGCTTTGAGTTAAGACAGCTCAAACATGCATTTTAGTCTGGGACTAGGCTTAAACCTTGTCTGTAAAACCTGGCAATACAATATTTCGCTAACATTTCACAACCACAAAGTGTCACACTATAACTATAGGCCTCTCTATATTAAGTTGTATCGTATTGAAGCTTCACAAGTTTCTCTCTGTGAAATGCTTTGCTTGAAAAGTGTGCTTGTTATTTTTCAAGTAAATGGCACTTGGTTTCATATTTTATTGCTTAATGCAATAACATTAAATGTGACTCAGTCTATGCTAATACATTCAATTAACAGAAAATGATAAGTTACTTCTAAAAGCTTTGTTGAACTTCTAACTTCTGAATGCAATTAAGTTGCCCTTTTTGATTGATCTCCAAGAATGTCATTAAAATAAATAAATAAATATATAAATAAAAATGCCATGTCTTAAGAAATGAAGTGTTAGTTTTATGGTCTCAGTGATGTCACACTATGAAAGCCACCGCTGACAGTGTTTAAATCACTCTTGACTAACACTCACAGGCTGGCTCTAGCTCATTTGGGTTTATTCAAATGCCTGTCTTCACAAACATTGTCTGAGGTGTCATCGGCTGAGAGAGAGCACACGCTCACGCCTGGGCCGCTAATGAGACGTATCTGTCATAGTGGATGATTTGCTCGATGAGACTAATTACTGTGTTTCACCCATAGATAATGAATTCATTATTTATGTTGTGGCTGTATTTTCAATCATCTGATCCAATCTAGAGATGCAGACTTCGAGCAGGCTTATTATGGGTGTGCTGTAGTAGTGAATGGTTTTAAGGACACACGCTTGAGCTTGTGAAGAGACAGCGGGGTGTTTTCTCCTCTCTCTCTGTCTCTGTCTCTGGATCTCTTGCCCGGGGAGGCCAGGCTGTCTGCTGTGATTCTGACCCGTCTCACTGTCTGGCTGACAGCAGACTGACATACGAAAACACGGGCTGCTTTTTTAGAGTCTGTTCCTGTGGTCTCAGAAATAGACACTGACAGGCTGCCATTGATGTTATTCATATAAAGATATTCACAGACAGACAACAGAAGTGAAGGGTCAAATCATTATTGCAGCTGGAGGGAAATGCATGGCAACACAAAAGAGATAAAACAAATATAAAATCAACTGAGTTCCAGGGACGTGCAGAGAGTTCCTCTGGGGCAGGGGCTCAAATGTAAAATAGGGGCAATGTAAAAAAAATATATATATTTACATATATATGTCAAAGGTTTGGATACATTACTATTTTACATTTTTGCAAGAAGTTACTTATGGTCATCAAGACTGCATTTATTTATCAAAATTTTATGCAATGCTGATTTATTATTAATGTTGGAAACCTGGGATTCTTTTTTTTTCAGGATTATTTGATGAATAAAAAGTAAAAAAACAAAACAGCATTTATTTAAAATTCATTTATCTAAGCTTGAGGTCAGTATTTTTTATTCATTTATTTTTTGTTTGTTTTGTTTGAAAGAAATTAGTTTTATTCAACAAGGATTTGTTAAATTGATAGAAACAGTGATAGTAAAGATTGATATTGTTAGAAATTTGTTGAATCATTTTTTATTTTTATTTTTTTTTTACGTTTTATTTATCAATGAACCCCCAAAAAGCAGCCAGCCAATTAATAAGTTCCAAAAAAAATTAATTAATTAATTACCGTATTGACCGGAATATAAGACGATGTTTTTTTCTTGAAAATACATATGAAAAAACGGTCGTCTTATATTTGGGGTCTAGGCTTTGACATGTCAGTAATACACCCACAACAATAGGTGGCGCCAAAAACGCATAAAACGAGTGTGCCATGAAATATGTAATGTAATGTGTGTTGTAAAGATCGGGAGTGAAAACAAAAGAAAAAGAAAAGCTTACAGCGGCATGAGTCGTGACTGTCATGTTAGCCTGATGGGAACAAACTTCCTCTGTAAGTGATTTTAAAACATAAGACAGTACACAGATTTGAAGACTACAATAAGATTTCACTTCTACTGTGATAAAATTTTGGTAGGCTATGAGATGGATAGCCTAAATGTCATATAATTCAGATGGGCTACCTGTTATTTCAATGGTATATCAAAAAGTTTATATTTTTCAATGTCATTGTTAGTACATTTTACCAGTATTATTTACCATACTTTCAAAACAAAAATTAAAATAGGAAAAATATGCAATTTGAAAATAATTTAAGAAAAATGTTTTACAGAGAAAGAGAGAAAAAACAAAACAAAACAAGATTTAGATTTCAAAAAGCCTTTTTCCAAAAGGTACATCTGGAAAAAGGGGGGTCGTCTTATATTCGGGACAATACGGCAATTTAAAAAATAAAAATAAGCAGCACAACTGTTTCCAACATTGATAATAAATCAGCATATTAGAATGATTTCTGAAGGATCGTGCACTGAAGACTGGAGTAATGATGCTGAAAATTCACAGAAATAAAGTGTGATTAGTTACTGTTTTGTACACATTGTCATGTTAATTATAATTTAAATGCATTTCGTTTTATTGACCACAATATCATTGCTATTTTGAATGATTTTGAAAAGGGGCAGGGGCTTGAGCCCCCAAAAACATATATTCTAAGCTAATAATATAACTTTAAACCTATGTGTGTAAACCTTTTTTTTTAATGCACATGGCACCATAGTTTCATCACTGTACAGTGTCACAATGACCATCTTTTTGCAGGAACTTACCTGTCATAGTTTAATGAGTGGGAAGATGACATGGACAGATTTGCTGGTACATAAAACAAGTACTTCACAGAAAGTCCTTAAGCTTATTGCCGTTACTGTGGCAGCCAACAACAGCACAGCTTAACCCTGCACACATTTTTATATGCAGTTACATTGCAAAAGTTTCAGTTTAATTAATTCAGTCAATTTTTTTTTTACCCTGTTTTAACATGGATTTCTATGGAGACCAGATCACGAGAACACCCAAACGGAAGTTAGAATCCATCAGCGCTCATTGGTTACTCGGGGAAAAGGTAGATAGATCAGCCATGCGATGAAACAAGCCATTCAATTAGATTTGAGCTTTAATCACATTCCCGGAGGCACAGCAGTTTCACAAAAGATTGATGGCGCTATTGCACCAAAAGCCGTTTTGAAAACCAGTGTAAACACAGAAGGAAAGTATTACATAGAATACATTACATCAGAAAAATGCACCTTTATAGCCTGTTCTTTAAACACAGCAGACTGCTAGGTTTCTTTTTTCTGACAGGGCAAATAGAACAACAGCACACTCACCGTCAATCTATGAAACTCCCAGTGCTCTTCACCTTCTCGAGAATAGGATGTCGATTAACGCCATATTTTTCTTATCATTTAATAAAACAAAAACTTGTCCTCACCGCGATGAGTGAAATCTGTATAACTTAAAGGGCCCCTTTTGACATGTAATATTGGTATTGGGTGTCTGTGAAGTTTCAGCTCAAAATACCCCACTGATCATTTATTATAACAGCGGGAAAAGTCATTTTTGGGGTGTGTCTAAAAAAGAGCTGTTTGGTGAGTATCACTTTAAATGCAAATGAGCTGCATATTCCCGCCCCGTCTCCAGTCTCTCTGCATTGCATATCTACAGCAATGAAAAGCTGGTAGAAGCAACATGACTGAGAGCGGGAGAACAGCGGTGTTCAGCCGTACATATGGGAAACCAAATGCACTGAAAGCACGGCGCTGATCAATTAAAATATTTAGATAATGTACATATACGGTTAAAAAGCTAGCTGAGCACGCTAACAACATGATATTCACAAAGCAGTCTTGAGTGAAATGATTTGCGCAGACATAAACGCATTTAGGTAGATTTTGAGGCGCATTGAAAAATAGAAGTAATCCACAGCGTCCTCAGTGGCTCAAATGTGACTCTTATGTTCATTCTTACATCCAATGACTGCTTACGAGACATTATTGACGTTACAGCTGCTCAAGAGTGGAGAAATTGGAGGACAGCATACACTCAAACACAACTCGCTGAGGGCAGAAACTACTGTGATGTAAGACTGTCAATCAGCCGCCATGGGCGGGGCCTAAGCAATGTGATGTCACACTACTTAGAGAATCAAAACTGCTTGCCTAGTGAGACTGATTTAATTTAAAGGGGGTTAAAAAAATGAGGAGTGGGTGGATTTTTATCCTTGTAGGATGGTTGTGTTCACACACTGCCAGCATACATTTGTGTCCAAACACCATGTAAAAGTGGACTTTGCATAATAGATTTAAATGCCTCTGATTGCCCATTGCGCTCAAAGAAATCAATAGATATGTCTGTGATTTGCTGCACAGCTCAACACTGCAAAAAAATGTTGTAAACAGAAACCTTTGTGCAAACACAAATACAGTGTTGTAATGTAATGAAGTAATAATACTTTGTTACAGTACTTAAGTATTTTTTGGGAGTATCTGTACTGTATATTCGTTACTTACTACAAAATAGTCAGAGTCCACTTACTTCCACTCAAGTCGAGTCTGGGGTGTGCGATATACAGTATATCTTCTGCGATAATATGGTAAGTGTTGTTGTAATGATGTGCGATCTGACATTATCAAATTGGCTATATAACCAAATCACACAGAGTGCACGCACGTTGATTTATTAGTCTATTAAAACTCAAAATTCCAGGCATTCTAAACTGTAGACGGCAAAATGCTATTGTATGCTTTTTATATTTATATACCATATTGACCCGAATGTAAGACGACCCTGATTATAAGATGACCCCCCTTTTTCCAGATGTACCTTTTAGAAAAAGGCTTTTTGAAAATCAAATCTTGTTTTTTTTTTGTTGTTGTTGTTTTTTCTCTCTCTCTGTAAAACACATTTTTCTTAAATTATTTTCATATTGCATATTTTTCCTATTTTAATTTTTGTTTTGAAAGTATGGTAAATACTGGTAAAATGTACCAAGAATGACACTGAAAAATATACACTTTTTGAAATACCATAAAAATAACAGGTAGCCCATCTGAATTATATAACGTTTAGGCTATCCATCTCATAGTAGCCTATAAAAATTGTATTATCAGTAGAAGTGAAATCTTATTGTAGTCTTTAAATCTGTGTACTGTCTTATGTTTTAAAATCACTTACAGAGGAAGTTTGTTCCCATCAGGCTAACATGACAGTCGAGACTCATGTCGCTGTTAGCTTTTCTTTTTATTTTGTTTTCACTCGGGATCTTTACAACACACATTACATTACATATTTCATGGCACACTAGTTTTATGCGTTTTTGGCGCCACCTATTGTTGTGGGTGTATTATTGACATGTCAAAGTCTAGACCCTGAATATAAGATGACCACATTTTTTCAGGTGTATTTCCAAGAAAAAAAACATTGTCTTATATTGGGGTCAATACAGTAAACGAAAATAGTTTCAAACAAAGATCACAGCACTGGTTTGTGTCTCTGAGCAATGGACGGTGTTTACTAATTGAATGAATCAGCTTTTTGAACGAATCGGTTGATAAAAATGATTCAGTGATTCACTCATTAACAAAGTCAAATGCTTTGTTTCTGAATGAATCGGTTGAATCTCAATGAATCACTCATTAACAGTCACTTGCTGCCACCTACTGGCGGTTTTAATTTCACATTTTGACTTTTTTTCATGTTTTAAATTATTTCAAATATCAGTATTCAACGTTTTATGTTAAAAACAAAACATTAGGCCTATTTATGCATCTGTAACTGCAGTTTAAATGCATCCATGTCCCCTCTGAGATACATTAAACTGTGCAAATACATCTAAATGCTATTTCAGATGCAGATTCCAGAAAGGTTTTCTTAAATTGGAATTAAAGGCACTAAGTAGCCTACCGGATGAAGTGCTTCTTATTCTTACCCAATACAAAATGGAAGAAAGAGTTAAAACTGAACACAATCTTGCTACTCAAGCTGTGTATGAAATTATTTTATATATATATATATATACACATTTGCTTCTTTTCCATTTTGCATTTACTTGTACTTTTACTTACTATCACATACTTTAAGACTTTTACTCTAATATTCTAAACGGTGACTTCAACTTTATAAATAAAATGTGTATGTCAGTATAGCTGCTGTTTGTCAGTAGATATGTATCAGTAACAGTAGCAGGTTTGGTTGCATTTTATTTTGTGATTTGTAGAGTGTTAGGATGAGAAAGGGGAGGATTCATAGTGAAAATAACTTATGATATCAGGAACAAGATATGGCAGAATTCAGATTTAATATGGTAGAGCAGAGAAAGGTATACGGTAGGAAATGAGACTTCAAAATAATGTATTATATATATATATATATATATATATATATATATATATATATATATATATATATATCCTATTTACTTCTATTCAGTACATACTGTTAACTATAAATCAAGAAAGCAAATTATTATTTTCAAAATAATAATTTGCCAGAGTTTCATAAATAACAACAATAATAATAATTATTATTATTAGTAGTAGTAGTAGTAGTATTTATTAAACTCTGACACCATTTCCACCAGAAGTAAAAATGTATAAAATCTGAAGATTTTGCATGTTCAAGGCATAGCTAACATAAAAGCATAATGAATGTATGACAGACTGTCTCATTTAAGCCACAGATCCTGCTGTACACTAGATACGGGCAGTGCTCTGTGCAGCTCTTGCAGTGCTGTGATGCTTTTCCCTCTTATTATCACAATTTCACTGTAGCTAAACTTCTGCTCGTTCCTCTCATTGAAAAGGATCTGTGTTTTAGCAGATAACTTTTTCCAAGCAATTCCCTATGCTATACTCCCCTCATCACACTTCTCCAGCTATCTGTCTGCACATAAATGTTTCCCCTGACAGAAACCAAGCATTAAAAATGATACAGTAAGTCAAAATATGGAATTTTTTTCTTTTGGTGCTGGAGAGACACGATGGAACTGTTATTGTATGGATTAAGCTCTGTGTAGATTTTCTATGTGAAGCTTTTCTGCTTTTGTATTTCACTGAAAAACAACAATATATGGGTTTGAAGCAACATGAGGATCAGTGAATGATGCTACTATTCCTTTACTTTTTGTAGCCCTATAAATGAAACATTCCTTTCTAAACGAATCTGTGTTCAAATAGCCTTGATGTTTAAAACTAATCTGATTAAGACAGCCACAACACGCTTAACCTTCCTGCATCATCGAAGGATCGAAACAGGTACAGGTTCGCAAAACATATTCCCAAATACTCAAGGGACACGGAGGTCAAAGCGAGGTCCTTACAATTCTGCCGAATTACCATTTTAATGTCAGAGTCTTCCTGAGAAAGCAGTGCATAAACAGAAATGCCAGTTGCATTTGTGTGTGCGTGCTTGTAATGTGCTCTCTCTATGAGAACGAGTGACATTGAGATGGAGGTATTCAGCGAAGCATGAAATAAGCTTTTCTGGAGAACAGTGCAGGGCTGAGAGAATGGGGGTGGGAGTGCGGGGTGATCGCTCATGTTATTTCTTAATTAACAACTCGCTGTTCTTAAGCCAAGCTCGTAAAATGTGTTCTATTCATCCTTTCTGGCCAGTCTGCTGCTAATTTCTGCAGATATTAATTTCCATCAGAAATGCTGAGTGTCTGGAAAAGAAGCTTTAAAAATATAAATTACTATACGCTCAACATTGTGTATGCAGTTCAAATTGATTTAAATACAAGCTTTCCATAACCGTAGTCTCTCATATTGAAGACGGATTTACTAGTGTGTGCCAATGCGGTGATGCCAGCAAGAATAATTAGTTTTGTCTTTATATAATCAAGCCCAGACATTCCTGTCGGTTATTAGGGCCCAAGCATTGAACGTGTGCAGGGTCCTATTGTTCTCCTAAAGAGTATTACAGATTTTCTCCCAAGGTTTCAATGGGCTTTGGGGCCCTTAAAGGCATAGTTCATCCAAAATTGAAAATTAACTGAAAATGTACTCACCTTCAGGCCATCCAAGATGTAGATGTGTTTGTTTCTTCATTGGATTTGGAGAAATGTAGCATTGCATCACTTGCTCACCAATGGTTCCTCTGCAGTGAATGGGTGCCATCAGAATGAGAGTCCAAACAGCTGATAAAAACATCCAAAAGTGTACATATGGATATTTGACATATCAATGGTGTGACAGAAAAAAATTAAAAAATAAATAAATAAATAAAATAACCTCTAACATTGAAGATAAACCTTTCTCATGCTATTTGTAACTCTAAGGATGAAGTGTCACGGGTATGTGGTTTTAGCGAACTGAAACAAAAAAGATTGGCGGGTCAGGGCGCTTGGGAGGCCATGGCGGAGCAGGGAGCTTGAGAGGCCATGGTGGATCCGGGGACTCGGGTGGCCATGGCGGAGCAGGGAGCTTGGGCGCCCAAGACGGAGCAGGATTCTCTGGGGTATAGCCCGCCCCCAAAATTTTAAGGGTGAAATTAGGGCCCTTCTGCCTCTGGAAGGGATCTGGTGGGCGTTCTGGAGGGACAGGCTCTAGGGGGCACTTAGGCAGTGCAGATTCTCGGGGGTGCTCTGGCAGCACGGAGCTGGATGAAACCAGCAGAGATTCTTGAGGGCGCTCTGGTGGCGCGGACTCTTGGGGGCGCTCTGGAAGCGCAGATTCTTGGATGTGCTCTGGATGAGTGGATTCTTGGGGACGCCTTCGTGGCGCAGGCACTGGGGGGCGCTCTGGAAGCACGAAGCTGGACGGAACCAGCGGAGAGACAGGGGAGCTGGACGGGACCAGCGGAGGCACAGGAGGGCTCTTGCGAGGAGCTTGCACTGGTGGGCACTTGCGAGGAGCTGGCACTGGCGGGCTTGCCATAACTACTGTCGGCGGGTTTGTTATACTCTCTGTCGGAGGGCTTGCGGTGGCCACGAACGGCGGCAGGCTTGCGGGTGCCGGGGATGACGACTGACGAGGGGGAGCTGCGGCTGACGGGTTGGTTCTGGCTTGGGCCCGAACGCTTCCCAGACACCGAAGAACAGCCTCTCTCCAACACAATCCCGTGGTGTCTGGGAGGTCTACGGGACGGTGGAGAATGGCTCCGAGCCAGAACAGCTTTATGATGGTGGCGTCATTCCACGTCGTTGCCGCGCCGAGCTTGCAGAATTCCCCGGCGAAATCGTAAAAAGGAAGCTTCCGGAGGGCTAGGGCGGCGAAACATTACGCAAACTCCATATTTAGGTAGGTCTCGTCTTCTGTCACGGGTATGTGGTTTTAGCGAACTGAAACAAAAAAGACTCGGAGAACGAAATAAACATAAACACACTTTCCATTTAATGACGTTAAGACGAGACAAAGATCAGGGGAAAACTGAGGAATTATAAACGGAAGGGAACAAAGGAGCAAACAACATAATACAAATCAGGTGGGGACAATGAATGATAATTAACAAACGAGAACAGGAACTAAACCATATAAGGACAGACAGGACTTCAGACGGGTTGACACGTGACATGAAGATACACTTTTCTCATTTTATTTGTATGTTAAGGTTTTTTTTTGGGGGGGGTTTTTTCCTCAATGTTTTTGCTATGTCACACCATAGGACACAATCCAATTTTTTATTTTTCAACTGCCCATATATGTTTTTGAACATTTGGACAGACACTAAAACAGACAATATAATTGTATCGATAGCATCTAAAATGCACACCCTATTACACACATACTATTACATATTTACAACTTAGTAAATAATGGAGACATTTTGTTCTGAGAAAGACCTTTTATTGCTAAATTAATTTGTAAATGATATCCAGATGGAACAGCAGAGTCATTTGCACTGTGTGTAGTGCCATATAATTATTATCAAAGCTCAAGAAGTATGAATTATGTGAATTTCAGGTCAGTTTAATAGAGTAACATTAATGTGTGTTTACTGGTTTGTGTTTGTGTGTGCTGTCACAATAGCTCTTAATAGTCTTTAGAAATCACAGAACAAAATGTAACCATTAGAACATCAAATTAGGTCAGTGCATTAAATGTGGTGGTGGTGTTAATTAATCTCATTCATTATTCGTGCAATAAAATCTCCCTATACACTATTAGCCTAAAAGGATTTGTAAAAATGTGTTTATCTCTAAAGCTTACATTGATGTTCTAAAGTAATGAAAGGATATGTGGCTAGACCCTGCAAATCTGAACGATATCATGATGTGCAATTTTGCAAACAAATGATCGCAATACTATACTGAAACAGACTGATGATGAAATAAATCCAAAGGTGTGATGGTGCACATTTTGACACAAAGACTTCAGCAAATAGCTGAACAGAGGTTTGATAATGTCCTCTGAGAATTCAGATAATACTCACTTAACCTGTCTTATGCAATTAAAACATCCTGTCTGTCTGTGGTGTCTTTGAGCTGCTGAGATCTAGTGAGGCGGGGTGGACAAATGAAGGGGAGGAGAAGTCGAAGGGCAACAGGAGCTCAGCTGATAAACATAATTTACACTCTCCACAACCAGAGTCGTTAATTATCTTCACAGTCACTGACTAATGAACAACTCATGGAGAAGGAGATAGGAGAGTTGAGACAACAGAATCAAAGACAGTACTATAACCTTCCTCCTGTCTGGAAAAATATACCATCACCACATCCTTAAAGTGCACCCCAAAAAATGAAAGTTGTGTCATCATTTAGTCACCCTCATGACTTATATGACTTTCTTTCTTCTGCAGAACACGAAAGAAGATGTGACCTCTAGTGTACAGAAAGAAAAAAAAATGAGACATTTCTCAAAATATGGAATAACTTGAGGATGAGTAAATCAATATCATTTTGGGTAAACTATCCCTTTAAACATCCATACGCAATAAATAAATTCATGTTTTAAGTGATCTTATCCACCTTATTTTTTAACACAGAAGTTTTTCTGTGAATGTGCGAGACTTCCGGTTCATTAACCACTGTAGAGAAATAACGAAGTGCAGTAAACGGTAAAACTGTTTGCACTACAAAACATTGTGTTCATAATTAAGATAATACAATAAAATAATTTGCAATATCAAGCAGCAAAACAAGCTGTTTTGTAAAGCTAAAAATAGCTGGAAGCAAATGAATTTACAAATGGCTGTGCCCATTTACGGGAAGAATAAGGTGGATACATATCGGTAATTGTCAAAAAATGACATAATTTTATATCACAGCATTCCCACGCAAGCTCTCAACACACTGCAATTCATTTTTATAGACCTTTTCTGAGTAACATTTCATGCATGTTGAATAGCTGAATTGATTTATGGCACGCGCTTTAAACTGACAAACAATCAATGCTATAATGTGCAGTGTACCTTTAAGAATGAATAGAAATGATTTATGGTCCACCAAGCAGCATGAGTCATTCATGTGGCAGTATTTGCTATACACACTTATAGTGCAGAAGTCTTACCATCGTATGCGGAATGGCTGTGAACTTCCACATAGTGTTGATGGTAGATAGGTGAATATTTCATAGCTATTGATTTAAATAACCAACGGACCGTTTAATATATTGATTAGAAAAATTATTTGATCACCCATTTTAAACGCGATACAAACTATAAACTTTAAAAATGATTTAACATTTAGAAACGTAAATAAGTAATGCAATGTAAAGAAATGTAAATAAGCCCAGGGACTGCAAAAATGCTTCACGGCTTGTGTAATCCAGTCCTTGCTGATCTTGCTCATACATACAGTGGCAAGAATAAGTTTGTGAACCCTTTGAAAATATTTTTAGACCATCCCTCCAGATCTGTTTCAGGTTATCAATATTTCAAGATTGTCTGGGTGGTACAGCTTTCTTTAGGTAATGCCATGGCATCTGAATGGCTAAAGGTCAGGACTCCTGAAAACACATCTTTTTCAGCCATTCCTTGGTTGATGTACTTGTGTGCATTAGATCATTTTCTTGTTGCTTCACCCAGCCTCTCTAACGTTTGAAGTCATGAACTGCTGTCCTGATATTCTCCTGTAAAAATGTTTTGATACACTTTTGAAGTCATTTTTCCTTCAGTGATTGCAAGTGACCAGACCCAAACCCAAACCAATATGCTCCTCCACTATGAGGTTTTATAGTTGGTGTGCAGTGTGTAACAGAACAGTAACAGTCCAGAACCTAATTGTGTTTGTCTATAATTGTGACTTGAGATTGAGATGAAGATCAGAACACATTTTATGAGTAATGCAGGAACTGCTTTCCTGTAAGATGCGTAACTTTAAATGTTATATAGGCTGAATTGTTTTAGAATAAGCAGGACTCAGCATGTTTGGAGGATATCATATGTGAAGGCAAGGCTGGTAAAATCAGAAGTCAGAAAGAGCTTTATTACCAAGTATGCTTACACATACAAGGAATTTGACTTGACGACGACATCAGGAGCTTCCAATGCGGAAGAAAGTACAGACATAGTGCAAACATACATAGGAATAACACAGTAGAGATTAAATATAACACTAATATAAGAAAAGTAGAAAATTAAATAATGCACTGTATACAGAAGTAGAAGTATAGAAAAAAATGTATTGTTTAAATGAATGTACAGATGTTACAGATATGTTATTTACAAAATCAATATAGTCTTTAAAGGGTCATGACATGAAATTTTCCTTGATCTTTGAAACGTAATAGGCCTTTGTATCATTAAAACATCCTGCAAGTTTTATAGCTCAAAACGTCCTCCTAAATACAAAGAAAACGGGGGAAATACATTTATGTAACTAAGCTACAAAAATGGCTCATTTGAATAGGATCTGTGAGGTTACGTTGGCAAATACATTTGCATATGAGCAAGACATAAATAAATACTTCTCCATCATTGCACCATGAGCCCCACTCACTCGTGTACAGTCACTTAATGGCTGAGACCTGTCTACACCAGTTTCGAGTGTTACATTGAGTCAAAAGCAGACAGAAAAACCCAAGCTTAACATGGCACCCTGGGTGTATGTGTTAACTTTAGTTGTGTGAAAGTTTGCTTTTAGATCTGTTGAACCAGCACAATGCAGTTGAAATGTCTGTTCTTCTGTTGAGGTAGATTCCACCAGTGTGCTTCCATCCTGTAACTGGTTTCAGAAATTCACTGTTCAGAATGCATGAGTGTTCATTCAACTGCAGGTGGCATGAGCTGGTGTTACTAGAAGTCCTGTAAAGGGGGAAATGGAATGCGTGACAGTTACCTGGAATACCACAATGATGACAACAACAAGCTTTGACACAGAGCCGTGGCCTCACAAACTGCGACTTGGCAGTAATATAGTCTATGGTACATGAAACTGTCAAAGTTCATCACCCTGAGTGCGTTCAAGAAACAGCAAGGCAATAGTCAAGGAATATTATCCTGACTGTGAAGCCAGCCTTTTTCAGTTGGGAGGAGGCTTTGTGGGGCGTATGCATCAACATCCAAACGTATAACTGCCTATCACCCATCACCAGACCAGACAAGTGTGTCAGAGTAAGAACTAAAAGGAGCTACTGTAGGATTGACATCCCTTTTATAAAGAGTTCAATTTAACAAGACGACACTTTTCAGACTTGACGTACAGAGAGAAAAATAGTACACAAGAGTTTGTTTTCCTGCCCAGGACAGATGCCTGTGATAATAGTTGGTCAGGTTCTGCGGTTGATGGACTTTATGCTGGACTGTGCATGCTCTCTTTTACATTTTACAGGTAGGTCTGATGTCTGAATCTCTCCTGAGCTGGAATATAAACTGAGGACCTTGATCTGACACAGTACAGAGACAAACAGATCACATTCAGCAGCAGTAGTTCTGCTATGCCTTGGGTTGACAGGAGTTTATTACAAAAGAGGCATAAACTTGCAATGGAAAAGGCAGTTTGAAGCCTGGAGTGTCAGAACTGGAGTTGATGTGAAACGTGATTGACTTTGGAAGTGCTGGGTATCCAGGTGAACAGCTGAGAAGCTCCGTCTAATGAGCACAGGGAAAGGAATGGTGGTGGTACTGATGTATGGAAATCAGAAATTAGATGTCTCTAATCGTGATCCTTAGTTCACAATAGAATTTATTAATTTCATCTTCACGTGTACCCACCAGTGGCATCATGTAATGTGGAAACATGTAATTTGATGTTAATTCCAACTAAAGTTTTCAATTAAAAATTCTTAAATGTAAAAATTGTAAAAAAAAAAAAGAGTAAAGTTCTGAATGTAAAAATTATAACAGCCAAATTTAGCCAAATTACAAGTTTAGAATAGCGGTCCATTGACCAGACTGAAGACATCACTGTATGCTCATAGTAAGATGTGGTGCAATTTATTTCTAAGCAGAGTGGGAAGATATTGCACAGATACAGTTTAAGGAAGACAGTGTCATCTCAAGAAATATCTGAGTACACTCAAAACCACAGAAAACCGACTCAAAACAATGTAGAATACATGCCAGCCCAGTATGTGGCACTATAATTCTGCCACAAAGATACACTAAAATGGAGACGAAGACTTGGGGCCAGTTTTACTAAACAGGGCAAATTAACATGAGAGCGCAATTCCAAAACAGCGCCGATGGGAGGGGAAATTTCTGCCGGTGATTTACTAACAATCCGCAAATTAAAGAACACAGAAGCAACATCTCATGTATATATCGACCAACGCAACGTACCAAGCGCAGCACAAATTAGCATAGTCGCAAATAAAGAATAAAGAAATAAAGAAGACACAGTACGTTGAAAAGAACCGGAGGCCAAAAATGAAGGGTTGCAAGAAGTTTTAATAGACCTGGTATTGAGTGACCTAGTTGAAGGTTCCAAGTCATCTTTTATTTCCTGAAGCAAATTAAAAATAACATGGCTTAGCAAAATATATGTTCAGATAATGTGTTCTTCTGGCATTCAAAATAAATTAATTAGTGCTGTCAAAATTTGCGCGTTAACGCAGGCGATTAATTTTTCCAGCATTAAAAATATTTAACTCCGTTAACGCAGGGGCGGGGCTAGAGTTGGCCACCCCACTCAAAACAGCTGATTCGGCCTCATTTTTCTTGACAAAAATTGTGTTTATTTAAACGCAGAACGTCTTTACAAGCACATCAAATGGGAGACATTTCAGATCGCAACGAGCACGGAAACTGTACTGTGCTCGCAGCACGTGCTCTGCGCCGGCACGCTGTGTCATTTCATATCAAAGCTGGAAAGAAACTACAGTACAAGCATGCAATGTCATAGTTATGTCGTCAGTTAAGTTGTAACAAACCATCTCAAACATCAGTTTAACGAAAGCCACAATAAAAATACGGGATACCACCCATTGAGTTTTTGATACTGATATATTAAAGTGTCATAGTGTATACAAACAAGCAACCTCCACACATAAACAACCATTTCACCCCCTCTCCATAATATGTACAAATCAGTTCCTTCAAAACAGTCCACGCAATACGTTCTACAAAAACCTGTGTTTCCAGCGTTGTTTGGCCGTTGCCAACAATTTTGTCCCAAGTGTTCCAATACCGGCGATGACACGATGAGTCAGTCAATAAATAATCCACAGACCATCAGTATATAATCCAATGGCATGTCCCACATGCATTTCGCGGTTGAACTTATCGTACACAGTCTAATAGAGCTACTTAACTCAAGACCTCGTGTAACATACACTTTTTTGGGTGTTAAATAATGGTGCAAATGTCAGTAATTTGACAAGCGCATACGTTAGTAAAACGCGTTGCGTGATTCATTTGAATACTCTCCTCCCATAATGTTTGCGTCTGAAAGCGAAATTCCTAAAAATGCGTATTCAATAAGGTCAGGCACAAACATAACTGTGTCCCCTTTTTTTAGCGCTGATTAATCACAGTGCGTCTTTAGTAAACCTGACAGTACCATTTTAATGGCAAAAGACAGTTAGCGCCGGCGCAAGCTGTTAGTAAAACTGGCCCTTGGAGCATGCACATAAACGTTGCACACTGTATACAAACCCAACACAATAACAAGAAAAGCTAGTAAAGTTAATAGGCTCAGTAGCTTCTGCAACATGAACACAAGCATGTAGTCTGCCATTGTTGTTGTTGTTGTTGTTGCTGTTACATGACATAGCGGTGTCTGAATAGGGTCAAGACGTGGGATGGTGACATCATCGTTTCACAACATATACAGTGGGGCAAAAAAATATTTAGTCAGCCACCAATTGTGCAAGTTCTCCCACTTAAAAAGATGAGAGAGGCCTGTAATTTTCATCATAGGTATACATCAACTATGAGAGACAAAATGAGAAAAAAAATCCAGAAAATCACATTGTAGGATTTTTAAAGAATTAATTGGTAAATTCCTCGGTAAAATAAGTATTTGGTCACCTACAAACAAGCAAGATTTCTGGCTCTCACAGACCTGTAACTTCTTCTTTAAGAGGCTCCTCTGTCCTCCACTCGTTACCTGTATTAATGGCATCTGTTTGAACTCGTTATCAGTATAAAAGACACCTGTCCACAACCTCAAACAGTCCAACTCCAAACTCCACCATGGCCAAGACCAAAGAGCTGTCAAAGGACACCAGAAACAAAATTGTAGACCTGCACCAGGCTGGGAAGACTGAATCTGCAATAGGTAAGCAGCTTGGTGTGAAGAAATCAACTGTGGGAGCAATTATTAGAAAATGGAAGACATACAAGACCACTGATAATCTCCTCGATCTGGGGCTCCACGCCAGATCTCACCCGTGGGGTCAAAATGATCACAAGAACTGTGAGCAAAATCCCAGAACCACACGGGGACCTAGTGAATGACCTGCAGAGAGCTGGGACCAAAGTAACAAAGGCCTCAAATCCTGCAATGCCAGACGTGTCCCCCTGCTTAAGCCAGTACATGTCCGGCCCGTCTGAAGTTTGCTAGAGAGCATTTGGATGATGCATAAGAGGATTAGGAGAATGTCATATGGTCAGATGAAACCAAAATAGAACTTTTTGGTAAAAACTCAACTTGTCGTGTTTTGAGGAGAAAGAATGCTGAGTTGCCTCCAAAGAACACCATACCTACTGTGAAGCATGGGGGTGGAAACA
The DNA here is from genome assembly GCF_012432095.1 of Onychostoma macrolepis. Taxonomy (NCBI): domain Eukaryota; kingdom Metazoa; phylum Chordata; class Actinopteri; order Cypriniformes; family Cyprinidae; genus Onychostoma; species Onychostoma macrolepis. Next base: position 30,738,527 of record NC_081168.1, read on the forward strand.
TCATGCTTTGGGGCTGTTTTTCTGCAAAGGGACCAGGACGACTGATCCGTGTAAACGAAAGAATGAATGGGGCCATGTATCGTGAGATTTTGAGTGAAAACCTCCTTCCATCAGCAAGGGCATTGAAGATGAAACGTGGCTGGGTCTTTCAGCATGACAATGATCCCAAACACACCGCCCGGGCAACGAAGGAAATGCCAATTCGATACAAATTTTTTTATGTATACAGCTAAACACATCTCCGTGTGTACGGGGCCTTTAGCAGTGATTTTCCAGTCCTGCACATTTTGTAGCCTATGTTTGCCTTATCTAACACACCTTATTCAGATCATTATTTCATTAGGATCAAGCTCCATCAACTGAACCAGTGTGTCAGATATTGATTTTCCACTGGGGCTGGTGCCGGAGCTGGAGCCGGTGCTCCGGGGCTTGCATTTCCACTGGCAGGAAGCAGAACCCTTTGCGTCACCAACATGTGACCGGAATCACTTGTTATCTCTTGCGGAAGGAGAGCATTGGTGTCTTCTGCTAACAAATGAACTTACATATTTAATTGATGTTAATTTACCTGACGGCTTTTAAAAATGGCACATTTCAAACTGCAGTCAGTAGTGGAAGCTCTGCCTACTGATGGCATAGGCTCCCATGTTCAACAACAGCAAGGTTTCGGGGCCGTTTCGGAACCAGGGTCTGGGCTCCGGCACTAGGCCTGGTGGAAAAGCTGTAAGATAAGAGACCTGAAAGTGATGTGTCAGACAAAGGATACATTTATATTGTTCAGAGTTGTTGGGGCTCCAGGAACACGATTAACAACCAATAGTCCAAGGATCTCCAACCTTGCACCTGGAGAGTTACCTTCCTACAGACTTAAGTTTTAACCCTGCTTCAACCCACCTGTCAGTTACTTTCAAGTAACTCTGAATACCTTGATTGGAGCTGGAGCTGAACTCTGCAGGACGGTAGCTCTCCAGGAACATGGTTGGAGACCCCTGCACTAGTATAGCCATATTATTGGCATTGCTGTGCAACCAACTAACATTTAGGCAAGCAAAGGACCATCTACGGCTCATTTGAGTGCATGGGATATAAGTGAATCTTCCACTGATCATTTAGAAATTTGTATATAGGCAAAGATTAATGTAGTTACTTGTATCAAAGTCCACAAATACTTTGAGAATACGCCATTGATTCCTTGAGTATATGAATGTTACTAACAAGACTCCAAAAACAGCAGGTTCAGTTGAGATAAAAGAGCTTGTGGCAGTTTTCTAACGTCCAAGATCTGGCTTGACACAGAAACTCAGAACTTGCATTCCAAGGGCTTGATCACCTTGAGCTACCTATATGATCAGTTTGTAATGGACAATAAGGGTATAAACATCCTAGTTGGAGAAAACATAGCTTAAACCGGCATAAGATGGCTTAATGGTATTAGCTGCTCTACCAGTCAAGTCAGGCTTGTTTTATTTCCTTAGTTTATGAGGTTTTGGGGCACGTCAGACTAGGGGACAAGCTAAACCAGAAAACCACCACTTTGGTCAACTGGGAAACAATCTAGACTAGAATTCCTCAAATACAGTCCTGGAGGGCCAATGCCCTGCAAAGTTTGGCCTCAACCCTGATCAAACACACCTGTGCAAGCTAATCGAGGTCTTCAGGATCACTAGTACAGGGGTGTGTTTCCCAAAAGCATCATTAGCCAACTATGGTCACAAGTTCCATCATTACCAACATAGTACAATGATTCAATATTTCCCAAAATCATAGTTCAAACGAACATTCGCAAACAGCATCGCAAACTTACGTGGCTGAACTACAGCTCGAGCTGTGGTTAGAAACATAGCTTCTTGTTAGTAAGACATATGGACTTAAATTCTGTTCTTGGGCACAATAAGCAAACTAACATGCAGTACAATCTATATCTTCCATTTTATTTAAATATATGTACATTTTAATCTATATATTTTAGCGTGTCCTCAATAAGTGCCATTTTTGAAAAGAGCGCTTGTGCATCAATGCATAAGGGAACCCGCAATTAATGAAACATCAAATAAAGCAAAATGACAGGAAACAAAAAATGGCAAGCAAGTCATCAGGTGTTCAACACAGCAGCATCTCTGAGATCTTGAATTAATTAGCAGTTAAGTTGTAATCCACCTCATTCATGTTACATTATCAGCAATGGCATAATATTGTTGAACTAATGTGGTTCAAACAACAGGAATGTGACCATGTTCAGGAAACAGTGACTAACTAGGTAGTTTCCACAATGCATTGTACTATGGTGGTTAATCAGTGAGTTACATCGTTGTATGGAAACGCACCCCAGAGCAGAACAACAGGAACTGAAGGAGAAAAAAACGAATGTCAAAATAAAAGTTCATAACTAAGACAGATATTTATATTGCCACCAAATGTCCTAGCTCAGTGTGGACTATTAGGCATTAAAGTATAAACATTATCGCTATTATATTCTGTAAAGCATGGTTAAATGACGCATATAAGAACATTGCTCTGCTGTGACAATGGTGTGGAAATAAGCAGTATCTGTAATGTCAGTTTATATTCTGTTCTTGTTTCTGTTTTTTATTATTATTATTATTTTGAAACATGTCAGTTATATAGTTCCTGGTTTTTATGTCATGTGATTCCCCGTACTAGTCATGTGATTTTGGTGGTTCACGTAGTTCCTGTTTCATGTGTCATGTTTTCTTTGGTTTGTTGTCTCATCATGTGGTTATCAGTTCTGTCTTTTCATTGGTTATCTTGTTATGTAATCCATATAGTAATCTATTTAAACCCTCATGTTTGCCTTTTCTTTTTTGTTGCTGTTCCATGTTTCCATTCCAGTATGGTCATTGGTTATTATCAAGTTCTTGTCATTCATGTTTATGGTTTGTTTTATGATTTTGAATTTCACTGTTTTTGAAAACTCTTTATTACAGTATTACCCAATAATAATAAAAAATATTATATTTAACATGTTCAGGAAATCCTTCAGTATGGCTTCAGCCGCACTGGCAATCTGCATCCCATAAGGATATCATGTGTAGGTGTGAGTATCCTTAACCAAACGCTCATTTACATCCCTCTTTACATTTTGTATATTTAGAAGGCAATCATCTATTTTGCAAGCCTCCTTTTTGAGCATATCACTTAGCAGGAATAGGATGACTGTATCTCCATAGCTAGTGAATGTGGAAAAAGTAATACAGGTTTTTGGTCCACCCAGCATTATGTGGAAGCAATGGAGGAAACTTCATCTGCTGACGGTGATGTACCGGGAGTAGGGATTACTTCATTTTCTGCATACAATATCAAAATGACAGGAGCAGGGTAAATAACTTTGATGGCACTCTTGTGCTGAATTTGATCAGTGGATGTAATGGATAAGAAGTCACTGAAGTCAAAATCTTTATAAACTGGAGACTGCAATCATCAGTAATATCAGAAGCCTCCCTAATAGCTATCTTCTGCTCATCCACTGTCTTTGAGACTCCTGAGGGTGTAGCTCCCTGATTTTCTGTTCAATAATTACTCTTAGTGCTGCAATAAGAAAAGACTAATGCCGAGTTCACACTGCACGATTTTAACCCGATTTTTCACTCGCCGACAGGTTTTGATAAATCACCGACAAATGCCCGACATCGGAGACAAATCGGAGCTCGTTCACGCGAGTGACAATCGCGCAGTGTGAATTATCACAGACGCGATCTGAGGGAATCGCCGACATGTCGCCGACGCCTGTGAAATATTTGGCATGCTAAATATCTGGAGCTGTCGGCGATTCACAATCACTGTGTGCAATGATTTCTGACTGAAAACTACATCACGATGACCTTCAGCCAATGAGAGACAAAGATACAGGGCAGAGGGAAGTTCCGTGAGGAGTTATCATATCAGTATTTTAATTTGTACAATTATATCATACAGAAACAAGCACAAACGCTTGACCAGCCGCAACATCATAACAGTTACTGCAAATTATTATTTACCACTCTTTGCAGAACACAATCCCTGTTCCCTGCATCTCCCTCCTGCATAATCTGTTGTTGTTTTTGTAGCTGGAAATCAGCACACAGACCATTTGCGGGCTATATTGTTTTAATACTTTCATTACTAACGCCGTTATTTTTTTCAGTAACGAGTAATCAAACGAATTACTGTTTCTCCCGTTACAACGCCGTTACCGTTACTGACAATAAAATGTGGCGTTACTATATTATATTATTAGAATTAAATGTTTCAGTTCATCTGAATGGATGCGCAGTGTAGCTGTATTTGACGTACCATAAACTCTAGTGTGAAGGCGCACGACTCGCCGTCGCTTTCTCTCACATACACGCGCGCACAGAAAGATACAGAGCAAGAGAGTCTTTCATAACATGCAGAATTGAGGCGCTACATGTAAACGATATTCTTTCTTGTATTTTCCTGTCAAAATAACGGAGTTCCTTTGGAATTCTTCAGCTTTTAAGAACTGTCGGTTTCTCTGGTAGTGGGCGGGGCTAATGCGCAAACGACAATCTCATTGGCTGGCGCTCACCTATTATCATCCCTGTTTTGATTTCAGCAAATCAATTCGAGCGAACGCACATAACGTGATTAATATTCATGAACCCAGCAGCTCATTAATCCTTAGTGCGTTTTATATTGATGACAAATATGCATTCATACTTGGTTATTCTAATTATTAAAGTTCTATCATCATATAATATTAAATTATCATAATATTATATTATAATGCTTGACTGACTGATACTAAGTGTCAGTAGATAAATAGTGTAGATTAATGTACAGTGTTTTATAATAATAATTTATTCTTTTTAGTGTCCATTTCATTAATTTAACATATTTAATATTGGGGGCATCCAAAGTTATTTGACATTTGAACATTTAAAAAAAAAAGTAACGCAATAGTTACTTTCCCTGGTAATTAGTTACTTTTATAATGATGTAACTCAGTTACTAACTCAGTTACTATTTGTGAGAAGTAACTAGTAACTATAACTAATTACTTTTTTAAGTAATGTGCCCAACACTGCTGATTTGTCATTTTTATTATGGACAGCTGCATCCCTACATTGAGAAGATTTAGCAGCATATTTAGGGTGACCATAAATGCCATTTTTATGGGACACATCCTGGCCAGGATTGCCTAAAATATCCAGGATTTGGCTGTTTGTGTTGCGTGGACCGATTGTTGTATGACATCCTTAAGAGCTATAGAGAGCAGAACAGACGGCTCCTTGTGCTTTCGAATCACTCTCACAGTACTTTGATGTCACACAACGATCGGTCTGCGAACGAAAACATCTAATATGTTCGTGTATTGCATCACTTTGACCATTCTCTCTAGACCTCACCTTCTCACGCACTACAATTAGTCGATTATGTACAATGCCAGCATGCTATTGGTCAAACTACTTTTCAATCATTACCTTCAGAAAGTATGAAAACAGGAAACAAAGCCAAATATAGAAATCCTGGCCAGGACATCTCCCTTAAAAATGGCAAGTATGGCCGCCCTAAGCATATTGCAAACTTTACTCGCATAAAAATGAGGTTTTCCCAGGACTTGCATGTAAGTAATGAGCCATCATTAGTTAACGCCTTGTTGCAATGGATTGCAAAACATTTTTGAAATTGTTAGTATGTCCTGAAAAAGTTATGCTTATATTCAAAGCAAATCGTCCAAAGACCAACAACTGGACCAGAAGCCTCTACCAACTGAGGATAAGGCCACAAGAAGTGGTGTTTTGGGAGCAGTTTTTCTATGCGGGAAAAGGTCAAGAAATCAATGCCAGTGTTGTGATATCTTAAAGTCAGGATAAATAATTATTTCTGCAGGTGACATGACCAGTTCAATGATCAGGTGCTTTTCGGCCAAGAACAAAGGAGACTTATGCATCCATGTTCAGACTGTGAAGGAAAATATTACAATGACCAATTGTTATGGTGTCAAAAAGGTTTGTCCATTGACAGACAAACTGAGAACTTTTCACTTTGCTACTGCTTATCCTCCGGGCATAGCCCATGACTTATTTGAAGGAGTCATTCCTATGGAGCTTGCACTGTGCTTCCCTGTCTTGTGAAGAATGAGTATTTCACCTTAAGTGAAGAGTTTAGTACAGTGCATCCAATTGTACTTTCCCTACATCTGTAAAGACAAAACAAATAGCCTTCAGGCAATGCCCCAAAATCTGGGGGACAAAAAGTGTTGAACAAAATGCATGAGAACTTCTGCCATTCTTTATTGAGTCCAAGATACCTTAAGATGAACCTGCCTGGCAAATAACCAAAACTCAAGTGGTGATAGGACACTTGAACATTGTTGAGACCTTTTCAAACTCAACTGCTGCAAATTTCTGGAGAATAGTTACAGCAGATAGTGATAATGTCTACTTTCTGTTTCATCCAAAATATATTCCACAGGTTCAACAACCTGCAAATGGTCTTTAAGCTATAGACTTCTTCTGAGTGAAGAGCCAAGGAACCCCCAACCTTTATTGCTGTCAGATTAAAATGAACCAATTCAACCACAATAATTGCCTCCGAGGGCACTGCCATAGCTTTTAGTGGAAGATATTAAAAGCCAGCAGCAAGAGAGTAATTAAGTGCCTGTTGTGAAATGAGACGAACAAACAAAAATATTATTGTTCAGTCACTCAGACACATCATTAAAAATAAACTTCACCCATCCATTTCTAATAGTTCTGATGCATTTCTAATAGTTCTAGCCATGCATTTCTAATTTTCCTCTGGACGGATATAGACATTTTTTTAGGTGCAGTTTGTCTGCATCCAGGGACAGAGCAGCATTAGATGGTCTTGCTTAACAACAGCATCACGCTTGTAATTGATTGACAGAAATGACTTCATTTACATATGCATATTACATTTAGTTATTATTTTATTATTATTGTAGAGTTGACTATTATATGTGTTAATACTTAATGACTGTTTGTGACACGCTTGAATCTGGTCATATTGAATCTGTTCAATCTTCTACATGTGGCAGTGCATATAGGTCTAACAGACCCCAAAAATCACAATTGGTTTAATCCGACTACGCCACCCTGGTGGAGCGCCAGGGAAATACTCCCAGTAAGGACTCAGGTACGTTTTACCAGTTGAAGGCAAGGAAATAAGATCTAGTGAGACATGAGTGTCAATACAAAAATACACTTTATTATAATAATATCAATAAAATTCTCTCTCGCTCCAAAAACACCACCAGATTATTAAAATAACTCCAGGGCCAGGCTTAGTGGGAACAGGGCAGGCCGGCTGCAACTCGGGAGGTCATCCAAACCCACCTAAATTCACACCACAGCAAGCACCTCACACACACACAGTAAAGCAAATTGTACCAACACACAACACCCCGTGAGACACACCATGGAAGGAAAGCGGCTAGCCTCCCCTGCCCCACACAGAGTCCTCACTGGCTCCTGGAGACAGAAATGAAGAACATTAACCAAAAATGACAAAAAAAGAAAATTATAAAGAATGCAAAACAAGCCAACTAAATTTACAGACACTAATTGTAGGGACTCCAGTACGCTGGCCTCCTGAGGGCACCAAATGCAGTGAGAGCAAAATCACAGTGCCTGAATGACACCAGAATTACCAAACAAATGAAGTAAAGAATATGGATTCTTTACGATGACGTAATACAATACATGACACGGAAATATAAAGGAAGTTATAAAGCTGCAGAACAACCACAAATAGCACAAAACAAAAAAAGAAACAATATAAAAGTTAACTCTGTTATAAAAGAAACCCAAAGTACAAAAAAAGAAAAAGGAAAACCACAGCGCGATGCGCAAACAAAATTATACTAAAAGAAACTAAATCAAAATAAAACAGATAGATGGCCTGGCAAATGCACAGAGATCGGCCCAAACGACCTGCCAAACAGCGAAGCCGTAAGCAATGACTTACAACAGGTCTGTACTCAAAACAAGAACAAAAATGCCCTAAGCAAAACAGCAGTGGCGTCACAGGTAGTATCTTCACCAAGAGATCAACTTAGAGGCGGTGATGTTTCATTCCCCCTTTTACGGTTAGGGTTGAACGAAGACCAGCGCAAAGCTATATGGTTACTCCAACAAGCGTGACTCAACGTACCAGAGAGCATTCACGCATCCGCTTGTGTCACCATTACTGTAAGCGAACTCCGCCACACACTTGCCGCAATATCGATGCCACCAGCCCCACTCTAAAATCAAACTGACGCAGTGAGGAACGGAAAGGGGAATGCCAGGAAGAGGAGAGCTCAGAATCAACCAGACACCACGCTACCCCTCAAAATAAGAGTCCTTAAGTAGTAGGGCTGCTTACATCTCATTGGTCCACCAATCAGATCCAAACCAGGCCAAAAACAGATAACACTACCCTGCTACATTCTACCCCTATTTTTTTTTGATCGGCGTCCCGACGATAACCCAACAACATAGACCCCTGGACTATTTCTGTCCCACATCCCACGGCCTAAACCAAGCAGAAATCCCATTGGAAATAGGACCTGGTATTGTGGCAGCTCTCGTGCCTCCCTCAACGGCCCGTGGTAGACGGTGCAAATTTGAGTGGTGGCCCGCAGTGGTCCGCCCAGTCCTCCTCAAGGGGACACCATCCATGCATGGCTGGCCCTCCGGCAACCTGGCAGGCCCTGGAGGTACACCGGATACACAATCAGGGACCTCACCGCCCCCCACAACTAGGGCCTCCCCATCAGACCCCACCGGTCCACTCTGTAAGGTAGAAGCACCCAGAGAAACCAGTACCTGAGCGACTGGTCCCCAACCTACCGGGGGGATTGCCGGCACCAACCTAAGCAGATCAACATCGTCTGACGAAACTTCTGCTGAAGGCACCTCTTTTGACAAAACGGGGATATATCGAGGCCGGAACCGGAACATCCTTCTGGATTCGGGCCTTCAAGGCCAAGCGATGGACGCATCTGACCCTTCCCAAGTCATCCACTGGTGCGATGGTATATACTGCCCCCCTTTCCTTGGGTGATTTTATGACCTGATACACCACCGGGCTCCACAGGTCCTGAATTTTATGGCGACCTCTAAAGCCATACTCCCGTAAATAAACTAGCTGGCCCTCCCCCAGTGGTGCATCACGGACATGGGCATCATGTTGCGCCTTACGGCGACCAGCAGCCACTTCCAATCGTCCCCGTGCCCCCTCAAAAGCCACCTGAAGCCTGGCCTGATGTTCCCTCATCCACTCGTGCACACTACCAACACCAATCTCCTGGACTCTACCTAAAAGGAAGTCCACCGGGAGTCTTGGCTCTTGCCCGAACATTAAAAAATATGGGGATTCGCCAGTCGCCTGATGAGGGGTAGTGTTGTAACAAAACAACACTTGGGGGAGGCACGAGGCCCAGTCCACTTTCCTGGACACAGGCAGGGTACGCAGCAGGCCGTGCAATGTCCTATTAAAGCGCTCGCGCTCGCTCTGCCCATTCCCCGCCGGATGATAAGGGGCAGTGCGAGACTTTTCAACCTTATATAATGCACAAAGCTGCTGTACCAGGGAGGACTCAAAATTACGGCCCTGATCGGAATGGATCCGACTGGGGACACCGAACTTATAGAACCATTCAGCCACCAAAACTTGGGCTACTGTCTCTGCCCATTGGTCTCGTGTAGGCACGGCCAACGTATACTTCGTGAAAACGTCTGTCATGACCAGCACGTTCTCCAGCCCCGAACAAGTTGGCTCTAACACGGTGAAGTCTATGGCCAATATTTCATTCGGCCTAGAGGCCATCAAATGGCCCATGAAGCTACTGGGACGGAGTTGGTGGTCTTTGGCGGCCTGGCACCGTTCACACTCTCGACACCATTGTACCACATCTGAGGTCAAGCCAGGCCAATAGTAACGCTGCCGCACCAACTCAGTGGTGCGTTCCGCCCCTTGATGCCCATGCTCCTGGTGAAGCAGCGTCAATACTTCATGACGCAATAGTGATGGTAACACCACCTGAAATGCCTCTTCTCCCCCATTCGAGCGAAACACTCGGCGGTGCAATACTCCATCCTGCTCACACAACCGGCTCCATTGACGCAACAGATTTACCACAGCCTTGGACAGCTGCCGACGCTCCTCAGAGCTAGGAGGAACCCCACACCGCCAAAACCTTAACACTTCACCGATAACAGGGTCCTCCTCCTGCAATGACTGCATATCCACAGCCAGGCCAGGCATCACCGTAACTGCTGCTTGGGAACCCACCCTTGTCTCTCCAGCTTGCCTTACAATAGCTGGGAGCACTGTGCTGGGCAATACTGCCTCCAACTCACCCTGACTGGAAGGACCCTGTCGGGAAAGGGCATCCGCATTCTGGTTGCTCCTTCCAGAGCGATACTTTAACTCAAAATCAAAGGCAGATAATTGTGCAGCCCACCGCTGCTCCGTGGCCCCAAGTTTGGCCGAGTCAGGTGGCTGAGGGGATTGTTATCAGTGAAGACGACACACCTCTGCCCCAGCAGATATTCTCTGAACTTCTCAGTCATGGCCCACTTGAGCGCCAAAAACTCCAACTTCATAGAGCTGTAATTTGACATATTGCACTCAGTGGGCTTAAGACTGCGGCTAGCATACGCTATGGGCCGCACCTTCCCCCCCTGTTCCTGAGACAAAACTGCCCCCAACCCTCTATGGCTGGCATCTACCTCCAGGATGAAGGAAAAGTCGGCATAAGCCAATACAGGGGCAGAGGTGAGCCTACTCCTCAACTCCTCAAAGCTCTCCTGACACTGTTCGGTCCACGCCGCACCAAAGCTCAACTCTGTTCGAGCCCTGGACTTACGACCAACAAATTCAGCTACTAGGCGGTGCAGAGGGGCCGCCAGCTTGGCGAAACCCTCTACAAACCGCATATAGTAACTGGCAAACCCCAGGAACGACCGAAGCTCTGCCACCCCTGTAGGGCGCTGCCATTGCTTCACTGCCTCTATCTTGCTTGGATCTGTCAACACCCCCTTGGCCGAAATAACATGTCCCAGGTAACCTACCTCTTGCTGGAAGAACCTACACTTAGTTAACTTAGCCTTCAGCCCCTCTCGCTCCAACCGACTCAGAACCACCTCTAACCTCTCCAGATGTTGTGTCACAGAGGAGGAAAACACCACGATGTCGTCCGAATACAACAGAAGGGACTGACACTGCTGATCCCCAAACACCCTCTCCATTAACCTCTGGAAGGTGCCTGGGGCATTGCAGTGCCCAAACGGCATGCGATTCCATTCAAAAAGACCAAAGGGTGTGCAAAAGGCAGTCTTATGTTTATCCCCCTCTGTGACTGGAACCTGGTTGTACCCACTGGCAAGGTCCATAGTGGAAAACCACTGGGCCCCTGTCAGTGAGTCCAAGGTTTCTTCTATGCGCGGCAGAGGGAAAGCATCTTTTCGTGTTTTTGCGTTCAGCTGACGATAGTCCACACACATACGCAACATGCCATCCTTCTTTTTGGCCAACACAATGGGGGAGGCATAAGGACTGCAACTCTCTCGAATAATGTTCGTTTCCAGCAACTGGTTTATATGTGTTTTTACCACATCATACTCCGACGGAGGTATCCGTCGGTACCGTTGTCGAACTGGGACAGAATCGGTCAAAGGGATGTCATGAGAAAGGAGCCGGGTACATCCCAAATCACCTTCATATTCAGAGAAAACTGAATGAAATTTCAACAGCAGCGACCTCACCTGTTCTTGTTCAGTCTCTGACAACACAGACAAATCAAGCTTCTTGATTTGTTCCTGTACTGAAGGAAGAACAGTGGGCGTCTGAAAATTTACTGAGGCCGAAACTGATTTGCATTCAGAGACACCACGGGGCAAACTCACAATAAATACACTATGCAAGGTGCCCAACACTGAGTTACGAAACAGCATTACATCAGTCTTACCTACATTAATGACAGGTACATAAACAGTACCTTGTGTCACTCGCATTAACGCAGCCGATGCCAAAAGACCTGCAGGCAACCCAGTTTCTGGTGGTTCAAAGAGCACAGTTTCCCCAGCAAAGTGCCCAGAACAAGTGGTAGCCACTAATTTTATTGTGCCCCCTGGAACACGACACGCACTGCGACCCCGCAGTCGCCCTTTGCCCATACGGCTCTCTTGCCGGACAGCACTTATCTGACAACAGTGCTGTAATGCCTGGAATATTGGCTTAGCGACCCCTAACACAGACGGCATGTCAAAAAGGGCGGTACCATGCTGCCCAAAGAGCTCCTGATAGCACCGACTCAACACATTCATCCCCAAAATACCAGGAACCCGAGCACCGGTGCCCCCAGGGGAATCTCTGACTACCAGCACGCCACATCCTGGAATTACCTGACCGCAGAGCTCAACATCCAACTCGATGTAACCAACATACGGGATCAACGTCCCGTTGGCTGCATGAAGCTGCAGCCACTGACATGCCCTGAGACGATCCTGGCCCCATGGTGCAAATAACTCAACAAAACAACTTTCCGTAATCGTAGACACCATGGAGCCAGTATCAATCAAACAGGGCACTTGTACCCCTCCCATACAAACGACGAGGTGAGGACATGACGCCATTAAATGTGGCAGGGAACCTGAGGTCACGGAGTCCTGATCTTTCCCTACCGAACTGAGACTCTGCAGCTCGGCGGGAACTAGTTTTCCGTCGGTTGGGAAACGGTCTGCCCCGCCCTCCCCGTAGAAACCGACTCACGCCGATCTAAAGAGGGAGGAAGAACATGTCCCCCATCACATTCACGGGCAAAATGGCCCAGTTGTTGACACCGATGACACCAGTACGAGGAGGCCGATGAGCCCACTGAGGGAACCGCATACCCACAACACTCTGAGTAAGTTGGTCTAACTGTTGCTGCTGTGATTTCAACATTTCCCGCAGCTCCCTCAACTCCGACTGAGAATGCCCGTGCACTCCATACTGGATGCCATAAGCCATTGGAACTGACTGACTCCTACCCCTCGCACCCCCTGGCATCCCCTCCCGCTCCCACCTAATTGCTTCCCCACGTAACTCTAATAAGGTAGAAGCAGGCTGGCGGCGAACTAATTGCTTCAGTTCACGGCGGAGGGCACTATCGGCGACGTACTCGACAAACTGATCACGCAACACAATTTCGGCATTAGGGATAGCATTGGGTGATTGTTGTTTAACCCTCTCCAGAAGAGTCATCAAGGCCAGGGAAAACTCAAGCAGAGATTCCCCGTCTTGCTGCCTCCTGAAGAAAAATGCTTCTTGGAGTGCCACGTACGAGTGAGAGCAACCATACAACTCCCGCAAAATCGCTATAATCTTATCCGGATCCCCCCGTTCCTCCCTGGGACGGTGCCTAATCTCCTCCCGCGCTTCACCTTCCAAATGATCGAAGAGAAAAAATGCTTTATCGGCTTTGGACAAATAACGAGCCCGCATGCATGCATGCATGCATTCTCCACCCACTCGTCAATACCTGTACCGGATTTACCACAAAATTTTGGACAACGTCTGTCTCTGGGCACAAAAACAAATCTTTCCGGCACAACTGAATCAGCCTCAACTGACTGGGGAAGGCCAGGCACACCTGCAAGGGCAACAGGAACAGTACTGGGACCAGGTAACTCCCGCTCACGCCGCAAACGGTCATTATCTGCTTTCAACTGTACTACTAATTCTCGCAACTCCCGCATTTCATCCTCCATACCAGTCATAGCTACACTCATCCCAACAATAGGAAATGGCCACAGCTGGAGGAACACAGATTATCCAAAAGATGGAAACACACGCTGCTGTTTTGCTTCTGAAAAAAAAAGGAACCAAAAACCATATACAACAAATATTAAATCAACACCAAAGTATGCCCACGTCTCACTCAGAAAAATCCTTGCCTTGCTAGGTAAACCCTGCCGACTACGTCAAAATGTGGCAGTGCATATAGGTCTAACAGACCCCAAAAATCACAATTGGTTTAATCTGACTACGCCACCCTGGTGGAGCGCCAGGGAAATACTCCCAGTAAGGACACAGGTACGTTTTACCAGTTGAAGGCAAGGAAATAAGATCTAGTGAGACATGAGTGTCAATACAAAAATACACTTTATTATAATAATATCAATAAAATTCTCTCTCGCTCCAGAAACACCACCAGATTATTAAAATAACTCCAGGGCCAGGCTTAGTGGGAACAGGGCAGGCCGGCTGCAACTCGGGAGGTCATCCAAACCCACCTAAATTCACACTACAGCAAGCACCTCACACACACACACAGTAAAGCAAATTGTACCAACACACAACACCCCGTGAGACACACCATGGAAGGAAAGCGGCTAGCCTCCCCTGCCCCACACAGAGTCCTCACTGGCTCCTGGAGACAGAAATGAAGAACATTAACGAAAAATTACAAAAAAAGAAAATTATAAAGAATGCAAAACAAGCCAACTAAATTTACAGACACTAATTGTAGGGACTCCAGTACGCTGGCCTCCTGAGGGCACCAAATGCAGTGAGAGCAAAATCACAGTGCCTGAATGACACCAGAATTACCAAACAAATGAAGTAAAGAATATGGATTCTTTACGATGACGTAATACAATACATGACACGGAAATATAAAGGAAGTTATAAAGCTGCAGAACAACCACAAATAGCACAAAACAAAAAAAGAAACAATATAAAAGTTAACTCTGTTATAAAAAAAACCCAAAGTACAAAAAAAGAAAAAGGAAAACCACAGCGCGATGCGCAAACAAAATTATACTAAAAGAAGCTAAGTCAAAATAAAACAGATAGATGGCCTGGCAAATGCACAGAGATCGGCCTAAACGACCTGCCAAACAGCGAAGCCGTAAGCAATGACTTACAACAGGTCTGTACTCAAAACAAGAACAAAAATGCCCTAAGCAAAACAGCAGTGGCGTCACAGGTAGTATCTTCACCAAGAGATCAACTTAGAGGCGGTGATGTTTCATTCCCCCTTTTACGGTTAGGGTTGAACGAAGACCAGCGCAAAGCTATATGGTTACTCCAACAAGCGTGACTCAACATACCAGACAGCATTCACGCATCCGCTTGTGTCACCATTACTGTAAGTGAACTCCGCCACACACTTGCCGCAATATCGATGCCACCAGCCACACTCTAAAATCAAACTGACGCAGTGAGGAACGGAAAGGGGAATGCCAGGAAGAGGAGAGCTCAGAATCAACCAGACACCACGCTACCCCTCAAAATAAGAGTCCTTAAGTAGTAAGGCTGCTTACATCTCATTGGTCCACCAATCAGATCCAAACCGGACCAAAAACAGATAACACTACCCTGCTACATACAGTCTTTGATGATCGGGGTATATCATACTTATTTGTTCTTCTGTGAAACATGTAACTATGTAGCTACTCAAGGGCAGTACTAAATCATCACATCATCATCATCATGTTCAAAAATTTATACCCCCAGGTCTTAAAACATCAGTTGTTGATCATCCAGGTAACAACACGATTGAATTAAATGATATTATTTATTTTCTAAATGTATAACACGTTGTCACTCTTTATTACTCATGCAAGACACTGCTCAGTGTCTTTAATTTTGCAAGCAACAGTAATGATCAATGGCAGAGCTTCTGACAAATGTATAATATAAAATATACGTATATGTATAATGTAAATATATGTATAATATACAAATATAAACTTTTATTTATTTGTATAGCATATTTTAACACAATTTTATTGCCCAAAGTGCTTCACAATTTAAAAGAAAGCATATACAAAGATTAAAACAATGACATCTAACATAATTAGTAAGAATAAACCACTTGATGAACCAACCCACATGTGACAAATACCCTTGGTTGTTCCTCTACAAAGGTCTTTCCTCTACGAAAGCTAATGTAAAAAGATGAGTTTTCAACTGAGACTTAAAGACTTCTAAGGATGGAGCCTGCCGAATATGAAGTGGAAGACTATTCCACAATTTGGGAGCCACAACCATAAATGCTCTATCACCTTTAGACTTTTTTTTAGAACCAGGAACTGCCAGTAACAGTTCATCTGCTCATCTCAGTGTCCTAGCTGATGTGTGGTACTCTAAAAGATTAGTGATATAACTTGGGGACATGTTATGAAGTGCTTTAAAAACCATCAATAAAATCTTAAAATCGATCCTGTACTGAACTGGTAGCCAATGGAGAGAGGATAATATTGGAGTAATATGATCTCTTTTCTTCGTGCCTGTCAAAAGTCTGGCAGCAGCATTCTGTACAATTTGCAGACGAGATAGTTGTCGCTGACAGATCCCAACATAAAGAGAACTGCAATAATCCAATCTTGAGGTAATAAATGCATGGACAACGGTCTCTAAATCTTTAAAACTAAGAATGGGTTTTAACCTGGAAATCATTCTAAGTTGGTAAAAACTACTTTTTACTACCAACTTTATCTGATTGTCAAAGCTAAGAGTTGAGTCGATTATGACACCCAGGTTTCTTACACTGTTTTTTACAATTATTTCTAAAGGAGCAATAGTACTAGAAATCATCTCTTTAAATTTTGGTGGACCAAAAATAATTATCTCAGATTTTTTCTCATTTAGCTGAAGAAAATTTTTAGACAACCAAATTTTTACATCTTCCAGACAGAGTAACAGGGACTGTAGCGAGTGCTCATACATATGATAGGAAATGTCATAGCGACGACATATAGATCCAAGTGGGCACATGTACAATGAAAATAATATAGGGCCCAGAATAGAACCTTGAGGAAGACCATAATTTAAAGGAGCCACAGAAGATGAAGTATTTGCGAAGTTAACAAAAAATGTTCTATCATGCAAATATGAGTGAAACTATTTTAAAGCTGGTCCTTTGATGCCTACATCACACTCCAAACGTTTTAAAAGGATCAAGTGATCAACAGTGTCGAATGTGGCACTGAGATCCAGCATAATTAAAACAACCCCCAACCCAGAGTCAACTGCCATCAGTAAATCGATCACAACTTTTACCAAAGCGGTCTCTGTACTATGACCAGCTCTAAATCCAGATTGGAATTTATCCAGAATATCATTTTCACTTAAAAAAGAGGTAATTTGAGAAAGAACAACCTTTTCTAAAACTTTAGATAAACATGGTAATTTAGAAATTGGGCGGAAATTATTCAGCTCTGTAGGGTCAAGGCCTGATTTTTTAAGTAAGGGGGAAACCACTGCTTGCTTAAGGCAGGGTGGAACAACACCATTAATTAAAGAGCTATTCACAATAGATAATATACAAGGACCCATAATTTCAAACAGATCCTTTAAAAAGTGAGGTCACCACTTTGAAAGCCTTGAGAAAGTCATTTAATAGAGAAAAGGCATCTGTGAGACATAATTTTTTACCTAATTTGAGTTATGTAAGATAAAATATGTTTGCACCAACCATACAGTACCTGACGTATGAACCTTACACACATACAGTAACTGGAGTTAAAAATACATGCCTAAGTGCAGGCAGCGGTGCAGACACTGGACCATTCGTATACATGCTGATTAAACAGAATGTTTTCCCCTTATAGATTTAGAGCAAATATGTCACTGTCCATAAATAGAGTTAAGCTCACAAACTGCATGACGCCAAGTCTGTAGGAACAGAAACTGTAAAAACGGGAGTAAAACAAACTATTACCACCTTAAATTAAACACAGTGTGACTCGACAGTGATCCTTACAACTTACCAAGGAACTAGTGATCCAAGGACATTGACATATTTCCAGGAATCTATTTTCTTGACATATATTTGTGCCTGATTTCAATGCCAGCAAATTACATAAAGCAGAGCCTTGATACTTTTTCTGTTAAACATCAATATACAATATAGCTAGATCTAAATCCAGAGGAACATTTGGTTTCACTTTATTTTGATGGTCCCTTTAACACATTCTATTGACTATAAGTAATGTTGCACCTACATTTCTACTGACTCTCATTAGAGTGTTAGTAGTGTATTAGTCGACTGGTAGGGTTAGGGTTAGATTAAGTTGACACGTTCTTGCAAATTTACTTATAGTCAGTTGAATATCTGTTGGGAGACCAACACAATAAGGAGTCAGTAGATATGAAGCAGACAGTCTACTAATACTCTTATGAGAGTGTGTTGACATGTAGTTGCAACATTACTTAGTGTCAACAGAATGTTCAAAAGGGACCATCAAAATAAAGTGTTACCGAACATTTATATCATTGTTATATTTTCCAGCCATAAATTCCCATTACATGTTGGCCAATAGTATGTTATTAGTTGCTGAAATAAGCACAAATGCCAGGGCATGTCAAAACATCTCAAGGGCCCCAAAATCACCTCAGACCCCAGAGGGTTAAAGCACTAAGGCATTATAGACATTATGACTTTCTGTAAACTTCTTTGAAATGACGAGTAATGTGAAGTGCTATACAAATAAACTGTTGTGCTGGTTGCATGGGATTTGCTGGTGAAATTGAAGTGATGATTAAGTTGTTTCAATATTTTGGTTGCACTTTAGTTTAGTAAACAATTCTCACTATTAACTAACTATTAACTTTTGCCTCAATAAACTCAGAGTTTGCTGTCTATTAATAGTTAGTTAGGTAGTTCTTAAGTTTAGGTATGGGGTAGGGTTAAGGGATCTAAAATATGATCATGCAGAATAAGGCATTAATATGTGCTTTATAAATACTAATAAACAGTCAATATGCTAGTAATATGCATGCTAATAAACAACTAGTTAATAGTGAGAATTGGTGCCTAAACTAAAGTGCTACCATTTTTTTTTTTTTTGTAGAAACTTAATGGTTGAAAGTCAGCTGGATAACTGTCATGACGTAGAGTTTGACTTTACCCCCAAATTCAACATACATGACACAAAACAGTAACTACAAATCCATTTTTGGGTGCCTGAATCAATTGTTTCTGCAAATTGCAGTGATCCATTTGCTTCTATTTTCTGTAGTCTTTGGCAGTCTGTAAAAAGATAGCTTGTTTTCTTATTGAACCCATTTGTGCAGTCAATTGAACAAGAGCTCTTTCCCATTTTAGAAGTGTTTCAAGCTGAACACTAATGCTGCCACTCAGTCTTTCTGCCTCTCAGTTGATGTAACCGCAGTGACGTCATGTGTACACCATCTATACAAATGTGTAATATGCCACCTGGAAAAGACATCACATCACTGCTGCTGCTGTTACAAGTCCCCATAGCAAACTG
The DNA here is from genome assembly GCF_012432095.1 of Onychostoma macrolepis. Taxonomy (NCBI): domain Eukaryota; kingdom Metazoa; phylum Chordata; class Actinopteri; order Cypriniformes; family Cyprinidae; genus Onychostoma; species Onychostoma macrolepis. Next base: position 30,757,759 of record NC_081168.1, read on the forward strand.
AGAACTGCAGAATACATCATGAATGCAAATAAATATTTCCACTTGAATATAGTGATCAATGATGATGGCTTGTTGATATACGCTGCTGTTGGTTCCCCAGCCCTGTTCCTGGAGGCACACCAACACTACACATTTTCACACTCTTCCTAATTGTTAGTAAAGACTCCAAAACTTGCAACAGATGGGTCAGAGAAGGGATAGATCCAAAATGTGTAGCTTTGGTGTGCCTCCAGGAACAGGGTTGGGTTCTATGCATCTACACTATAAGAAATGCTGGGTTAAATACAACCCAGTGCTGGGTAAATACTGGACAGAACACATGTTGGGTTGTTTTCAACCAACAGTTGGGTAAAATGTTTAACCCAGCCTTCTGGGCAGTAACCCAACCGCTGGGTCTAAACAACCCAATCGCTGGGTTTGTCCATATTTTACCTATTATACATTTGAAAATTCCGTTTTCATTTTTAAAAAACTCTCTGTCCAATTTAGCGTTTTTTCCAAAAGTTTCTCATCCACACTGAAATGTCGGAAAACGTTAAAGCCAGTGTAAAGTCAATTCTGAGAATTGTTTCTAAACATATTATATATGTTTGAAATGCATTGCTAAAACATGTTACAAAGACTATGATCTATGCAGTACTTAATTGTGGAGTTAGACCGTTAAACAGTTTTTCAACATTTCTGTTTTCAGGATTTTTTTGAGTGGGGTTAAAATCATGACTCGATGACAGCGCAGCACTGCTTGAAGTCAAACACACCTAATAACTAGAGTGGATTAGCATCAGTGCTTTGCCCACTCAGTCGCGAGTTACTGTCATTACTAGCTATGCCTTCATCACGCAAATGCATATTAGCCTGGTTGCGATAATTTACAAAATTAGGGAGTATCGGTAATTGACAGTTGAGAGAAACGGCAGCTTTCCCACGAGTGGGTGTGGTTTCAGTGGGCACGCCCTAGCGTTTGAGAGCAGAGAATGCTGTTTATTTTTTAAAGATTTTGATACCTTATTTTATTTACTTGGCTTTTTTATCATTCAAATTTGGCTGGGTGGTTAGTAACACATTTTCTGTGGTGTGACAAACTCAGAACACACATTTAATATTGCTTTACATGGACTTTAAATTCTGGGCATGTGTAAAACCTCATAAAAGCCCACTGAGATGATACAGAAGGAACAGACATATTAAATTTGCAATGCAGTTCTTCTGGCAGGATCATTTTATTTATGGAAATATCTTTTAAATTTTGTTTTTAAAAAGTTCAATTTTCCTTGACAAAAACGCTGTCTCATTGTGTACAGAAGCCCAAAACGGAGAGAAAAAGATGCATTTTCATATGGACAGGCCTTACCTGCAGAGTTGAGCTCCAACCCTAATCAAACACACCTGAACAAGTAAGTCAAGGTACTCAGAAATAATAGGAAGCCACAGGCAGGCGAGTTTGATCAGGGCTGGAGCTAAACTCTGCAGGAAAGAGGATTTCGCGGGTCTTACAGTCTTACAGGAATTAGCATGTTGTGTCTGGTTGCCATGGGTTGCAGTAATTTTAGGTTTCTTAATTAAGATGTGAATGCTTCCACCAAGATAAAATGACACCAGTGTGCCTGAAAGACAATCTTTTGTCAAAGCTAATCACGCTTACAATTGTTTAGCCCATATGAACGTGAATAGATAGCATTTCTGAAAGCATTAATGAATTCATTGTCTTCTCTTAACAAGTTCATAAAAACATAATATTCCCAATCATACCATCGTTTAGTTACTTAATAATCACAAGCAACAACCTTATTATTCCATTAAAATCCCAGAGAAACAAACTTTGAACACAAATTGCATTTTATCACAATATAAGTATTACTTAATATGCTTCATTAGTGCATTAATATTTTGTTTCTAATGGACAATTAAGCTCACTGACACTGAGGTGAAATGCATATTTCTTTATAAGCACAATGTACTTAGTTGTGTCAGCTTAAATTATCCATTTATACATGTACATTATATTTTGTTTCTCACTACTTGATTTAACTCATTAACATCTATTAATAGCTTAAGTCTAATAAATATTCTTGTTTTTATTTTGTACATGTTCCTGCCTAATATGAGAGTGTGTTGCATGCAAACCTTCTGCTTAGCATTACTTATATAACCCTATGTTAATATACATGCTGATGTGCACTGCATAGATAATCTTGTTGCTCTCCCTTGCTAAGTTCATGCTAATTCCCATTTCATTTTTTCACATGAGTTCATTCAAGCTGAGCTTAGTTACTGTTTCCTCACAGCAATGACATTGTCTTCCTGCTGCTGTGGTTACTGAACGCATTCCTTGCGCTATACACAACCTGTTAAAAATCAAACATGATTTTGATCCATGTTTATGTTGCTTCACTTAGGAACTGATGAATACAGGCTGTGCAACAGTTAGTGATTCGGAAAATGAAAAGAACGTTCACTTATCCAGGTGTTTTCTTGTGGGGGGTCAGGACCTGAAGTGGGAACCACTAACATTCCTTAAAGTATAATCTCTACTCTGAAGAAAAAAAAAAAAAAAAAAAGAAAAGGTTTCTATTTGAATATATTTTAAAATGTAATTTATTCGTGTGATTTCAAAGCTGAATTTTTAGCATCATTACTCCAGTCACATGATCCTTCAGAAATCATTCTTATATTCTGATTTGCTGCTCAAAACACATTTATTATTATTATTATTATTATTATTATGTTGAGAACAGCTGAGCAGAATCTTTTTCAGATTTCTGCCAGCAAAAGAAATGTTCAATAGAAATCTTTTGTAACATTATAAATGTCTTTATCGTCACTTTTGATCAATTTAAAGGATCCTTGCCCCTTCCCCAACTTTAAATGATTAATTAATTAATTTGAAAATATGTTCAAATAGAAAGCAGTTATTATAAATAGAAAAATATTTCACAATATTACTGCTTTTCCTGTATTTTTGATCAAATAAATGCAGGCTTGGTGAGCAGAAGAGAATTCTTTAAAAGTCTTACTGTTCAAAAATTTGACTGGGTTTTGTGTGTGTGTGTGTGTGTGTGTGTGTGTGTGTGTGTGTGTGTTTGTGTGTGTGTTTGTGAAAAGTCAGGACATAGATTTGTATAATGACAAAGGTATGACAGGTATTACAAGGTGAAGGTGACTTTTCAGGACATTGACCCATGTCCCCACTTTTCAAAATGCTTATAAATCATACAGAGTGAGGTTTTTTTGGGGAAAGTTGAGATGCACAGTCTCCTGTAAGGGGTAGGTTTAGGTGTAGGGTTGGTGTAGGACAATAGCACATACAGTAAGTACACTATAAAAACCATTACGCCTATGGGATGTCCCCACTTTCACAAATGTGTGTGTGTGTGTGTGTGAATTTCATGTTTAATTCAATGAGAAAGTGGCATTTCTTTGTAGTTGTAAAAATGGCTAGCATTTTCAAAGTGAAAATTGTTTCTACACCTTTTTTTTGTTTTTCAATGTAATAACTATTCCACATTTACCAGGCTTTTCGACAGGTGCTTGACTGAGCGGGAACCTGTTCGGAAGCCTAACAGGAACAGGAGAGTAATGCTCAGTTGCATTTCCCTTCAGCCATGAGGCCAAGTTGTCACTCATAACCACATCCAAAACAATAAATGACTGTTTTTTTTTATTCTCACTAACTGTAGCGATCGTTCACATGCGTGTCTCTAGCTCTGTGATCTTCTTCATCAGCCTGTTTATTGCCTTGCATTCATCTCATGTGATTGTGAATGATCCCTCACTGAAGGATGCAATAGCAATAGCAAGAGATCCACAGTTGGTTGATGAATGAAGAGTTTGTTGTTTCCGAGAGTAGGAGGTTTGAGACTGATGAAATTAGTGTGAAATGTGAATCACCAAGATAAAGATAGATCCATGAAGTATGAATCACAGAGGAGAAATAGCCTGATGTATTCCATAGATTCTTCACATTTAGAAAAGAATGTTTTCAGTATTGTCACAACATTTTGCACTTGAAATTAAATTAAAAGTTAATTAAAGTAGTATAGAAATTGGTGTAAATTGTGTATAGAAATTGATTAGCTGTCTACCAATACAAAATAAATATAATGTAATAGGCAAACAGAAACAGAAAGCAAACGGTATGAGATTATGTTTTTTAAGGCAAATGTAAATTCATGTTGCATTTGACTATCAATTGTATGTCTTTAAACATTTTTAAGAATTAAACAAGTTTCTTTTTTATACCAAGTACAAATTGCACATCTTGATGGCAAAGGCTATTTACATTAATCTGCTTGAGCAAGACAAAATTACAAAAGGATTTTGCTTTTGACTGAACCAAACTGAGTTTGAATTGGAGTTTGAATCCACTTTTTTCTGATCTTTTTCATTGCCCTTTTCCATCATATATCAGGTCCAATAGGCATTTATTTTGCATAAAAAAATTAAGGATGATAGTTGAAAATTGGAAATAGTGCACAACACGTATTTAATGCAAACAAACAAATGAACAAACATAATCAATCTAAGAAAATACAGTTTAATTTATATTGTATAAATTGTATCTATCACTACTGGCACTTTAGGGGTAGTTCACCCAAAAATGAAAATTAAGTCGTTTACTCAACCAGGTGTTGTTATAATGCCGTATTCTCTATATTTATTTTTTTGGACCACAGAAGATTTCAAAAGGAAAAAATAAAAAAATAAAGTGCTGCTTGCACTCATCTATATATGGCAGTGAATGGTGACAAACATCAAGCTTTTAAAAAAAGATGCAAAAGTTGTATTTTCCCCAGCAGAAATCCAGATCTTGGCCCCTGGTCTGCTGTGCATGTCTGCATCACGAGACTCCATTAGCACAGCAGCTCATGCCGATTTTCCCAGAAAAAGCATACAAAGTAATCAAAATATGACAATACACAGTCATGCACAGAAGACCAACAGCCAAAGTCAGGATTGGTGTTAAATAAATTTTGGTTTGTTTGCACCAAACCCTTTCGTATACCCCCAGAACACCTGGAATATATGGCACGTGTCACAAAGAATCATTCAGTGATAATTTTGTATATTTTTAAAGATTGATGCTGGTCGCTATTCACTGCCATTTTATGGGCGAGCACGGGAAGTGTATGTTTTTAACATTTGTCCTTTCGTGGTTTGAAAAAGAAAGAAGGGCAGACGGTGTTAGAATAACATCAGGGTGAGTAAATGATGACTGAATTTTTTTTGGGGTAAACTATCCCTTTAACTCTATTTGTACTTAATGCAAATAGCCTCTGGCAAATTATAATAATACAATAACAAGCATATTTTATTTACTATGCTTTATTTTATACTAAAAACTAGTTTTTGTCCATTAGTAACCAAACCCCACAGATGTAATGATGGATGCAGTCTCATACTTGAATTTTCCTCGAGTACTAGCTCACTTAATCACTTCATGTTTCAAGTTATTTCAAGCTTGTTTCAATCCAGCCATGACCAAAAGTAAATAGATTTTATTTACTCCATCCATTTCCACTGCACATAAATATATCTGTTATTGACAGATGTGCAGCGTTGTGGAAACTCTTGCTCGTCTCACATGACTTTCTCCTGTATTTTGCACAGCATGCTTCGCTGAAATTCACTCCCGTGTCTTTTTCTTTTGTGTCTGTGAGAGCCATAGGCAAGACCACCTACAGTATTGATCTGAGATCATTAAGTGTTAGTAATAACGTTCTATATATATATATATATATACTCTGGGATTGAGCATGGCAGGGGTAGCTGATAATAGGCAGCTCTGACAAATTACTCACATGGCCTCCCACACGAAGCTCTGATACGCCAGAATCCTCCCCACTGCCCTAACTAGGTTAAGTTTTCTCTTTATCTTTCACACTATTGCTGATGTGCCAATGATTGTCTTGTCAACTCGCTGTGCTTCTGTAGTATAAGCCCTGGAGAAATGCACAGCGCTTCTGCAGCTATAGAAAACCTTTATGTAATAATCACTGGGGTGCTTTGTAAAAATCTCTAAACTATGAGAAAGAGGTAATTACTACTATACAGATAGACATACAGTATGCTGGGCAAGGTCTTGTGAAGAGAAGCACACCTCCATCTGTATTCTTGTCTTGTCAAGTAGATGCATTCATTTTTTAATGAGTGGAAGCACGCAAAGCTAAGATTGCAGATCTACATGTAGAAAAAGAAACAATCTAAGCAAGACTATAAAACTGTTTTATTTTATTTTATTTTAGACACTTTACTTTTGATTATTTATTCATTGCAAAATTATCAAATTAATTGCAATTGCAAAATATGGGATGAATAAATGATGACAAAATAATAATTTTCACTTGAACTACCCCATTAATCTAAACTGAAGATTACACTTTTTAGCTTTAGATTGTTGGCTATACTTCTCTGTTAGTAGTTGTTATTTAAAGTGGCCTTCTGTTAGCAGATTTTTAACATTCTTTTAAAGAGATGTAATTTATCCTCACCACCAGGGGATACATTTTGAATGCGAAACCCTTAAGCAACATTAATATATATCAATAAAAAAATTATAATTATATATATATATATATATATATATATATATATTCTGCAATGTAATTACCAGTCCAGCTCAATATAAATACCCTATCATGGTGAGCATTGATAGATGCTCTCAAACTTCAGCTTGGGCATCTTGGGTCCTCGACAGCGCTCTGCAAAAGATCAAGTGGTTTTGAATTCCCCACTATCTGTGCAGAGATAAATGCGGTAATGAAATGCTGGGACAGTGCTTTCTGAGGGTGGGGTTAGAGTGCCTTGCGCCACACGCTCATTAGTGTGTGTGTGTGTGTGCACAGAAAGAGACTAAAACCCCTGCAAGCCAGCCTGCTCAGCGTGCCAGATAATTGCACACTGGCGGCCCAGGCACTTGATATTCTCAACACACGGGCAGAAAACACACAGCTGAAAAGAACATCCATCACCCTTGGTGCAACATTAAGTCAGACAGTCGGTGAGACCGCCTGGACCATGCCAAGACTCCAGCCGAGAGGAAACCAGTGTGTTGTGCTATAGCTTATTAGATGGACAGGAGATGCTCATATAAATAATATAGTGAGACAATGCATTGCTCGTGTGCAGAGATGCTCGAGTAGATCACCTGGCTTTGGGTTTGCTCTTCTGTTAACAACATCCAATGAGTTCAAAGGACTAGTTCACACAAAAATGACAGTTCTGTTCATGTTTATTCACCCTTGTATCATTGCAAAGCTGTATGACTTTCTTGCTCTGAACACAATTTTTTTTTTTTCTGAAGAATGTATGAGCAGCTCTTTTCCATGCAAATACAATGAACAGAGACATTGACTTTCAAGGATGCAAGAGCACGGCTCTGACAGTATTTGTCTTGCATTTCTTACATTTCTACATTGACACAAGATAACCTTAAATAAATTTGAATAGCAGAGAATTCAAATAAGTTATGTTTTCACAAATGATTGAATGTTTCATGTGCCATAAACATACAAGACATACAGTGTTTTAGTATATCAAGTCAACTCATCTTTATTTATATGAACTTTATACAGTACAGATAGTTTCAAGCAGCTTTAGAGTTATAGACAAGGAAATAGTCATTCAATGATGCAAAAAAAATAAATGAATAAATTTCAAATTCGTTTGTAAAGCAGCTCTAAAAAGACAATAGTAAACAGAATGTCTTGTCTGTACTGTACAAAAGTGAATAAAAACAATCGCTTTATTCCAAAACTAATGAGCTTCCTACCTGTAGCATTTAAGATATAATAAACATTACATGCATCTTTCAATCCCAGTAAGAAATTGCAATGAATCTGCCTAAAAATTTTGAAAAGCACTGAAAAGCACAAATAGTTCAGTCTAATTAAAATGGACTTCTTCACATATTTTCTGTTACAAAACCCACATTGTTAGCTTAATTCCAGCTGGAACAGCTGTTTGTTGTCTGTTTGTTAGTTAACTCTCTTATATGCTTCATGTAAGCAGCACTATTTGTGAGTCTTGCTTGAGTGACTTGCTCCATAAAGCTGCCTTATATGGTACTTTCTTATGAAGACAAAAGACAGTGGAGTATCTTACTGGGTTTTGTAACAGTGTCAGAATCAACCTGTGTGCAGGTACGTGATGATTGGTGTAGGGTTAGGGTTAGATTGAATGTCAGCTATAATGTTTTCAGGTCGAGTTTTCCTGTTTTTATTAGGCAGTTATTGATGAAAGCCATGGCCTGAAGCAAGAAACTGCTTCTGTGCCTTGTTGTTTTTGTTTTAATGATTTAGATTGTTTTTTTTTCCAAGATTGTTTTTTGTAGAGGTACTGACCAAGTTACTATGGATATAATGATTTTGCATCGAATGATCTTGCCTCCTTATTTTCTGAGCAATCTGGTACAGATGCAGTAAAGTTTGCAGTGTAGAATGGGTCATCAAATCTTGAGGCATCAGATTTTTAAGGCAACATCAAACTGTTCGAAATCCATTATTTGACATACAGGTGCATCTCAATAAATTAGAATGTTGTGGAAAAGTTCATTTATTTCAGTAATTCAACTCAAATTGTGAAACTCGTGTATTAAATACATTTAATGCACACAGACTGAAGTAGTTTAAGTCTTTGGTTCTTTTATCTGTGATGATTTTGGCTCACATTTAACAGCATCTTTAAAAAGCTGGTCAGCAGAAGGAAGCATGAAGTGCTCCAACATTTCTTGGTAAACGGGTGCAGTGACTTTGATTTTCAAGAAACACAATGGATCAACACCAGCAGATGACATTGCACCCCAAATCATCACAGACTGTGGAAACTTAACACTGGACTTCAAGCAACTTGGGCTATGAGCTTCTCCACCCTTCCTCCAAATGGTTTCCAAATGAAATACAAAACTTGCTCTCATCTGAAAAGAGGGCTTTGGACCACTGGGCAACAGTCCAGTTCTTCTTCTCCTTAGCCCAGGTAAGACGCCTCTGATGTTGTCTGTGGTTCAGGAGTGGCTTAACAAGAGGAATACGACAACTGTAGCCAAATTCCTCGACACGTCTGTGTGTGGTGGCTCTTGATGCCTTGACCCCAGCCTCAGTCCATTCCTTGTGAAGTTCACCCAAATTCTTGAATGGATTTTGCTTGACAATCATCATAAGGCTGCGGTTCTCTCGGTTGGTTGTGCATCTTTTTCTTCCACACTTTTTCCTTCCACTCAACTTTCTGTTAACATGCTTGGATACAGCACTCTGTGAACAGCCAGCTTCTTTGGCAATGAATGTTTGTGGCTTACCCTCCTTGTGAAGGGTGTCAATGATTGTCTTCTGGACAACTGTCAGATCAGCAGTCTTCCCCATGATTGTGTAGCCTAGTGAACCAAACTGAGAGACCATTTTGAAGGCTCAGGAAACCTTTGCAGGTGTTTTGAGTTGATTAGCTGATTGGCATGTCACCATATTCTAATTTGTTGAGATAGTGAATTGGTGGGTTTTTGTTAAATGTGAACCAAAATCATCACAATTAAAAGAACCAAAGACTTAAACTACTTCAGTCTGTGTGCATTGAATTTATTTAATACACGAGTTTCACAATTTGAGTTGAATTACTGAAATAAATGAACTTTTCCATGACATTCTAATTTATTGAGATGCACCTGTATTTCTGAGTGCTTTCAAAGAAAAAAACATTGATTTTATCCATTGAATCGTGAAAAGTGGCCCTATGTTAGAAAGTCAGTGGGGCTGGAGTAAGTTAGGGATGATTTTAGGTTAATTGGGTCATCTGTTCAAGTTAACCTGAATTTAGCCTATTTTACCCTATTATCACACATTATTATATTTTGAAGAAAAATTGCAACCCTTTTTATATATATTGGATTGAGATGCACCGATGAATCATGCACAATAAGATCAGGAATGCGCATTAAGACAGTAAATGGAGAGAATTTTGATTCATGTTGACTTGCAGAAGAGTAGCGTCTGCTGAGCACCTTATACAACGCAGTGAGTGTTTGAGCGAGCGAGTGTTCTCCTCCCACCTGATGGTGTATAAATCACAGTTCCCAGAAATGTCACACTTACAGTCTGGCCAGGACTTGCAGACTTGTGTTCACAGTCCCTTCTCCACTCTACAGCCACTAAGTCATTTGAACATTGAGATTCCTGCAAAAATAAATATGTTTGTTTTGTAATTTATAATTAGAAGTATGCTCTAATCAAAGATTATCATTTATAATGAATAAGAATTGTCTCTTCATTTGCTTACCCTCATGCCATCCCAGATTTATATAGACTTGCTTTCTTCATATGAACACAAAAGGAGATTTTTAGAAAATAATCCAGTCCACATAATACAAGTTCAAAGTTGATGCTTCAAAAATTCAAAATAATGACGATGGTAATCCATATGACCCCAGCTGATTAATCAACGTTATTTTGCAACCCAGCACTGGGTAAACATTGGACAGAACACATGCTGGGTTATTTTGACCCAGCTGGTTGGGTTAAACGTTTTTACACACCATGCTGGGTTGTTTTATTTAAGTCATCTATTGTTTAAAAATTATTATATTGCTGGCTTAAAATGGGCTGGAAATTAAAAGAGAGATGGCATGACTGACTCCAAAACCTGCCCAAAAACAAACAGTACTGAGATTAGAGAATGTTATGTTATGCAAGGCAAAGGCGTTTCCAGCGCGAAACGACGACAGCCACTGATCTCGTCCTTATGTTGCGTAAAATAATATTAAAGACTTTATAAATCAAATAAAATGTATACAAACCTTTATTTCCCTGAAAGAGTGCACCAAATCGTTGGCAGCGGCGCTGAGAACCGCTCTCTCATGTGGACTTAAAAAGCCTGTGCTCTCAGCAGCTGTGTTGTTGAGAAGTTTCACCGGAGACAAGCTCAACCCAGCGCCAGCGGTTAGGTAGAAAAAAATAACCCAGCATTTTTTAGAGTGTACCAAGCACATTCCCACATGCACTTTTAAAATGGATTTTCCAACATAGTAACAGGGTAGGAAATTATATGTTTGAATTATTTTGCTATACTCATGTTTATTTATTTATCTATTTTACTTATTTATTTATGTTTTAAGTTGCATTGCTCTCAGGAACAGGGCAAATATGGCAACCTCCATATGTAACATTCACCCCTGTGTTCACATAATTTTGATTCTCTTAACTGTTGTGATTTTCTTATTTAAAATTTGAGAGTTTTACATTGTATCCAGTATACTATAACACATATAAAGGGACATGAATATACACTTCACAACAGGAATGACAGAACATATTAAACACCTCATTACTGTTTCTTATGAGACCACTTGGCATGAAGTCTCCTCTACAAACCTGACAGTTTTAACAAGGCATCGTTGGAGGTGCAGTCTGGATTGATAGCGAGCCAGTGAAGAGGTGTTTTCCCAATCCACATATATTGTTTCCTGTCAGTAAGGAAAAGACTGAAACCTCCCCGGACTCTCTTGCTAATGACTTCAACTTTGACTCACTTTGTCACTTCACAGCTCAATCAGTGTGTAAACAGTATTCTCCCATTGTTAGTCAAAGCATGGACTGCTGCCAGTCATGAGGCTGAGCCGCAGACAGCGGGAAGCTCCGTATATCATGAAAGCTCACTGAGGAGCAGAAAAAAATGACACATCCAGGCGATCACAGGACGTCACAGGCTGCAGCTTACGTTATCACGAGGTCCGTGAGCATTAGTATGACTCCCAGTCTGAGAGCTTTTGCTGAAGGAAATTTTCCACTCACATCTGCCAGTGCTGCACATTTCCATCGCTCACATCTCGATCCACCCTCAGCACTTGCAGCGTCTCATTCTTCATTTCCAACTGCCGCCCACATGCAGCCGAATAGCCCTCCTCTTCTGTTTGTTCCAGATAAAACCTTCATTCGCTTTGGCAAATGCACAGTCCATCATGCTAATGTGCTTCTGGAAGCATTTGTTGTCTGAAAAGTCATTGCCAATCAACTCTTAATGGCAGTTTTGTTAGTAAGTTTGGATTTTGCGCTATTCGTTGTTTCAGTCATCTTGACTAGTCCTTTGGACCACAGCATAAAGAGATGAATAGGTTACACACTCTGTATTGTTGGATCAGTTATTGTATTGTTGGAGATTTCATGTCCAGTGTGAATGTCTGTCTGTCCAGCAGGGCTGATATAATTGGGCAATTATTGATGAAAGACGCTGCCTAAAGCAAGAAACTGTCTGCTTGGTTTTGTTATAATGGTTTGTATGTCTCATTCCGGGGTTATGTTCTGGAGAAATCTTGACTTCAAGGATCTCTAATGATCTTAGACTTTGTGTAGACAGTCAGATCTTGTCTGTATTTATTTGAAGTCAGCATAGATTATTACTCATAAAAATGTAAGTCATAAAAATAGCTTTGCAGGTATAAATTGATGTATATTGGCGGGTTCTGTGGTTGTTGATTTTTTTACTTGAATAAAACCTGTCTTGATGTTAGGCAACCATTTTTAGGTTACCATTTTTCAGTGCATTTTATATGGCTTGTTTAGGCCTATCGTGGATTAATCTATATGCCACTAAAACCGCCTGCAAGTCCCTGTCTTAATGAGTGATTAATTAGATCATTCATTCAGAAGATTCATTCAAAACAGCTGAGTCATTTAGACATTAACCAAGTCTTTATGAATCACTGATTCAAATGATTAATTCAAAAATAGATTAATTCAGGAATTAAACATTGCAGTGTTGCTCTGAGACGCACAAATGTTCTGATCCGACTTTGTTTGGAACTGTTTTCATTGACGAAACAGAAAAATTGTCAACATTATTGTGTCTAAAATGTAATTCACTCAGTATTAACTTCATGCTTGTTGAGCTGTTGTATTAAATTAATATCAGATTTGCGATCACACTTATGAGCTGATAGGATTCTTCATGCAGTGAATGCTTTTGGACTCTCAGGACTTTTTTATATTGTTACTTGTGTAACAATATACACTACTGTTCAAATGTTTGGGGTCAGTAAAATTTTTTCAGCACTTTTTTTTTTTTTTTTGAGAGAGAGAGAGAAATTAATAGTTTTATTTAGCAATTGATTTACAAATAATATTGAAGACTTATATTGTTAGAAAATATATATGTTTTGAATAAACAATGTTCTTTTTAACTTTTTATTCATTAAAGGATACTTTATCACAGGTTCACAAGTTCCAAAAAAATAAAAATAAAAAATACGCAGCTGTTTTACCAGGAATAAGCAGAATCATGTGACATTGAAGACTGGAGCAATGATGCTGAAAATTCAGCTTTGCATCACATAAATGAATTATATTTAAAGTATATTAACAATATAAAATCATTATTTTGCATTGTAACAATGTTTCACAATATGATTTTCTTTTTTTTTCATATATTTGATCAAATAAATGCAGCCTTGATGAGCATAATAGACTTTAAATAAAAACATTAAAAAATATTTTAAAAATCCCACATTTTTGAACAGCAGTATATCATTTTGGTGTATTTTATCTATTATAAATTGACTTAATGGTAAAAAGTGGACATTTATCAGTGTCGTTTTTTTTTTTTTCAACTGTCCTATTATTTTTTACTTAGACCACGAAATGAATATCCAGAATTGATCTATTCAAATAAATATTGTATTGAGCATTAATAACAGACCTGTGTGGTTTGTAGACGCAGGACAGCCTGACACTTTTTCTTATTGTGCTGGAAAAATCCTTAAATCCTGTTATATTCATAAAAGAGGCTGCATAACCTCTAATCTTTCTATTCCACTTGCAAAGATGCTCTGTCAGGGGTTGGTGAATATTCTTATACATCATGTATGCTGTGCTGTTCCCAGCTGCTGCCAGCAATTTATTTTAAACGCTAAAATCCATTTGACCCTGAGATAAACATTTCACGATTGCTTTTTCACTGCTTTATGAAACACAATGGCTGCGTATCACCCAGTACCTCTGCAGACATAATAATCTTCCCTCTGGACAGGGATTGCTTTACTCTTCTGGACCCATTGCAGTCGCACTAACAGATGGATCATTTCTTCTCTAGAAAGACATTGTCCATCTGGTTGGGTCCTATTGTTTTGGTGACCAAACATTTTGTATGCATCCCTTCTCAAAAGCACCTGATTCAACTCATCAGTTAGTTAATAGAGACTCTAAGACTTGAAATAGGTGTCAGACAAGTGAGAAATACAAAACATGTGCTGAAATGCATGGCACATAAAAACATCAGCATCTCTGCTCATTTAACTTAAACTAAAATATGGAGTATATTTCTTCCCAAGCCTAAAATCCTTCCATTATTCACAATCCACCCATTATTAAAAATCACATCCTGCAATAACCTTCTCCAGTAAAACGCTAATTAATATGTTGAGTCACTAGCTTTTGTATTGGAAGGCAGCGTCGAGTCTAGGCTTCTGTGAATGGTGCTTTTAAGGATAAATATCACTGTTTTTGTTGCCTCTTCAGTCTTCTGTCTATCAGTGTCACAATACAGCTGTAACGCTTTGAGCTGAATAAGACGGCTTTGATGAATGAATAATGCATATGTACATAGGGTTAATTAAATAGGAGCCTTTCATTGCTGTGATATAACCTGCATTGAGATGACTGTAGCACACAACCATGATTCGGCATTCTTAAATCCCAGGTTATATAACCTGCAAGCAAATAAACTAGAAAATTAACCAGGACTGCACAATTAATCAGAAAAAAAATAATCAAGATTATAATTAACTAATCATAAAAAATGTTCATCACGTGAATCTTTCCATTGAGGTCTACAGTCAAAGGTTTCTATCTACATCTCCGCTATGAAAATGCATTTAGTCATTTAGCTTCTACATTAACGAGGAAGATCACGAGTAATTGTTCACACTAGCCAAGATCAAGTGTGCCAAAAACAAGCATCAAGAGTAAGCTAGAGCACAGAAATAAAAGTGCAGGAAAGCAAAGATGTTTTTTTTTGTTTGTTTTTTTTTTAACAGAAATGTATAAGTAACTTTGGTCTCTCTTTATTAGGTGTCTTTAACTTACATTTACTTTCATTCATTGCCAGACCCTTTTATCCAAAGCTACTTACATTGCATTCAAGGTTTACATTTGATCAGTTCTTGCTTTCCCTGGGAATTGAACCCATGAGCTTGGTGTTGCGAGCACCATGCTCAGCTCTTTGATATATAGGAATACATTCACTGCTGTGTTTACGAGAACAGTTTGGTATTTTTGTGTTGTACTGCAAAACGGAACATGGATTGATTAAAGGCCAGGGTCAACGGTGTAATTATAGATGTAATTACAGACATGAATTGCACATGTAATTGCATGCAGGTAATTTGTAAATATTCATACACAGGTGTGTGTTTTCTATTTCAGAACAAAAGCAAAAAGTACTATCGCTACTCTAATTCATTTTATGGATGTCACATCTATCTGTCACTGTTTTTATGTTGTTTGTCTTGATTTACTAATGTATTAAACAATAAAGTAAATCAGAAACCAAGTTCTTAGCTTATTTTGATTGTGTACATGAAAAATATGGCATACAACAGCAACACCCGGAAAATGTCTTAAAGTAAAATGATACCGCACATGATTTGAAGTATCATTCATGTCCATAACACAAACAATGCATGATAAGCTATGCACTGAAACATGATATTATGGTTAGGTTACACACTGAAGCAGGGCTGCTGCTGGCCAAATGGGTGCCCTAAGCAGGATTGTATTGTTGTGCCCCCCTCCCTCAAATATTATGGAAGCAAAAACAAAAAAAAAAAAGAAACACCTACTATAGGGGTCAAAATAGAACTTTAAGTAAGGAATAATTGATGTCGGGCTGTTGAATTCTTAGAAAATAATGCACACCCGAGGTGGTAATATGGCAAATTTATTTGTTTGTCGTTGTGGGTTTTGGATATTTTGCTGTTTAAGGACCTCTGAAATAACTAAAATCATTTGTCTAAGTGATATGGTCATGTAATGTGGTCAAGAGCTGCCTGGAACTATGTTCGCTGTGCGTTTCCCTGAAAATAATTGCACACCTTAGAACATTCGTCAGCCAATCAGATTCAAGCATTCAACGGCCCCGTAGTATAATAAAATAGTAGTATAATAAAATCTAGACAGCTACATATGGCTATTATTTTATTAATACAGTTGTCTGATTGATTTTATAGTCTCAAGCATTCAGAAATCACGCAAAAGAAAATTAAGCAGTTTTACTACGATAAAACCATGGTTAATTTTTGTAAGGGTTGCAATGTCCACATGTTTTTTGTTGTTGAAGTAATTATAAGACTGTGTCATCTATAGCAAAAAGGTGGACAAAAATTAAAGATTAAGTGGATATTTGAATTAAATGTCAATGTTTGGCCTTTGGCTCTCTTTGCAGGCATTTGTAATAACATGTAATGTTGAAAAAAAAAACAATAGACACCATCACAAAATGTGTAATGGTTTTACTGGTTATAATGGGACTTGTATTGGTTTTAATGGAAACTGTAATGGACCCTGTTGGTCTCTACTGGTAATTGGTCACCTTCTATTAGTGGTTAAAACTAAACCCAAAATACACTACAGAAAACCATTTTTAATGGTTTTAATGGTTAAAAGTTGATGGTTATTTAATGTTTGTAATGGTATTTGTGATTCATTTGTGATGGTATTAGAATTTTCTGTGATGGTTCTATTGTTTGTTTGTTTTCAGCAGGGTTGCCTCATTGTTTTTTTCTAATGCATTTTAAGTCATTTTAAAGGCTGTTGTTGGCTTAGGTTTGTTTTTATAACCACAAAAAATATTATTTTAATAATTCTTTGTAAATTTTTATTTGAAGTGACAAAACCATGGTTAACTTGCAGTTACCATGGCTACAAGAACCATGTTTTTTTTGGGGGCATTAGGTGCGAGCGGTCGTGGGTGCAGATGAGGAAATGGCGCGTCACGTTTTTTGTTTGCTTTGTTTTTTTGGAGCAACTGCGATGGTACCCCCACATCTGGGCGTGACTCAATGAACTGTAAATATTGACCCAAGGTACTGCTTCACTTTCTTTTGAAGCCATTTTGTCGGCCTTTGCAGCCGTACTTTGAAACTCACAAACTGAAAGAGAAATGGGCACATGCCAGTAGAGCTCTTCTTGAG
Source organism: Onychostoma macrolepis (assembly GCF_012432095.1). Taxonomy (NCBI): domain Eukaryota; kingdom Metazoa; phylum Chordata; class Actinopteri; order Cypriniformes; family Cyprinidae; genus Onychostoma; species Onychostoma macrolepis. Next base: position 30,774,920 of record NC_081168.1, read on the forward strand.
CTCCCATTGAAAATCTATTCGGAAAGGATAAATAGTAGACAGTGGAAATAATTCAGTTATACAATTTGAAGTGGGACTATTCGTTTCCAAGCACCAGATGGGCCTCAAATGTTGCTTTTAGACAGCTGAATCATGACCTTTTGTGGTAAGCATGGCCTCATCCGCTGTACCAGTGAGCAGACAGCTCTCAGTTGGGTTAAAAACGGCATCAGCAGGGGTAAATTATATAGCAGATTAAAGAGAAATGACTGCTAATGGCCAGTAAACGAAACCGTACACACAGGACTCTTAACCCTAAAGTGCTACATTATTCAGGAATTCATTAATAACTCATGACATTCTGTAGAAAACATGTTTTACGCTAAGCTTGTTACATTCAAAATGCATGGGACTGAACGCTGTAATAATCGCAAAAACAGCTTTAATTTTACATATTATCATACCAGATCACATTACATACAGTCAATATTATTTTTCTTACTGAAAAAAGAAAAGATGCGATGCAGTGGCCAAAAATATGCACATTGACCAATATCGAGTTATATAGTATATATATGTATATATACTGTATATAGTTTCTCAATAAATTCTGACCATGCTTTAATTGTTCTTGGTTTAGCTCTGTTAATCCTTGCTGTTGGATGTTCTAAACATGTATTTTTTTTTAATTCTATGAGCCACATTTTTGTCAGCCGGGAATGTGGGTTCATGCCAGATTTTAAAGATTAGCTTCTTGGCTGCAGTTAGTGCGGTGTGAAATACTCTCCGCAGGTAAGCGTTCAAATTAAGATCAGAATCATCGTTCAACAAACAAATATTGGGATGTTTATCAATAACCCTATCACGAAATTCTGCAAGAATTAGAAAAACCACGTTGACCAATATTTAAACAATAGTGCAGATAAATGCGAGAACATGAGACTTGAACACTAACTGGTCTTTACTTTTTACTTTGACGTCACTGATTTTATTGAGCAGGATTCATCAGTGCATGTTAATTCAAAGAAAATCAGAACAAACCAAGACATTAAAAATTATCATGCATTAGTATGAGTAAGAGATCAGGTTTTTGTCCTTGGTGACAATTTTAATGGCAAAAAAAATAACATTTTTTTCCAGTCAGATGCAGACACAGGAAGACATGTACTGCTTTCAAATGACAGAATCCGTCAGTTTTTGGGCCGTCTGAATGCTAAAATCTTCTCAGCCCAGACTCTGGGAGGAAGACTATGAGAGCGGTGAAGATGACGTGTGTGGTCTGTGTTACGGCAGGTTGAGTGTAGCCATCATCTGTTGCGGTCATATACCTCACTTTTCATCAGCTCACATCTGCTGTATCCATGGCAACACTTCAGCTAGTCATGCCCTTGGGATGCATTTCTTGACAGTATTACTCTGTCTTCATTGCTGAAAAGGTTGGCCTAATGCTGAAGCATTGTTTTGTATGCATGTGTCCTCTCTTCTAGGTCTTTTGTTTTGTGTATCCTCCTCTGATAGGGATTTATTTGATTTAAATCTAACTGATAATGACAGCAGCTCTTTTGGGTCGTCTCACTAATGTCATTACAGTATTGTACACCCAAATTAGAACTGATGTTCTCTAAATTAGAGTTATTTACCGGAATACTGTATCAGTCAACTGAAATCTGTCAGTAAACAAGTGTCTGTACTCTCCAGTAATTTGGCAACCTATGTTATGTAAATCAGAGATCTGAACAATGACTTGAGCAATGAGCTTATACCAAAATATCCAATAAAAAGTCTGCATTAGTATTTGTGCTGTTTAAAATACAGGAAGACAAAAAGGTGTTAGAAATGGTGAAAAACTAAACTGATTTTTAGGAATTTTATGAGCAACGCCAGAGGCAAAATGAATACATACTTTCAGTTGAACATAACTGAAACTGAAATGAAAAAAAAAAAACTCATTATGAACGCGTAACCTTTAAGCAATAACATCTTCCTTTGCCAGGTTTCTAGACCAAATAAGATTTTTATGCAAATTGATAAGCACACCTAGCATGAAATGCTTTAAATATTTAGTACTAAAGCAAGCATCGTTATTACTATTGTTCATACTTGAGTGTTAAAATGAACTCGTGAATCATTGCTGGGACTGTGTTGGTGATGCTGGCCTGAGGATGCTGCAGTGTGCTTCTCCATCTTCATACTGGCCAGAGGTTTGCACAGGCATTCACATGCATCGTGGCATTCACCTGATGGAAAGTAAACCCTCGTGACACATCCCGTCCCGTCCCGAGCGCAGCTCACCTCCAGCGCATGAGTCATCGTGCTGGGTGATGTTAAGGTTACCGCTGCCTCAAATACAGATTTCCACAGCTGCCTAAAGTGTTTTAAACATACAGCAGGAAGAAAGTGCTAGAAAGAGTCTGGGGTGAATAAACAAGCTGCTGTAGCCATGACCTTCAGAAACTGCCGGGAGGAACTTGATGACTGAAGATTGTCACTTTGTTGTGACACATTCACAGCCAGACGTCAGCAGCCTCTGCTCTGCAATATTACCATTCGTACTAAGACCTCTCCGTTTTTCTTTTCTTTGTCTCACTTTGTCTCTTTCATTCTGACTCTTGGCAAATCCACAGCACAGAATAAAAAAAGAGTCTTGGTTGAAATCTATTATTTCACCCTCCATCAACATGGCCATGCGTGATTCACACTGGTTCTAAGAGTTTTAAGTGCTTTTGGCATGATGCATCTCAGAATATTCCACAAGGGCTCTGTTTACCATTCAAGTCTTTTATATAACGCATGGCTTTAAGAGAGAAACTAGTGATATGCAATAAGTTATTATTTATTTTTAAATTTGTTATTAAAGAAGTTAATTAAATTTGCAGTATGAATTGATGTAAACTCTGGAAATTACATATCATAGACATATGAAATCTACGCTACATTCACATTTAGTCATTTAGCAGATGCTTTTATCCAAAGAGACTTACAAATGAGGACAATAGAAGCGATCAAAATCAACAACAATTCCAAAAAATGTTCCCTTTTACAGGTTCATTCGATGCTACATCACTAACTGATGCTTTGGAAATGCTGCAGTTGCATGCTACTGGATAACTGTGAGTTTATCAGCGTGCACTTCCCAAATTAACCAGAAGTCAAGTCCACATTCAAATCAGATAAAACCTGATAAAAGTCTTCCAAACATCTACTAATGTGGGGAGCACAGACAAATTTGGCAGGAGATGTCTGCCAAAAGGACAAAGAGAGGTGTCAGGTGCAAAAGCGGGCTTTGGTTGATCAGACCTTCCAGGGTGGGGAGCTGAAGTTACTGAGCTGCAGGGCAACCCATTCCTCAGGATGAGCGGTCGGATTTAACAAAAAGGCTAATCTGTAGCGGTTCAACATCTGCTCAGGGATGGCCTTCCTGTGCAACAGATGAGGAGGACTTAATCACTGTCCCCTCAGGGTGCATATGTGCCATCAGTGAGGCAGAAGACCTCAACTTTTCTGGGGGGAATAAGTTGTTCTTTTGCAGTATAGATCTTATCAACTTATGTTCTGGTTCCATATTCACTATTGCACCAATCTCATTGGCCGCTGGCATCTCTGAATAACCCTGCCGTAATGCTGGTGAAGTCAAAAGTAGCATGATTAGTGACATGCTGAGATTGGCTGCTTCCAGGATCTTGAGATCTCCTAATGGAGGTATTGAAAGCACAGCGGAGCCTGCAAAATCTACACTCTGGGCTGTATTGGACCACAGGGGTGGACTTAACCAGTAAGCAAGGTAAGCAGCCGCTTAGGGCCCCGGGGAATCAGTTGGCCCCATCTGATATTGCAGAAACATATTTGCAGCGTTGAACAATGTTGCCAATCACAGACATATCTGTTAATTTTCATGAACGCAACCAGAAGTGTTTAAGTTAGAATCCACTCACCGCTCAAAATGCAGAGTTCGCTGAGTTCTGCAAGCTTGGGAATCCTCTCATTATAACAAAGTGTAGATATGATGTAAATAAGAGATTCATTGTGCAGTGTAGAGAGCTTATTAACAGAATGTTGTGAGATCGCAATGAACTGAATTGAGTGACAACTTTTAGTGATTAAATGAGGAAGCGTTCCTTGCACGCATTATAGGCTGTATATTAGTCTGTCTCAGAACATAGATATTCACCTCAGTAAAGAAAGTATTGTGTTTCAAGTCATAATTTTTATTTGTCTTGATGTTTCAAAATGACTCTAGTGTGATTTTCTTGTGTGATTTTCCTTGGCACGCCGGTGCGAACTGGTGCCGGTGCACTCGTATGAAATGCACGTATAAATGCACTCGCATAAATTCACGAATGCGATGACTGGAGATTTTTGCTTCATAATAGATTACATTTTTGATTTGTTTTTCGGCAAACCCTACCGTAAGCCTTCAGAACAATTGGACTATGGAATGAGTTGCATGGGATAATTTCATGTTTGTAAAAAGATTGAAAAAGTTTACAGCTTATTAAATGGACAAGTGCAAGCATTTTTTTTATCTTCTTTCGTGATCCGAAAAAAAAAAAAAAAGGTAGCCTAATATGGCTTTAGAACAGAATCAGGTTGACTACTGGTTGTGAAGCAATAAATAAACAATGAGAACGAGCGAGAAAATAAGGGTTAGGCGTAAAAGAGCACATAGTTATTGTGTTGGGGCCCCATAACTGGAATTTCCATAGGGCCCCCAAATCACCAAGTCCGCCCCGCCTCCTCAGAGTCTGATGCGCACTGGACTCTGGCATAAACTCTCCCGTGTGAATTCATCCAGAGACATGCAGTGCATGTGGTCCAGTGACAGAGAGAGGGAGAGAAAGGGAAAAGTCTGTCTGCTCCCCTTTCTTCCTTTGCCTCCAGCTCAACATCGGATCCCCAGGACCCTACTTCATGTGTCACTTTGGCTACTGCAGAACCATAGCAATTTACCTCCTTCCATTGAAAAGAAGCAAGCCGAGAGCTTTCGTCCTGAAATGATCAGAGTGCATGCAGTTGGAGGTGCCATCATGCTGCACACCCAAACACTCAACACACCTCTCATGCGAGTCCTCACTCATAAAAATAATAAGATGGCAGCAAACACTTCCCGAACGACATTGTGTTCCCCCCTGAGGAAGTACAATATCTACTTCATGATGGTTACTGAAACATGATAGCAGGTTTGATAAACCGCTTCTTAAAGAAGAGAAATCTGAAAATTGATGGTGCCGGCACGTACTTTTGAGGCGCTGATGATGACGTGTCTCAGAGGACAGCATTAGAGCCATCATCCAGTGGATTGCCATGTTTTTAATCGAGATTCAGAAAATTATCATTCCTGGAGGTTGCTCCCATAGCATCCACTGTAGAACAGATGTAGTATGGAGTCAACTTATGACAGGGAGCATATTCTTACTCAAAATATTATTCCCAGGCTAACAAGCACTCATTCTGACATCAGAAACCTAGTGATGAAGACTGGACCAGAATTTGTCAAAATTGTACTCCAAGAAATTTTGGAGTACGACTTATTCAATTTGTAAATATTAAATCACTTTTATTGGACTCCCAGCAGCTGAATGTTAGCAATGTGAGAAAGAAAATCTGATACATGCTCTGTGAATTTTGTTCTATGGTTCATGATTATATCAGTATGCTGCTTTTCATTTTGCCCAAGTATTTATGTCTTAGGGGAACCATCTTTTTCACTTAGCGAATGGATCCAAATATGTGGGAAGATAAATTATTATTATGAGAGACTGGCGGTCAGTGGGGGCGCCATCGAGAAAGGATTATAGAAATAGGGAAAGTGGTAGAATATGAAAAAAAAAAAAATATATATATATATATATATATGTCTTATACTGTAGTTAACTAACTAACATGGACTTTTATAGGAAAAGGTGAGACTAATATTTTAGGTGTATTGAGGATAACCTGGGGCTTCATGTATAAACGTTGCGTATGCACAAAATGGGCATAGAAATGTGCGTACTCTGTTTTCCAAGCACGTATATGGATTTATAAAAAATAAACTTGGCGTAAATATGTGCACACCGTGCGGATGCTCTTGACTGTGTGTACGCACTCTTTTTCCTGGAGTAATGAAGTAAACAAGGATTTTAAATTTTCATTTAGATATACACATTTACATTAAATATTCCACTCTCATTAATATAATAAGTCATTACACAGAAGTTAAACCAAAATTATATTAATTTAGACATATTTGTAGTTGATGCGCTTAATCACTTTTCCTGTGGCATGCAATGTTTTAATGACAGCGATGAGTGCTATAATAATATTTAAACTAAACTGCAGATCGCATGTTATGAGAAATTTTTTAGAGAGAACAATGATCAATGGCGGACACTGCTGGATTCGGTGGTCGAACGGTCTATTGTCCGGTTTGAATAGCTACTGTACAACCGCAGCAGCACAAAGGTGTTGATGTCGTATGATGGCATCTCCACAACATTATGAAAAATACCACTGTATTTGAAGGATAAAAAACTTGGGGAAAAAAAATAAATAAATAAACTAAGATTTGCCTGTTTCCTTTTTAAAAATACTTTGTCAGTGACGCATGAGTCAGACAATTATTTACACTGCAATGAATGGCTGTTTCCACTAAAAATAGCTAAAAGATGTTCACCTTTTCAGCAAAACTATTTATAAAAATATTTTATTTGATTTGAATTGTTTAAAACAATTGAAATACTATTTCAGTGGAAAGAATGAGGTCAAGTATATTCAAAAATAGGTTATTTAGGCTATCTGAGAACTAAACAGTTTTGTTTTTATGGATATTTTGATATATTCTAAAACATTCTGGATGATTTTCGCAATAAAAATTAATGTGGCACAAATGGCATTTAGTCCGTATCTCATATTTCCTTAACGTCTTGTACCTTTGACGGTGTTAAACACGGTGTCAGGTGGATGGGATTATGCATGGAAATTATATGCAGATGAGGTTATGCATAGTAAAACTAGGCGTTGTAAGCTCCATATATGGTGATTTCTGGGAGGAGTCGGGTTGGAGATGCATGTATGCACAATCTTCCCCTGACTGGGATTTATAAAGGGATTTTTGCACATGTTCTGGCATACGCATGCTTTTATGAATCTGAAAACTTTTGTGTGTACGCAAAATCTAGCTTTTGTGTGTATGTACACTTTTAGGATGAAATCTACGGAGAGTTTTATACATGAGGCCCCTGGTGGTGAGATGCAATATAAGAATGAATATTTTTTTTAAATACAAATGGACTATATTTTATCTTGTTTTTTTTATTAGATATGTTCTAGCAATCTAAGCCTAATTGTGACACACGTATGTAGTATTGGTCATCTAGTGGTAGGGAGTTTGACCTCCATTTTACAAAACAGTGCACTCCAATTTAAAATTAATTTTGCCTACTGAAGGAAAATAAAAAGTGTGAATCATAAAAAAAAAAGTGTTTAAAAAATGAAACGATTTAAATATGCATGATTTGACCTCTTATAAATTACAGCTCATCTTCTCTCATCTTTGTCCACCCAGGTGAATGTGTAGGAAACAGAGCCAGCCCTCTGAAGCGGTTCACAAGGTCCGGTTCTGTCCTTTCAGGGGATGGCCCGGGTCCAGGATGGGCACACAGAGGAATATGACAGGTGCAGTCATTAATAATCCTCTTACATCAAATGAGAACAGTGGGAAGCATAAAAGAGGCATTACCTTATCTTTGCACACATACAAAGGAAATCACCTCATCTATACAACACAGAATCAAACAATGGCACAAAGCATTGATGTTTTTATTAATGGCTTGCTGTTACATGAGATACAGAGATCTGCATGAATGTCTATATTAGATGTTGGAAACTAGTGCTGGGCGATATGGACCATAGTCAAATCATCTTATCGTCAACCTGAAGGATCGCCAATACACAATATTATCATAATTAATTTAATTATTTACCTAGTTTCATAGCTGTGAACATAAAGTGAAACAACTCAAGGGTAAGGCTAAAAGCAGCCTAATATTAGTGTAATTTATTAACTACATATTATATAGCATATGGTAGCATATGGATGTCATGAAATATACTGTATATTTAATTTGTATTTAACATGATAACAATTTAATAAAAACAGTTTAAGATACTAATTATAATGCTTACATTTCCTCAGTTATTCAAACAGCAACTACAGAAAACGAGCAAAGAACATTTACATTACCAAAGAACATCATCACTGACTCAGTCTTCAGTCTAGCGCACGTTTGTGAACTTTAAAAAACACTCCCATTATACCAGTGAAGCTGTCTACACTGTATGATGAATAAATCTCTTACATCACACACACATCTGCACTTTGTTGTTTATGTAGAGAGAATTCACGAGAGAGCAGAATGTATTGCAATGAACAACGAAACCCAACTGTTTCAGCGATGACTCATCTGAACGCCTCTGATTGGGCACTGCATTCATAAATGGTTATAATGCACAACACTGTAAAAACATCTAAAAAGAAATATGATGATACCAAATAAGCCCTAATATTAATTACATAATAATACTAGCCTGATAATAATAATAATAATAATAATAATAAATGAATAATCATCTTAATATCATCAAAGGCATCAGCCACAGATATCGATACACAATACTACTGTATATCGGCACAACCCTATTGGAAACCTAATGCTGCGATAGTTATGCAAATCATGGACAATAAATCACGTTTACTTGGAATATGTATTTATGATTTGTGTCACCCTAGAAATGTGGTTTCATTTTGCTGACACTCAAGAACTGTGTTGTCTTATTTGGTAGCTCTGTGATGTTAGAGGACGGTCAGGATGGTATGGACAGTGGTAGCCTGACTCCTGGCTCAGCTCGACAGGTCTGCATCCAACGCCATCCAAGCCACGGCTTCGGGTTCATTGCCGGCAGCGAACGGCCTGTCGTTGTACGCTCTGTCTCTGCGGGTAAGACGTGTGTCTCTGTCTGGAGCTATGGGACAGGTGTCTGTTGTCCCCTGGCTCTGGTGTGCCAGGTTTTTGAGTTCTTCAGATCTGAGATGAGTCTAATCAAATGGGAATTCAGATACTGTACTTGAGGTGTACGATTAAGTTTCTATTTGATGCCTTGATAAGATAAGTGTGAAAATCCACTGTAGGATAGGTTATTATAACTGCCTTAGGAAACAAGTGTGACTAAAATGATTTAGTGATCTATATCAGCATATATTTTGGGACAAGAAAAGAAGACGACAATGTCAGGGACTTTAACTAATCAAGTCTATACAGAGCAAGACGAGTTTACAGACTCCTCCTTTACAGACGGACCCTCAAACGGCAAGCTTTACCCCGGAGATCAGATCCTAGCCATCAACCAGGAACTCGTGAGCGACGCGCCCCGGGAGAAAGTCATAGACCTTGTAAGGTAACACCCTTTACTGTCACCAGAGGGAAGGGCCTTGTCTGGACGCATGACTGTGCTTTATGTATTTCTATTCCATGTGTCTCCATCAGATAAGAGAATTAATTTCAGATAAGACACTCTTTTCACATTCTGCAGCTCACTTGCCAAAATGTCTTTTTCTTCTGCAGGCGGTGCAAGGACTCGATTGTTCTCACTGTGCTGCAACCACAACAGGTAGTTAAGGACATTATGTCTTCTCCGAACCAAATTACATTAAATCGGTCCCTTTCAGTGATGCAGTCAACCCACTATGCCAATTTCAATAGAGTCTGTACATTTTTACTGGAATTTGACATTCAGGTTCAGCTTTGTGTACAAAAGCACATTTGCTTTGTGCCAGTGTTACATAATTACTATACATACACAATTACATAATTAGTATATTGAGACTAAAGCTCAGTAGTGAAAATGTCATGGGAATGATTCATGTCAATGTTCCCCAGTGCACTGAGCTCAATGGAGCATTAACCCTGCCGCCACATTGCAAACAGGTCAAGCTGTAACAGCGCTCAAAAGTTTAAACAATTTCAACTTTGACCTTGGTTGCTATTGAGCTTGCAGTGTACAATCAATCGCCCAGCTGTTGACAGAAAAAAGACTGATCCTCTGTATATACAATTCCAGCTGTACTTCCATTCTAAGTCATATCATGATATTCAGAGAACAGTGCTGGGTAGATAACTTACAAATTGTACAACCCGAATTCCGGAAATGTTGGGACATTTTTTAAATTTGAATAAAATGAAAACTAAAAGACTTTCAAATCACATGAGCCAATATTTTATTCACAATAGAACATAGAGAACATAACAAATGTTTAAACCAGTTTTACAAATAGTTGGGACGGGGACATGTTTACCATGGTGTAGCATCTCCTCTTCTTTTCAAAACAGTTTGAAGACATCTGGGCATCGTCTGGGTTATGAGTTTCTGGAGTTTTGGTGTTGGAATTTGGTCCCATTATTGCCTGATATAGGTTTCCAGCTGCTGAAGAGTTCGTGGCCGTCTTTGACGTATTTTTCGTTTAATGATGTGCCAAATGTTCTCTATAGGTGAAAGATCTGGACTGCAGGCAGACCTATTCAGCACCCAGACTCTTCTACTACGAAGCCATGCTGTTGTAATAGCTGCAGTATGTGGTTTTGCATTGTCCTGCTGAAATACACAAGGCCTTCCCTGAAATAGACTTCGTCTGGAGGCGAGCATATGTTGCTCTAAAACCTTTATATACCTTTCAGCATTCATAGTGCCTTCCAAAACATGCAAGCTGCCCATACTGTATGCACTTATACACCCCCATGCCATCAGAGATGCTGGCTTTTGACCTGAACGCTGATAACACGCTGGAAGGTCTCCCTCCTCTTTAGCCCGGAGGACACGGCGTCTGTGATTTACAACAAGAATGTCAAATTTGGACTCGTCTGACCATAGAACACTTTTCCACTTTGAAACAGTCCATTTTTAATGAGCCTTGGCCCACAGGACACGACGGCGCTTCTGGACCATGTTCACATATGGCTTCCTTTTTGTATGATGGCACGTCGGATTGTGTTTACCGACAGTGGTTTCTGGAAGTATTCCTGGGCCCATTTAGTAATGTCAATGACAGAATCATGCCGATGAGTGACGCAGTGTCGTCTGAGGGCCCGAAGACCACGGGCATCCAACAAAGGTCTTCGGCCTTGTACCTTACGCACAGAGATTTCTCCAGTTTCTCTGAATCTTTTGATGATGTTATGCACTGTAGATAATTGACATTGAGGAATGTTGTTTTTAAAGTATTCCACAATCTTTTTACGCACTCTTTCACAGATTGGAGAGCCTCTGCCCATCTTTACTTCTGAGAGACTCTGCCTCTCTAAGACATCCCTTTTATAGCTAATCATGTTACAGTCCTGATGTCAATTAACTTAATTAGTTGCTAGATGTTCTACCAGCTGAATCTTTTCAAAATATCTTGCTTTTTCAGCCCTTTGTTGCCCCCGTGCCAACTTTTTTGAGACCTGTAGTAGGCATCAAATTTAAAATGAGCTTATTTAGTGAATAAAAGTGTTAAATTTCTCCATTTAAACATTTGTTATGTTCTCTATGTTCTATTGTGAATAAAATATAGGCTCATGTGATTTGAAAGTCTTTTAGTTTTCATTTTATTCAAATTTATAAAAACGTCCCAACATTTCCGGAATTCGGGTTGTAGTTCATTACTGATTATAGATTACATGATGAAATTTGTAGTTAGTAACATACTCTAGGTCAGTGTTTCCCAACCTTTTTTCTGCCACGGCACAGTTTTGATATGTAAAAAATCCCACGGCACACCACTAAACATCATAATATATATATATATATAATTTGGTCGTTTACTGTTGTTAAAATATGCTATTTATAGCCTTTTATATCGCTCCACAAATTAGCATTTCAGACGTACACATTCATCGTAATCGTGTGTTTATTATCTTATATAATCTATAGTGGCTGTTGTCATGTTTATTTCTGCTGCTCTGCTGAAACTCACGTTGTTTGATGTTACAACCGCCTCTCCGTTCTCCGTTGCCAGGGATACATTCCAAGTATAATACACATTAGTAAAAGGATCTGTTTTAATTTTTATTTGTCTATATACACTTTGCGCGTACATTATAAAAGTAGCACAAAAACCGCAACCCACGGCTCTGTAATTTTTTCCCGCAACTATATTTTCAAAATAGCCCACTTGTGCCGTTACCCTGGCAACACTGGTTTGCTGTACCCTCATCACACAATGAACGATAACCTTCCGCGCTGCGATGATGGGAAGAAGTTGGGGTCAAACCTTATCAAACAATTAATTTGCGTAACAAAAAATATTAACGCGTTAATTTTTTTTGATTAATCGCATGTGTTAACGTTGACACCCCTAATATATATATATATAGAAAGAAAGTGGGAAAGTTTTTCCCCCCCCAATAATTAAACATTCCGTCTTCAGAGTTGGTATTTTGGCTTTATATATGATCAGAGACTTGCACTTAATTTCTTAAAATCATATTCAAATGGAATTAACAAGGTTTTTGACGACCGAATGACAGAGGTCTGTTTTGTCGCAGCACAGTGGTTGGGAAACACTGCTCTAGGTTACTCATTTTAGGTAATGTAGATTACTCTTTTTATCTAACTTGTTTTAAACTTTCCATTAAATGTACCATATTGATATATATATATATATATATATATATATATATATATATAAAATGCAAATTAATCAATGATTAAAATAGATTTTTGGGTGCTATTCTAACACTTGTCGGGGTAAAAGCAACACTAAATGTTTTTTGTTGCCTTGAAAGCGGGATGTAAGTCATGTGAACAGAGCTTCAGCAGTCTAACTGAACTACCATTATATATTCACCGATTTCAAATCTACACTGCTAAAAACAATTACTTTAATCCATATATTTCTCTTGTTGTCAAGTAAAAATGTATAAATGTCCATAAAAAAGATACTTTTACTTGAGAAGCAAAACTGCATTAGATATTAAGCATTGTTTGCAGAGAATATAGCTATTTAAGACCAGATGAATGGTTGTAAAGGTTTTTTTATCACTCTAAATAAATCTAGTCTTAACCTCTGTTTTCCTGTCTATTTCTCTTTCTTTCTTCCTACCCTCCCTTTGTCTTTTTGTTTCCTTAGTCACCTAAGTCTGCCTTCATAAGTGCAGCCAAGAAAGCTCGTCTGCGAACCAATCCCCCCAAAGTGCGCTTTTCTGAGCAAGTGTCCATCAGCGACCCAGACTCAGTATGTGCTGCTGCCTCTTGCCCACATCACACCCCAGTCATATGTGTGCTAACACAGCTGTCTTTATGTGCTGCAATGAGACCCGCACAACACTGGCTGACACCAAGACTCCATAGCTCCTGCTATGACTTGTATGGATTGTAAGATTTGAGTTTGTCGAATGGACTCAAGGTATTTTGTGACATGACAGTTCACAGTCTGCTCGTGCTAATATTTGTTAATATTTACAAAATCAATGTGACAATCGTTAGTGTCTCTTTTTGAGAGTGTTACATGGCTGTCATTTCAGAGTTTCAGTATTGAAGTGCGATTCACTCTGCATCTCCTGCTCATCTCATTTCATCAGGTTTATTACCCGGAGGGGCAACACGTAAATCCCTCTCCGATGGTGCTTTCTAGATGTGGTCCACCATTTCAAGAAGCTAAACGGATTAATTCAAAATATGTGCACTTCTGCGGTTTCGTCTTCTTCCACCATCCATGAACTCAGACTTTATTAAAGTGCATACATGAAAACACAGGGCTTGGAATTGACTACGCTTGGTTTGGTTGGAATGAAAGGGATCTAGTGTTTCTCTGTTTCATATGCATAGGGTAGATTTGCATAGAAGTCAGTCAGGCAGATATTGACGGTTGCTCTTTTTTTCTGAATAGAATATGAGTCCTAGTTTGTTTGTTTGTTTAGTTACTGAGATTTACTTGGATTTACTATAGACCGATTTGAACAAGTGCTGCAGTATTGCAACTACGATTTTCTGAAGCAATTCACTGACTATTGAAAAAGGAAATTCTTACAGCAAGAGCTTTGAATAATTCCCTCTGATTCTGATCAAGGTGTTTAAGTTAGAGAGTTACGTGGAGGAACTTAGCGTCAGCTTCCTTTGAACCGTTTCAGCCTACTTAGCAGTAATTGAATAAGGTAGCATTGCATCTAGAGAAAGGCCACAGCCTCCCCATGACCTTAAATGTTGTTACTAGACATTCATTCATTCGTAGCTTTTCATTAGCTCTACAGCTGCCATCTCCTCTTGGTGAACATGGGTCGACAGCACCCATGTTAATGTCAATGTCCATGGATTATGTCCCATACAGTTTGATATCTGCCTTGTGAGCAAGGAAGAGTCAACACTACACCCTTGGGTGCTGGTCGCACCAATTTAATAAAGCGGACCGATGGGAGGGGTGTGCAGCTCTCCTGGAAGAAGAAACTTGCTGATCAGGCCTAGAGGGCCAAAATCGGTAAAGATCAAACCACCCTCACCTGAGCCTCCTCCTCTAATCATGTCAATCCATCTTGTGTGATCAGCAGGGGCCAGCGGGGCTTTCTTCATTAAAACTCGCTGTCAGCACAGAGTACACAAGCTGCTACGTTTTTATTAAAGGGGTTAGGCTTAAAGACAAATGCCAACGTGGGACTTATTATTCATATCACATCATCTCACGCCGTAGCTAACGTGCAATTGATTGGGATTGTGCTCAATGTATGAAATAGAGTTAGCCAACCTGCTCACTTCACCGCCTGTCATAACATGATCCCAACCGACACACCAAATTGATGCTTGCTTATTTGTTTCCATTCTGTATTTGTGTATAAAGTGTAATAGCACTTTGCACATGTCTCCAGAAGCAAGCCTAAAGGGACTTTGGGTAAAACTCTTGCCAAATGTACAATACTTTCATGGGTGTATCAGACCTCATTAAGTGTCAACATTTGATTACATTAAATCATTTTATTGAAAACACTCAGTGGAAGATCAATGAACAGCTGATAATATGGAACCTAGTATAAATCAATATGATTCTGACTAAACATAATGACCTTTCATTCTTGATACAAAAGTGCCTTCAAGGTCTCTCACCCACTTTAAGGTGCACTAAGTCATTTTTACCCACTTTTTTCGAAGTTGCAAGTAAACAAATTTTTGACAAATATTAAAGAAAATGATAGTTACATCAGTGAAATAGAAACTGGCAAATATCATTCACCTTATGTCAGTTACTTTCCATTACAAAATAACATAATCATGGATGACAATTATCCATCTAAATAGGATATTTCTTAAATCCAATACCAAAACTTTGCTTTAGCCCTTTACTGCAATTTGGCAACAGGTGTCAGGATAGCATCCAAAATCATTGTCACTGGTTGTTCCGAAAGATTTATATTTACATTTATTCATCTGTCTGAGTGGTCTGAATAATTGTTCCACTACAGAAAGAACAAGTGTGACATGGACCTTTTTGGTTGAAAACCAAATCCACTGCTGTGTTCTTTATCATTGGCTAACAGAGCATTGCAGTAGTCCAGTCTTGAGAAGATAAGAGCCTGCGCAAGAACTATGCATGTAGGGTCTGATTTTCCTAATGCTCTAAAGAGGAAGGGTCCAAGCACTGAACCTTGAGGCACTCCGATACTTGATGTGATTTAGTAACCCTCTCTAGGATACTTTGAAAGATCTGCCATTAGGTTAGGCTCAAAATAGTACAGTGTACTTCTAGTAATGCCCAGTTCAGGGAGAATGAGTGACAGATAAATCTGGTGACTCACTATTTGAAAGACAGCAGACTGTTGCAGTTTAATGAGGATTGATGGTTTGGGATTGTTTTTGGCCAGCCACAGGGTTTCAGCGATGGCACCATAGGCTTTGAACCAGGAAAATGAATGAGCCAGTTCAACATGAAAAGAAAAAAAAAAGAAAAAATACTTAGTGCACCTTTAACTTTTCTTATTGGAAATGAAGTAGATGCCTTGAACAATTCCTCTCTTAGCTACAAATATATTCTGCAATTTAATTCAGTGTTTGTGTCTAGTTGATTTGCATTCATAGGACATGGTTTCACGTTGGATATAGAATGAATGTGATATGACTTCTGCTTAATTCTATACTCTGTATGTTTAAAAGTCGAGTTTTGGTAGTATTTCCAATTCATTTAAACTATTGCTCATTTATTAAGTTAGACCAAGATCTTCCCTTTAATCACTGTTTCAAACTTAATGTTTTTCCTTTCAGGTTTTCAATATAGTTAAAGTCCTGTCATGTCTTTCTACATTATTTCTTTTTCTCTTAGATATTAGATTTTCTTATTTGAGACTCTGTATTGACCTATTGAGTCTTTTCTTTTCTAAATATCTCATCCAAGTTTCACTGACTGCTTTCTCGCCTCTGTCTCTTTCAGACCATGCTTAAAGACGACTCTCTGCTTCTGATACCAAATGTGTTGAAGGTGTTTCTGGAAAATGGACAGATCAAATCCTTTACGTTTGACAGCCGCACCACTGTTAGGGTGAGTGTGATGGGAAAACTCTTCCCAGTAACACTTTATTTTAAGGACCAATTCTCACTATTAACTAGCATGCATATTAATAGCATATTTTATTAGCACATATTCTTATTCATAGCCTTATTCTGCATACCCATATTTTAGATCCCTTACACCTACCCCATACCTAAACTTAAAAACTACCGTTACCTTTACTATCCGTTAACAAGCAGGACAATTGTTTGATTGATAGATAATAGTGAGAATTAGGCCTTAAAATAAAGTGTACTCTTTCCTGTTACTAGAAACACAATAGGGGGAATTCACTCATTTTTGTTTTTTGTTTAATAGGGACAACGCATATAAATGAACATGCCATAGTATAGAAACATTGCTATTTACATCTGTAGTCCCTATACAGGTAACACAAGACAATGATAATGCATTTTTATTAATACAAATACAAAAACACAATACATAAATGACAACGTAAAATTGTGACAAAGCATTACAAGAGATCACAGATCTGGTTTACTTCTGGGTCACCGTCTAAGATGGCTCTTGAAAGTGTAAAATGTAGAGCACTGCCTTAATGCATGGAGGGGTAAAATGACATGACAAAGTAATCAGTTATGTCAGTTATGTAAATACATTGGTTTGCGTTAAATGCGTTGATGAGTCACACTGATGGATGAACTCATGCCTCGGACTCATTTATTTAACAAGCTGTCAATTGTGGTAGAATCTGGTTGTGATTTCAGCTTTTCGTTCATAAACAGCGACTTCAATCTGCTTAATTAACATAACATTTCAAGAAAACATTTTCACACCTGTAATCAAATGCTACTGCCAGTCCCAAATAGTGTGAACACAGCCATCATAGACATTTGTTGTCTAGGAAGAATCTGAATTCCAATGTTATTCCAATATATAAATGTTGCGTTACTGACAGTTTTTCCAGTGATGGGCATCAGTGACACTGTTAGTGCCCTATTCAACTATTTCATTTAAAAGGGGTTTAATTGAGTGTAGGTACATAGCAGCATTAATAAATGTGCTTGACATTTTTAAATTAAATTTTACTGTTTTTTTTTTAGAGTTCAGTTTTGTTTTGTTGAGCTCCTCTCCTTTCAGTTTTGTAAACATCATACACATTTTTGTTTTTACTTATTAATTTATTTATTGTTATTGAATAATAAACATGACTAAGTAAGCCATGCAGAACATAGGTGAATGCAGATGTGAGACTGAAGGATGCTTCTTGAATGTCATTTGCATAAGTAACAAATGCTCCATCATCGGTATACATTTGAATATTGACATTTGGACATGCATGGGGTAAGTCATTAATATAAAGTTTAAATAAGATTGTACCAAGAATAGAACCTTCTGGGACCCCTGTAAAGCAGTCAAGGTGAAGAGATGTGGTCCTGTTGGTGCACACGCACCACTTTTTATTGAAAAGATGTGATGTCATCTAAAGAATTCAAAGAATATTAAAAATGGTTTTGTAAAAGATTTTTTCAGAACTATTTGTAGACAATACGCTACAAATTTTTAAACAAGGGATTATTCTTACTACGCCCTCACTACTCAAGTATTACCTAGTCTCTGTGCAGCAACTACTAGTGATCTGGAGAATAATTTTCAAATTAATAAAAAAAAAAAAAAAAAACTACTTTTTTCACTTCAAAATAATGGTCCAGAGCACTAGTAGATCTAGGTAACACAACTAATTAGTAATGCATTTGATAACCATGTTCAGAGTGGGGAAAAAGGACAATTGCCCATGTCTCAGACACATTAATGTTGTAATTAATTAACTGGCAGTTCTTTATAATTGCTCATAGTTAGTAGTTCTTAATTATCCTACTCTCATTCAATAATTATTGATTACCTAATAATTGCCCTGAATTCACCCGTACTTACTGATTAGGTCATCTTGTTCCAGTGTTAGAGCATCATTCTAAAGTGTTACCAAATAGAGTAACGTGACTTGGAAAAGTCATTAGCCAACATTCTTTCTGAAAGCAAAAGTGGTAAAAAGGGTAATCACTTTCTTTTGTACAGCTGATCTTATGTTACGTCAGAAAAAAAGCATGAATTCCAAGAGCTGTAATCAACTGAAAGAAATGCAATACAGTTTTTATTCAGCCTTCAAAGGCGATGTAATTGTTGAACGTGTAGATGAGTTGAGGTTTGATGGTTTCAGACCATTAAAACACCTAGTGAGCTTTTTTCTTCTCCTACATTTGGGGTTTTACAGCATTGTTGACATTTCTCACAATCCCTCCTGAGCTGATATCTTCAGCCTTTGGTCAGTATCACCAAACAGATTATCTCAATCCTGGTGACAGAACACAGTGCAGTAATCCGTCTATCTCCCATAGCTGGAGTTACTGTCATCAAACACTAAGTATATAATGCATCACAGCAGCCAGTACACATTGGTGCTTCAGCACAGTGTTTGAGTACAGTATTTGCTTTGGTCACATGGAAACCTCATTAAATATTTGGCGTCCATTTCAGAAGCAAAGCCACTAGTCAGTAAAAAGCCTCATTTGTCTCCAGAGCAGGATCCAGTGACTGAGAGTGTTGATTTCAGTGCTCTGTCACTGATGGAAATGTCAAGTCTGTCCTCCTGTAGTTCACACACTGCTGATTCTGTTGCTTTCCACTACATTTACTTTGCACTGCAATATCTGAGATACAGTAATACAGTAATCAGAAGAGTCACTACAGAATACTAGACCTTGTTCTCCTTTTCCCATTCGCCCCAGGATGTGATATCGTCGCTGCAGGATCGCCTCTCTCTGCGCTACATCGAGCATTTTGCTTTAGTGCTGGAATCCGGTGGACTGGCCCAGAATCAGAGGCTGCATCTGCTCCAGGAAAACCAGCCACTGTCTCATGTGAGTAAATGCCACCCAAAAACCACTGACTGATGCATTACCTTCACTCTAATGTTTAAGAGCTTTAAAAGCAGCCTTAAATATCAAGTACAAGGTGCTTTACACCAGCTTTCTATTGTGTGTTGCAACAAACAATCCTAATGAAGTTTAAAAAAAACAAAAAAAAACGAAGTAGAAGTAGTGGTGGCCAAAATTGTTAGAACACCTGACAGATCTGAAAATATTGACCTTTTTTTGCCTCCAAAACACGATTTAATGTTCATGAAACATGCAGATGGTTGCTCTGAGCACAACAAATATTTGATGAAGTGAGTCGTACTGTTTTTAAGCACTTTTAACTTTAATATTTGGTATGTCCACCTTTTGCAGCAATTACAGCAGCACATCTCTCTGGCATAGTGTCAATATATATCCTGAGAACTTCAACACTAATGTTATCCCATGCCTTCTGCAACTCAATCCAAAGGCTTTCCTTTGAACGTACAATAGATCTGTCCAGTTTATTTTACAACTCGGCCAAAATTTGCTCGATGGGGTTGAGGTTCGGACTTTGAGAAGGCCAGTCCATTATTTTCAATGTTCAACAGATTCCTTCCGTCACAGGTAGTTCCAGCAATAGTTTGTTTTATGGGTATTATAATGGCCAATTCAACAAAAACAATTGAAACCTCTTAAATATGCCAAGTGTTCTAACAATTTTGGCCACCAATTTATATAAGCATTTAACTGTAGTAGTATTAGCATTTGAATTAGATTTAATTGTATTTATGTCTAATGTTATCAGCATGATTTCAAAAATATTCCAAAAAACATCTTGTGCTCCAATAGAACATCTGACCATCTGGACAAAGCAGTTCAAATGCCCAGTCAATAATTCAGTTATTCGATTAGTGGCAGAAATTAAATTTTCAATTATATTACATTATTTCAAATCCTAAAATGCTCTGTGGTTTAAACTGGATTTTGAATCATAGATTTTCTATTCAGTGTGGTCTTAGACTCATAGACGCCATTGTATATGAATATACAGTAATAGAACCTTTAATAAGAACCTGAGTTACAGGATAATGAAATTGATTTGTTATGGCTGCTATATCACATCACCTTTCTACCGTAAGGAATGCAATGTGACAATTTAGTACTGGTGTATTTGTTACTGTTTTATTTCAAAGGTGTATTTTATTCTGTATTTTCAGGTAGTTCACAGGACCTACTTCCAGGGAATGAAGTGTCTTTTCCGTATTTGCTTCTTCCCAAAAGACCCTGCTGACTTATTGAGGAGAGACCCCGCTGCATTTGAGTACCTCTACATACAGGTGGATTACTCAGGAATATTCACATAATAAGAAACATGATTGGTCTGATATTAATATATAGCCTCTTAATATGTTATTCGTTCTAAATTCCCCCAGAGCCGTAATGACGTCATTAAAGAGCGGTTTGGGATGGACTGGAAGTCTGACATCACGCTTAGGTTGGCAGCCCTCCACATCTACATCACTGTGTCGATTGCGAGACCCAATCAGAAGATTTCTCTGAAGCATGTTGAGTAAGTCTTTAAAACAGTCATGATTGCCTGAAAATAGGAAATTTCATGTATTTATATAAGACCTGGATCCCTACCTTGATTGAAATATTATGCTATGAATTAAGGATAAGAGGAAAGATGGATGTTTGAAAATTCAGTGCACTTAATTGAAATGGAATTTAACGTGCGTGTCAAAAATGCAAAGTTGCCAAGTGTTGTCCTTGTGTTTTTTAGCAACATTTTGAACAATGATGATATTTTCGTGCTAAACATTGTGTTTATGTGAACAGGCATTTAGAGTAACCTAGAGTAACCAAAGAAGCATGCATTAGATTTTGGATGAGCACCATAAGCAGCATATAGTTTTACATCGGTGGCAGATGACAACCGTGAAACCATCAGAGAGCACTGTAAGGTCTTGTAGCTGGTTGCATGTTTTGAAGACTAAACCCGCATCATTATCTTAAGGAAAGAATGGGGCTTGGAACCTTTCCTTCCTTTGACTCTGTTGCCAACTATCAAGGAGAAAAACGTCTGCAAGACTCTCTCACAGCTGTTGAAGACATATCAGCATCCTCCACCAGCTGGTAACAAGGTATATGTTGTTACTAAGAATATTTGGAGCAAATATCATTAAAAAATAGGGCACCATGTACTGTATTTGAAAGAATTTTCCGTATTTATTTTTTACAGTTGTTGTACCTGTATTTTGGATTTTACACTGCATTCTGTTGTTTACAGTTAACTGAAATGTCTGTAGAATTAATGGATTACCAGTTCTTTTCTCTTTCTTTTTTTTTTTTTTTTCTTTTACAGTATATCTTAAATGGAGGTCTTTGTCGTCTAATGTGAATCAAGAAACCTTTTATCTCTTCAGTCTAATGCATGTTTTTGTATTTGTGTATTAATTTTATGCCCTAAGAGCATAGTTTATATGTGTAATGGTGGAATAGAGATATGCAAAACAGTGTGCATTTAATTTCTTCATACCAATCATACATTACACATCAGACCTTATAGCAGCAAAACATTGCCCTCTGCTGGCCAGAATATTATCCTCTATGCACTTGCACATCTTATTTTCTCTTTATCTGTGTTTCTATGCAGGTTTCTCCTCTTCAAGGAAAACTACAGTACATGCGTGTCTTAAATGACCTTCCACCATTCGGAGGCTTCTTGTTTCACACAGTTGGCTTGGTAACACACATCTGAGATCACTTCTTAAACAATAATCAAGAACAATTTTGCATTGATTTCATGGTTTTACAAAAATGTTCTAAATATTACCACGCTACCTTTCAAACCTAAAAAAATAAATAAATTACTTGTCCTTCTGTTACTGAATTTCTCATTATTTTATTTTTCTACTAAAAAGGATGAGAAGCAGTCAGCCACTACGTTGTTGGTTGGGCCGAGACATGGTATCAGTCATGTGATTGACTTGAAGAACAACCTAACAACGGTCTTAGCAGAGTTCAGCCGCGTGGCCAAGGTCCAGCTCTTCAGAGAGCATCATGGAGTAGCCCGGGTTGAGGTTGTTATTCTGGATGCAAAGGTGTGGAAAAAGCTCTGAAACTAAATCTGAAACAGTATTGCATTATACAACATCCTCAGATGTAATACTATACTAATATCTGTTTTCATACTAATTATTGTAGCCCTTGGTCTTATTAATGGAGTGGCCAGATGCATCAAACTTTGCCTGTTTGATATCTGGCTATTACAAGCTATTTGTGGACCCTAAAAGGACAATCTACTGCAGGATACCTGGTCAGCCTTATATGATCAAGGCAGGTATGTTAGAAACCGTATTGTTATTGTTGCAATTTCATTGAAATACAACAAAGTCATTGCATGTAATTTTCTGACAGTGCATTTGCTTTGCTTTTCATCTTCCACTGACTAGCTGAACTAAAATGTGTTGCGTTGCATATGAAATTTGGGACATTTCAAAATAAAATAGATGTAATAATGGAGATAAAATGTCCATGGTGACATCTAAAATATAAAACAAAATAAATTTAATTATAAACAAAAAATAAATATTTGAATCAGTCACGAAATGAATTGATCAGGTTGCTTTCAAAAGGATCTTTGATGATATATATTATAAGGACTTATCATGGCAATCATTCATAATTCCAGCTTGATCCCTCCATCCTCATCTTGAGTCAGTTTATGCAAGCTTAACTGAAATGCTGATCAAGATAAATGCATATTTCTGGAAGTTAAGTGTATGTTGCATCGCGTTACTAAACCATGTATTGGATGTTCGCATCTCCTGTGGTCTGCCAAAGAGAAAGATCACAGCATGCCATCACATCCCACAAGGCTCTTTTCCATCTCTGAGAACTCTATTCAGCAGACTCACCTTTGTCATCTGGACTCATTCCCATCCATCATGTTTTCTACTCGTTCAACCACTCAGACAGTTCTGTCATTTAGATTCCAGAAGCTCTCATGCCCAATTCCGCTCCGGAGCCACTGTGCCAAGTGGGAGTCGGCGAGAAGACAGAGAGGGGTCGTCCAGAGAGGCAACACAGAAGACATCAGCATCACCCATATCTCAGCACCTTGGCCTGTGTCACATCCATTTAAAAGAGCAACAACAGCTGCAAGAGCTTCAGATACAAGCTGAACAGGAGCTTGACATTAATGAGAACCTTATCTCACAGGTACAGAATCGTTCACGCACAAAGTCTGACCCCACTCTAAAGAGCACCGAGTCAGTGGCTGAACAAGACGGTCCCACCGATGACAAATCAAGCTTCAGAAACAGAGCGAAAACAATGGAGCCTTCACAGAGGTTTTTCTGTGACTCCTGCAAGGCAAAACTCCAAGCTGAAGGTTTGATCTCAGACACTGGGGAGGCAGGAAGGCTCATTTTGCAGCAGTGCACAAATGCATGTGCTTCCCGTGAAGTAGGGGTTGTTGATCTCATTGCCTTACCGCTACCTGGGAATGAGGAAGATGAGGAGATGGATGATGGAGGAGGAAAGCTGCAGCCTCCCCCTCCCGCCATAGCAGCACCGCCCCCTGGGTTTCGTGACAACAGCTCTGATGAAGACGACCCTAAAAAGGGTCGGAAAGGAATCAAAGCCTCTGCTGCTGTGGCAGAGGGTCGAGAGGAAGTTCCTGTAACACTGATTGATAATGTGACCACTAGGACGGTTCAAGACCACGCTCAGGAGTTAGACGATGCATTAGTGTCCACCCTCCAGGCGCTGGAAGCACTAGCTGCATCAGAGGATTACCCACACCATCACCAGCAGACACAACAGACAGCAGGTGGACTATGTACTATTAAAAGTGCTGGTTCTTTACATGTCTATGAGTAAATAAGACTTTTAAAAGTCAAGCAAACTGTAAAATCAGAAATAGTCATTAAAAACTAGTTGTTTGTACATCTTCAAATTACAGAAGGCTAACATATTAAGTTATAAGGTCTCAAAACAAATATCAGTGCAGTGTTACATACTCATTACCAACAAAATAAAAAAAAAAAACATGATCTTAACACCCTTTTATAATAAAATTGTTGACTTTTAATTCTTAATTAGAACATGCATTTTCTCCATATAATTTTGTTTACCTGAAGTGACCTTATGAGATTTCTTATGAGCATGGTTGTTTTTTTTTTCTGTTCCCTTACAGGGTTGATTGTGCTTGCTGCCATAACCCCTGAATCGTCCCTAGACTCTGGACATGAGACAAATTCTTCAGAGCTAACTGATGTGTCTGAGATGGTGTCTGCCATGAAGCAGCATCAGAACCAGGCCTATCTACTTGCCCACCACATCAACAAAGAGCGACTTTTCAGTCGGCGAGACTTCCCCTTGACAATCCCTGGCTGTACCACACAAGCAATTGGTGGAGGGGCTTTTTCAATGAGTCAGATCCGTGGCGGGTGTCCACCAAAGTCTGTGATCTTAAGTAAGACCGTGCCCTTGAAAGTATGCCCCAATCAAGGAGTTAGTCCCTCTGACAACTCTGTGGAGCAAGGGAAGAGCCATGAAACAAAAGGTGAGAAGGATATAGAAAAAACAGAAAGAGGCCCTGTCAAAGAGTCCTTGGAAAAGTCTGAACTGCAGACATCTGAGGAGCTTAAAGCATCTGATCAAGAGGGTGCTCCCAAAGTCAACATGGATCAGTTGCCTCAAGCTAATGAAGAAAAAACAAGCTCCGTTACCTCAGAAGGTGTCCAGGAAAAAGAATCTGGTACAGTCACCCTAGAAACTACCAGTATAGCCTTACCTGTTCTTTTACCAGTGGATAGAACTGCATCTGCTAAGATTTGTCCGACAAATATGTGCCAAGATGCCGACAATGCCTCAAGTGAGACCACTAAGCCTTCAAGTTCAAAGGGCCTTCTGCCAGCTGCTGACTTGTTCTGCACCTGTCCGGTACGACCAGAGCCTGGCCCACAGGTGCGTCTGAAAGATCCACAGGCCCAAAAACTGGTGGTGTTTCACTCATCATCTCCCACAGATGACGAGCGTCTCCGTGCCAAAGGACTTCAGTTAGCTAACAACAAAGAGAATGCAGCAAAGACACCTGATGCAAGCTTGGCTAAGCCTAGTACCCTGCCCCCTACCAAGTACTCACCAGCTATGCCTGTTAAAGTAGAACGGAAGGAGATGCCAGAGGCAAAGGCAGAGAACTCCCAGAGTAAAGACCCTGTGGAACCACAGAAACCTGCTAAAAGTTTGCCTGTTCTGGTAGACCCAACACTTGTCCTAAGTTGTGCGGAAAAGGGTGCAACTATCCCAGGAGCCGAGTATAAGAAACAGGCAAATAACAAAGTCAAATCCCAGCGCAGTACTCCCTTCCTGAGTTTTAGGAACTTAATTTCAGCCACTTTCCCAGCACGTTTGCGCAGAGAGACGGATGAGCGTCGTGCTCAACTTCAGAAGGTCAGGCAGTATGAGCTAGAGTTCCTGGAGGAGCTTCTAAAACCTAAAACATCCCAAGGAGAGTTCATACCACAGGGATCCTCTCCTGTTCCCTCATTTACCCCATGTGCCTGCCAGCTGCGCACGAGTCCCGTACAGAAAGTTCCTGGGATCTCACGAGAACAGCGACGCAGCTGTGATTGTAAGAGAATGTGCCGCGGAATGCGTCTCCCGGATACAGCTGTTGGTTCTGCAGCGGACCAGAGAGGGCGAGAGAGGACAGTCTGCAAAACTCCCCCAGCTATTCCAAAGTCTCCACATGCTCAAGGAGAATTACGGAAACCTCAGACTTTGGAAATCAAAACCACTCGAATCCGCTCCACAAGCCTAGAGTCAAGGGAACCCAGAGATACACCCACGTCATGTTTGCCTACATGCGCTACCCGTTCAGAATGCATGGCCGCGCCACAGTACAAAAAGCTACAAAGGAGATATAGCATAGGGGAGATTGACAATAATGACAGCACCCCCCTGTATGCTGAGGTTAAAACGACAAAAGCAAAGAGCCTTGAGAAAGAAATGGAAAGAGTTAGGGCCACTGGACTTAGACTTCCA
Organism: Onychostoma macrolepis; assembly: GCF_012432095.1. Lineage (NCBI taxonomy): Eukaryota > Metazoa > Chordata > Actinopteri > Cypriniformes > Cyprinidae > Onychostoma > Onychostoma macrolepis. The sequence continues at coordinate 30,801,353 of NC_081168.1, forward strand.
ACTCCAGTAGAGCCTGTACATACTAAAGATGGGGATGCAAAGAAGAAGGGGATATTTTTTATTCAGGGAGAGGAGCTTCTTCAGGAAAGTCGAGAGGGTACTGCTGAGGTTCTGGGGTTGCCAAGTGAGGATCCTGAGGACAGAGAAAAATGCTGCTCCTTCTGCTTTTGTTATCGCAAATGTGAAGCTGCTGATGAGAGCAGTGAAAAAGATGAACTGTCTTATTCCATCCCCCTGCAGGTTTTGCCCGGGATGCACCTAGACTCAAGGGCAATGCCAGTAGTCAGCAAAACACTTCAGGTGCTCGATGCAGAGGATTGCAGTGGGGAGGAGGAGGAAGAAGAAGAGGAGCCACAAACACAGAGGATTGATCTACGGGCCTGTGGGAATCTGGAAACTAGCCTGGCAAGGGTACAGTCCTTGCAGGGCAAAACATTCTCGCTCCCTGACGGATTCCTAAACGCACAACTTGATGCCAATGAGCTGCTCTCAATTTTAAGGCAGTGTGCCAACAGTCCCCAAATCGAGGGTGAGCCTCGTATCCCTCCTGCAAAACTGGCAGAGTACAAGCAAGAACTTGCAGTCCGTTTTAAAGAGTTCAGGGCATCATGTAGACGCGTGGCAAGTGTTGAGAAAAGTCCCTCTCGAATGCTAAGTGCTGTCACAGCTAGCTTCCAGGTGCTGTGCAACCTTACTCAAACATTCATTCGGCTGGTCAGGGGTGTACGTTCTGAAACCCAAAAACTGCAGCTTTTACGTAAGGTCGAGGAGGTAGCCGTCAACTACACCCTTCTTCTTCGTGCTGCTGAAGAGGCAATGGGACACTCTAGTAGCCTCCCCAATAAGAGTGCAAGTCCTCAACTCCACACATCCACCAACATGGGCTCTCTTAATCGCCCAATCAAAACCTTGCCCAGCAAGTAATGACTCATTCACTAATGAGATTGTGGGGCAGGCCGGACAGACAACTGCCCAACACTTTGGCAGGAATCTCTTCGGATCCTTCATCGGTTTACATTTTTACTTGCCTTTCTGTTCACCTACTGCTAAATTCCATAGCCGCATAACTATCTACTGTTATATGTTTATGAAGGTTGTGCTAACTTGTACACACAAAGGATCTTTTACATTGTGCACAGAAGTGGGAAAAAAATACATCTGATCCTGTGCATTATAGATGACCAACAGGGCTGTTCACTCGTGTTCTTAGAGAAAGGGTACTGTGAAATGGACTTAGTTTTTGTATATTTAGTTGTTCCTATATTTAAATAATAAAGTGACTGTCTAGGGAAGGGCTGGTGGGGTTATTTTGTGTCCTAACAATGGTTTATAAAGCATATTATGGAAAAACTATATTATCATTATTGCAATTACTGTAGAGACATTATAGCTACATAATCTAAAACATGCCCTGAGGGTGGCAAATCTATATATGTATCACAGAAAATTAAATGATAACAGATTTTGTAAATTAGGTAGAGAGAGAACTGGTTATTTGGTAATGTGCTTGTTTTTCAATTTCGTTTGTTGTGACATGAAATACTCCCTTTTCACAATATCGCATTCACAATGTCTGGATTTGTATCTAAGCGTCTGAACTGACACTTTTTTAATGAATATTTATGAACACAAGAGCCCACTAACAAGATAGTGGAAGGAAACACCTGCCCAGGGCAGACAATGTAGCAGATTTAAATTCACCGGAATATTAATTGAAAGGATACAATGGTTGAGCTGAGACCAAGATGAAAAAAGGCGCTCCTGTTTGCTAATGCACAAAAAAAATCCTCTCTCACTTTCACCCCCACAAACTCATCCAGATCCATACATCGTACATGTAGTGGCAAACAGTGTCATCATTTTTTGTACTGGAGGAGTGGGCTGAGCTCATGATATCTGCATAATTTAGTGCAATCACGAAGCTAATGCTTGTGTAGATGACACACAACCATTTTCTTTCCAAGTATAGCCTAAGTACACAGATAACCAATGGTTCACAATATTTTTTGAATATTGCTTTGTTTTTCTTCTATCCCATATTTTGAAATGTCTTATATGTAGAAAACTTTATTTTTTGGATTTTCATGTGATGTCATCCATTGTGCACTCTTGAGAACATAACCCCGTCCCCATCCACACACACAGAATAGTTTTATATGTATTTTAATAAAACCAACTGCTGTCTTATGTCTGAAAACTTTTCTGTCTCCTCTTCCAATCTAGGATATGAATGGTTAAATTATGGTCTTATAATCCATATAAGGCTCTACTACTGTGACATTTAAACAATTAACACCTGACTGTTTTGGGTGTCTTGCATGTTATGCCTACTTTAAAATAGAACCGAATGAAGTGGGCTCTGTCAAGCCAGCAACTAATAGACTGTTTAATGCTGGGATTGGATTAACTTATATCATTAAAAGATTAATAAGAGTACAGATACAATCTAGTGTTTTACAATATTTCAGTATAAAAGTATAATTATTCTAAACTCAACAAAAATATTGTAAAGAACATGAGATATTTGTGAAGCTTAAAGTCATTCTGAAAAGAACATTGCAAATATTTATCAAAATAACTTTTTATTTTAAAGAGAAATCACATGTATCTTATGATTTATAGTAGTATGTGCCAGAAACAAATAGTAACTATATTTTAGAGTATAATATAGCATGGAACATGTTTATTTTTATAAAATACAAACAATATCCTCATGTTTATACTTTTTTCCCAGACATACTTTCTGTCAAAGACTAGTTGCGTTGCCAAAATGAGATTTGTCACTGTGCTTCATTTTTGTTGTATGTGTTCATATTTAGTTCTTTGAGTTCTTGTCAGTGTTTTTGCTTCACTGTGGTCTTTTTGTGTGTAAGGTCATGTTTTAAAGCAATAAAGAATATTAAAAGTAACATTTTCAGCTTAGTTTTGGCTATGAGATCAACTGATCGAATTCATAACGAGTGCTCTGAAAATATATATATTATTCATATATTGACTTACACCCTTCCCGGTAACACTTACACAGTAACAAAGCATTTTTAAATCACTTGCAATCTATTATATTTAATTCATTGATTATAACTGTACATGCTACATTGTTAATGCATTAATAGGCTAAATACAAATAGCGAGTCCTTCATTTATTAACACTGTAATTAACCAATTATTAATGTTTAATTAGCTCATATGTAAAGAGTTAGATCGTGTTTTTCATCCTTTGTTAAGCACCTGTTAACCATACATGACTGATGTACAGCATTAAACCAGTAGTTGTTAATGGTTATAAACAGTTTGCACTTTAGGTCATAAAAAATACTGGATTGCCATTAATGAAGTGCTTTAGACCTACCTTTATTATTAAACTTTATCTAGTAATAGTAAGTGTCCCTCGATGTTAAGTATAAATGTGTATCTCTTCATTTTATACATGAAAATTTCTTTAATATGACTTATTTTGAATGTTTTCACAAACCATTAACAATTGCTTTACTGGTCTCTCATTGTTTATATGCAGATATTCGTATGTAACATTTACAGGTACAAAAAGGTACTTTTTTGTATGTTTGGATAGATGCTGAAATGTACAATATGAATGTGCTGAGAGCATCTAAAACGATGTTATTACATATTACAAACATTTTTACAAATTCTCAAGCTCTCTCTATAGACCTAAATATTATATATAGTTAGTTAATAGTTGATTTTATTCAATTGATGATCAGTTATATTAAGGATTCATAAACATTTGTACTTCTGTATCTAAATGATTTATGTTTTAGATGCTATCAATACGTAATTATTGTATTTTTGTGTCTGCAAACAACATACTAAAAAGCTGAGTAATTTTTTTTTTACAAAAAAAAAAAATACATCAGTTAAGGTTAGGATATAAAGCATTATCTAACTCATTCAATTTATTAAATTCAAGAAAAAGGGTCTAACACTAATGAGTTAATAAAAATAATAAATTAAGTTATATGTCTGAAGGGTATGTGTTTGCTTTCCCTTTCATCTCAGTGGCATTTGTGTGACTGGCGTAGATTCCCCCAAAAGTACTTGATTTCAGCCAAGAATCTGATTTCAGTTTAGTTTTTTTTTTTCCTGATGAACTAAAGACTAACCATTCTGGAGCCAAAACAGCATCAGCTAATGACACTTAAACACCCGCGTCTCACAAGCCTACATTTACTCTCTTTTAATGCTTCACTCAGAAACCACAACCTAAATTGGGCTGACTTTAATTTGAATGAATGTTTGCCCACTCCTCCTCACCACGGTCGGAATCAAAGCTATTTGTATTGTTTGCTTTAAATCATTTCATGTTTGTTCTGCTTCAGATTTCTGACCAGTGTCTGCACAATCTCCTCAGGTACTGTTTAGATATATATTGTGAATTCATGGTGGACCCACTGACAATAAGACCAGGACAGAAGAGAAAAGAAAAAGAGGCAGAAAATTAGTCCAGCAGAGAGCTGTAGAAACTGAGGAGAAAAGCTCTCAAAAGTTTGACCATTAAATCTCCTAAAGAAGTTATGACGAGGTAATGATGTGACAACAATACACTACTGTGGCTAGCGGCTAACCTTGTAAAGCAACTTAACTGTCAGTAGAGCAGCATTGGTATAGGGGTTATGAGATCAATACGCTTGCCAAAAACAACAAACTACAAAACTGAACTGATGGACAAAAACTGCGTGTAAAATACAAACCAGAAAATCTAACCTACAATACAAAAGCAGTCCCAGTTTTATTTGTTGTTGTATTCAATATTTTTATGGCTACACTTAAATAAATACTTGGCTATATTTTATTTTAAGGTGTCCTTGTTACAGTATAATTATACAATTAACTACATGTGCTTACTATAGGGTTAGGGTTTATCTTAGTGTTACTTGCGTGTAATTGTGCATAATGTATTGTTATTATAATAGTAAGTACATGTAACATGTAACAAGGACACCTGGAAATAAAGTGTTACTATATACTTTTATTTTAATGCATCACTTTATTCATTGTCAAACTCCGGGTAGGACTTCTTTAAGACACTTCACACAATTTTAATTTAATTTTTTGGGCTCAGTGAAAAAGGTGCTTATCATTCAGAGAATGATGTTCAGGGAGGTCAAATGAAATCTCATGTGAGCAGTCTTATTCATTTGATGTGAGGTTTAGGCGGTTTTTGAAATCTTTTGTCAGCATAATTTCCAAGTGCAGTTTAACACCTGGATTGTTTTTTTTTTTTTTTCAGAAAATAAACATCAAATAAGAACAATAGTGACGTGGAATGTTTTCATACACTGTAGCAAGATCTTTTTTTTTCAGTACAATTCAGAGGATTCCACTTTATATCATGTGTCATTTAACCAATTTGTGTTTAGAATCAAATAAGAAAATAAATATTGATACATTGATATAATGTAACTCTTCGGAGATTGGCATTTGCTGTTATTGAGGTTTATAATTGACATATGTGGTCAATGTAATTACAAAAATGTGACCCTGGACCACACAACCAGTCATTAGTAGCACAGGTATATTTGTAGCCATAGCCAAAAATACATTTTATGGGTCAAAATCATCATTTTTCTTTCATGCAAAAAATAATTAGGATATTAAGTAAAGATCATTTCATACGATAAATATATCAAAACGTATTTTTTTGATTAGTAATATGCATTGCTAAGGACTTCCTTCGGAAAGCTTTAAAGTCGATTTTCAAATAATTGTATCCAAATATTGTCCTATCCTAGCTTGTTTATTCAGCTTTCAAATGATGTATAAATCTCAATTTTGAAAAGTTGACCCTTATGACTGGTTTTGTGCTCCAAGGTCACAAACGTCCTTTAAATGGAGATGCAATGTAAAGACATGTATTTGAGTAAATGGTATCAAATGCTCTGGAGTAAATCTACAGAAGCCCTAAGGATAGTCTGAACAGTCATGCATATTTAAACTTGGAGATGAACTGTCAAAACGTATGAAACAAAAAGCACTCAAAGAGTGTCTCCATCAGCTCTGAATGTGCTCATCATGCACATGAACTCAGACACTGGTAAAGGAGCGTTGGCTCACCACACATTGTGACACAGGACTCAATTTCCAGTGGCATGGCCACATACTCATGTTGCAAAACCAGTGATATTTATCAACAGGCAGAACCAATATCCTCCTGGCATGGTTTTTATGCGGCTTACAGTACATTATGAAAAAGCATTTGTTCTGGTAAATATTCCTGCACTATTTCAGCTGAGCTGTAATTACAAATAATCAAAGGGAACAAATTATCAACATGTTCTCTAAAAGTAACGTCTCGCAAAATGCCTTGCAACTCTTCAAAGTTTCGAAAATACTCTTGATTACTTTTTAATTGGAACAAAAATGGCTTAAGGCTTGAATAGCTGTGCTCTCGACCACTAGAACATGAAAACAACTTTTACTGTATTTTCTGATCACACTGGGTGAAAAAAAAAGTTTCCCCTCTTTTGTCTTAAATCTTGTTTCATGAGAAACTGGTCAAATCTGAGTCTGATTAAACTAGAACAAACACCTGCCGATGGGCTCAAAGGGAAAACAAGTTTCACACCCCATTGACATGTTAGTCCTCGTTTTGTGCATTTTTTCAGAAAACAAGACTTTGCATGTTCAATTTGCATTTCAAGTAAATGCATCTTGATTTAAGGATGTTTAGATACAAGAAAAAAATACTGAGGAAGACGTTCATGGTTTTGCAGTGCATGTGACATTTAATGCAATTCATATTTAAATAAAGATTTTCAACTCAGTTTTATTTATTTTGAGGAAGAGCGAATGAGACATTTGGAGACCTGCAGAAACAGTGTAATTAAACAGAGGTTTGTCTTTAAATCTTCTAACGAATGTCATGATATTTCTTGAGTAGGCTTCATGCAATTTGTTTTGTCCATCTAAATTTCTGTTACGGGAACATAGCGAGCGTCCTGATTGTTGTGGTGGATTGTGGGATTTTTAGGGACTTAATGTTCCAGAATTATTCTGTGATTGGGAAAGCCCCTGACGAGTGCCCTAACCCTGAAGTAGGGAAGTGATTGAGACGCACACAGTAGCAGAATACAGTATGTGTAATTACCCACTTTAATGGCATAATACAACACTTATAAGCAGGTTAAAATGATTTTCCTTGAATGATTTATTTAGACTGTGTTAATTTCTTACATCTGAAAAGTGCTATTTGCTAAACGTCAAGGAAATACCTGAGTGTGAAACCATTTCTGAAAACAAAAAAAGCTTTTCGAAAGAAATATTTATTTTGATTCCTTCTCAGCAGTAGTCCACCTGTCAGAAAATAATTGTAATGCATGGATTTTATTTCGCATGAAGAATGTTAACAAACACAGCAATATCTAGACCGCTGACATGATGCCTGCCAAACGAACTCCTGCAGTCTGGAAGATTTCAAGAGACACGAACCTTCATTCACAAAACACCAGCGGAACGCATCTGTGAGTCCTTCATGAACGATTGCGTGAACTGCTGCGTCTGTTCAGTGCATCGATTCACGCAAGAACAGTTATTATTCACACACAGACACCGCTCTCCTTGTGGTTCATGAATGAGAGTGAGTCCAGGGATCAAATGTATGATTACTTTGAAAGCACTTGATCAGTTAAACACCGTTTTAACTTAATACAACCAATTCAACTATGAATAAAGCAAAATCTACTACATCCATTTACGCTGTAACTTCAGTGAGATTTCCATCTGTCCAGATGATGAACCATTAGAAGCGGCGTCTTGTAATTTCTAGAATCTGAATTACTGTGAACTAAGTCTTTTAAAGCTGTTGCAAATCACCCACTCTTTCAATTTCACCGCGACGTCTTAAAAGACCTTTTCTTCTGAGAAGGAGCTTATAACAGAGGTTTTTATACATGCGCATTACAGATTATGATGTCTGACAAAAACATGACTGACAGGAAGTACCGCCCTCCAAATCCACCCTGTGTGGTACGAGAGCTGCTGTGAACCACAGTCATAGCTACGCCGATCAACAGAGCAAGGCAGGAATCGCTGAGGTCTTTTACACGCAAGTACTGCTGGGAAGGGGCTGAAGGATGGCTTCTGCTTTAGGATGTCGTGTCTACGTTTGCCCACCCGCTAAAAATAAATAACTCAAAGTGACATTATAAAAGCAAAAGGTGCTCTTAATGTGATTTGCATTTGTTAATGTATACATCTATTATAGCGTAACTGAAAATTGTTAAAAATATTCACAATCGATTCATACTTACTCAATTCAGTGCAAAAAATATACATGTAAGGCATGACTCAACAGATCAGAAATAATTGGCAGTATGTGCACGTTTGCCGTATTGTTAACGTTTCATTTTACACAAACATTGAATTTTGTAGTGGTATTCACAACGTTGAGGAAGGCCGAAGACACCGGGACCGCAGAGAGCAGATGCTGGAACAACGCACTGGTTTAAATCGTACAGTTTCAGATACCACAACAGAACTGCTCAACGTAACATCATGATGGGTAAAAAACAGTAAAAGGTACAGTAAAACCTGGACATACAAGCTGGTAAAATACATCAAACGATTGAATGACTTTGGAGAGAAAACTTTTGTCTGTCCCGATAGACTTTAGTCAGGACAGCGCCGGATTTAATTAGTGAGGAATCAGTAGACTGTGATGGTGTTTAACAACAGACCGATTGTACAGCTGATGAAGCGTCTTTCAGTAGACAAAAAACTTCATTAAACGGCTTTCAGATGACATGCGATCTAGGTTTATAAAGTGCATGCCATTATAAAGACTGTACGTTTAGCCTCATTTTGTGTCGTCTATCCTGACTAAGGTCTATCATGATGCTCTGACCAAGAATATATCACCGATAAAAGAAAACTACTATAATTTGCTCGCCCTCATGTCATTCCAAACCCATGCCATTTTCTTCCACGGAGCACAAAATCACTGCACTGCTTTTTCCATACAAACGTTTACAGTGACCAGAAGCTCTCAAAGTCCAAAATGAACACAAAAAGTGCACAATGTCTACTTTTATGTTTATGGTGCTTTTTCATCCTTTTTGAAGCCTGACGGACACTGGTCAGTAGATGCTATTAAGTTAATGAAAGAACCTTCTGCGAAACGCCTTTTATCCTCTAGAGATGATGTTTGGAACAACATGAGGGCGAGCACATTTTAATTTCTGGGTGAACTATTCCTTTAATATAGAGGATACAATTTGCTAACAGCATTTAAGCAAAGTGGGTATAAAAATATAGGCATCTGAGACCCTGAATGACTGTTTTCTTCAAAGACCGTGAGAGGTGTGACATGATCATTTTGACCAAGACCATACTGTTAGCCACTTCTACCCGCCTCGGCTGTGATTTATGTTTCTTTACACATTAAATCAGTGGTTCTCAACTCCAGTCCTCGGGACCCACTGCTCTGCACATTTTGTATGTTTCTCTTATCTGACGCACTCAGTTCAGTTCACGGATCTCTCTCCTAACGAGCTGATGATCTGAATCAGGTGCGTTAAATAAGGGAGACATACATCTTAAAAATAAAGGTGCTTCATGATGCCATAGAAGAACCTTTTTTTGTCTAAATGGTTCATCTGAAGAACCTTTCTGTTTCACAAAAGGTTATTTGTGGCAAAAGAAGGTTCTTCAGATTATAAAGAGGTGTTTTTTTTAAAGAGCCTTTGACTGAATGGTTCTTTGTGGAACCAAAAATGGTTCTTCTATGGCATCGCTGTGAAGAACCTTCTAAGCACCGCTCTGTACACAATGTGCAGAGCAGTGGGTCCCGAGGACTGGAGTCAAGAACCACTGCATTAAATAAGAGGGCCGTAAATGACACATGTAGCTGTGGAGCAGAAAGAAAGAGCGTTATAGCAGGGTTTCCTTGTGATGCCGCATTATGTGTTGGTTCTTTTCCGACGGCCGCCTGAAACCCTTCTTGCAATAGTCACACCTGTGCGGATAGTCTTTAGTGTGGATGGAAATGACGTGCCGTTTGAAACCCGAAGCGTCCGTAGTGTTGTACTCGCAATATTGGCACTGATAAACCTTGCGACCGCTGTGCGTCTTCATGTGCTTCTTAAGTTCGTTCTGATGCCTGAATCCGCGCTTGCACCGCTTGCACTTAAACGGCAAGTCCTTGGTGTGAACGGACAGAATGTGGCGGCTCAGCGTGAAGGGGTCCGACGTCTTGAAATCGCAGTGCCTGCACTGGTGCACTTTATTCCCCTTGTGCGTTTCAGCGTGCTTCTTCAGTTCGGAGGGTCTGTGGAAGCCCTTCTCGCACACGTCGCACTTGTGCGGGAAGTCTTTGGTGTGCACCGAGATGACGTGGCGCTTCAGGTCGCTGGAGTTGGTGCTTTTGTGTTCGCAGTGTGGACACTGGTGAGTCTTGTGGCCCTGGAAGATCTCCGTGTGCCTCTGGAGCTCCTTGTCGTCGGCGAAGGCCTGCGGGCAGTGGCCACACTTGAAGGGCAGGTCGGTGCCGTGTTTGCTCTTTATGTGAGTCTTTAAGTTGGACTGGTCAGCGCATCGGAAGTCGCAGTGCTGGCAATGGTAGGGCTTCTCGCCCGTGTGCGTCCGCATGTGCTTCTTGAGCTCCGACGGGTGCCGGAAGCCTTTAGCGCACTCGACGCAGACGTGCGCAAAGTTTTTGCTGTGCACCGCCAGCAGGTGGCGGTTGAGGAGGCCCTGCTCGGCCGTCTCGTACTCGCAGTACTTGCACTTATGCAGCTTGGGCTCCTTGTCGCGCAGGATGAGCTTGTTGGAGCTGAGCGGGCTGGCCTCGTGATAGCGCCGCGTGTACTCGGTGTACTCCGGGATCTTCTCGCTCTTGATGATCAGCTTGTGGCTCTCCAGGTGGTTGTGGAAACTCACCTTCTTGTTGGTGGTGAAGTCGCAGTCGGTGCACTGGTACTTCTTCTTGAACATGTGGTCCGGGTGATTCTTCATGTGGCGTTTCAGGAAACCCCGTGATTTGAACTTCTTGCCGCAGATGTGGCAGGGGTAGACGGTCAGGGGCTGCCCGTCGGGACCGATGATTACAGCTGAAAAGGAAAGAGAGCATGCTGGACATAGACTTCAGTTGTGAGACAGCATACCCAACAAGAAAAAACAAAAATGAAAGGACAACTTTCCTTTTAAATATCTGCTTTTGAGGAGGCTGTATGTGACTGTATATGATTAGGGGGTCAACTTCACCATCAAAGGGGTCATCGGATGCAAAATTCACTTTTATATGTTGTTTGAGCTGAAATGTGTGTTGGCAGTGTGTGTACACATCCACCCTATAGTGATAATTTTTTTTTTTTTTTAAATCCCAATAAATCATAAGCACTGTCTCAGATCAAGCTGTTCTCAGATTCTTGGCTGTGTGACGTCACACAGACCCAGGCCCCTCCCACGATTGTTGATTGACATGTTTTTTTTAGCACAGACTGAGCAAGCTGTCATCAGTCCGCCATTGTTTCAACACAGGAGCAGGTGTAGACAAGAATGCCTTCTAAGAGATTGAGGTGTTTTGTTGTTGGATGTAATAACGAACGTAGCAGTCGTCATTTACTCCGACATCTGAGCCGCTGAAGACGCAGAGGATTACAATTGTTTCTGAAGGGAATGTGACCCCGATCTACCTAAATGTGTCTATGTTCATGCGAATAAATTTTTTTTATTAATTTTTATGAATCTTTGAAAATTGCGTTTTCTAATAATGTGCTAGTTAGCAAATTCCACAACAAATGTGGCTAAAATGAAGTCTCAGAGAACAGCTTGTCACCCCACGGAAGAGAGGGGCGGGCTGAGCAGAGCTCATTAGAATTTAAAGGGAACAGAGCTGTTTTTGACAGGGTAAAAAGGGTGTTTTTTTACACTACCATTGAGAAATTTTAACCAAAGTATGCTGACCCTAAAGAATCATACCAACTTGTGGAAAATGGGCATCTGCTGACCCCTTCAAGAACTTCCTTTTTTGGATGTTTTTTTAAATCTATCATTATTATTTGCTATTATTGCTCTATTACATGAACATTAATTCTCAGACACCGAGTGCAGCAAAATTGCAACAGTTGTTCAGATTTAAAGGGGTGGTTGACAGATTTTTCTCTAGGCTTGCCTGTGTTTATGGGATGCAGTGTAACATGTCTTCATGCTTCATTAAAAAAAATAAATAAATAAATAAAAAAAATAATAATTTTTCATATGTTACCTTTATTCTACGCCTCCATTGTCATTTGAACAGCCGGTTGACTTCCTGTTTCTATGATATCACTCAATCCTAAATACGCAATGGGCTCAGATTGGTTAGCTGGCCCAGTGTATTGCGATTCGTTAACTGCATATTGCACATTGTCCGGAAACGTCACGCCCAGTCAATAGCTGCATGTACTCCGGTGGAAAAGCTGCGCAACATAGCCTCGTTCCCGGGGGCGGGGTTTACGTTAATTGCAGGGTCACCAACCCAGGAAGTAGTCCCTACCAGTCGTAATTGTAGGCATTAAACAGACTTTTCTTTAAGAGACAATACCTCCGTTTCCACTAAACTTTCAGCGTCGTAACTTCACAGATATTGTTTATGCTCAAACAGCAACATTACACACTAACTAAAGTTTAAAAAAGTGAAATCGCGATCAACCACCCCTTTAAGGAAAGGAGTTAAATTACAGTTAAACTTCATATAACAGAAGCAAATATTCTGAAATGTATCATAAAACAAGTTTGAAAGTAAAACATTTACAAATTCTCACAACATGCAAGAATTTGACTACAATTTTTGTTTCTGTGTGAGATGAACACAAAGTTTCAGTCTTCTAGCCGACAATGATATGTGCCACAAGACTGTTATGGAAATAAGGTTGTTATGACCGAATTGATGCCTCAACTGTGTCTTAAGGCCTGTCCACACTGAGGCGCTGGAATAAAACAATAGGTTTCTATGGATGCTTCCACATAGTCCACGAACACTCGCACACTGAAAACGCAAATGTTTTTTTTCCCCCAACCAGTCCGACGAATCTTTTCAGTTTCACAAAGTGAAAACACAGTCTGTCCAATCAGATTTGAGTTTAGATGTGACCGGAGCAGCTGCTGTTGCACAAAAGGGTGAGAATGGTGGCGCTGTTTCGAAAACCAGTGTAAACAAACACATAAGAGTCTCCCGGATAAGAGAAGAGAGTGGATGCTGAGTTCTTGTTATCATTGGTATTTGAGAACAGATTTATTCTCACATGTTATTTATACAGAATAACTTTTCTAATAATTCTCCACTGAATCATGTGACCTGTAGAGCACATGCGCAATTGTTTTAACACAAAGAGTGCATGTGTCTGCTTATTATAGAATCAAAATCAACTATAGATCACAATCGGAGGTTATTACAAGCACTCGATGATGGTTTAAAGTGGGTAAGCAAATACATTAATTACATACATTTTCAAGTGTAGCTTGATGCTAATTGCTAATTACTTCTAATTATATTTCAGGATGTAGCCTATTCTTGTAAGCATTATAGATAGTTTGTGTTTCTGGTGTAGAACCAAACTTTGTTTATCTTAATTTAGATGTTAAATCCATATCTGAGGAAAAATGCATTGTTGGTCGGCGCCACCTAACGTGCAGGCGTGAATTAACAGAAGGCAAACAATCGTTTCACGCTCGGTGTGAAAGCACCGTTCGTCGGTGAGTCGCATCGAGCTCAGTGTGGAAAGGCCTTTACTGTGCTTGAACTGTCCAAGATTGCTTTAAAATTTAAACTGGCAAAGCTTAAAAATGCATGAAAAGGAGAACTGTGCTAAAGATGATTAACCACAATGTACAGTATACTGGGTGTTAAATTCATTCAGTTTATAGTGTCTACTAGCATATCATTCACTCCTATATGAGACTAATATTAGATAATAGTAAATAATATTAGTTTTTTTTTTGGTTGTTTGTTTTGTTTTTGAATAAACGCAGGCTTCCTAAAAACACATTTAAAGGGAAAAAATAATACATTGTTAATATCAATACTTGGGTCGCTAAGGGTTAAATTACAGTATTACTTTTTGTCAGCTTTTTATAAAGATTGCATTACCTACAATGGTAGTCTAAAAACAATGACAGAAAAAGTTATTTTGCTTAAGTCAGAAAAAAAAAGTCATACAGTACAACTGACACTGTGAAAGATGAAATATTGGAAATATTTTTTTTTGAAATAGCATAAACTGATGAGCTTAGGAACATATGTGACCCTGGACCACAAAACCAGTAATAAGGGTCAATTTGATATTTTTAAGGGTCGATTTATACCTGAATAGCTAAGCTTTCCATTGATGTATGGTTTGTTAGGATCGGACAATATTTGGCTGAGACACAACTATTTGTAAATCTGGAATCTGAGGGTGCAAAAAAATCTAAATATTGAGAAAATCGCCTTTAAAGTTGTCCAAATGAAGTTCTTGGCAATGCATATTACTAATGAAAAATTAAGTTTTGATATACTTACAGTAGGAAATGTACAAAATATCTTCATGGAACATGATCTTTACTTAATGTCCTAATGATTTTTGGCATAAAAGAAAAATCAATAATTTTGACCCATACAGTGTTTTTTTGGCTATTGCTACAAATATACCCCAGCGACTTAAGACTGGTTTTGTGGTCCAGGGTCACATGTGTGTTCAATTTAAGTTCATGTTCATTTAAAAAGTTTCCAGCACTAGCAGCAGATCATACCTGTCTGGCACTGGCGTGTCTCTCCTCTCCTCTTCTTCTTGATCTTTTGTTTAAGTGCTCGGCTTGTGCTGATGCTGTCAGTGATCTGTAGGTAGGGAGTGGCTGCACCATTCTTACTTTCAAGACTGCTTCCTGTGGGAAAGCCATGACTGGTAAGGGGTTTGGATTGGACATTTACACGCTATAAATACACTAAAATGAAAAGAGAATGTTTCTATAAATGTTAAGTTAGATGATAATGTGATAATGACGGAGAGCCACAAATGATGGTTTTCCATGGTTTCCCATTTGTGACTTTGCAAACCTAATAATTAAAGGTAAAAACTTAAAAGTAAAATAAATAAATAGGATTGTAATAAATACATCAAATTGCAAAAGGCTATGATTCAGTCTGATGTGCTGCGTTTCACTTTAAAGTAAAGCTACAAAGACAATGCAAACACTATTTCTGCTTGTTTGCTTTTTTTTTTTTTTTTGTCTAAAATAGGTCTTAGTTGTTTTTTTTGGAAAGATTGAAAGTGAACATCCTCAAAAGCCACTATTTTAATTAGCAGTATATTATTTTGTGAAAAATATATATATAAATCACAATATAATTTCTGACCAAATTGTGCAGCCACAGTAAAAATAATTAGTATTTAAATACTTAATATAAAAACAATCAAAATAAAACAACTAAACAAAATTGTTTTCCTGTAATGTCATGTGACTTTTAACCATCATCAGAGAACCATGCAATGTATTGTTAAATTATTGAAATTTTAACCTATATTTTAAAATATTTTCTTGACGTTCGCCAGGAATTTTGTCAAAAGGATTCGACTGAAACCTAACCCTGAGCTATCATATGGCTTCACAAGACTTTGAATATAGTAATATTTGGACTACCATACTAGAGTATGATACTAATATGCTACACTGAGTTCAGCTAAAATGTTCAATTTTGGTGGACTATTCATATAAAGCAATTTCTATCTCTGCCTGCAATATAAATAAAGTAAAGGACCATAAGCAGTCGCCCAGGCAGCAGGAACAAAGGTCTTGTTAACCGGTGTGTCCTCCAGCTGCGCTTCAGTGATAGCAGCTTCTTCCTCCCCAACTATGACCTCCATATACACCTGGTCAGTCATCTCTGAACAGTCTACATTCAGGACAGAGAACAGCATAAACATAACACACATTTCTGAGTTGCTGCATGCACCTGTTACTCTTCTTAAAGAGCGATGGAGAACTCACTGATATCCTCCTCTCCTTGGCTGACGTCCTTTACCGCCATGTAGACCATCTTCTCTCTGGGCAGCCTGCCTGAACCCGCCGGCTCCAGCACCGTGTGCCCATTGGGAAAATCACTCTCTGCCACCACCTCTGTGCTGCCTACAACACAACCCACACAGAGTCATTACCGTAACTTTGAGAGACAAAAAGCATATACGGGAAACACAAAATGAATACCCGTGGCTCCTGACGATATATGGAGGTCTTATGAAGCAAAATGATTGGTCTGTGCAAGAAACTGAACACTATTTACAACATTATTACCTGTAATCCAGAGCCTCCGGCAAACGATCCAGAATGATGCTCCGGTTCGCAAACAAAGCATTCTTTTAAACCGGTTCTTTTTAGTGAACTACTTGAACCAGTTCACCAAATCAAACTGAAGCGTCTGAAACCGTTTATGGTTCCTCGTGGTTTATATAAAATGTTGAACTAAAGAAAGCTTATGCTTTAGACATGTAAAACACCCACGTTTCACATCATTACAGGGTGCTTAAATACTATAATTGAGTATATGTGACGCCATTGCATGATTATGTAAATGAACTAGTGATTTGAACCAGTTAATTGAAACAAACTGTCTGAAAGAATCAGTTCACGGAAACAAATAACATTTCCCCATTTACCTGAGGCTCTGGATTACAAGGAATAATGTTGCAAACAATGTTCAGATTCTTGCACAGACCGATCGTTTCACTTCATAAGACCTCAACATCAGGAGCCACGGGTATTATTTTTTGTTCCCAGATAAGCTATTGTTAAATTCTCAAAGACGGGCAGACGCTGACTTGCATTTTATGAATCATCAATGATCACAGTTTCAGCTAAAAATCCTGTTGGTTTTTCTTTCAAATCCCTAACAATAATAGTGATTGCACGAGTAGCAGTATGGAATCTAGAGCTGAAACGATTAGTCGACATTATCGACAACGACGACAATAAAAAATTGCTGACAAATATTTTTGTCGTCGAGTAGTCGTTTGATCTCATATAAGCTAATGTAAGAGCCTGCTATAATGCGGTTTGACCAGTGTGGCGCTGTAGCACAAGACTGTAATTCAGCTCTCCTGGATGCAATTCAAGAGAAGAGGACACACACAGAGCTCCAGAGCAAACGCAGCCGAACCTGAAGCTGCTGAGCGGCGTTTGGATGAATATGTAAATATATGCTGCGCATTGCTCTCAATAACAATATAAACACAATGAGAACTGACAGCGGTGAGAAAGCAGCGGTTAAGAACGCATCAGATTATAGAAATGTGGGTGTTTGCACGAGCTTCTACACCATTTTTTTTAAATAGTACTTGATGCTGCTTAAATCAAGCAGCTTTATAGTATTAAACATGAAAATCCAGAGTCAGTGTCACGTTCAGTCAGAATTACAACTTGATTTTCTGTTATAAAGCAGCTCTGCAGTGTGGAACTAGCTAATGATAAAATCTTTATTTCATGAAAATGAATTGTTGCAGCCCTAATGCAATCAGGCTGAGGCACAGATGTGAAATGTGTTCCTTACCTATTTCCACATCTTCATCTCCATCTGCCTTAAAGATGTAAACTTTAATGACCTCTGAGCTGAACTCATCCTCTTTCGAGCCGTCGTCGTCCTGGCCCACATCTGCGGTGATCTTTAAAGGTGCGTCTCCAATGTCTAGCTTTTCCCCAACCTCATCCACTGCAAAGAAGCCAAACATCAAACACTGCTGTGGACAGAATCAATCCATCCACAGGGCTCTTTAAATGAGCACGGATGAGAAGAAAGGCGGAGCATGTGAAAGAGACACGCTGAATGAAAACGCACATTGGCCGCTGACGCTGCCGTTACCCCGGTAACCCTGTAAACAGTTAATTATATATTCTGATAAAACCATATGACAAAAGCTTCCACGACTATTGTGAAAATTTGATACCGTCACATACCTAATGTATATTTAATATAGCTATAAATAATTACATCATTATCTTATTAAATAGAGTCTGAAGTAAAATTATTTAAAAACCTTGTGTACTTTCTGCATTCTGATAAATTAAATAATTGTTGATCTCCGCCACATTAATACCAGTTTCAGCACAAAATAAACATGACTAAACATCTGAAGGTAAGTTAAAAGAAAGAGTACAACTTTACAGTCCGTATCCTGTCTCATGTAATCGCTCAATCAGTGTTTCAGCCGCGCAAAGACGTCAATATAACGTCTTGTAAACAATATCACATAAAGTCACATTTACCTCAGAAATCATAAACTCATTAGTCAGCCAGAAACATAAACTGTAGAGAGGAGCATTTTGCTAAATATATGCACCATATAACATTCATTATATAATTTTTTTACTGTTCTTTAATGTTTTATTTATGTTTGAATAAATCCGTCCAAGTTTTTATGACAGCCACTATTTAAATGTGTATATTTAAAAAAAACTGAAGTAACTGTTGTACAACTGTTGCAGTTGTACAGCACAAATCAGTCAAATTTAACCTTCAATATTATAATGCTGTACCAACGGACACTCGTGTATATTTTACAGCATTAGTTGAGAGACATTTTTTTTCCTTGAGAAAATTTGGCATGTACTGTACCTGACATGTATCCAAAATAATCTATATTGAGTCGAATCAAATCGAATTGGTAATCAAATCGAATCACAATCTTGTGAATGAGAATCGAATCGTGAAATTTGTGTCAAACCCCAGCCCTAATTTACACTGAATTTACACAGTATTTCCTGCTATTTATACTACTTGTTGCAAATAGTGGCAATTATCTGCACTTCAGTATTGAAATTCATTAGAAAACAGTATGCTATAATAACGTATTGAGTGAAAATGATCATTTTAATTCAAATTATTAAATGGATGCCACCTTATTGGTACAATAAAGCCCTCCCTACACCTACCCTAACCCGACCCGATACTTTATTTTCAACCTTTTGGTTATTTCCTTAATTTTTATTGAAAATAAAAGCCCTTACGATGAGATTTGAAAAGGGAGAAAAAAAAGTTCGGTAAAAGGCAGGTTCGAACCCGGGTCGATCGCAGTAAAAAGACCACGGCACGCGCTTTACCACCTGCACCACTGGAGCTGATGATTCCTAGCTGTTTTTTATAATGTTGACTATCCCAAACACACGCTGGTTGGCGGAGTTAGTGTGAATTGTTTGCAGAGGCTATTTACACTAAGTTTTAAAGCGCTCCTAAATTTTTCACCTTAGAAACACATGCGCTGCTTGGGAAAAAGGTAAGCGTCAAGCCCTGATCCATCAATCCATGTAACAGCAAACTCACAGGAAATCATGAGGTAGTCCTCTGAAGTGCTCTTCGCATCCTCCTCCTCCTCCTCCTCCTCCTCCTCCTCATCGTCCTCCTCATCGTCATCTGCTTTAATGGTGACGTCAGACGGCATGGCGTCGTGTGCCTGAATGACCGTCTCCGTGTCTGTCACCATGACCTCTGCGGACACCAGGTCGTGGTCCAGTGGGCTCTGATCATGAGGAGATATGAGGTCGGCCACAAACACCTGATCCGGCACCGTCTCCTCGATCAGGTCAGCGGTGCCACCCAGAGCCTCTTGGATGGCCACCTCGGCCCCCAGCATGGACTCGGACATGATCACGCCCTCGGTGGTGATGACGTCCTCGTGGCAGATGTCTGGCCCCTCCACCACCTCAGCCTCCAGGCCAGTCTCAAGCATGATGCCCTCGTCCGTCACCACATCCGACACCATCACGGCCTCCGGCACCGACACCACGATGTGATCGCCGTCAATGTGGGCCAGGCCTCCCATCCCTGCGACTGCACAGAGGAACATCACAATACATATGTCTGGATGTACAGTCCAACCAAAAATTACTCAGACACCAGATATAATTTTTAATATTTTTTACTAGTGGGTGCAGGACACTATAGTTCATTTATGTAAGTGAGGACAGCAAAATAAAGTAAACTGTTATACCCAAACATTCTTCTTACAGTGGACTACCAGTAAAATTGATCAAAATTTGGGACCAAAAATTATTCAGACACTTTGATCTGAGCATGTTTTGCTGAAGTGTTTTTTTTTTTTTTTTAATTGCTAATGTGACCTTGTACACCACAGACTGAACAGAATGAAGCATTGCTTGGTAATTGGTTGAGCTAAATTGGTATTATCTAATTGTTTACTTACATTTAACAGCTGACAGCTATTCAACCGAATTCATTACACACCTTTCTATCAGAGTTATCGGACATTATCAAGATTAATTTGTTCTGACAGATTTTAACTCCGAGTTCTTCTCATATTTTATTACAATTTTCTCAACTATAGCGAATAAACTGTGATAATGTGAGAAATGTTGAAGGTGTCTGAAAATTTTTTGGTTTGACTGTATGTGAGGCTTGAAAAGTTTTTCAATGCAGTGGTTGATAAATATTGGGGTATTTCTTTCCATCAAAGGGATAGTTCACTCAAAAAAGAAAAAAAAAAGAAAAGAAAAGTTCTGTCATCATTTACTCACACTCATGTTGTTCCAAACCCATAAATCTTTGAAACACAAATGAAGATATTTTTAATGCAACAAGAATGCTTTCTGTTTCTCTATTGAAAGTAAAGATAACCAAAAAAATCATAAAGGTGTCTTAAAATGAACCCATATAAACTGAGCAGCTTAAACCACGTCATGTGAAGAGATGATGAACGGATTTGGTTACATGGATATTAAATGGAGAGATAGAAACCTCCCAGGCAGAGATGCAAACTCGAAAAACAAAAAAGGTGACAAAGATGTGACCCCCAATCCCAATTTCGGTTGTTATAACACTCCCTTTAATCCCTTTAACTGAGGGCCGTTGTCTATGGTGCACACTTGAGATGTTTGGAAATTAAGTATATTTTTAAATACATAATATTTTAAACACTTTATTTATTTTTTTTTTTTCCCAACTCTGCAGTAAAGATCACTTTAAAGAGGATCTACATTTCTAATTTTCACTCATGGAAATAACATGAAAAACGTGCCAAGCTTAAGTGGATGATTTCTGCCACCTGGAGGAAAACAAACACTTTTCAAATGAAAATGACATGAAAGTACAGCTATAACCAGTAGATGGCAGCAGAGGATTACTCATTATTTTTCACTCCCTGATTTAGTTCTTTTCACATGTTGTGCTTTTGGATTATTATAAAATGACTATTACAAAAAATTTATCCAATCATAGCAAATCTTCGTCAATCAGCAATTTCAGGAGTGACGCGTGGAACAATTTAGCAGAGTCACTCCTGTAATAAAACACAATTGTTATTAAAAGAGGACCATCATTCGTAAATTATGACAACTTTCATTTTTGGGTGAGCTAATCCTTTAAAGGTGCACTGGATCTTTCAGAAGTGTATAAAGACTAGGTGTGTCAACGTTAACGCATGCGATTAATCTAAAAATTTTAACGCGTTAATATTTTTTTAACGCAAATTAATCGCTTGATAAGGTTTGACCCCAACTTCTTCCCATCATCGCAGCGCGGAAGGTTATCGTTCATTGTGTGATGAGGGGACAGCGCAGTGTTGCCAGGGTAACGGCACAAGTGGGCTATTTTGAAAATACAGTCGCGGGAAAAGTTACAGAGCCGTGGGTTGCGTTTTTTTTGGCTACTTTTATAATGTATGGCAGCCGCCCAAAGTGTATATAGACAAATAAATATTAAAATAGATCCTTTTACTAATGTGTATTATACTTTGAATGTATCCCTGGCAACGGAGAGGCGGTTGTAACATCAAACAACGTGAGTTTCAGCAGAGCACACATGTCTTTTACACAGCAGAAATAAACATGACAACAGCCACTATAGATTAAATAAGATAATAAAAGCATGATTACGAAAGGATATTTGTATGTGATTTTCTTGAGTTGAATGTGTACATCTGAAATGCTCATTTGTGCAGCGATATAAAAGGCTATAAATAGCATATTTTAACAACAGTAAACGACCAAATTGCACATGTGATTGCAAAAGGAAGTTATTACAAACACTTGATGGTGGTTTGAAGTGAGTTCTGAGTAAAAGTGTACTATTAATCTCATAAATTGTCTTATGTAGCATGATGCTAATATTAGCTCTAACACAGCTGCAGAACAGGTCCAATTCTTCTTCATAATGCATTTTGTCATAATACTTCACGTAAGGTCGCAAGAAAATGTTTTGTTGTATTTATTTAGAAATACTTTTGATAATAGTTGGGTAAATGTATACTGGGATTGAAGCGATGTGGCTTGGTAAACATTGTATTGCCAGTTTAAAGGCTGATAATGGCTGAATAAAAACAAAAGAATAATAAGGATTATGTCTCATACCTGGCGGAAGTGTGAAAGGTTCTGTTTCCTTAAACTAGTTTGTCATGCATTTCTTTATTTCAACACATTTACAGGTAAATCCTAGTATTTTAAATTTGTGATTAATCATGATTAATCACAGTCCATGACAGCACTAATAAAGACCTTACATAACGAACCGTTATGTTTTTATTAACTTAGAATGAGCAATTTATATCTACATACACCGTGGGTCCCCTTACATGGAAGTCGCCACCATGTTTGTACTGTAGCCCTTACAGGACAAACAGAGCGTGTTTCGTCACTGTTGTTCTTGCGAATAAAACACTGACACAATGAACAAGTAACAATAATATTCGCAATAACATATTGATTAATTTAAGTAAATATAATTCCTTAATTTACCTTTGTAATAAATTAATAAACCTCATTGCCGGCTACTCTTTGCTGTCTCAGACTACGACATCTTAGCCTTGTATCGCCACCGTAGCGTCTCTAAAGGGAGGGCGAGCCGTTGGTTGCAATTCGCAACCTCAACCGCTAGATGCCGCTAAAATCTACACACTGCACCTTTAAGTGACGATCAGTTGTGTGTGCTTATGTACAAACAGCACAGTTTAACGAGAGCAAAATGAAATGTACATAAAATTGCTGAAATCAAATAAACTGTTTATTTACATTCATCAAAATACAAACTGTGCATTGTCCATTGGCAGCTGGAAGTTGAAAAACTTTTAATTATGTTAAATCATAAACAAACAAACAAACAAACATAAAATCATCATTCAGTGCAATGACTTAAAACTGACCAAGTATCGACTAATTAATTGACTCACTATTTCGGTGACGGTTCCTTACCAAAATCTGGCATTATCATTGTATGGGGCATTTTTAAATCCTTGTGAAGCTCCAGGATCCCTCCACCTTGATCCATTATCTGCGACTGTTCCACAATCCTGTAAAACAGACAAAGAATTACAATAAATGAAAGACTGCTGTGTGGTAAACACATACACATACATACATATACATACATACATATATATATAAATAAACACCAAATGACAGAAAATCTATCACAATGAATTAATATGAATATGCCTAATCATTAAACAATTCATTAATAATTAATCATCTCTTCCATTCAAAATGCAGGCACGTGAGAGTAAACGCTTGTATTTCTATATAACAAACCTTCACATTTGACAGTAGTTCCCTTCACGTAAAAGCATCACAAACATTAAGCAAATCTGTGAATCTGGCATCTGGGAGGAAAGTGTCTGAAAGAAACAAAGAAATAAACATTATGTTTATAATATTTTATGCAATTTAGAGACTACCTCAGGGAGATTTTTACTACAAATTCTTGTTTGGGTTTCCAAATATAAAATTTGGAGAGAGAAAATAAAAAGCAAAAACAACATATACATACATACATATATATATATATATATATATACACTGAAACACAGATCAATGCATACAAGCAAGGCAGCAAAAGAAAATGTCGTTTATAAATATATACATATATATGTAAGACAGTGTCATTTAGAAAGTTCATATGACAATGAATTCTAGCCATTGTAACACTTTTATTAACATTATGTATAAATGCAGTGAAATCACAACTGAATTACTGACAGTAACGTGGTTGGCTATAATTATAAACGGTTAATAGTACATTAGACTTTAGTAATAACAACTTGAGAAATATAACAATGCTGCGAGGGGATTTCCAACATGACGTCATTTATCTCTATTTGAAAATAAGTTTAGAGTCCATGAACAGACGAACGGTAACGTAATATTTTCAAAAAATGATTGAAGTGTCTGAAATCGCTGTCAGTGCTCTGATCAGGGCAGTGATTATGAGGATGATGATTATAAACTAGTCAAAGCATACCGGAGGCGAATTTACGAATCCTACTACGACAAAGGCTTGATTCATGAATATTAATTCCGTTACGTGCTCTTACGCAGTACCGCGCAACGTCAGAACGACCTTATTAATATTCATGAGGCCTGCCTTCGCCATAGTACGCTTCGCAATTGAGCATAACCGGTCCGTTCGTGACAGGAGTTTCATCGAAACAAAGTTACTATCGTTGCATCGACTCAATACAATTAGAAACATACACAATATATAATATTAGGTTGTAAAATCCACTTTAATATACCCGAAGAAACCAGTTTACACGCAGCTAAAAGCTTGCGCAAATGCAGCCGCGCTACTGCGCCATCTTGCCCTCCGCCATTACACTACATGCTAAATGGCTAATAGCATTAGCTACCTAATATGCCAACACGTAAATGACTACAACACAACCCGGAATACAACAAAAACGCGACGCCCAGATTTACTTGCTGCATTTACTCCGTACATGACTGATATTTGCGCCAAAAGCGAGGCGCGTGATCGCTGTAGGGACTAGTTTTGGCGCGAGCGCTGGACGCTTCCTCGCGCTTGAGCGCAGCGCAGGCCGACAGGGCCGCCGGCGACCGTTTCACAGACCTGTCGCACAAATCCAAAACGCTTTACCTGCTCCGCGACTGCCTTCGGAGCGTTGAAGAGTTTCGGATCCCCGCGAATCTGTCGTGATTTATTATCGTTAATTTTCCAACGGTAGCACTACTGCGGCCTGTACATTGAGGATCCCCGAACGCTCTTTTCCAGGCCTGAGCCAATCACGCTGCTCGATTCGTTGCCTCAGCCAATCGGAGTACTCGTTTCTATGCCTCAGCCAATCAGAATGCTCGTTGACAACAGCAGAGGGAGGGGCAGAACGAACGCGCTGCACGCTTTTACGTCACCTCATACGATAACATTGCGCTTTCTTCCGAAATAAGTTACAGTGAAATTAGCGTTGAGCTGTGTGAATACAATTTACTCGTTCAAACAAAACACGTGCTGCAAATGTATTTTGGCTACTTTTGATAAGATTAAAAAGCCGCTTCTGTTACTTGCCAAGCAAAGGAGGTTCCCTGAGTAAGAAGGCGCTTCTGTTCGGTTTATTGCTGAAATTGATTTATTGATTTTCTGAGGCACTCCATTATCATTGCATACTCATATATTTCCAATTTTACTGGCTTAGTGCATATTTAAACCTAGACTATACAGGCATCAAAATTTATAGTCATCCTTCCAAATGGAGTGAAAGTGTAGTAACTTCACGCACTCTGAATTAAGGAACAGTGTAGCAGTAGTAATGCACCTTGGCACATCGCTGTGATTGCCATTAAAATAATAAAAATTAAAATTATTTTCTTCTCTGAGGTCAATTTTTGTGAAAACTATTGCTGTGTTTATGTCTTGGCGATACAAAACAGACAAATTTCTTGCTTTACAGAATACAACAATTCCTTCATCAAATTAAAAACTTTTCCCACAAATAAAAATCATATATCCTTCATTTCTAAAAATAGATAAACATGCAAAATCAACATCAGATTACTCCACAGCATTTAGGAATTAAATTCCACACATTGTTTCACAAAAACAACAAGTATTACAGGACAAAACCTTTTTCATTATTCAAGTTATCATACTTCCCCATTCTCATGAAAATAAAAGTATATTGATATCTGAAAATCAAGCAAATATTACAATTTGTTGTAGTCTTTGAACGCAAACTGTGTCTGATCCATTGTTCCTCTCATTACGAAGGCTCCGGTTTTAGGGACTCTGTTGATTTTTCTCTGCCATGTCTTTTCATGGATTTCGCTGTGAGGAAAACAGCTGAAGTTCTCAGGGCTTCAGTAACATCCGTCTTTCCAGGATTCATCAGCGATGGGAGCGCACGGTTTGGTCATTCCCAGCGATCTGCTACAGAGAAAAAGTAACCTTAGTTCCACAGAGCTTTCTCAATGGCTACGACATTCCATCATTACCAACACAGTTCAACGATTCGGTGTTTCCTGAAACCACAGTTCAAACGAACATTCGCATCGCAAACTTACGTGGTTGAACTACAACTCTTAACATGTGGTTAGAAACATAGTTTCTTGTTTGTAAGACACATGGGCTTAAATAAATATGCTGTTGGGCACGATCTAAATATAATAAAGCAATAAGCCCCAAGAAGCCATGGTTTATAACAGTGAATTTATAACAGCTAGGCACGACGCAAAGCCGAGTTCAATTCAAATGGAAAACAATTATTCTCAGATTATGTAATCCGTATGAAACATGCATACAGGCGCATCCGCTGTGGAGATGACGAGTCAGTGTCGCCGACTTCATCTCTTAAACCGAGAACAAAGAAAGCACTAGTTTATTAAAATGTTAATGCAGTCCCCTTACTGTTTTTCACTGACACACTATGGGAAACGCACCCCTGGCTGATCTTGACTCACCTCCTGGGCGTCTGTGGAAGTCTGCCTCTGGACGAAGGTGAAGCGGGCGTCAAGCCTCTTCCTGGCGTTTGCCGGGTGACAGCAGAGGACCTGGAGCCGGAGTATGACGCCCCATTGTTGGGACCGGGAGACTGCACCCTCCTCATCCCTCCCTGGGCACTCGCTGGCCCTTTGGCCTGCTGTCGCAGCGCAGACATAGAGCTGACCGGGCTCAGGGCTTTCATGGGAGTCCGCAGATAGAGAGGGGACTGGCCATCAGCCCTCATCCTCGCAGATGATACACCTACAAGAACAGCCAATCACAAATTTTTGCAGCTTAACTTATATTCAAGTGCATCCATCCACAGAACACCCACAAAAATCCCTAATGGTTCAGAAGTACAGCATTGGGCAAGAAAACCGAGAGACACTTTTGGAAAATGTGTGCATGCGTGTGTGCGTGTGTGTGTGTGTGTGTGTGTGTGTGTGTGTGTGTGTGTGTGAGAGAGAGAGATTCCAGGAACTCACAAACATGATCTAATTCAGTGATGCAATTATGACAAAGCAGTTAATATGATTTGTGCCTTTAATAAATGCATATTTAACATGATTCTGTACATTTTTATTTCAATAATGTTGACTTGTTTTAATTTACTGGTATGACCGCAAAAAGTTTGTAAAAGTTGCCGTTCACATAAGAACATTTTCACATCAGTTTTTCCCTTAATAAACCGTGATCTGTTCCTCACTTTTGACCTGGACCTTTGGAGGGAAACGCTGAGCTGGAAGATGTCTTGGTTGTGGTGAAATACTCAAGAAAAGCTGGATGCCAACTGATGAACAAGCTTTTGTCCAAGGCAACAGTCTCAAAGCGAGTGACTGAAGAAGACAGTCCCTGAGGAAAACTCTGGGCGAATCTCCAGGAGAGACTGGTGTGTGTGAAAGATCTTATTCTCCACACTCACAAGAGGGCACTCAATCAGGCTAGGAAACGTGATAACACACAGCAGCCGCAGGATACCCAGAGACAAGAGCAGGATGAAAGACTCAACACAAGATGGACTCTTCTTAGGGTGCATTGAAGAGCTCAGAGCCTAAATATTGAGCACAATAACACTGCAATGGCAGTCCTGTTGTTTGGTTCTAAACCAGACTCCCAAAGGACACGAGCTGGCTGTAGGCTGAAACTAACCCACATTCATGTCACATAACTATTAATAATAGAGATGAAGTCAAACTACACCTCTGATATCGAGTGCCACAGGGATTATATAGGCAAAAATCTGCAAATGAGTTTAGCATTGTACTTAAGTCAGTGGGTTTTTTGAATGGGTTTTTGGTTAAATGCCTAAATCAAGGTCTGTGAACACAAGCTCAAGATGTTTTTGCGTTGTATTTTATGATATAAAGATACACCAGTAAATCCCCCCCTTGTGATTTTTTTTTAAAGCTTTTACTTGTCTTGAAAAAGGCTGTTGCTAACTGGGACAACAGAGGTTTGTAGGGACATTAAACGGGTACCAAACAGGTCTCATCTACTCACTAGTCCAATGAATTTAAAGGCCAAAGTATACTTCTGTTTTTCCGCATACGCGAGGGTGCGTGTACAGTGTGCGTAACGCAAATTTCATCACCAGAATAGTATGTGCATTCTGTATGCTCACCATCCCATTTTTGTAACTGTGCGAAGTTTGTATGCGCAGGTCACATGCGCATAGCTTTGGTTTTGCACTAATCAGTTGTTCCACAAGGTGGCAGCACTGGCTCAGGCCGATGTTTCACAGTAGAAAACGAAACTAAAAAGATGGAACAACAACAACAAAATAGCAGAGACTGCAACAACAACAGACAACCGCGCATTGACAAACGCTTGTGTGAGAGTTATGAGAGAATGAGTACAAGACATTTTCATCGTTTATAACTTCTGGAGAAAAACAGAGCAGACGCTGGAGAAAGACGACGTATGTGTCGACTGCCTGCGTTCATGTACACCTCAAATGGTCTATACTTTGAAAGGCGTATACGTGTACGGCTGTGTGTGTACATGTAAAAAAATAAGTATACTTGGGCCTTAATGCTGGTGACACTGAAGTCATTTGACTCTGGTGTTCTTTTATAGCCTACATTTAGCATTTTTACTTCTGGCAATTTACTTAGGCTTTAAAATACAAAAAAGTTGAGCTCATTTGTGAATAGGGCTGGGTAAAAAAATATAGATTTCTTGATTTTAATTGATTCTTATTGTTACGAAACAATATTGATTCTTAAATAGTAGTAGTCTAGCCTGTTTACAGTTAATGAACAGAACATTGTAGCGCACCTCCCACCCAATAAATTGCATTTTATTTTGCAAAGCTTTATGATTTGTTACTTTTGATAAGAAAAAGTCTCAGATTTCACATTCTTACCATTTTATTACAGTATTCAAACAATAAATGCTGTTTTGGTACTAATTAAATGTGGCGTGGCCGATCGCTGTAGCGCCTCAGTTCAAGAAGCGGCAGCATGAAGTGCACGTGAACTGATCATCTCTTTAATGCAGTTACAGCGCAAAATAAACATGAATGAATATCTGAAGGTATGATAAAAGAAAGACTACAACTTGCTGAAATCCGTATCCTGTCTCATGTAATCGCTCAATCAGTGTTTCAACCGCGGAAAGACGTCAATGTAACAGCTTGTAAACAATATGAAAAAAAAAACATTTTGTGACCACAAACATTTGGTTTGTACTATACCTGATATATCCAGAATAATAATCTACATTGAATTGAATCGAAAATCAAATTGAAAGCTTGTAAGTCGGAATCAATAACATAAGTACTTGTTAAAAACTAGCCAAAATTAAAAAATGATGTACTTGTAATTTCCGCACAGGAGAGACTTGATGTTTCCAAACAAAAGGAAATATATCGGCATCGGCTATCGGTCAAAATGAGCTGAAAAATATCGGCATATCAGATATCGGCAAAATCCAATATCATGCATCCCTAGTTGTGACCCCTTCACAGAAGAAGAAAGCCGTCAACGTTTACAACTGTGAAAATGAGTGCATATCAGGATGAACTAAACACTAGATTTTCAGAAGTATGTGAACTTCACGGCACAGACTCTGAGAAGACAAACCGAAGACGATGTTATTGTAGGGACATGGACTTCACATTTTCATACTCCAAAACATGATGCTGAACAAAACTGTGATTGGCTGTGACATGTCTGTCAGATGGCCTCTTAGGCCAATGAAAGCTGAGATTGAGTCCAGACCTTCTGCTGTCAATCTGAGGCTGTTTCTCAAATCCAAGAACGCAGAGAACGGACTTGTGTTCTCATGGAGACCGGTCTAGCAAGGCTTCCTTGGAAGAGCGAACTCGGAAGGACGTGAGGACACAGAACACATCCTTGTGAGAATTGAGATGTACTGCGTTCTTGCTTAACTGACCGCATAGTCTCAGCATAAGCAGCGGCCAGTGAACAATAAATATAACTTCACATTACAAACAAATGTCATAACTTATTAAAACATTTCATACTTATATATATGTGTGTGTATATATATATATATATATATATATAGTTTTATTTTACAGCGTTATATGTTTAACTATGACTACGTTAAAATTCATTGTAATATGCCAATAAAAATACTGCAGCCTTTCTCCGGGTCTTACCACTTTATTAAAATTAAGCAAAACAAAACGATAAATGTTTACTTTCAAGAGCTGTCAAGTATTTGCGAGAGTGAGTTTAAAGCTTACAGGCTTCCGTACACCGGCCGCCCGCAGCGTCTTCTGGGATTTCTAACGGCTCGATTCTCTCAAATCTGCACTCGATGCATCCTCGATATCAAGAACACATCCGGGAACTTTCATGCGTCCTCTGTTCTTGAGTATTGGAACTGAAATTCGACGGTTGATGACGACGTAGAACGAGAACACAAGGACGCAAGATCGCTGAAGAACGCATATTGAGAAACGGCCTGAATGTCCGGCAACACACGACTTGTGTGACAGTGACACTAACTTCTGAGCTAGCCTTCAATAATCCATCATCGCTGCAGGCTGTATTAATGACATGCTATAGTGGCTCAAACAACAGGTTAAACAGGTTTTAGGAACAGACTAACGGCGTGAGAGAGAGAGAGGATGGGAGGAGAAACTGACCCAGCAGTGTATTGTCAGTTCAACAATGGTTTAGAGTGAGGGAGTGATCACACAGAAACCAGACACGCACACACACACACACACACACACACACACACACCTGTGCATGGGGTTGTGGACGCTGGTGATCTTGAGAGAGTGTTAAAGGGATAGTTCACCCAAAAATTAAGATTCTGTCATTAATTACTCACCCTCATGTCATTCCAATTTTTGTTTTCATTGCTCACAAAATATTCTCATAGCTTCATAAAACTACGCTTGTACCCCTCATGCCACATGGACTGTTTTACCGATTATCTTACTAGCTTTCTGGACCTGGGAACATTTCAGTTGTATTGCAGTCTATGAAGGGTCAGAGAGCTCTCGGACTTCATCAAAAATGTGACCCTGGAGCACAAAACCAGTCATTAGTGTCAATTTTCTACATGAAAGCTGAATAAATAATCATTCCATTGATGTATGGTTTGTTAGGATCAGAAAATATTTGGCTGAGATACAACTATTTGAAAATCTGGAATCTGAGGGTGCAAAAAAAACGAAATATTGAGAAAATCACCTTTAAAGTTGTCAAAATTAAGTTCTTAGCAATGCATATTACTAATCAAAAATTAAGTTTTGATATATTTACTGTAAACATTTGACAAAATATCTTCATGGAACATGATCTTTACTTAATATCCTAATGATTTTTGGCATAAAAGAAAAATCTATAATTTTGACCCATACAATGTATTGTTGGCTATTGCTACAAATATGCCTGCGCTGCTTATGACTGCTTTTGTGCTGCAGGGTCACATATATCTTAATCTGTTTTCCGAACATGAAGGTCTTACGGGTTTGGAACGACATGATGGTGAGTAAATGACAGAATTTTTGGGTGATGGTCCTGAGGACAGAAGAGGGATGAAGGTGAAGGTGAAGGAGCGGGGTACCAACCTGTGGGGGACTGGGGCAGACGGGACGTGCGGTTGCCTGAGCTCTGTAAGTTAGCCTCCATGCTGCGGCTGTTTCTGACTGCCTCCAGAGACTGCAGGCTGCTGCGCGGGGTCAGGTTAGGCATGCTGTGCCTGAGCTCCTCTGAAACCACACACACGGCCTGCTTAACACACTCACAACACTCATGCCGAGTCCTCTCCTCTCCATACGAGTGCAATCAGCTTCAAAGGGGTCGTATCATGCGAGGTTCACTTATAAGATTTATAGAATTAAACGGGCAGTTTTTTTATTTCAGAGCCTTTATGACTTCTGAACTGATCTCTTCATATGTGACATTAGTAACAGTACTTCATTGCTTTGCTGTCAGATCCAACACAGTCAATAACAGCATCTTCGCAAAGTTGTGGTTTTGTGCCGAAATGTGCAGTTCGAGGTGTCAAGATCAGACACAGAAGTGATTCAGCTCCATTTTATCATTAGTTCTTCTAGTATTTATTAGGGGTGTAACAGTACACGTATTGAGTACCGAAAATCTTCAGTACGGGTCTTTCGGTCCGGTACACGTGTACCACACAAGCAGAAATTCATTGGAAACTTTCAGTTTTATATATTGTTACATTTGATAAGAAACAGTCTCATCTTTCAAATTCTAACAATAAGTTTGATGTGGCGAGACAGATCGCTGTATAAACGCCAACAGCAGCGTGATCATCCCTTCATCTTCACTACTAGTAGGGCTGTGCAATTCATCGAAATATGGTTTAGATTTTGATTTCGGCCTCCAACGATTATGAAGATACAATAATCGAGATAAAACGATTATTGAGCCCTTTCTCGCAGTGTGCTTTCACTCCTACATAAAAGCCCAATTTCACATGCAAATCAGTAAATCATGTAACGTGACTTTTGCAAAATGGGACATGCTTGATTTATTAATGTTGATTAGATTTATTCATGTTTTTAAAAGCTTGCGCTGCCCCTCGGGAGGATTACTGTGATGCACTCCGAGAAGGAGCACGCGCCTAAATGGTCAAATACACGCAAAAATGAGTCAAAATGTGGCGCTTAGTGATTAAACTAAAATAAATCATTCATTTAAAGTTTTGGTCATATGGCCCACTTATAATCGTGTTAAATAATCGTGATTACAGTATTGACCAAAATAATCGTGATTATGATTTTTGTCATAATCGAGCAGCCCTTAAAAACTCATGCCTCACTTATTCGCTCAACCAGTGTTTCAAATCACAGAAAGACATCAATAAAACAGCTTGTGAACAAAATGTTGCGTAGCATTTCATTTACTTCAGGCAAGTCATCAGTGTCCACTAGACAAATGAAGTCTAGAGAGAGGAGCATTTCACAAAATATTACACTACGAACTCATATTTTACTTTACCTGTTAGTGATGTCTGTCTTATTTAATGCATGTTTAAATAAATCTGTTATTAAACACATAAGACTATATTTCAACAACAAATAGAAATGTTATAACTTAGAAGTTAATCTAAAAACTGCAATAAGTGCAATTTACATGTTTGCATACAAAAGAAGCAATTTTGAACCGTGACCGAGGTACATACCGAACCATCATGTTTGTGTACCGTTACACCCCTAGTGTTTAGGAATAATAATATCTATCCAGCTCTCAGCTTGCTAGTTTCTGATCACCCAACAGGCAAGACTGCGGTGTAAATTCAGGCAGTTCTAATGAGCCTTTTTTTCAGCTGAGTTTCAAGTCTTAGCTCAAGTTAGCGGAGTCTTTTTGGACAGGGGAGGAAGTTTTGAGTTCTGTAAGTTACAGTTTAACTCTAATTTACTTCTGATACTGTCATCTGACTTCCTTTGATAAAGGGGTCATGAAATGGAGAATCAAAATCCTTGTCCTTGTATTTATACATATTAATAAGAATTTTATATTGTAAGAACTGTTACCAAAGTTAAAATATTTTTAAAGTGCCCCTATTATGGGTTATGAAAGGTTCTTTTTTTTGGTTTTGGGAGTCCCCAACAGGTTGACATGCATGCAAGGTCAAAAAACACTTTCATTTTGTTATAATATGCATTTATTTTTACCTTATTTGCTCAACAACTCCCAAACGATTCGCTCAATGATTCATTTTTCCAAACCCCTCCTTTGCGTGACACTCATCTGCGGTGATTGGTCCGATTGGTCGATTTCATTTAAAGCAGTGTTTATGATTGTGAGCAGTGCTGCTTTGTGTACAGCGTTACCAGGGAAACGGCTATTTTTAACGCCCTAAAAGGGCACGTAGTGGCAAATAGTGGGCGGGCAATATGCTAATGTTTAATTTTGACATCAACATGAAACGGCTTAAGATTTGTTTTAAAAGCGACTCGTTTCAATGATTCAGAGTCGACTCTTTCTTTTAGAGACAATGACTTTATATACGGTGCACTTTCTGATTTAAAACTTTGCAGGATGTTTTCATTCACTTAGAGCTGTACACTGCATGAAAGCTCATTTTCAAAAATCCATAATTGGGGCACTTTAATATTTAAAGGTTTGTTTGTCATGTGTTTTAACTTTCTAAAGGTGTAACAATGAATAAGTAAGGATTATAATGTATTATAACTGTGGGTACAATTATTCATGAGATCATATAATTAATTATAAGGCATAACATAAGTAATACAAAACCTTTATAATGCATATTATATAAAGGCTTTAAGTGAACTGTTCCTAAATATTTTAATTGGAGTTTTAACATCAGTAATTTTCGTCAGACATTTGTGTTGAAGGAGTTAATGCTCCTTGAAATTAGTGTTTTTGACAGAGATTTAAAATGAGGATGGAATTTTCTTTTTTTATTTACTAATATGGACCACAAAACCAGTCATCGGCATCATTTTTTTGGAAATTGAGATTTATACACTATATACTGAAAGCTGAATAAATAAGCTTTCCATTGATGTATGGTTTGTTATAAGGACAATATGTGGCCGAGATACAACTATTTGAAAATCTGGAATCTGATGGTAAAAAAAATTCAAATATTGAGAAAATAGACTTTAAAGCTGTCCAAATGAAGTCCTTAGCAATGCATAGGAAATTCATCTTCACTTAATATCCTAATGATTTTTGGCATAAAAGAAAAATCAATCATTTTGACCCATACAATGCATTGTTGGCTATTGCTACAAATACATGCGACTTAAGACTGGTTTTGTGAAATCAGAAACATAAATGTAAAGATCTGAAAACACATTTCATGACCCCATTACATGATAATTCTTTGTTCTACAACACAGCATTAATGTCACTGGGTGATCGGTGCAACCATTATTTAGCTCATCAATCAGCATCACAATCAGTTCTGTTGAACAAGTAATTTTCCCTAACAAATTTTCCTGTGATTTGATGTGTGATGGACAGAGGCCTACCCTCACTCCTGGGCCCCGGGCCCTGCAGCGAGCGGCGGGACATGCGCGGGCGGTTGTACTCGGCTAGTGTGCTGGGCGACAGGCAGCGGGGCGAGCCGTGGGGCGAGGGCGAGTAGCGCTGGAGCCGCTGCGGCAGAGAGCAGCACTCATCCTCCTCGTCCTCCTGACTGTAGGAGTCCAGCTCCTGGTCGCTGTAGGTGCCTCGACGCAGAGACTGCAGGGAGGCGGAGGAGCTGCGGCGCGAGGCCGAGGTAGAGGCGTAGTCCTGCCGGAGACCTGAAAAACACCACCACAGGTCACGGTGCAGAAAATAAAGCTTACAGCTGCAGTCTGTAACTTGTTTTGGTTAAAAATAATCCAAAATCAATATTTGAGCAAGTACATAACCAGCCAGTGTTCAAAACTATCACCTTACTTTAGCCCAATTCACAACGGTTAGCTTATAATAATGTTTTCTAATTTGAGTGGCATGGGTAGTGTTCGCGGGAAATTCGAGCATGGCACTGCGTCATTACGTCACGTCTGTAAACAACCCCCGGCTAGTAGGCTCTCTCATGTGAGGATCCTGCAGGTGACAAATCGTTTAGCCTTTTCTCACAGCAGCCATAATAATTAAATGTATAATTTTGATGGAGGATTGTAATCCAGAAAGGATTATGTGTTTATGAAACACGTGACTGAAATTAAATTATATTCCAGTTTTAACTGTGCATCTGATTACAGATAGCCTGGGATTAAAAAAAGATTTGTATTTTAGAGAAAACCAGTTCGAAGGAAGAATATTTAGCCTTTTGGGTTAAAAGAATTTCTTAATATGAAATTTGAATGGACAATTAGGGATTAGACTGTAAAGAAATTTAAATCTACACACTAACACACACTATGTATACACAGTCATGCAATGCTGATGTTGTTAACATTAACAATTTGAGAACAAAGTATAACAATAATAATAATAATTTGCACAGTTTGATATGGCATGAGCTAATTAACCGATCATTAGATTAAATCACCATTGGTAGCGCGATTTATTGTAATGCTTTTTTCCTCAGTTGGTCAGAACAAAAGTGGCAGACTTGTTACTAGTTCAGATGGCAATATCCGGTGAAAATTCTTATTTGGGTTATAGGTGACCCTGGACAACAAAACCAGTCATAAGGGTCCATTTTTCGAAATTGAAAGCTGAATAAATAAGCTTTCCATTAATGTATGGTTTGTTAGGATCGGACAATATTTGGCCGAGATACAACTATTTGAAAATCTGGAATTTGAGGGAGCAAAAAAATCTAAATACTGAGAAAATGTCTTCAATCTCATTTAGTTAAAATCGTGAGAAAATCAAATTATGAATTGAATCGCGAGTTGAGTGAATCGTTGCATCCATAGTTTTCGGTCCTTTGTATTAAACTATGCATACATATGCATAGAAGCCAAAAGCGAATTAGTGAGAGAAGACATATGTTGTGTTCCAATTCACATACTATCCAACCTAAATAGTATTCAAAATTAGAATTAGTGTGTCCCAAATTGTATTATGCTCATTGTGCTTTGGAGGATGATTCATTTTCAAACTACAAACACAAATAAAAAATAAAATAAAAAACTACAAACATGGCAGATATGCAAGTGATATTCAGTGTTACCTACATTGTATTTAATCTGCAACACAAGACTGACCTTTTATAAAGATATGTTTGGTTGTTAACTTTTAAATGCATCATTATGCAATACACATGAGGAGAGTTTTCAGCTTGAAAGACATGCAACTGGCAGATAAACGTTTTTAAATGTGATGTGTTATTTCTGAGCAAAAATTGATATTCAACAGGAAAATATGTCAGGCAAGGTTTTATTTGGTCCATCAGGAAATGCTGAGAAACTGGTTTTAAAAAAGTAAAGAGGGTCAAACCGTATGGGCCTTACAAACTCAATGTTTGTCAAATAATGAAACTTCTGAGCTTTCACCCTCAACTGCTGTGTAATAGTTACACAACAGACTCAAGTTAATCCCCAAAAGTGTTCTCAATACACAAATAACAGCAGTCTACAGTTTGCCTGAACCATTGTCAGATCTTGCTGTTGAAGCAGAGTTTAAAACAAACAAAGGACATTCAAGAACAGAAAGCATTTCCATATCCCACATTTATTTACATTTCGCATGCTGCGGTGAAACCTCTCGCGGTCTGGATTCGTGTCAAGTGAACAATACTCACTCTCCTCCTGCAGACGAGCCATTATTTGAACATCAGTCAGGTCCTGAAGCTTATAGCCCATGGAGATGGAGTCATCTGAGGTGCTTAACTCACTGTCAATAGACGACTGTGAGCTGAGAGCAGAGGGAACACCCATGCACCCTGTGACCAACAGAACATACACTCAATAACAGGGCTACAACGACTAATCAGTAAAACTGAGGATAATAATGGATAATAAAAAGAGGTTACACTTTATTTTAAGGTGTCCTTGTTACAGTGTAATTATACATTTAAGTACTGAATAATATTATTTAACTACATTTACTTACTATATGGTTAGGATTAGGATGAGGGTTTGGCTTAGGGTTACTTGCATGTAATTAGGGCTGGGCGATATGAAAAAAAAATGCATCTCTCAGTATTTTCTGGCAGATTTGCGGTATACGGTATATAACCTGATGTTGGGAAATTATTTTAATTTGAATAAATGAGCCAATATTTTATTCACAATAGAACATAGAGAACAAATGTTTAAACTGAGAAATTTTACAATTTTATGCACAAAATGAGTTCGTTTCAAATTTGATGCCTGCTACAGGTCTCAAAATAGTTGGGACGGGAGCATGTTTACCATGGTGTAGCATCTCCTCTTCTTTACAAAACAGTTTGAAGACGTCTGGGCATCGAGGTTATGAGTTTCTGGAGTTTTGGTGTTTGGTCTCATTCTTGCCTGATATAGGTTTCCAGCTGCTGAAGAGCTTGTGGTTGTCTTTGACGTATTTTTCGTTTAATGAGGCACCAAATGTTCTCTATTGGTAGATCTGGACTGCAGGCAGACCTATTCAGCACCCGGACTCTTCTACTACGAAGCCATGCTGCTGTAATAGCTGCAGTATGTGGTTTTGCATTGTCCTGCTGAAATAGACATCGTCTGGAGGGGAGCATATGTTGCTCTAAAACCTTTATATACCTTTCAGCATTCATAGTGCCTTCCAAAACATGCAAGCTGCCCATACCGTATGCACTTATGCACCCCCATACCATCAGAGATGCTGGCTTTTGAACTGAACGCTGATAACACGCTGGAAGGTCTCCTCTTTAGCCCGGAGGACACGGCATCCCTGATTTCCAACAAGAATGTCAAATTTGGACTCGTCTGACCATAGAACACTTTTCCACTTTGAAACAGTCCATTTTAAATGAGCCTTGGCCCACAGGACACGACGGCGCTTCTGGACCATGTTCACATATGGCTTCCTTTTTGCATGATAGAGCTTTAGTTGGCATCTGCAGATGGCACGGCAGATTGTGTTTACCGACAGTGGTTTCTGGAAGTATTCCTGGGCCCATTTAGTAATGTCAATGACAGAATCATGCAGATGAGTGATGCAGTGTCGTCTGAGGGCCCGAAGTCCACGGCCATCCAACAAAGGTCTTCGTCCTTGTCCCTTACGCACAGAGATTTCTCCAGTTTCTCTGAATCTTTTGATGATGTTATGCACTGTAGATGATGAGATTTGCAAAGCCTTTGCAATTTGACATTGAGGAACATTGTTTTTAAAGTATACCACAATCGTTTTACGCCCTCTTTCACAGATTGGAGAGCCTCTGCCCATCTTTACTTCTGAGAGACTCTGCCTCTCTAAGACATCCCTTTTATAGCTAATCATGTTACAGACCTGATGTCAATTAACTTAATTAGTAGCTAGATGTTCTCCCAGCTGAATCTTTTCAAAATGTCTTGCTTTTTCAGCCCTTTGTTGCCCCCGTGCCAACTTTTTTGAGACCTGTAGCAGGCATCAAATTTGAAATGAGCTCATTTAGTGGATAAAAGTATAACATTTATTTTTCGTTTAAACATTTATTATGTTCTCTATGTTCTATTGTGAATAAAATATTGGCTCATGTGATTTGAAAGTCTTTTAGTTTTCATTTTATTCAAATTTAAAAAATGTCCCAACATTTCCGGAATTCGGGTTGTATATCTCAGTATTTTGGATTTGGATCAAACAAATAAACAAATAAAGTGAATGTAACCATGTAGGCATATATTTTGTGCAAAAAAAGGGTTAAAATCACATTACATTCTAACATTGTAACATTGCAATCTAAAAACAAAAATAATGCTTTTAAAGCAAAGTAAAATTTACTTAACTAAAAATGAAAAAAAATAAAAGCACAGACTAATTAGGTAAAAAAGGCTATTGTGATTACCCCATTACAGTCACTTTACAGTTAGTGCTATCATACAAATACACTTACTTGCAGGTTTAAAATTCTACATGCGTTACATTTATTGTCCAACTACAAATATTTCAGCAAAATATATATTTTAATCAGAATTATTGCACTCCTATTTCATTGAGCTCCGTCTGTTTGGCGCTCGTTCAATGAAGTCTGTGAAGTTTAGCAGAGAATCGCAAAGCAGAAGGCTCATGCACTTCTGACAGCAAAATTGAAATATTTCCATGGTTTCTAACATTTACAGATGGAGAATATAGCTACCTGTGAAATGTAATTTATGCATTAAAGAAAATATCGGCCGATACTCAGAATTTTTGGTGTCAGATTGGATCTGTGCATCCCTAATTACAATAGTAAGCACATGTAACATACATAAGGACAACTTAAAATAAAGTGTTACCTGAAATAATTGTCAACAAATGTGATTGATTAATTGCGTTTTGCCATTTGACAGTCACGTAACTTTAAAGTGGTGAATAACATTGCTACAGACAAAATTAATTGACCCTTTTTTCCCCACATAATGAATAGCATAGTCCACATACTGTAGATACAATAACTTTATTTGTTTTAATATTTGTATATTGTTAAAAAGGAAAACACTGGACAGGATGTAAAATAAGTGTGTGTGTATATATATATATATATATAAAAAATCTTTTTTTAATAAATGAAGAAAAAAAAATGGCTTAAATTAACTGATTAATCAAATAGATTGATTAACCAGTTATCAAAATAATCATTAGTTGCCCTAGTTCAATTCTTTGAAGATTATTCTGATTTAAAAGATCAGATGAGCAGCAAAACCATTTCATCTGTAGAGATTATTATAAACAGGTTGCATCCAAAAGTGGATCTACGTTCAATCTCTTCCACCATTCTGTCTAAAAATACAGAGATATGATTTTTGCTCCATATCACATAGCCGTAATACTGCAAGTGAGTCACACTGATGCAGCAAAGCGATTAAATGATCTCTAGTTACTAACGAGGTTCATTAAACAGCAGAAACTCATGCAGAGGCAGTTACTCGTGACTTCAGCGCACACTGCACACCAAACAGGTTTTTAAACACATAAAAACACAGATGAAGACAACGCAAGAGGAGTGTGCCAGCCAGAAATGTTTGCCAGACACCTCATGCATGAAATCTGATTCTGTCATCTGCTTTGTGCCCTGAACACACAGTCACAGCCGCTCTGCCCACACCAGTGAACGCCTGCGAGGGTGTGTGTGTGTGTGTGTGTGTGTGTGCGCGTGTGTGTGTGTTGTGGAACGAGGCGTGTGATGCACAACGAGGCGTGTGATGCACAGTGAATAGGGTTAATGCCATACCTGAGCTGCCAGAGGTTAGTAGTGTTTTGTTAGTTGATTTGAGGTACCCAGCAGATGAGGACGCCGAGACGCCAGCCTCACTGGACTGAGATGGGCTACTGTACACGTTCTTCCATCTAGACGCTACAAAACAAATCAAACAATAATGCATTAGCAATATATAATTGGCAATATAGCATAGCAAGTCTAACTGGATTTAAAAAATATATATATATTTATTCACCCTCATATTGTTAAAAACTCCCATCACCTTCACTTTCTCCTGTGAAACACAAAACATGATATTTTGAAAAATGCCTCAACATTTTGTTTTTGTCTCTAGTTGAGACATTTCTTCAAAATATCTTCTTTTATGCCCCACAGAAGAGTAGTAGTAGTATATTTTTATTTAATGCCATGTCAGCATCTTAGACTATTTTCATGGCAAGAACAATTAAAAAAAAATACAAGTATAACAATTACAATAAAAATGTCCCACAGAACTGAGAATGTGATATCAACAAATGACGAGTGAATTGTCATTTTTGGGTAAACTATCACATTTAAGGATGCACCTATTTCCATTTGACGAAACAGTTAACAGTGAACATTATGAACAGTCAGCATTAGACAAAGACTTGACAGAGCAAACATCACAACAGAGAAAGAAACGCAATAATGTTGACTAAATAAATACGCATTCTGATAATTTCAGCAAGAAACGATTCTTATAAGAAACATAACAGTAATGGTATTTTATAAATTTTTATTTTTTGTCTTTATACCAAACAGTTACTAATTACTCCAGCTATAAAGACAATAAACATTTCTGACAGCAAAAAACCAGCAAATGCTTGTTATTATTTTAATGATCTTCATTATTAATGCATGTTATATATCTCATCGTGAACAATTCATCCATGCACATTCTTTTTTATTTTTTACCTGGCAATGTTTAATTAACAAAACATCTGGCGATGTATGCAAGACTTTACTAATTATTTAGTCTGATTAAAGGTCATGTTCATCTGTCTCCAGAGCCACGCTCACATCTCAGCATCCAATCAATAACCGATGCACAGAATCAAGTCTCCATTCTATGCATTTTCTTTTCCGATCATCTGTTTCGCTCTGATGTATGCCACCATACAGAAGAAAAGATCTAATTCCTATTTTATCGTGACTTAAAGGGCAGATTCATGTTGTGACCAACGCTACAGAAGCTGAAAATACAGGAAATCAGCAGAGTGCAAAGCAGAAACATGCCACATTATTTCCCTGGAAAAGCCCACATCGGTAATGCTTCTGTAGTTCAGTGAGGTGTTAAAGCGCTCTGACTTAAAACTAAAATCATTCAGTCATTCTGTGTTCACGTGCATACAATCAACATCAGTTACATCATAAAACACTGCTTCTACTGCACATGAATGTATTCACAAATCCAGTAAAGTTTCCCTACTTTGGTCTAGCCGGTTGATGAGCGTCCGACAGGCGACCTCAGTCTCTGGACTGGGATGATCGAGAACTTTTCGACACCATTTGAGCGGTGATTCAGGCCCCAGTTCAGCCGCAACCTGCTTCTTTGGTGAAACGTACAACCTGAAGAGAGAAAAACAGGACACATTTCCAGAATAATAAATACACAGAACCTGTAATTGAAATCAATCGTGTAAATAAACCTGTAGTGACAGCCAAATCAGTTTTGGAGGAGAAATGAGACTACATCAAAGACCTATCATTATGATGTTATTATATTTTATTGTTTGAGAGAACTGAGATTATTGTGCATTTGCAGCAATGCACGTTCTTGCGTCTCTCAGTAAGGTGTTATTTCGCTCCACATGATGTCTTCGCTTCTGGTGTCTGCAGTGTTTACTCATCACCGAGACTTAATTACTCCATAAAAACAGCACCAGAACGTCCTGCTCCTCTACACGACTGTTGCTCAAATGTAAATAGAAGGGGAATCAAACGGTCTTTTATGTGGGATGGACTATTTACTGAAACAAACGCTTGAAGTCCATTTGTGAAGCACCCATCCATCATGAACGGCTGTGTCAATAAATGCTGCTCTGATGAAGCCCGTTCTCTCTAAGACAGACACAAAAAACATTCAGTTCCTTTCGAGAGAAAATACAACAATGG
Source organism: Onychostoma macrolepis (assembly GCF_012432095.1). Taxonomy (NCBI): domain Eukaryota; kingdom Metazoa; phylum Chordata; class Actinopteri; order Cypriniformes; family Cyprinidae; genus Onychostoma; species Onychostoma macrolepis. Next base: position 30,844,386 of record NC_081168.1, read on the forward strand.
CAAATGATCCCGATCCTATTTCAAAGCAGAGACTGGACCGCTCAGCATTTAAAGTATTAAACGTCTCAGCATTTTTAATTCTGGACTACTAGCATCCACAAATAGAAGAGCAAATATAACGACTGTTTATCAACAGGTTTCCCAAACACTCGTCCTGTCAAATGGACAGTATTAATAACATCACCAAAGAGTTTACGCCACCTTAACAGAAGGGATAGACTGACGAGGCCCTAACCCTAAACCTACAGACGGGCATCTTCAGTGTTTAACAGCAAGTCTCTCTGCGAACATCTTACCAGCGGCATTTACACCTACTTCTCATTCAACAGATATGAGAGACAATGTAAGCAGCATCCCAAACAAAACAACACACCACAGCTTTATATAACGGATCCTATTAAAAACTGCCCTGGTCACCATCCGGTTCATAACAATCCTCTCTTTTCAGCATCCAGATTGAGCAGTATCACATGAAGCTTAAATCCAGCAGAAGCCGCTTACCGCCTCGCCAAAGACACGGCCCCAGTGCCATTAACCTCACGCTACAGATATGGACATATGGAGCGGCTAATTGCTGCAGGATCACTGGCTGGATTATTCTGATGAAAATTAAAGCTGCATTACAGAGATTAGCTGCTTGTTATTATTAATTCCTTTTGGAAATTCTGTATTAAATAAACAAATCAATGCAGAATGAACTAAGCCTACAGCCTAATAATTACATTTCTTAAAATACACTAATAATAAGATCACTCTTTGGTTTCAGTTTTACAAACGTTGAATTTTTCGCTCACATTTATTTCAAGGTGTCCTTGTTACGGTGTAAGTATGAGTAATATTAATTAACTACATGTACTTACTATATGGTTAGGGTTACTTCCATGTAATTATGCATAATTAATTGTTATTATAATAGTAAGTACATGTAACAAAGACACCTTAAAACATACTTGGTAATAAAGCTCTTTTTGACTTCTGATATTGTTATTATAATAGTAGTGAGTACATGTAAAATGTGTAATAAGGACACCTTAAAGTAAAGTGTTACCACATTTTTCTTGCTGTTATTCTCCCTCACTGACACGCAGCCTGTTTTTAGTTATGAGATATGTATAGTTATGAGCTGTATTCAAGTCAACGCTACTGGACAGGTCTATCCAGTGAGTCACGCATGCTGATGGTGGCGTTAAATATTAAAAATGGTGCTTGAGAAATTTCCAATCAAGAACAAATCATGTGCATCTTAGTAATGCACCTGACAATCCTTCATTCCCACAAAGTGGATTTCACTTTGCACTGAACCGAGAGAAGAACGGCCACTGGACGTCCCATGCAGAAGCAGGAGGATCCCGCTGGTCTCAGACGCTCTCAACTCACAGCCACATCCACCCATGCAGCGCTGGCACGCATTCAGTGAGATCGCACAAGAATTACAGCAGACGTACTTAAACAATCTAGAGACCAGAATATCACAGAGAATGGGCTCATTTGATAAGCAAACCCTAGCTTGTGTGCTTTCCCAGGGCGAGTCGGAGTGAACTGCTGTGCTAATAGAGTCCCATTAAGGCACAGTGGTTCACATAAGACTAATAGTCAAGGTTTTGTGTTAAATAATGTGTTAAATAATGTGTTAAATCTGGTTTGTTTTTCACCAAACCCGAGAGCACGAGTCGCATGGGTGATAGCCTACTAAAAGGTATCAGGGAGTGATACTAAAATTAAACAACAACAGGGTGAATAAATGATTACTTCATTTTCATTTTTGGGTGAACTAATAATTTAGGATGGAATACATTACACGAGTTTTTGCAGTCCAGACGAGTTGATGCGGAAAGTCAGAGCCAATCTGTAGATATGAGTTGACCGATTTCACAGAAAACTGTGTAGTGTGTTAATGCAACAGATTTTGAGCCGATTTTAAGACGTTGTTTTTATTTGTCAAGAATCTAGCAACAAAGCACGTTTGTGTGTGAATTTGTAGTTTTGGGAATGACCGGAAATATTGGTAGTGTATGTGATCCTCAATCATTTAGTGTATGATGCTCAGCTTTTATCTGTAACCATTTCTTAAGTGTGCAAGTGATTGTTCCTATTTTAAACGTCATGTAGTGTACTGCAGCCTTAAAGGATTAGTTCAATTCCAGATTAAAAATTTACTCGCCCAAATGTCATCCAAGATGTTCATGTCTTTCTTTCTTCAGTCAAAAAGAAATTGAAGTTTTTAAGGAAAACATTCCAGGATTTTCCTCCATGTAGTGGACTTCAATGGTGCTCAATGGGCTGAAGGTCCAAATTGCAGTTTCAATGCAGCTTCAAAGAGCACTACACGATCCCAGCCGAGGAATAAGGGTCTCATCTAGCCAAACGATCGGCCATTTTCTTAAAAAAAAAATTACAAATGATATACTTTTTAAACCACAAATGCTCGTCTTGCACGAGCTCGACCTCAAACATTACGCAGTGACATGATGTAGGAGGAAGTACTGACCCCAGTGTTTACAAAGCGAACGAGCAAAGAAAGTCAAACACCCTTTACAAAATAGGTAAAACAACAACTATTTTGAAGTTGGAGGAGAAAATCAGATGGAGTTTTTCGCCCTACACACACTTTCTGAACTAACCGCGTGTGACCTTTCCAACGCCAGACTGTTACTGAAAACTCTGCTTTATGCAGGACAGTATTTATTAATCCTCAGTTGTTCAAATTATGGTAATCACATTCAGTTAGTGCTGTCAAACAATTAATCGCGATTAATCGCATCCAAAATAAAAGTTTTTGTTTATGTAATACATGTGTGTGTGTATAATTATTATGTATATTTATGTAAAATACACACACATACAGTATATATTTTGGAAATATTTACATGTATATATTTATATAATTAATATTATATATAAATATATTTTATATGCAAATATAAAAAATTTCTTAAATGTATACATGCATGTTTGTGTATTTATATTTACATAATAAATATATACAATACACACACATATATTACATAAACACTTTTATTTTGGATGCGATTAATCGTTTGACAGCACTAAATTTGGTTTTAATGTTAATTAAAATATGAAATGGTAATACTAACTGTGGGGAATATCATGATTTATCATCAAACCGCTAACGTTACATCCCTAGCTACGTGAGATTATAATAAAGAGATGATTAAACCCACCAACTGTCTTCATCCTCGGCCTGAGCGCACGTCTCTAAGTCAAGCTCATCCACCTCGTCCAGGGCGGACTGGTCCATAACCGCACCACTCGCTCCCAGCGTGTCCGCTTCATAGAGATCCGGAGACAGACTCGGGTCGAAGCGTCCCAGTGTTTGTTTGGAGCCTAAGAACCCATCCTCCTCCTCCTCTTCCTCCAGCCTGGAGGCCTCGGGCAGCGGAGACATGTCCTCACTGCTGCTGCTGCCCGCCAGGTTCCCAGCATCCTCTGCTCCGGGAGAAGTGTCCATGGCCCCGTGCAGGTTATTCCTGTTAGCTCCGGTGGAGAGGTTGCTGTTGCTGTTGCTGGCGGCCCCCAGCACCAGTTTGCTGCCCCTGTTGCGCAGGGCTTGATTCTGGACCTCCAGACGGCGCACCAGCTCCTGCAGCTTACGCACCTCCTCCAGCTCCACCGTGGTCAGATTGGGACCGAACTCCGGCTCTGAGCTGGACATCAGCTCGTCTGCATCACTGCTGTCCGCTGGCTGGATGACACTTCCACCATCAGGGACGACCATTCTCCTGCAATAACACAGAGGTTCATGTGTGTGTCGGACAAAAGAAGCAAGCAAAAATAAATAGAAAAAAAACATCTCTTCTCAAAGCTTCTTACTAGGACTTAACAGTTTATTTTATTTATTTTTTATGTACTCCAATACATTTACATACATATGCCTGAGAATAATCATTTTGTATTAGTTAGTAATCTTCAACAGGCGTATCCCTTAAAAAAAATAACCATGGTTTTACTACAAATTAAACCAAAAAAAAAAGTTAAAAACATGGTTACTGTAGTTAAACCATGGTATTTGTAGTAAAACTGTGGTCATAAAAATGTTAATCAATATGCCAAAGAACACCATGGTTACTACACCTTTACTACAATAAAACCATGGTTAATTTTCGTAAGAGATAGATAATAAATTAAAAGTAATTATTAAATACAAAAACTTTGTAAATATTACCGACTGAGTTTAAACAGTAGTAGTTTAAACTTTTTTAATAATTACTACTGTTGTTACATATAAAATTACGCAAAATTGTTATATAGCAAATATTACTAATATTTTATTAATTCATCCTTTTATACGTTATTGTAGAGATCCTCAAGAAAGGTTAAATGTAGATCTGTTATACTTAAACTTGAATGTTAATAGTGATATATAGAGCAAAACCTGACATACTGGGTTATATTAGGTTAATTTGATGCGCTAGCAAAATGTTCATCATAACAGCAAAGGCACAAGTTAGCAAAACAAATAAACAAAGCAGCAAACAAATGAGGTTTGTTTGAACACGCAAGGATACACTTATAGAAAAAAAAAACTTTTCATCAAGTTAATTAGTCTGTAGACATTAAACAATACTAACATCTTAAACCAATAACGTGTTAAATACCACAGAAATGTTGGGTGTAGTTATTTGCATCCACATTAAGCTAATATGTTTCTGTATCTCTAGTAGCGTGTAAGCTGAGCGGTTTTCAATTAACTTAGTACTCGCACAATAATCAACATACCTCTCCTTCCGTCCCGGTTTCTGCAAATAACCGATTTAATGTTTAAATATAAATAAAAATAAATAAATGTAAATAAGTAACCCGCGGGTTTCTCGCCGCTATGCTTCATTCACGGTATTTTGTCTGTGTGGAGCTAGTTAGCTCGTTTGCTATCGACCTGAGTTGATGGACACCAGTTGAGCCAATCGGACGCGAAGTCCCGCCCACTGCAGTAACGCCACGGAACATATATGGAGATGTAGCTCCGCCTGCTGGATGACGTCGCTCGGAAGGCTGCAGTAGCGCGCTCTGTCCAGTAGATGGAGGCACGACACAAACTTCCTCAGTTCATGTGCTGTAGACCGGAGTACTAGTAAACAATACTAGTGCTCAGTTACTGAATATTGCACAGTATACGATGCATACTGGCTACTGCTTACTTCGATAATAGAAAGTGAAACAGCACAACTATTATGCAACAATAAACTCAGCAATAGTGTGCTACATTTTTCTCACATGATCTTACCCGGTTATATCATTTTGGGAGAAAAAAAAAAAAAAAATTAACAAGAAATGCACTGCATTGTGGGAAACTAGCTCATGCAGTGTCCTCTCTCAGAAAAAAAGCTATGAGGTCACCAGGGCGGCACCTTTTCAAAAGGTACACCTTTGTACATAAAAGTGTACTTTGTAAAGGTACCGCCCCAAGAGTGTAGTTATACAGGGTGCTTTCTCACACATGTAGTAGGTTTATGCATACAGAATATTTGCATACACAGGTCAAAAATGAAAGGAAGTGTCATTTTGTGAACTGTATCACCTGTATTGCCAAGTGTCCTTTTTTTCTGAACCGATGCCAGTGAAATAGCTAAATGCAGGCATTATTTCTCACAGAGTAAAACACTTGAAGGACCTGAAGGCTGAATTACAATGAATGAGAGTAGGCATTTATTTATTAACCCTGACATGTGAAATAATAGTTAGAATATTATTATTATTATTATTTTATGATGGTTTAGTGAACCTTTAGACAAGAAAGCTTGCATACGTGTTTTTATTGGGTATCATATTTGATACATCGGGCTCATATAGTATGTTATATAAGAGAATAGCTCTCAAGGAGAAGACCAAAAACACCAGATTCATTCAGAAACCCAAAATGAGCAAATATATGCAGATGCTGATATTTATATGGACAAAAAGTGAGATGAAATTCTGATGCTTGTAATGTAAATCCATCAGATCTTTATAACAGTGGCTGCTGGCATAAAATGATCTAAATATCCGTGATCACTCTATATCTCCAATAATATGTCTTAGTCAGATGAGATTGAAATGATTCAAACATATAGACGAAGAAATAAACGCTCCTCAGAAGATGTGAGATGAAGATCATTCCTCCGCCGAGGAACAGTGAGAGTAAAGCTTCTGGAAACAAATGCTTTGATTTGATCAGATTTGAGACGCACTGATTTTCTTCTCATTCATTCGTTCATATAAACGCATTCATTCATTGAAAAAAAAAAAAAGATTGATGGAGAATCATCCAAAGCTGAGCTGCTTCAGTCCAGTAAGTGTTCATCTGGAAATATTACTACAGTTATTCTGACATTTACTTGATAAAAATCAGTCAAGATGTGACCGCAGAAAGACACTGAAGCAGCAGCTGAAGCTGGACGCTTGTACAACTTGTTTTGGATATGGATATTGATATTGCTATTCACTTGTTTCAATGATATTTTAATTTGCTTGCTTTTGAGTTGATGCCATATATGCTTGAATATGAAACTACCTAAAATGCTTTAAATGATATTGATGTAGAGCTTAGATAAATGTGCATGACTTCCCGTGTTTATACTGTAGAACAGGTGTGAAACCGTAATGTTTGCAACTAACCACAGAGGTTACTAAGAGGGCACACAGGGGTGAAGAGAAGGTTTACAACCACACACGGAGGTAAAACAGACAATAGCCTACTACAGCAATGAAGGAGAAGAGTGATTAAAGATGACAGAGTGGGAAAGACGGAAGGACATCCGGCAGCCGGACATGAGTCACAGAGACTGAGATTGAATTGGAGTTTCCCTAAAAGTAGTATAAAAAGTCTGAGGAATAAGCCACTCTTCAGATACTGCCTGCATTAAGCATCTCCAATATTGCTGTTGAGCGTTTGATTGTAGAGCTGATTTTGTTTTATTTTTGCATTAACTGCTTTGTATTGTAACTAATAAAATAAGAGATTGTATTGTTACTATTGCCTCCCGTGAGACTTTACTTTTAAAAACTGAGCCTCAAACAAGAACAACCACGAGAGAGTCTTCTACATCATTCCTGAAGAACTTCAAGCTGCGGGCGGTGAGTGCTTCGTGGTTTAGGCTGGATTCGACTGTCCTTAATCTACCTGAATAATCACAGGGTTAAAGGTGTAAGATAAGAGCTGAAAGAGCTTTGACTGGATAAAAAACTATCGATCAGATGACAGAAGACATGGAGGAGATTGTGTGTGTTTTTCAGAAAGGCCTTAGACATTTGTGACCCTGCAGCACAAAACCAGTCTCACGTCGCTGGGGTATATTTGTAGCCAACAATACACTGTATGTGTCAGTCCTCTGTCAAGTGTGTCATGTGTTCCCGCCTCTTGTTTCCTTATTTGGTCATGTTCCTGTCCTTGTTCTGTGTGATTATCAGTTTATTCAGTTCAGGTGTGTCTAATTATCTGTGATTGTCATGTGTATTTAGTTCCTGCTTGTTTAGTTAGTTTTGGTCTGGTCTGCTCGTTACTCCCCGGTGTTCCTGTCTGTGTCAGCCTTGCCTTGTCTTGCCCTGATGTCGTCATTAAAGACTATTATTTTGACGTTACTCCTCGTCTGCGTGTTCCTCGTTCCTCCCTGCTGTGTGCACCGTGACAGTATGGGTCAAAATTATTGATTTTTCTTTTATGCCAAAAATCATTAGGATATTAAGTAAAGATCATGTTCCATGAAGAGATTTTGTAAATTTCCTACCGTAAATATATCAAAACTTAATTTTTGATTAGTAATATGCATTGCTAAGAACTTCATTTGAACAACTTTAAAGGTGATTTTCTCAATATTTACCCTCAGATTCCAGATTTTCAAATAGTTGTCTCTCAGCCAAATATTGTCCGATCCTAACAAACCATACATCAATGGAAAGATTATTTATTCAGCTTTCAGATGAATTATGACAAATTTACCCTTATGATTGGTTTTGTGGTCTAGGGTCACATTTGTGTATCAAATATGATACATCAGGTTTATAGGGTTAAATCACCCAATCATAAGTCAATAACAGGTCAGGACATAACAAAATTAGACTGAACTTCCTCGCTGCACCCAGCAGCTTCCTAATTACACTTCTGGCTATTCATTACACACACACACACACACACTGAAAACAAGGGCTGGTCTGAGTCTTCAAGTGTGTATTGTTAGTTAAATGCATTTAAAAAAAAAAAAAATTCCACTAAATGTTACACAATCAATCTTGATTGTGTTTCAAACCCCTCTTATTATGTGCATAACAGCACAAAACCAAACTTTTTAAAGTCTCATTTTTATACAGCGGGTAAAATAAGTATTGAACACGTCACCATTATTCCCAGTAAATATATTTCTAAAGCTGCCGTTGACTTGAAATTTTCACCAGATGTTGCTAATAACCCAAGCAATCCATACATACAGAGAAAACAAAAATAAGTTCAGAAATGAAGTTCTGTGTGATAAAGTGGAAAGACACAGAGGAAAAGTATTGAACACATGAAGAAAGGCAGGTGCAAGAAGGCATGGAAAGCCAAGACACCATCAGAAATCTATCAGTAATTAAAGCAATCCTGCCCCTCGTCAGTGGAAATGAATATTAGCTTCAGTCCCAGCAGCTACAGAACCAGGATGATGAAGATGATCCCAAACACAGAAGCAAACTCTCGACGGCTTTCAGAGAAAGACAATAAAGCTGCTAGAACGGCCAGACAATCATCTGACTTCAATCCAATAGAAAATAAGAACTAAAGGTCAGAGTTCAGAGAAGAGACCCACAGATCCTTCAAGATCTGAAGACAGACTCACAGCTGAGCAACGCATGCTGCTAGTTTCTGCTGCAGGAGCGTCCTGAAGCGCTCGTTACCAACAAAGCCTTCCGTACTTAGTGTTCAATACATTTCAGTAGCTCAATACTTTTCCCCCTGTTTCATTCCATGTTATTACACATATCTTAGTTTCTGAAATTATTTGTTTTGTTTTCTTTGTATGTATGAATTACTTGGGCTGTTATCGACATCTGGTGAAAATTCAAAAATATATTAACTGAGAAAAATGGTAACGTGTTCAATACTTATTTTACCCGCTGTACATGCAATCAGGTATTTTAATGTGTGATTTAAGTGTCCAAATACTGGTGTCACCTTTGGTTACAATCCCATATAGTGAACAATATGCATTATTAATGATGATGTGGCATAATCAGAGTCTGAGAAAATCAGTCACGCTGAACGCTGCAGGAGCAGTAAACATGTAGAGACTCGTGTGTCACGATCAGCTTCAGACTCCGCAGAAACAGGCCGCAAAATTCAAGGAAGTCAAATGAGACACAAGCATAATGAGAAATCAATGGAAAGATTATTTATTCAGCTTTCAGATGAATTATGACAAATTTACCCTTATGATTGGTTTTGTGGTCTAGGGTTACATTTGTGTATCAAATATGATACATCAGGTTTATAGGGTTAAATCACCCAATCATAAGTCAATAACAGGTCAGGACATAACAAAATTAGACTGAACTTCCTCGCTGCACCCAGCAGCTTCCTAATTACACTTCTGGCTATTCATTACACACACACACACACACACACACACACACTGAAAACAAGGGCTGGTCTTAGTGTTCAATACATTTCAGTAGCTCAATACTTTTCCCCTGTTTCATTCCATGTTATTACACATATCTTAGTTTCTGAAATTATTTGTTTTGTTTTCTTTGTATGTATGAATTACTTGGGCTGTTATCGACATCTGGTGAAAATTCAAAAATATATATAAGTCAAAAATATATTAACTGAGAAAAATGGTAACGTGTTCAATACTTATTTTACCCGCTGTACATGCAATCAGGTATTTTAATGTGTGATTTAAGTGTCCAAATACTGGTGTCACCTTTGGTTACAATCCCATATAGTGAACAATATGCATTATTAATGATGATGTGGCATAATCAGAGTCTGAGAAAATCAGTCACGCTGAACGCTGCAGGAGCAGTAAACATGTAGAGACTCGTGTGTCACGATCGGCTTCAGACTCCGCAGAAACAGGCCGCAAAATTCAAGGAAGTCAAATGAGACACAAGCATAATGAGAAATCAATGGAAAATTCTGAATCAAAGTACAGTAAAGTTAGGCATAAATTAAATAAAATGACCTGTAATATGTTTAGAAAATCTGCAAACATGCCATCAGACACAGACTGTTCTCTGACGCAATGTGGGTTTATTAGGGTGTGTGTGTGTGTGTGTGTGTGTGTGAGAGAGAGAGATTGTGTGTGTGTGTGTGTGTGTGTGTGTGTGAGAGAGAGAGAGATTGTGTGTGTGTGTGTGTGTGTGTGTGAGAGAGAGATTGTGTGTGTGTGACAGAGAGAGAGAGTGTGTGAGAGAGAGAGAGAGTGTGTGTGTGTGTGTGTGTGAGTGTTTTGTGACAAATGAGGACATAAATGTGTATAATGACAAGGGTATGTCAGGTATTACAAGGAGAAGGTGACTTTTCAGGACATTACTCCATGTCCCCACTTTTCAAAACGCTTATAAATCACACAGAATGGAGTGTATTTAAAATCTGAAATAGCAGACAGTCTCCTGTAAGGGGTAGGTTTAGGTGTAGGGTTGGTGTAGGGCAATAGCACATACAGTTTGTACAGTATAACAACCATTACGCCTATGGGACGAACCCACTTTTCACAAAAACAAACGTGTGTGTGTGTGTGAGAGAGAGAGAGAGAGAGAGTGTGTGTGGCGACAAAATGTCCCCACAAGGATAGTAACACCAGAAATGTTTGATTTTGTGGGATATTTTTGGATCTCCATGAGGAAAATGGTGAATAAATCATACTAAATTAAATTTTTTTTAAAAACCTTTTCCCACTAGATTCATGTTTCACACATCAGTGCTGCCTGTAATCAGGGGCGTCAGACGGCGGTAATAGTGGAACTGAGTAAAGGTAATATGATTGATGAGGTGTTGTGTTGTGAGGGTCCACCCCCTTGGTTCTGTGACCGGGGCCCAACTTTTGTTGCTACGCTCCTGCCTGTAATTAATTGTGTTTGCTAAATCATGCATCACCACTATTGTTCAAAGATTAGATAACGTTTAAAACAAAGTGTTAAAGTTAAGCGTGTAGTTCACCCTGCACCATGAATATTAGGTGAAACATAATGTTTTAGGCGAATGCAAAACCCATGCATCTAATAGGACAGAAATCCTGCTCTCTTCAGACATGACCACACTCGTCTGTCAGACACATTCCTGTCTGATGAAGCCAAATGTCTTCACTAGTTACTCAAAGTTAGCTTTCTCCGTCTCTCAGTGTGTTGTGTGATGAGCTCTGCTGCTCAGACGCGTGCGGGTTCCTGTAGAGGGAATATCTGGAACATTTGAATATGCAGATTAGTGTCACAATATGTTTCCCCTGCGGGCTGCAATAGGTTGCCACCTGTATAATCAACCAAACACAAGCATTTCTGCCTGATAATGACTTACAGACCGTAGAGTTATCAGTGAGAGCTCCCTCGCTCCTTTGGCAAGAGTTCAGTAGTGAAGCTGCGAAATAACACAGTAACACTAGCAACTACTTGACAAAGTTACTTATAGTTAGTTTAATGTCTAAAGTGGACTATCAAAGTCAAGTGTAACCGACAAATCTCCTTTAACTAGGAAAGGCTATAATAATAGGCTAGTTTTTTTTCAACTGCTTACAAACAAAATCTTTACTTGTCACACAGTTTCTGAAAGCTGTCACTCAAACAGCCGAAGCACACACCAGATCTGCAAAACATACACTGATTCTCAGCCTTTGACTCAGTTTTCAGTTTCATAAAACACCTTTTGCACACACACAAATCTAACAGGAATTAATATTATGTTTGCAAATGTTTGCTTTTGTGATATTTTGAATGCAGTGCTTAGTTTTGAAAGAGATGCGAGGCATTTTGCATTTTGTGTGTTGGACATTTTTAAGTTTGATTATTTATTCTTTACTTATAGATCCTTTGTGGATTTTGTTCTGAAGTATTATGTCGATGTGGTAAATATATTTGTATTAATACTAATATACTAACCTTCACTCCGTCCAGTGAGTGGTGAACAACATCTACACTACTCAACAAAAGTTATATTTTTAATGACATCTCTTCCGCTCAATGTGCTCAATAATACAGTAATATTGAGAAATAGTATTACAGCTTCAAATAACTGTTTTCTATATGCATATGTGTTAAACTGTAATTTATTCCTGTGATGCGCAGCTGTATTTTCAGCATCATTACTGCAGTCTTCAGTGTCACATGATCTTCAGAAATCATTCTGATTCGCTGATTTGCTGCTCGAGAAACATTTCTGATTATTATCAATGTTGAAAACAGCTGAATATTTTTGTGGAAACTGTGATATGATATCTGAAGGCTGAAAATTCAACAGCAATCAATGACGTTTTGTCACTGATATTCACATAGAAAACAGCTATTTTTCATTGCAATAATATTTCTCAATATTACTCAGCACATGAATGCAGCCCAGAAGAGATGTCATTAAAAAACATTTGAATTATAATGCTTCTACTGTACTGTACACTAAAAATAATTACTTTCCACAAAACAACTACAAAGATTACTTTTCATAAAGCACTGGTTTAAAAACATCCGGACACAGTTGAGACATTTTTATTCTCATTTATTAAACAAAAATATCATCTCACATGTTATTTGAAGAACAGCCAGCACAGAATGGCAGCAGACTGAAGCGAGCAGCCATTGGCTGGTGATGACAGATACAGAAGTGTGCTCTTTAACTGCCACAGCATCATCATCTCCTCTCGAAATCACACATGATCAGAAGATCGAAAATATCCACGGTTCCAATTACATACATGATTCTGCAGTTCACACGGTTTTAAAATGAATGATTAGGGATATGCAGGAGCGGAGCAGGGGTCCGGGAGGAGAGCGGCACGGCTTGCATTCATTTGCCTCCATCTCCAGCCTTCTTCTCCTGCTCGATGTCTGTGAAAGCGTGAGAGAATCAAGAGAAACAGGGTTCAAGCAGAGCTGCTCCCCTCTCATTACGGGCTAGAAGCGGACCCCCTCAGCTGTTATCAATTCACTGTAAACCACTGCTTCACGGGGCTTATTGCGTTATAAAACGGTTATTCCATATACTTAGCAAGATTTCACAAAATAATAATGTAATGATATTAATAAAAACACTGTTCTTCCGCCAAACAAATGTAGTTCCTCAGAAACGGTGTGGTTGCCGAGCAACACACAGACGTAAACAAAGGTACAAAAGCGTCGAACTTGGCTCAACCAATCAGAATCAAGGACTGGAACTATCCGTTTAATAATGCAAGATAATTCCTTGAAGTGCTTTAAGTAATTGAAATTTTGAGAGCTAATGTTTATCAAACTTATTTTTCAACACTATTTTCTGCGAATGCGCGAGAGTTACGATTCATTAGAATAACAAATTTTTTTTGCTACAAACCAGTGTGTTTGTGATTATGATAAGAAATTTAAATAATATGATAGCAAACACCAGACTGCAATATGAAGCAGTATAACAAGATGTTTTGCACATTCACGTTAGAAATAGCTCTTATATTAAAAACTTAGCTGCAGTCCTCCAGAACTCAAGGCTAGAGAGCACGAGTTATATTAGAGCACTTTACATTATCATTACAATGCCAGGTATTTCCCTGTTTATGTATTTATTTATTTATTTATTTTTCCTTTGAGGAAACTATACATGCAAATTGAGATGTAAATACTGTCTCCACTGCACGAGAAAAACAAAAGACGACTTTGTCAAAAACAAAAAAAAAACTAAAAAACTGTGGAAACCATTTGAATGTTTCCCACTGCAGTCTATTTACAGAGTACACGCTACTACAGCAGACCTGAACAATACAATAATTATTACACATATTTACAGACAACATTACAACATCTACTAACACACCAGAAAAAAATTAAGACCAGCACCTACAGCAACAAAACACACACATGATCAAAAACTAATGTAAAAAAATATATGTTTTTTAAATTATTATTATTGTTACATCTTTTGTATTTTATGTGTTTTATATATATATATATGTGTCTATATAGATTTTATGAATTTTTACTTAAGTTTTAGTTAAGTACATAAAGTTAAACTAAATTAAAAGGAGAAATGTTGCTTTGGCAAATAGCTGGAATACGTTTTTTTACATATTTTATTTTATTTCAGTTAGCGTTTATTTAATTCCAAGTCTTTTTCTCGGTTCAGTTTTAGTTAACTATAATAACTCTGCTGAATTTAAATATTAAAAGCAATGCTTGAAGAAAACAAACAGATAAATCATATGTACTGGAGCGTGCCTGGATCTGATCTCATTCCCTGCAGTTACATTTTAAACCTGTAAGGAGGAGTGTTACATCAATATTATGTAATAATATAATATTCCTTAATGAAGCTTACAATCCATAACTAGCTTTCTTAGCGATCCGTTCCTTTGTTTTAACTCTGCCGCGGGTGAAGAAGGCAGACGGTCTTATCTCTGAAGTATGTGTAGAATTAATTGTGTGTGTGTGTTTGTGTGTGTGTGTGTGTTTGCTTTGCCGTGTCAGATCAGAACAAGACAAGACTGAGCAAGGGTGAGCTGTGAACAATGAATCACGAGGGAGAGGCTGCCAAACCCGCTCACCTTCTTTAGTGGGCAGAGTGTTCTTCTCCGCCGTGTTCGTCTTCTTTAGGCATTTCTTGTCGAACTTCTGCACTTCTTCTTTAACTGGGTTGTCGCTCATTTTGGAGAGTCTGTGAGAATTCAAGTCATTGAATGTTAATGGCAGCGTCCTTCTCTGCATGCAACGTTTGCTTTGTATCGTCCTAAATCAAACTATTTGTGAATCAAATCAATCGACTTATTGGCAGTCCAATGCAACAACGGTCAATCCAAATGTGTGTTTGGACGGTATTTGTGATTCTTCAGCTGTTCGAATCTTTCTCACAGAGGTGTGTGGCAAAGCATGCAACGGCATCTCGATCGTGGTTAAACCACATTCTGAAAAGCAGAAGTGCGTTTAACCACCCAAGACCCGTTTCCTCAAAGGTGTGAGCTGAAGTTTTGGCGTCTGTGTATGGACACGTCGACACACCCTTGTCCTCAGGTGTGTTTATGTAAGCTCTTATCAGCCAGAGCTACAGTAATATCACCGGCCTAAAATTACACTCTACTCAAATGGGTGGTTTTCCTTGCTTTTTGCTTATTTGCAGAAACCACGAGGATGCTTGTGTGTTTAACAGATAAAGTCAGCGTAACGCTGAAGTTACAGAGAGATCTGCACAACAAGAGGAAGTCATTTCACAAAATCACCCAGCGCAGCCGCTATCAAGTAAACAGACAGTTTATCCCTAAAGTAAGCCTGCTTTATGCTGCCACATTGTCTTTGGTTTTAAGCAACACACAATATTCTGAATTAACTGTTTTATTCAAGTCTTCACTTAATAAGACTAAATAACTTGAATAGTTTCAAGGGCCAGATCATATTCACTTTTTTTCTGGCAACTTAATATCAGATCTCATTAAAAAAAGAGAGAGAGAGAGAAATAAGTGAACACAGTAACTTTGAAAACATTTTAGTTTTGCAAATCAAGCTATTCATGTAGCCTGTTGAAGGTTTTTCTCACATGACACATAGTCTACAGTGTTAGTCTCCCTTGCAAAGAATATTAGAGCAATATTATGCACGCACAAATATAAAAATAAAATTAAAATAAAGAAATGATCTTAGTAGGGCAGTGTGCACATGATCACCGCATGAAGCAATGTTTTATATGATCACGATATTTTCCTCACGTCGTCACCACACCCAAGACTCGCGCCAAATCTCTGGGATTTTGCAACACTTGACAAAAACTTGAAACATTTGAATTTTTGAAACGTTCCAATCGACGTTTTGCCGCATCTGGATTCTTCTAACGGTGTATAGCGCATTAATGCGCCACAAGAATTAATGACAGACTGCGCAAACCAAAGCCACAGACACACACCTTATCACACCGCAGACGGCTCGACGCCACAAACTAGTACGTTAATCAAGTACACTACAAGCGCGCGCGCACACACACACACACCGCATACTGCATTGACAGGTGTGCACAAACATATGCTGTCCTGATTTGATATTTCCCTCCATATTACTATACGTATTAAATGTAGAATGAAATGTAAACGCATATTTGATCAATTTTGCAATTGTAAAATGTTCCTGCGCACTTTTAAAGAGAAACGCCCGTCTTTATTTAGACTGCGTTATTAGTATCTGAAACAGCATTCACAATAATCGGTATAGTACTGCGGAATCTCTTTCTCAGATTAAATAAACATATGAGTGTGTGTATTTAAAGAGCCTCACCTGGCGCTGGCCTCGTAACTGTAGTACACTAGATATGCTGGACTCAATCTCTGTGCTGCTCAAGGTGGGCAGCTGCTTTAAATACAGCCCGTTGCACAACAGCACAGATGTAATCCGCTCGCTCTGATTGGCTCAATCTCTCACTACTGTATTCTGATTGGATAAACGCGCAGCGCTTCTGCCTTGTGATTGGACGAACCAGTGAAGTAACGGTAACCGAGCGTGAAGTGAGAGAGAATTCTTATAAACGGAAACTAACAGTATTGTGAAAGCAGTGGACGTGTTTCTGGAGGACAAGAGAGACAACTTATTATATTAAATATTGCAGTTGAAGTATATTTTTCTGCTTAGTGAGGCAATGACTCTACTAGCAGCGCCATCTTGTGGCGAATAACCTTCAGGTAACGTTACTGATGCAAAATCCTAAATAAACGCCTATATAAGTTCTGTCATACTTTTAATAAAGGAAACGGAGAGAACCCTCTTTTCACTTAAATTGCTTAAGCACTTTCCTACTGGAAAAACTACACAGTTTCTCTACAAAAACATATTTCAAATCGTTTGATTCCATTTGGAATCAGTGCTGAATTATGATAGAAATCGGACCAAAACTTGATTTGATCTACATAAAAAAGTAGAAAATCACACACATTTTCAAAATAATACTATTAAAGAAATAGTTCACCCAAAAATAAACATTTGCTGAAAATGTGCTCAATCTCAGACCTTCCAAGATTAGATGAGTGTGTTTCTTCATCAGGTTTGTAGAAATGTGTCTCTGCATCAGTGTCTCAGCAATGGATGCTCTGCAGTGAATGGGTGCCGTCAGAATGAGTCCAAACAGCTGATAAAAACACCACACCACTCCAGTCCATCAGTTAACATCTGAAGACAAAAGCTGAGACAAATCCATCAAGACGTTTTAAACTTCAGACCATTGCTTGCGGCTAAAACACAATTCTTCTATTCATACCATTGCTTTCTCAAAGTGGTCTGGTCTGAATCAGGAGAGAAGTCTGCACAGATCAAGCACTTTTCACTGGAGGAAGCGTTATTATGGATTATGGACTCCTATTATGGACTCATCTTGATGATGGATTTGTTTCTTACGAACACACAGCTTTTGTCTTCTCCAGATGTTAACTGATGGACTGGAGTAGTGTGGATTATTGTGGTGTTTTTATCAGCTGTTTGGACTCTCATTCTGACGGCACCCATTCACTGCAGAGCATCCATTGCTGAGACACTGATGCAGAGACACATTTCTACAAATCTGATGAAGAAACACACTCATTTTGACCTCCTTTAAGCAAAATATGTGTCATTATTCTTTATTAAAAACAATACAAACAGCTCAAAACTAAATCAACACAAGGTTTCACAGGCTCTAGAAAAAAAGTATTTGAGAAGAACCAAAACAGGCGTGTTTTCTCTTAATTGCATAAGGATCGTTTCACATTTTAATAGAACTGAGCAACTGCACAGCTTCATTCCTTAACATTGGCTATACATTATACATCTTGCATCACTATTGCACCAGTGCATACATCAGCAAATTGGTGATACAGTAAATAACATCCCTGCCAAACTGAAATCCATCAAGTTTGTAGTAAAGCAGCATTGAGTATTAACCTGAGCCGTTCTGGAGGTTCTGGGGGTCATCTGGAGTGCCTCTTCAGCTGGTCGTATATAGCAGTGGTGATTCCCCAGGTGATGCATGAGCGGAAGATGACCAGCGATCCTCCACGGTACAGAAGAGCCAGCCTGCGCTGACGAGCATCCCAAAGCTGCTGCCAGCTGCCTTTAACCCCTCCGCGTCCTCCGTCCACCTGAGCCTGCATGTTAGCCACCAGCACAGAGAGCGGGTAGAGCGGCAGACTGATCACCACTGAGTTCAACACACCAGTGATGAAGGAGGACGCTACTGGAGAACAGCCACAAGCCCTGAGAGTCTCAGACACGGGGTCCTTCAGCCCAAAATACAGGCTGCTCCCTAAGGCATTGCGGACCAGTATGGGCAAGAAGGCAGTGTAGTATCCGGACGCTAACGGCCTCAAAACTAGCTTGCACAGTATGCTTCTTAATGTAGGAAGGCTGGAGTCATTCCTGCTGTTCTGCAGGACGTTCTGCACGCGCTCGAATGGGGTAAAGAGCACGGCCTCCAGCACACCTGCACCCAAACCCGCCAGAGCCGGCCGAGCAGCGCTGGGAGCACAGTCCCAGAGCCGGAGCTGCTGCAGGAAGGTGTCCTGGAGGCCGAACAGGAGCGTCCCGTTCAGGGATCTCATCAGTAAGGGCGGTAACACGCCGCGGTACAGTTTCACCGGACCCTCGCTGAGTAACTGAGCCACCGCCTTTCGCACCGCCGTGCTGTGCAGCTGCTGCCGGAAGACGGTCTTGTACAGAGGGAAGGTGATGACGGTGGTCAGCGTGGAGATCAGGCTCGACGTCCCGCCGTGCAGAAAGCTGTGAAACCGGACCCAAGAGTCTGCTGATTCCAGAGCGGCTCCCTGGCTGCGGTGCGCATCGCCTCCCATCTCTGACACTGCGGGGACTGAGGAGGCCAGAGTCACATGACAGCAATGAGTGCTCTTGCTGTGCACCTTATTTTAATATAAGACAGCTTGTTATGCTTCTTGATGTTGCAAACTAGTATTTATCACATTGTTTTTAATTTATTATGATAATCATAAACACACTGGCCTGCGTTTCCTAAAAGCATTGCAAGTTTGTAACACTATGTAACACTCGAAAATGTTTTTAAAAATAATTGTTTATGTTATATCTCTTGGATAAACAAGTGAACACAAAGCCACACTGATGTACATTAAGGTGCGAGTAAACAATGAAAGTAGGCACTGCAATTATATACAATTCTATTATCTATGAGACAAATTTATTCATATATGCATGTTACCTGAAAGCCTTCAAATGGCCCATAATAATTGTTTTAATTAAATACGATGTGTTGTGGAAGATGGCAGATTCTAGCTGTGGCTGTGATGACTGTAGCTCACTATTTACCTGAAACTTTGAGATCATTTCCCCACATTTATCTGTCTGTGAAATCTATAACTTAAGTAATGTCAAGTACTATCGCACCATCAGTGAGAGCTGCAACCAGGCACGTGCACAGACATTATTTTCTAAACAAAACATTAAATATATTAGGGGTGTGCGATACTGACAAAAAATATATCAATATTTTCTGGGATTTTATCGATAACAATATTTTGCTGAGTGTGTTATTGTGCTGATATCTTAAGGACTACTGTGGACAGCTGACTCCTAAAGTTTTTGATATTCTGTGGTGATCAGCTGACAGCAGTGATAGAAATGAATCTTTTCCAATAAGTTTAAATAGATTTTTTATCTTTTATGGGCATTTTTACCTTTATAAAGCCCTGCATGAGTGTGCATCATATTTTCAGTCAAATTCTTCAATTAGAATAAGTCATTTAAGCTGTTACCAAGCAAATTAAATCAGTATTGACAAAATTAATCTTTGCACTGCAGAGAAAACACAGAAGCTGCATTAGAAGTGGCATTTAGATGCATTCACACACTGTTTAATGCAGGACACGAATGCATTTAACCTGCAGTTACAAATGCATTAATACGGTTTTGATATTTTAAACATAAAACGTTGATATTTGAAATTATAAAAAAAAATAATTAATTTAAAAAAAAGATACTTTAAATGTGAAATTAAAACAGCCAGTAGGTGGCAGCAAGTCACTGTTAATAAGTGAGTCATTGCGACTGAACCGAATCATTTAAAAGGTTGATACATTCAGGCAAGAAACAGCTGTTGCTCAGAGACGAAATTATATTTGTTGGCGAAATAGAGCAAAAACAGTTAATATTGTGTCTAAAACGTAAGTGTGTTAATATTAAATTCTTGTTTATTGAACTGCTGTATAAAATCAATATCACATTTGTAATCATGTTGCTTTTTGGTGGAAAATCTTCGCGTGATACTGATTAACTATGTGAAATTGTATAAATATACACATTTCTGCCCCCATATCTTGAATTTTGTGATCATTCATAATCTAAATGCATTTTAATAAACTGAATCATGCAGTGAAAGAACGCGCGCCGGTCTGACCTGTTTGTTTACACGGTAGCTCTCTCGTGAGTTATGTTAGCAAGACAAATTAACTATATTTACCTTTTGGATAATTAGCTAATTAATTTGAGGCACAGGTAGCTTAGTCTTTTGTTTATCACCACTCTCCTCCACACCAAGACAAACACAACTGGAGAGGAAGGGTGGGCTTCACTTCTGCGGTCCTCTGTCTGTGATGTGCATGCGCGGATCAATAATGTGAGCTACACTGCTGTGCTGCGCGCGCCTGCGCCGAGACGCGGACGGGAGAGAGGCATCGAAACGCGACAATCTCATTTCCTGAGATTTTTCTCATTTTCCTGACATTTCCTCTTTTTTTTATTTGTTTGACAGGGAAAGTTGTGCGCAAACAGAAACACACACGCACACATATTTAAAAAAATAAAAATAAAAACTCCCCAGAAAAAAGGGCAGGTGCTCAAGCCCCCTTTTATGTCTATGTGTGCACGTGCCTGGCTGCAACACTAGAGAAAACTAAACATGAGTGTAGTTTGTCCAGCGAATTTTGTCGAAAGAAGTCAATGGACATTAAAGACCGTCAGTCTTCAGGAGGGTCCCAGGATCTCGTGCGCCCAGACATGCATCCGTCTAACACTAGGTGGCGCTATAAGAAGGCAATTTTCATTTTGGATCATAACTCTGAAAGCCTAAGGGCAAGAAACCATATTTTTTTTCTCAAGCCCAACAAAATATATTAATATACACATGACATTCTGTGGATGCTCGCCAAGTTGAACTAAAATTGCACCTATAGGGGGCTTCACAATTAAAATTCCTTAATAACGGTGTTACTAAATAATCTGTGAAGTCTGAAATTGGTATGAATCTTCTTTGTTGGGCAACATATCTTCTAAGATGACTCAACTATAAAAAATAAAAATCAATCAATCAATAAATAAACAAACAAACCAACAAACATGGCCACCAGCAGCACATTTTCAGGAGCTAATAAACTCTGAATGGTCCACAAGTATGAAAATGGACATTGTTTTCATATCATGTGAAAACAAGTGTGTATCGAATTTTGTGAAAACAGGCCAAAGGTGATGCTATAATAAGCTACCTTACATTTTGACTGATAACTGCAAACATGTATTAATCATTATGTTGCTCTATAACATAACATAACTATTCTATTTTGATAAAAACCCTATGTTTTGTAACTCCCACATGTCAGCACCAGACCATGCTGGAGCAGAAGTTATCAACAGAATCTGGATCTGTTGTTGTTGCAGATATGATTTGACATAGGTGTGGCCCATTATGACTAATATTTACATTTAAGCATTTAGCAGACGCTTTTATCCAAAGCGACTTACATTGCATTCAAGCTACAGTTTCTACATTTTATCAGCTCTTGCTTTTCCTGGGAATCGAACCCATGATCTCGATGTTGCTAGCGCCATGCTCTATTATTTGAGCATACAAGTCCTTCTGAGGAAAATATTAGTTTTATAAATTTCACTGAGAAAGATCACTGCTGTGGTCCACCAGAGGCAGCCACGGGAAATTACTGGATAGATTTAATACAAAAATGCATATTTATTCTAGTTGATTACATAGTTTAGCATAATCAGTTTGCAAAGAAATCTGTGATCTCCAAAAGGCGTAAAGGTCATGAAATGTTATCTTAATTTTTATAAATCCTAACGATATTAAAAACATATTAGTCTAGCTGCCAGACTCCTGTGTGTCTGTCCAAATAAAACAAAGAGACTATATTATTTGTGGCTTTTAACATAATACACAGAACGATAACTGCATAAAGAGACATTATTTGCAAAAAGAGACATGTTTCTGTTTTTATTGAGTATTAGCCAGTATGATTAGTAATTGTTCAGAGGGCGTGTCCTCAGTTACTCTCTGTATTATATTCATTAGCAGACAAAGCGATTCAGAAATGAGCAATAACAGTACAGATGTTCAATACTTTTTTTTCTTTTTGCATACACCGTTTTATATTATGACACTACATTGATTTTAAAAAGCAAACCCTCCCTGATACATATCGATCAGAGCAAACAGCAGCCAGCCCGTCCTCTCATTATACAGGCGTACCTTTGGAAATGTCTCTGTAATTTTTCCTGTAAAACGACAAACGAACAGATTAACTGCGATGCATCGGCTGAAACGAAAGCGATAAGAAAAGAAAAAGAAAACAGTCCATGTGAGGGCACAATAAAACCCTTCAATTACCTTCAATCCGAGCTTCTCAGCGCTGAGCAACCGTCCTCGGGAAATTAATTACTGTCACTTTAAGAAATTAACTTAATTTTGACGTTATTCTGACAGACTCTGATAAATGAAGAACAGATGTAAAATCTGCAGTTTGACAGATGTGGCTCGTCTCTATCATCGAGTAAAGATGCCACTCCGTTATTCGGTGCATTAGACACCCATGTGATGTTCTGCTTCCGGCAAATAGTATTTTCTTATGAACCGCTATATATACACACATGTGTGTGTGTGTGTGTGTGTGTGTGTGTGTGTTTTATAGCTGAATCCTTTCATGCCATCTGCACTTGTTTGCAAACCTCCAGATCAACAGTACGTTTGTAAATCATACACAGCAGCTATTATTACTCGCCTCTGGTTCTTTTTATGGTTTGATTTCATGTTTGCTTTACTTCCTGTAATCTGCACAGATTCACTTCCACAAATAACTTCCTCAACAGTTTAACAAAAGCAACGTTTGCTTTCAAATAATAATCTCTCTTTTTAACAGGATGCATTCAAAATAAGAATATATGAACTATAACACTGCAAATGCTTCAAGAACGTGAACACAAAATAATGCCAAAGCAGTTTAATATTAAACTTAGCCTAGTATTCTGAAATACAAACGATTCAGTCAAGAATATCAATGAAATCAACACACAGAGGAGGAATCCGAGGGTAATCAGAATGGCATAATGTAACCAAAATGATATATTTTTTTTTTATTTATAGAAATGTTCATATAAAGAGTTATTAAAAACATCCATGAAAAAACTAAACCAGGAAAGTAAAATAAAACCGCAGATTTTTGTTAAGGATCTAGTGTTAAGCCTGCACCAAGCACAAGCTAAAACCGCTTTCATCTAACGAACTAAACCTTGAAATCCAAAATAAAGTGTGTCCACAAAAAGGATATCCGTCTCTCCATCTCGTCATGATGTGACTTTACTTTTCCCGAGCACAGGAGTGAATGCAAACGGAGGTGAATAAATAAATGAGGTCGTGGGAAGCTCTGGCTTAACCCGGTCAACCTAACGACTAACGTTCACAGTCTCGGATTGTAACAGATGTGTTGAGTAGAGCAGACTGTAACACGTGAGGACAGAGCTGAAGAGGTCTTGCAGGAGTCCTCAGCTCCGGGAACACACCGGCTCGGATGATGAACGAGGGAGCTCTGGTTCGGGCGCTGTGTTACGTTACAGAGGGACGTGACTGAAGAGATATGACACAGACTCGCCGTTGTGGGTCCTGCGGATGGCCTCGGCGAGGATCATGGAAATGTCGATGACCTGCAGAGATCAGTCAATTTAGCATGAGAGAAAATCTGCATGATACCAAGCCAAACGGAGAAGACACCTCTTTATCACACGCCATTCATGTTTTCTGGGCTGCTTTCATTCTCCTCTAAACCACTGGACTGTGTTGCTTGGCTGATTCTTGATGCGATCGCAGGCAGCACAGCAAACTTGATTTTGTGAACTAATATTTAACGGTATAGATTAGGGACGCACCGAAATGAAAATTCTTGGCCGAAGCCGAACAAAATGAAACGATGGGACGTATTTTCATGTTTTTTTCCCCATGCATTTTGCCAATTTTCTTTTTCACCATTGCATAAATTAAAATACCCACATTTTTACTTTTTACTGTTTTGTCTTGCTTTCCAAACATTTCAAAATAGTTACTTGACAGTGAACATTTTTTTAAACATTCTAGCAGACGTTATACCAACAAAACATGATTTAACTTAAAATTAATGGGTGATTCTTAGACTATGGGCACTTTTATGTTCTTTGTCCAAAATATGTTTTTTTTTTAAATATGACCAAATTCCTCTTTCTTTGTCAAACTAACAATAAAACCACCTTAAAAGCGTTTTACTACCTTTCTATTATGATTTTTTCATACTTTTCAACCTCCTTATAGGTGTCAAAATCACTGTTTTCTCCTTGTTGCACACCCAGACTTTTAAACTTCAACAATGAAAATACAGCTTAAAAATATGACTTATCTGGTAACTATTAATGTACCTGAATTAAGCACTAGTAAAATAATTAAAATACATTATAGTATTTAATGTGAGAGCACTATCAATATTACTTTTTATACACAATATAGGTGTCATTTCCAGCACAACACTGTACTGTCTCTTTAAGAAGCTTGTGTGAAAGATTGTTTCTGTGGTTTCTATGGAAATGTTCAGTGACATCAGAGCACATGCTGGACATGGAGGAAGTAAACAACATGTGAAGAAAAATCAAAGTAAATATTGCTTGATCAGTTAATATCATTAATCGTCATTTCCAAACATGCTGTACCTTCAAGGGTGTTTTTAAAAAGCTAAAAATTTTAAGTTAAATAAGAGTATTTTGCATACATGAAATGCTAAGTATTAATTCAAAGCTAATCAGTGAAGCCATCTTCCATTTTTTCACAAAAAACTACAGAAATGTAATTTCCACCACTGTCTCTCACACACTGCCTCTGTGGCGGAAATTACATTTATGGTTACAAAGTACAATTGATATGTTTAATGACTTTGTGGATTGAGTTTAATGAGTGTGATGAGTTTAAGACTTTTTCTAATAAATATCTCTGCTGTTTCTCTACATTCAGGTTAATTCATCATCATTTCCATCACAACACATTTTTTTTTTTAAATATTTAAAAAGTTCATCACACATTAAAAATGTATCCACAATTTATGAGATCATACTCTACTTAATATAAAAATTCAAGATAACAGTAAAATTTCAATACTAACATTTATGAATGTTGATGGAGCTTGATGATGAATCATGATTCTCCTCATTAAGAATTTGTCGCACATATCACATCGTCACATCCATGCCTTGTAAAAATGCATAAAAATGTGAAGAGTAACACCGTTTCAGTGCAGATTTTCCTCGCGAACACTGGCTAACAAGCTCGCGCAGCGCTGTTTGAATACATGCGATCTGTGCGTGTATTACAAAGCATAATGTTCTACAATTTTATTTACTAATTGTTGAAGGCCATTTGGCGATTTCAGTCATCATACAGTTAACCAGCATCAACCACCCCTTCCTCTTCTCATCGAAGATATGAGACGCAGTAATAAACAGTCTATCGCTGCTTGTAATGATTTTTGCGTCTTTCTCGTACAGTTTTCAATGCGTTCACTGCATTAGAGCGCGCCTCTATCGTGTCACATCATTGTTCGGATCAATTTATTCAGTCTTTTCGCTTATAATGAAAGAGCTTTTTTTGCTATTTTCAGCCAAATAATTTCAGTAGCTGAATATTCAGTGCATTCCTAGTCTATATTTAGCAAATAAGCATTGATAAAATTTATTGACTATTTTGAGACAAAGGTTAATAAAACTAAATGTTATTAAGTTTTGTTCAAAGAAATTAAATCAATCAGTTTTTCAATAATTCAGTTATATATACACACAAGTATGGTATTTGGGGTAAATATATATGCTGCTATATATAGCATCCATTTTTTTGACATGACAGTTAAATTCATAATATTTATTAAACTGGGCATCCGATTTAGAGACAATTAGCATATTTATAATGAAACTATTATATTTTAAAATGTGATGATATATTTACTACCTCTAGAATTTTTCTATATTTTTATCAAAATAAACAGAAAACGTTTTCATGAAGTAATGGTGTTGAACAAGTATTAACTTTTTGGTATCATGCAATACATATTACCTTAGCTTAAGTATTTTTTTTTTACTAATACTGGGTCTATTTTACTCCTCACCACTGCATACATTTATAAACAAAAAACACTTTTTTTTCTCTACAAAACATGCTCCTTCAATGTTCAGTCAATAACAAATATTATATATATTTAATTATATTATATTTATTTTAGCCCTTTGGGTAAAAATAAAATAAAATGCATCTTTTGCATCTCCTGTGTAAAACACCTTTAAAGAAGTGATAATAAAAGTAACTAAATACTTTTGCTGTCATTGGACTAAATTCTCTTCACTTCTGTGGAGAAAAAAAAAAAAAGAAGACTAGTCTGCGCTGATTCAATAGACACAGAATCCAGTGTTTCCGGTTGAACACAAGCATTCTGTCGGGACAAACCTGTATTTTGGGACAATGCTTCATCTTCTCCTCCTGAGGAATTGTATTGGTCACAACTACAGCCTCGAAGCCGGCGTTGTTGATGCGTGAAATGGCTGGTCCAGAGAAGATGCCATGGGTGAGGATGGCATACACTTTAACTGCTCCCGCTGATATTAACCTGAACACACACACACACACACACACAGTGTTACGGCTGCTGAAGCACTCACACCGTTTCACACAAAATCTGCGATACAGATAACACACTTCATTAATATCTTCATTAGCCTCTTACTTATCAGCAGCGTGGCAGACGGTGCCGCAGGTGTCTGCCATATCATCCACCAATATGGCCACCCGGTCTTTCACGTCTCCCACCAGAACCATGCGGTCCACCTCGTTGGCCTTCTTTCTTTCTTTGTGAATGAGGGCAAAGTCAACATTTAGCCTGTCTGCAATGGAGGTCACCCTGTGAATGGAGAAACAGAGCTCAGGGATCGGCCACGACACACACTAAACAGTAGGGCTGTGCGATCCATTGAAATCATCATAAAATCACGTGATTTCGTTTGCCTTATGTCTGTTCTAGAGACACGTTACAGCTTTTTGATGAAGCTCTAATTGGTTTTCTTTTGGAAAAATGTTTCAAACTCACATCGAATGCATTCATGACTGTAAAGCATGTCTGTGCGTGTCACAATTGTGATTAAAATCAAAATCGCAAAATTGATCAAAGAAATCACAATAGGTTTTTTTGTCCATATTGCACAGCCCTAATAAACAGGCAGTAAACAGGACGCCTCCGGACCTCTTGGCTCCTCCAGCATCCGGAGACACGATGGTGCAGTTCTTCCACTCGGGGATGTTCTCCTTGATCCACTTCAAGACCGCAGGCTCTGCGTATAAATTGTCCACTGGAATGTCAAAGAAACCCTAACAAGGAAGAAAGCAAGATCACTCAGATATATACTTTGGACCTCTGAGCTCATTTTCCACAACATCTCATGCATTTCCAAGAACTGCCTTCCTGCGGCTCAGATCATGGGTTCGATTCGCACGGAGAGCAGGAGACTGATAAACCTGAATGCAGGTGTTTGCATTTGTCACCGAATCATTCAAGAGATTTGTTCAAAAACACTGATTCATTCAGTAATGAAACAAGTATTTAAGTGAGTCATTGAATTATTCAAACCACTTTTTCGTAATTTTAATATTAAGTATTGGTTTATTAAATGTATTATATTTAAGTACATATATTATTTATTAAAATGTTTAATAATTCATTCAAATTAATTAAACCTTTTTAAATAGAGTGCAGCAATAATATTTTGTCACGCAGAGAATTGTGATCTCTATCTGAGACACTTATCCAGAATTGTACAGCTCTAATATGTAGGTACAAAACTTACAAAGATTGCATATTTTTCCCATTATTCTCACTCTACACCATTAAGAAAAACAAGTCAATGTAATCCGTGTAATCAATGTAACTACATTTGCAATGTAATCAGCACATTTTGTTCAAAAACACAGTTTGTTGTTAATTTTACACAGATTAAAGTGCAAAAGAATTATAAAGATAGATAGGCATCACTTTACAATTAGATCTCATTAGTTAACCTTAGTTAATGCATTAACATTCACAATGAGCAATAGCTACATTTGCTACAGAAGTTATTAATATTTGTAAAATAAAAATACAACTCTTAGTTCATGTTCGCTCATTAAACAACACGGTTGCAACTTTTGATTTGAACAACATATTATTAAATATTGGAATTACCTGAGATTAATGCATTGTGAGCAGTTGATGGGAAAAGTATTCTAAAAATGCATTCAAAATTCTGAATAATTTGTAATAAATAATTATTTGCGGTATTTTGAAGTGCCCACGATAACAGCATCGTGCATACTTATTATAGAGATATATCGCATTATCGAATACCGACGCATGTC
Organism: Onychostoma macrolepis; assembly: GCF_012432095.1. Taxonomy (NCBI): domain Eukaryota; kingdom Metazoa; phylum Chordata; class Actinopteri; order Cypriniformes; family Cyprinidae; genus Onychostoma; species Onychostoma macrolepis. The sequence continues at coordinate 30,873,160 of NC_081168.1, forward strand.
TAGTGTGTGTGTGTTGCATCACTAAATCCTTCGGAGTGCTGTAAAACACACCTGTATTTGAGATGCATGCAGGTCCATGGTTATGATGTGGTCAGCACCAGAAACCGACAGCATGTTTGCCACGAGCTTGGCAGAAATGGGAGCCCGACTCTGCAGAAAATGAGTGAAAAAACAAAACAATGAGCCACACCACCTACTTCCCAACAACAGCAAGCACAAAACCCTCCTCCTTTCACTTTCACGGACAGCCCACCTTGTCCTTCTTATCCTGCCGGGCGTAAGGGAAGCACGGGATGACCGCTGTGACTCGGGAGGCCGATGCGATTTTGCAGGCGTTTATCATAATCAGAAGCTCCATTAGATTATCATTAATTTCTCCACAGCCGCTCTGGACTATATACACATCCTCTCCACGGACACTCTCTCCGATCTCCACGCTGCAGAAACATCTCGTTAGTAAACACCAAATCATCTACTCACCCTGCTTCAACCAATCAAGCTCTGACACCAAACAGAAGATGCATTTGTTTTACAATATTAAAGCTGCAACAACAAAAAAAATGCCTTTTCTTAAATTGACAACGCTCTGTAATAATTAGAGGTCGACCGTTTCATCGGTTTTGCCGATTAATCGGCACCGATAGTTGATTGCCGCAACTATCGGTTATCGGCAAAAATCCATGCCGATAGTTTTCCGGTTTGCAACCGTTGCTGGAGTGGCTGAGAAGGGTCCGCTGGCATTATACAGCACGAGAGCGGCCTCTAGAGGCGGAAATCACTGACAGCACGTGTTGTTTATTTTGACACGTGACACTGCGCGCTGCACAGAGCGGGAAACTCCAGACGCGCATTTAAATACAGCCGACAGAAAAGCCTGCCGCGGAACAGAGCGCCATTCACATGGTTTTCTATTCAATTACATTATATTTGTCCCAAATCGTTGTGAATGTATGACTTCACCCTAGGCTATAAATTATGTATCGTGCATTTTTCAGCAAAACGTTTATTTTTCTGTGGCTCTAATAAAGTCGGTATGCTTCATGTAGAGAGCTGTGATAGATCGCGATTTCTCTTTCCACTTGCTCTGTTTTTTTAAATACCGAACTTCAAACTCATTTATGCCACATTGTTCATTCTTGAAGCAAACGTATGTCCGTTTGGTGATTTAAATAAATTGTTTTAGACCGCCACTTGATTTGAACGCAAAGCGTCTGGTGTGTGTGTGTGTGATACCTCTGAGTTCTCCTGGACGCAGCTCTGCGCTTTTGTCCGGTGTGTGACTAACATTTCTTTCTTTCTTTTTTTTTTTTGATTAGATAATTATCAAGTGTTAAAAATAGAAGCAAATAAAGTGTGAGTACACATACAATATCCATATGTATGTAATTTTAATGCTATGGCCTTGTGTAGATATTTAAAAATGGCCATCTTTAAGCATGACTGTTTAAATTAAATGCTAACATTTAACAATAAGAGTCCATTCGTAGCATTAATGAAAACTGTATAAGTATTGTTCCTTGTTAGAGTGTTTTCATTTCAACATTCACTATTAGCTACTAATAGGCTATATTTTTAAATTTTAAAGTTAACATTAGCAAATTATGAAATAACTAATGATCAATATAGTAAATAATATTAATATTTTTATTCATTTACAAAGTACGGTTCTGTACTTTTGCTGCTTTTTTTTTTTTTTTAAATAGTAAAGCACTAGCTCTCTTTCAGTATCCATTTTGAAAACTATCGGTTGATTAATCGGTATCGGCCAGTGTGGTCCAACCTAGCTATCGGTATCGGTAAAATCCACTATCGGTCGACCTCTAGTAATAATATCATGTAATCTTGTATAATGTACAGTAAAATGTAAATAAAAGTCTATTTGAATATGGTAGTCACTAGTGTTGTCAAAAGACCCGGTACTTGGTACCAAGTCGGTACTAAAAAGTGAAAACGCCACGGTACCAGGTTTTTAAGTACCGGTGGTACAGTACCCGTCAACCCGGTTCTTGACGCCAGACGGCCCGATGATTTCCGCGATGCAGAAAACGCGGACGGAATCTCGGAATCCAGTTATAAAAACGGAATTTACAGTTTAGCACGGAATGTCACGGAATTTGTCAAAGTTTGGATGAATCAATCAAAAGTAGGTCATTACACTTAAATCAAATCGCGACGTGGACTAGTATCTGTAAATATTAAGCTGCAAAAGTCGATTCAAATATGAATTCCGCATGTTCTGCGAGTCTCTGTGTGAGTGAATGAATGGCAGAGACGCGTTTTTCTTTTTACTACACACACTGAAGCGCGTGACGCCGCGGTGATTCATCATCTGCCGTCTCAATGAGGACATAAATACATAAACAACATCTCCAGAACTGCTCTGAGAGTCCCTCGCGAGCATTTTACCGTTTCATTGAGTAAAACCAGCGTCATATCATATAGCTACACACAAATGTAAAGGTATTCACGGCAACCCGTCAAAATAAAAGTTCATCTTAAAGACATTGTGCCAGAAATATAATTTTTTTTTTAATATATATATATATATATATATATATATATATATATATATATATATATAAAATTTTATTTAATTTTTTTTTTTTAAAGTCGTCACACAATATTTCTTCCATATTTTAATTTTAATAGTAAATCCCTTTATTTACCAAAACAATACAATGTGTTTAAATTTAATTACTTAAAAGTTAATTTACTTGAAACTTGTTCACTGTTTTTCATACTTTTGTTATTTGCGGAAAAACTTGAAACACAATTTAAATAAAGTATAAAGAATGGGATTGATTTTTGTACATTTTTATTTTTGTTTGACTTTATTAAAAATAGTATGTTTTTTTTAAATTAGCATGTGGTACCGAAATTGGTACCGAGAACGGTGGATTTTGACTGGTATCGGTACCGAATACTGAAATTTTGGTACCGTGACAACACTAGTAGTCACTAAAGAGCTTCTTACACCAGTGCTGGTGAGTAACTAGTTAACATGTAATGGAATTACGTATTTTAATTACAAAATAAAAGTAACTGTAATCAGTTACAGCTACTGAGAAAAATGTTGAATTAAATTACAGTTATGTTAACGATTACAAAAGGGGGTTACATCTGAATATTTTCACACACACACCAATGTTTCATGAGTTTAGGACACATACTTATTCAATAACTGTTTTATTTCCTATTTGGGTTTATGTATATGCATTATTTTTTTTCCAAGGCATTGTTAGATGCCAGTGTTTCCAGTTATAGCTGTGCAAAGACTTTATTTCAAAAACAGTATCATAGCTATTGAACTATATATTATGATTTTAAATCTGGATTTAAAATCATAATACAATCTCAAAGTAAGAAGAGGCGCTAAACACTGATTTTTGTTGTGGCTGTGCTTTAAAATTAAATTATAATAATCTATATTATTATTGTTATTATATAACCCTGAAAACGATTCAGTTTGAAAACATTCGTTAGAAATTTAGAATCAAAGTAGTAATCAGTTAAATTACTTTAATACAATAATTGAAATAGTTACACCACTTATTACATTTTAAACTGGGTAACCTGCAATCTGTAACCCATTACATTTCCAAAGTAACCTTCCCAACACTGTATTACCACATGACTGACGCATTATAACATCACTGTTTGTTTGGTAAAGCTACTCTACAGGACGAAAGCACAAACACTCTTTATCAGTGTTCACAATGCGAACCGATAACCGGGGAATGTCTCAGGGTCATTGCATGACTTAAACATAACGCTGCCGGAGTCAGAAAGCAGAGAAATAATTCTCCCCCTAACAAGTGAATAAATACAAACTAAGGCCTTATGATAACTGACCCACCAGACTATCATCATGTGGGGAGTAGAAGTGAAGCCATCGTGGCATGGCTGAAATGTTTTTGGTAAGTTAAAGGTATAAGTTCGGAAGCTACTGACGGAGTTATGTATTTCCATTCCTGCATACGTGTTTATGTATTAAATACTATTTAATGGCAAAATGTACGTCCATGCTGAGGCAAACAGACATCGCCACGCAGCCTTCTGGGAGTTGTAGTTTTCTGCAACCCACGTGGAGCGCTGGCAGCCACAGTCTGAACTACAACTCCCAGCGGCCCGCGGGAAAAAAACGGTACTTCAACATGTTGATGTACTAACATAAAACACGCTCGGATGATTTCCATAAATGACTCACCACGTCTCTTGGTTGCTGAACTTTTTCGTAACCACTTTCCCCAGCTCCAGCCCGAGACGGTCCGCGATCTTCTGAGACAGATCCTGGTGCGAGCTGCCGCTGAAGATCTTGATATTAGGCATGTTTCCGTTAGTTCCGCGAAGATCAGAGAGAGTGCGCGAGGAGATGGGATGTTTGCGCGTGAGCTGCAGACGGATAATGGTGAATCGTGCAGATATCTGCTATCCGATGTCGATTTTACCGGTAAAGTGCGAGTCGCCACTACCTTTCCGCCATAGTTGATTCTGGACGTTACGCGCCTGACGTCACATGCACGCTGCTGCTGCTTCTTCTTCTTCTTCTTCTTCTTCTGCGATTCCAGCTCCGCCACTAACTGGACTGGAGTGAGGCATCTATCTATCTATTAAATTTTAAAATGACATTTTCAGGGTAGACTTTCTTATGCCAACATCAAAGTTTGTCTATTAATATTATTATTTATTTATTTATTTTACCTAATTAACATTACGCTTTAAGCGTTTTCCTCTCATAGAAAACCGTTAACGTGGCTTATTAAAGAGTGTTTTAAATGATCAAACTCATTATTAACAAAGCATATAATGTACAGACAAGCAGGTGAGTCCAGAATAAGAATGCAACGCTTTTAATTACGCGTTAAGCATTTTTCTCCCATAGAAAACCGTTATAAGGAAAACGCTTAACGGGGCTTAATGCATTAAAACAGTTTATAAAAATACCAAACTCAATAAACCTTATTAATAAATAATGCTATGTACAGACAAGGCTGAGTTTGGTCTTTTAAACACTATTTTAATGCATTAAGTCACGTTAAGCGGTTCAGAATGTCCCTTTATTAACTTACACATTAGACATTAATGTGCTAAACCTATCCTATTTTTTCTTCAGCGTGGAAGTAGCCTATGGGCTCGACTTCCGGTTCATTAACAGTGCAGTAAACGTAAAACTGTTTTAACTACAAACCAGTGTGTTCATAATTAAGAGAATACATTAAAATAATATGGTAAGACACCAATTTTCAATATCAAGCAAAACGAGCTGTTTTTTGACACAGGACTACTGTATCTCCAAATGCTTTTTTTCTTCTTTTTGGACGTGTAATCCTTTGCAGTCATTAGGAAATGTAGAGTTTACTGCACTTATATTTTTATATGTTTTTTGCCATATATCACCTTTAAAATGTAATAAAATCCAGTGGTCAAATGCTGTGTGGCTTCTCCATTTTCTGTGTAATTATAGTCCAGTGGCAGAAAGAATTTTTATTATATGCTAATGTAAAAAATCTTGTGTAATATAACTTGTGTTTGTTCGTCTGCTGGTTTTTATTGTATTTGTTATACTTGTATTTTTAACTGATTTTGCCATGTAGCCGAAGATGCTGACATGGTATTTAATAAGAAGTTTTTAGGAAAACTATAAGAAAGAAAAAAAAAAGAATTAGGGTAAATCAATAAATGTTGAATAATTTACTTTGAATAATATGTAATCATGTAACCAGTGGAAAAAGTTACTGTAATCTGATCATGAGCATTTTAAAATGTAATCTAATTTAATCACAAGTACTAATTTTTGGAATCTGATCACATGCATGTAATCAGTTACTACACAACACTGTTTATGACAAACATAATGTTTTTAAATATACGCACAACTGTTTCAAAATTCACATTTTCAGTATAGGATGTGTAATTTAGGTTATTTACTCATAATTTGAGAAACCCTATACAGGGAAGTCTCGAGGGAAGCGATGGTGAATTAGTCGCTGAGAACAACTTTTCTGTCTCAGCATTTGTTTTCACTGGGCATCATCAGTATCAATAACTCATAACCGCAGATTCAAAAATCATTTCATTCCATCTTCAGCACACTTTTATTTATCTCATTTGTCTCATTTTTTACAGAAAATGATCTGATGGCACCGGCAGAAGAACGAGTCCATTGTTCACCAGCAGACACGTCAACTCAGCATTTCTGATCAAATAGAAAATAAATCACAAATGCCCTTGTAACTTGCTTTCATTCAGTGCAACAAAAGAGTCCTTTCAAGGTTAGATTCAAGCTTCAATAGCTTTTACCAAGAGCCTTTTCCAGTATAGAGACTGAACAAAGAATGGAGAAATGCTGACGCTGAACTCTGAAGAGAGCAGACTGAAGCGGAGCTACATCTATATCAGTTTGATTTCATGTTTGCAGTATGTTCATTTGACACACACACACACACACTTCCTTCCATAGGCATAATGGTTTTTATACAAACTGTATTTTCTATCCCGTACCCTAAACCTGCCCCTCACACAAAACTTTCTGCTATTTTAGATTTTCAAAACACTTCATTATGTGTGATTTATAAGCTGTTTTCCTCGTGGGGACCTAAAACTAATGTCCCCACAAGGTCAAAATTTGGTATTACTGTCCTTGTGGGGAAATATTCTTCAAAAATATAAACCCAAGGCTCACAGCTGTTATGAGGACCCACAAGGATAGTTATACCAAATTTTGACCTTGTGGGGACAAGCTGTGAGCCTTGTGTTAATATTTTTGAAGAAAACATTGTTTTAGGCAATTATATAAACCCTCTGGGGATGGCTGTAACACGGGGCAGTTGTAACACCTCTAATTTCTCAAATGAGGAACAATTTACAACTCACCTGATTCACTTCACACATTCTCAGTTTAGCCCTTATGTGAGGAAGCAAGTAACTTTTTATTCTTCATTTATTTTTGTGATGGCAGTCCCTGCTTTGTAGTTAAACTCATCAAAGATAAATGATGTTTAGATATTTTTAATGCAAGTTGTTAGTGCTAATGTTTTGGCTGTTTGCTGTGAGCTAGCATGCCTACTTGTAACATCAGTGAAACATGTTATAACTTACTCCAAGCTTATTCTTTTTTATGTTTTGTTTATTTAAGTCAGTGTTGCATAAAAAGTTTTGAAACTAAACCATTTATTTTGAATGCACTCACTTCAAAATAACTCCAAGATACAGACAGACATGTCAAAAACATTAATCCCCATCCCCAGTCTCTCCTAACTTGAATTTATTAAAACGTGTTTCTTTTCTTTACATTTGTTTTTCTCTGAAGTTTGCATATTTTTCCATTAGGGATTAAAATATTCAATAAATAAGTTCAGTTAGAATTGGCTGTGTCTTTCTATTGTATATAGTTATTATTCTATGCCTAGCTGATTAATTTCCCTAAAGTCTTATAAGTATTAGTTACCAAAGACAAATGTGTGTGTGTGTGTGTGTGTGTGTGTGTGTGAGAGAGAGCAAAGTCAAGAGCTGCATCCTATTTTCAGTGTCTAAATTGAACAGAGTAATGTCTTTGCATTGACTTTGTGTTGTACCTGGACTTTAAAGCGGAAACTCACCGTGACAGTGACTCCAATTAAAAGTTACGAGTCACCTTTTCCAATACCACTTGAGTGAAAGTCTTAAAATATCCAATTGTAACGGTGCTAATTTACTGTAGCTTGTATTGCATGCAGTATAAATGATGTACTATTCTCATAACCTCATAACAGGTAAAAACCAAGACAAAAAATCAAAAAGAGAACATTTTGGTAATAAATATAAAACTGAACATCTCAATAAATCCAGATGGACACAACAGCCTCTTAAACATCCCTGAATGCAATGTGACCAGGATCCGGCTCAAACCTCAGTAAAGCTCAAGTGCTTAAAAAAAAGAGTAGAATGTAACATAAATATGAAGTGAAATGGCCAGCATGCTCTCAGCTGATGTATGAAGCACCTGTGATTTGGCACTCATTCACACGGAGCGGATCTGTGACAGCTCTGAGTGTGTTTAAACACAGAAGATCCAGTCGCTTCAGTGTCCTGCAGATGGAGACATCGCCTCTTCCACAGCAGAAACAGCTCCTGCGCCCTGCTAAATGCAATGAATAAACGCTGCTCTCATTCGAAATGAAGTGGAGTAAAGATATATTTATTCAGAAATCAAGAGAGTAGAGAGTAAACATTGTAATATACTTACAAAGCAGCCAAAAAGATACTAAAATATATAACTGTAGTAACTTTGCACAAATACTTCACACCACTCTGAAACATAACAATGCACCTTTCTGAATTCAATCTCTTTTGAGATTTCAATTTTAGTTTGACTTTCAAAAGCAATGCTGCAAAACACGAGATCTTTTAAACGTAAGCTAGTTTCCACAAAAATTAAAAACGCAACTGTTTCTCACAATTCAGACCTTATTTTTTTCCCCAAAATAGTGAGATATACAGTAAACTTACATTTCTGAAGAAAGAAAGTTAGATTTGTGAGATTAAAAAGTCACAATAACCTGTTTCATTTTTGTTTTTATTTTTTATGGCTGAAAATAAATAAATAAAGAATTGTGAGATGGAAACTCAAAAAAGTATTTTATTTTTTTCATTTTTTATTTTTTTTCATACTGTGGTAGAAACAAGGTTTCATAATTCTATGTTATAATGAGAAGTGCAAAAGTGTAATTGATTGATGGGTCGTCAGCATTTGAGCTTTACAGCTTTGAACTAATGTGGTATACTGTATGTGATAGTAACAGTTGATATTATGCAAGTGAGTGTGCTTTAGAGATCTGTTCACTTACATTAATTTTCATCATCATCATCATCTCTTTCAAATCAGGCTTCTCTCTTTTTTTATTTGAGCTCAAGAAGCATTTGCTTCAATTCTGATTCACTGTCTCTACATTTTTAATCATGTTATTGCATCATTTCACAATTTATTTAATGAAAAATGGCAGATAAAAGATACTTAGCAATATCGTAACTGATTCTAGTCCACATCTGGAGTCTCCAAAACCTCCAGCTCATTTGTGTAAAGCTGGACACAGAGCTGAGTGATGGCCTGCTGGACGCTGGAGGACCGATGAGTTTGAGCTGTGTGTGTGTGTGTGTGTGTGTGTTAGCTGGTGATTGGACAGACTGCTGAAGGACGTGTTAAACTCATTTACAAATCCACTGCTCTCTCAGCAAGTGCTGTTCAGACTCACTGTGAGTTGCTGGGCCAGCAGTTAGCGGAAATATATTAGAGCAGCTGGAGAAATCACTTCACATTTCTGTCCTCAGTTTAACAGTCCTTCCTCTGATGAAGCTACTGCCAGATTCACATCTGAATGAACTATGAGTCTTGTAGATCTCACTGGAAATCGTATCAGGGTATATATATATATAGTTTTTTTTTTTTACCTGTTTTATGAATACTGTGAATTCAAACATTATTTCAACATGCTGTTTTCACGTACTATATATGGAAGTAAGCATATTAGCATGCAGCCTCTGTATCATTTGCAAGGCTTTTGTTGTAGCTCTGACAGAGAGCAGCTGTTCTTCATTACGGCGATAAGCACTGCTGTTTTGCTCTTGCCTCAGCTGAGCTCAGTCGGGGTCTTGAAGGGAGCAATTAGCTGGTCTGCACAAGCGTGCCGTCCCCTGTGTGTCGCCAGCGTGAGAGCGGAGTGTAATGAAGGCCGCGGCTCACAGCAGGGCTGCGGAAGAAAGACCTCTCAGTCGGGGGCGCAGGGAGTAATGTGACTTCTTAGTGAGGAAGTTAAGGCTCGGATATGACTGTGCTTTATTCAGACTATTTTGAGTCTTACAGGCTTTTCATTTCAACTAGTTCAAAGAAGTCAGTAGGGCTTGTATTATATTGTATTATATACTCTCAGGAAAAAATAAATAAAATAAAAGGAACAAAACTGTCACTTGGCCTGTACCCTTTCAAAAGGTACAAATATGTTCGCTAATGTGCACTTTTAAAATACTAATATGTACCTTTAAGGTACTAATACCATTTAGGGGTATATAAGCAGGGGTGCACATAAGTTATTCAGCCTGGTTCTCTTAAGAGACACTGCACATAGTGTGACCCATTAAATATAACTATAAAAAATAAATTAATAATAGTTCTGTCATGACAACTCTCGGAGGGATTGGCATGGTAATGTACATGACAATGTTAATGTATTTGGTCTTGGTGGAATAGATCTGCTACGCTGCTACTGCGGCAGAGCAAGTACCGAGACTTGCTACTGCTAACACATCCACAACATGCTGCTGTGAGCATGTAAGAAATACTGCTGCACATATAACATACATGAAATAACCCCCTATAGCATACATGAACCACCTCGTAGCAGATCTATACAGGTGGAGCTGGGGAAGGTGGAGGGTTTCTGGAGCACAGTGCAAACTGCTACAGCAAGCACTAGTCATATATTTGAATGTTGAGCAGCGAGCTCATTGGCTACTGATACAGAAGAGAACCAATCAGCTGCGCCATGTGATAATGATGTCATTAGGTCAGATTGAGTTAGACATACCGGACTGCGCCATCTAGAGTTTCATGCCAGAACTCAGTATTGATAATATTATTGCACTTTATTTATTTAGTTTTTTGTTGTTGTTGTTGTTGTTTTTTAAATAAAATAATGAACAAAATAATAAAGTGTGATAATACTATTATATTTTAAAATAAAAATACATTTTATAGTAAACTTAAAAATAAAATGCTAATATTTACTTCTTCTTTTATATATATATATATATATATATATATATATATAAATTTTCATCATTTTCAACCTTAACATCAGCAGGCTTTTATTTTGGCGGGTTGCCAGCAAGTAAGTATATTCTCTTCCGAAAACAGCCGCAGGTCGCCTAGATTTATGCTTTCAATTTGAATAGAAATCTTATACAGTACAGTTTGTCAATCTAAAATGGTAATTGTGCATTAACAGCTGTCATCCATGTCGGTACGCAAAAGCGCATTTTTTATTTTGGTCGCGCATGCGAATCTGCGGACCACTTATGTGCATCCCTGTATATAAGGTACTTTTAGCTTTGGTGCCTTAGGTTAAAGCATCAATCAGCTGATTGGACCATTTACAGGGGCGTAGAATTAGTGGAGGACGCAAGGGACGTGTTCCTACCAATATCCAGCGACTACCAAACTGTCCCTGGCAATAATTTTGATCAAACAATTACATATATGTATATGTTTTTGTAATTTCAGATGCATCTGAAAGGTCATACCATTGACATATACCTAAGAAGTTCAAGTAAATACGTTAGAAAACTGAGCGCTTTCAAGGACGCACATTTAATACAAGGGTGGAATATTCGCACACCGGACGAGGAGAGCAGCGCGGCATTTAGAACAACTCACAGGGATTGCACCCAATTCAAGTCCGCAGTCTAAAACAGTTAATAGAAAAGCCCACTTCAGGAATTAACAAAGCTGCATCGATGAGTTTGAAGTACGGTGTTTGACTAAACAGAGCAAATGGAAAGAGAAAGTGCGACCTATGGCTATTATTAGATACAGACAGAAAGACAAACGTTGTGCGGAAAGAAACACAATCTTCCAGCCTAGGATAAAGTCATTATTAACATTAACAATAATTTGGGACAAATATAATGTGGATTTTATGGTAAACTATGTAAGTGGCACTCTGTGTGCAGCAGGATTTGGATCATGCGTCCTGAGTCGCCGCAGACAGTTTTTAACTTTAAATTAATGATGTTCAACTGTTTGTGTTGGGTTTATGTCCCCACCAATGTCAGAAACAAACCTACGCCCTTGGTAATAATTGTCACATGGCCATTTCCCATTATAATCCATGTAAACACAAAGTTCCTTTCCACCACTGTTGTCTGGCTCACGATTCCAGTTTCTGAAATCTCTCTGTCCTTCCTGATAAAAATCATTGTCTTCCAGTGACCATCTCCAGATGTTCTTCAGCACATCATCATACGGTCCAATCCAGACTGAGCCGCTGCAACTCCCATTAACTGTGTTAATCAGCCTGTTCATTTCCTCCATGTTATCAATGGTGGCCAGATCACTGTAATTCTGTCTGCAGTATCTCTGAGCTTCAGTCCTGGGGCCTCATTTATAAAATGTTGCGCAGAAACCGTCCTAAATTTGATCTTACGATCGTTTCTCAGAAATGCGTACGTGCGATTCATAGAATGAATGTACGAACAGAAAACGAGCGTACGCGCCTATTTCAGATGTGAAATCTATGAATTGCAAATTATCTTGAACTTGCGCGCAATTGAATAGTTTCAGCTCTCTGCCTTGTAAACGACTCCTAATTAATATCATTAACATATAAAATATCACCAATCATCATAATTTAGAACAGCGACCTGCAAGAACAGCTTACATTTGAAAAATCTGCATTACTCCGACAATAAAAAGTGCGTACGTCTGCTCGGACCCTGACGTGACGCTAATCACTTTTCCACGTCAAAGACCGTTTTTATAAATATGAGCGTTGGCGTGGATTTAAGCGTACGCACACTCTACGATCAAATCTGTGCGTATGCACGCTTTATAAATGAGGCCCCTGGTCTTAGACTCGTTCACAAAGTGATACTCACGGGATGATGTCAAAGATGAAACCGTGGGGAAAAGTGTAAAATTGTAAGTTGCTTTAAGAGAAAATTTAGTTTGATAACAACAAGGCATCTACTCACAGCTGTAGAAAAGAACAAGACAACTTGTACCATTTCAATTAATGCAATTTAATGGATTACAGTCCAGGTCGAGAAATATACATACCACTGTAGCAAATAAAAGGAAATGTAGAAAAGCAGTATTCATCAGTCCATTTCCCAGAGACTCTAAATGAGACCGCAGTACAGGATCATCATCTGGCCGTCCTGTCCTCCAGTTACTGAATGAAGAGTTGCTCTGATCTGACCAAGTTCTGGTTCTGTACAGTCCGATCCAAACAGAGGAAGGATATTGTAATAACGACTGAACTTTGAAGTTTTCAGTCTCATTCCTGATACTGACGAGGTCTGTGTGATGTTCTCTGCAGTAACTTTGAGCTTCAGTCCAGGGGCCCGTTTCAATAAGGAGGTTCAACCAACTCTGAGTTTAAACTTGAACTCAGAGTTTACTTACTCTGAGATGGGAAACTCTGAGTTTTCGGTTACAGAACAGCTGAACTCAGTTAGTTTACTCAACTCCAAGTAGGTTGACTCTGAGTTAAGCGCGTGCACCACGACTATGAAAAGTCATGATCAGTGGAGCGTCGAAATTACGATTCACCATGGCAACAGCTCCCGCCAAAAAAAGGTCAGCGCGCGTACTTCCGTCAATGCGTAACTTTAATTCTTAATAACTGTCAATAACTTAATAACTGTTATAATATCAGAGGTGAAAACTGCAAATTATTGAACTAATATTCATTTTAGGAACACGAACACAAAAAAGGAACACGACAGAAAAAAGAAACAAGAACGTGGCAGCAGTTATAGAAATGAAGTATAAAAACACAATTCAATCAAGGTAAAGCTTTAAGCATGAAAGGTTCATGGATGTGGGCTAAATTACTTTACAAACATTTGACATTAAATATCATTCAGTGTCTATTTCAATGGGCTGTAGCTTTTTCCACATAGTCTAACACACTTTTCACATAATTAAATATTCTCTAATCCAACCTGTTACATTTCTTAATTAATAAAATTAACTACTGACTTGTCGACAGCAAGAAGGCAGAGGGAGAACCTGCACCAGCACCACTGACAGATGAATAGGAGACGGTCAAGTATTGGAAGATTTCTAAAATCCAAAAGTAAAAAGAATAACTTTTGCTATTGTATTAGGAAATAAAGATGACCAAAAAATTGTGAATAATTTGTTTATTTAACAGCTGTGGTGGTGTTACGGCTCGCAATACCCCTCCATCTGGCATCCTTCCATTCCATACAGTAATCAGTTTCATTTTCAGAAGGTGAGATGGTGGAGATATGCTTGTCATCAATGCATCCAACCACACTGGAAATCCTGAAGGAAATTCTGATTATTGGGTTACTTCCAGAAGTCACAGAAAGATGTTATCAAGTGAACGTCATTTATCAGATTAGCCAGGATGCACACTTTCCTTAAAATCTGCATACAGCGGACTTATAATATGTTCTGAATCTCTGATGTGCATTTTTCTAATTTAGCTAATTATCTTCCAATGGGGTAAGAAATTAAAAATATTCTTCTTTCCGTTTGCATTAAGATTATTTGTCTTACCCTATGGCGGACAATTTTACTTGTTTTATGTAATATGCACATATTTACATATTTTATGTAAAATTCCCCAGGAAACAAGACTAAATATAGACCATTTTTCATATGTAAAATGCATATTAAGAATTTTTAGATATACCTATTATTAGATTTACCACGGTAACTGACTCGGAGTATAAGTTACCTCTCTTTCAGAAACGGGCTTGACTTACCCTGCTTTCCAGGGTTTGACAAACCTCCCATTTTGAAACGGAAAACCCAGAGTTTCCCTCATTTCAGGTTTAACATACTCAGAGTTTTCACTTAACCTCCTTTCTGAAACGGCTCCTGGTGTAGAGCAATGTTTATCAGATTTTGAAAGGAGATCGCCCACAACAGAAGTACAGAATTCACTTCATAATATAGGTGACTACTGTAAAATTTAGACCAATTTACCAATCACACAGAGACCTTTAAAATGATACCAAACATGAAGGGGAAAAACAGTATGTTCACAAGATACAGTATAACACATGGGGCATGTGGATATCCTTGCTTTTTGGGGAAGAAGAGTGAGGGAGGAGAGGCAGAGAGGGCAGGGGGAACAAGGGGGTGGTAAATGATCAAGGAGATAAGTTTGGTCAGGGTGGTGTTGTTTGTTCTCTTTGGACATCTCTTCTACAGATTAGTTTTATTGCATGGCATCTGTCTTTGCGAGAGTTCCTGAGTTTTGGCCTTAGAATTAATTTTATAAGGAAATAAATTCACTTCTACACACCAATGGATGAACCATGGGGAACACCATGAGGGACTTTGGATTTCTGTCTGTCACTGGCTATAGCTCAGTCCTATAGCTCTCGTGGTTATAGAAAAACATGCACTTTTTGTTATGAGTATGCAGGCGCAGTTCACTTAAAGGTATTATAATCATTCTGCATCCTCTGAATAAGTTCAGAACTGACGAGTTTGTGTCCGTGGATTCACTAAAATCGGCCAAAGTGTAAATCCTGTGCGATACCTGGTCCCTAATGAATGAAGATTTGAAACTATGGGATTTCCAGAATAATCAAATATCTAAATTAATATACAATCGATATCTGTGATCAGTTTTTAATTAAGAATATTGCCTAAATTTAATGATCACTTGAAATTGGAGTCAGATTGAAAATTGAAACTAAATCCAGATCAATTCAGAGGTGCAAGTAAAAGACCGAACATGCATTAAACCGTCGACCAGGTCGCTGGATTCCGCTGTTTGGGCTGGCGGGTGGAACCTTACACATAAAATATTAAGATTATAGTAGTAACTTTTAATTCAAGAATTTCCAAACTGGTTTTAGAAAGCTAGGACAAAGACCCTTTTTTTCCCCCCCGAGCGCCAAAAGCAATCAAAGCTGGTGCACAGAATAGAATTTCTATATTGCTTTGATTCAAAGTACCTCGAGAGACTTTCGAAAACATAAAGAACCAATGTCATACACTGATCGATCTGCACACGCAAACAAAGTCAAATCCTAGATCAGGGGTCACCAAACTTGTTCTTGGTGGGCCAGTGTCCTGCAGAGTTTAGCTCCAAAGTTTCAAAAGTTGAGTGCTTTTGAAAGTGAAGTCAAGTTCTTTTAATTGTATAGTGCATTTCATTCACCCAGTTTCATTCCCCACTGTTAAAGTATCAATTCTATTCAACCAGTGTAGTACAAAGGATAAGGCCAAGGCTGAATCGGGAGTGCATGCTACCATATTAGTTCTTCCATGAATAATTATATGACAGAAATGGTAAAGGTAGTAAGATTTTATGAATTCAGCTTAAGTTTGTGTCGATATCCATCTTCAAAATAAGAAAGAAGACTTGAATTTTGAGAACCAATGATATATAAACTCCCACTTGTGCAAGTCTGGGGAATCATTACAGTTAATGAAGAGGGAGGAGCTATCATTAATTAGCTGAAATCTGTAGAGTACAAAAAGACCAAAGGGCAGCTTTTCCATTTTATGATTAGCTATTGAATAATGGCTGGTAGTTTGTGCTTGGTTCAGATTTTGGCAGCTTGTGCGTTCTGTCATGCTGTTCCTCAGTGGAGTGATCTGCCCCAGAATCCTCAAGCTCTGATGATCCAGCAAACTGACCAGCGGTTTCAGAAGCCAGTTCAACAACAAACTGACCAGCGGTTTCAGAAGCCAGTTCAACAACAAACTGACCAGCGGTTTCAGAAGCCAGTTCAACAGCAAACTGAGCCCCTTGATAAGTGTGCTGTAGCTGATTATGAGCAGATCCAATGTGGACAACCTGGGATCAGTGGTGCTGAGTGTGAAGCTATCAACTGCTGCTTTAACGGACAGCAGTGTTACTATGGGAGAGCAGGTAGGCTTTTTCAGTCTTATTCTGTTGACGTTAAACAGATTCTCAGAATTAACCTTCTCTTGTACCTTTTTGTTCCAGTGACTGTCCAGTGTATTAGAGATGGTCAGTTTGTAGTAGTGGTGTCAAGAGACGTTACTCTCCCTCGACTGAGTCTGGATTCGGTTCGTCTACTGGGTGGAAACGACCTACCTTGCGGTCCTGTGGAGTCCACACCTTCTTTCGCTATATACCAGTTCCCTGTGACCGCATGTGGCACGAGCATGATGGTGAGCAGCTGCTTCTGGTGTTATTCTGCTTTGCTTATGATGGACTGGATGCTAACACTGTTCCTATTCACAGGAGGATAGTGGATATGTGGTGTATGAGAACAGCATGACCTCCTCATATGAAGTAGGGATTGGACCGTTTGGTTCCATCACAAGGGACAGTCATTTTGAGTAAGTGATCTGACTTGGAGTGAATTTTAATCTGATAAATGCTACAAGCTCACCGTCAACCTGGACAACTCCAGGCTTCTCTTCCAGTGTAGGTACTCTGGAACTTCTGTTGAAGCCCTGGTTGTGGAGGTCAACTCTGTTCCTCCACCTCCACCAGTAGCTGCTCCTGGACCTCTCAGGGTGGAGCTCAGATTGGCCAATGGCCAATGTGTCACCAAAGGCTGTGCTGAAGGTAAGGTCTTGTCCTGTGTCTTCCTAAAGCCTTTCAAACTTGAGTCTGGTTAAACCCCAGTGTTCCTCAGGGGATGAGGCCTACACGTCCTACTACAGTGATGCTGATTATCCTGTCACAAAAGTCCTGCGAGAGCCTGTGTATGTTGAGGTGCGCATTATGGAGAGGACTGACCCCAACATTTTCCTGATGCTGGGACATTGTTGGGCGACTTCAACCCCCAGTCCACTCAGTCTCCCCCAGTGGGACCTTCTGGTTGATGGGTGAGTGTAATGCCAATCTTTATCCAGTTAGTCTGCTGGGAGACGCACTCTAACCTCTTCCCTTTCAGATGCCCTTACCAGGATGACCGTTATCTGACCACACTGGTTCCAGTGACTGGATCATCTGGTCTTCAGTTCCCAACCCACTACAAGCGCTTTGTTGTGAAGATGTTCACATTTGTAGATCCAGCCTCACTGGCTCCTCTGCAGGAAACCGTATGCTCTCTAGCTCTTCCTGAACCCTTAATATTACACTTGATTCTTAAATGGATTCTATGGCTTAACTCTCTTCCCCTCTGTCAGATCTTCATCCACTGCAGTACAGAGGTGTGTCATCCCTCTTCTGGCTCCTGTGAGCAAAGCTGCACCAGGAAGAGTGAGTACTTGCTGTAACTTGAAGAAATGGGTGTTTTTGATATGCCCCTCATGCTCTTACCAACTTCTCCTGCAGGGAGAGATACTCGTGCCAAGACCATCTCGAGTGGACAGACAGTGGTTTCTAGTGGAGAAGTTACTCTGGTCATGTGAATTCAGTGATTTTAATAAACCACATGTAACTTCAAGATTCTTGTTTCTTTGGCTTTTTTTAGCTGAGTCTCAAACACCGTTTATAGTTTGGTTTAAAGGGACACTCTACTAAACTGGTGCTCCGTTTGCTTTAGTAAGGTCTCTCATTCTCACCAACAAAGTGACCTCTTGCTAAAGCTGAGCATCTACAAAACTTAATTTGGCCAACTGCTTGTTAAGCTCCAATGGCAGACCTAGGACCCACCACTCAAATCGTCAAAATGCCTTATGAAATTAAAGGCTAGGACAGAGTTTTCCAACTCTGTGCTATATGGATTTTCTCTGGCCAGCGTAAACCCCATTCCTGCTTCCTGGCTGGTGTGCAGTGATGGTCAGTCATGACCAATGTTCCCTCTAAGCCGTGCACTTCTGCGCAGAAGAAATAGTGGGCCGTGCACATGCAAAAGTTAGTTGTGCGTGCTGTACAGGTCTGGTATAAAGAACATTTTTGCTCCGGTGTCTGAAGTCTCCGCCCAATAAAGAAGTTTCTCAGCAAGAAAAAAAATTAGAGGGAACGTTGGTCATGACCCAAGCTCCTTTTGAGACAAACGGTTTCACTTTGGCCATACTGTTGAGGCATTTGAAAGCTCTTTCCAGCAGTACAACTCCTTTCAATTTCTCTTTAAGGGTTTAAGGTTTTTCTAAAGCATTTAAAAAGAAAATTGGGTATAAGTGCTGCACTATATTTGGGTTAAAGCAAAATTTGATGATACTTGTCCCAGTAATACATTTTCTAGAGTAAACTGGTAATACCATACGCTATGTGTGAATGTATATAATTGCATATGAAAGGAGTGAAATTATTTCCTTATGACATATCTCATGAGGCCAAAACTCAGGAACTCTCACGAAACCAATGCCTTGCAATAGAACCAAACTTATCTCCTTGATCTTTTACGACCCCCTTCCTCTCTCCTCCCTACACCTGACTCCCCTCCCTCACTCTTCTTCCCCGAAAGCAAAAATATCTTGTGACTGTTTTTCCCCTTTCATGTTTGGTATCATTTTAAAGGTCTCTGTGTGATGGGTAAATTGGTCTCAATTTCACTGTAGGCACTTGTATTATGAGAAATATTGAAAACTTAAGTTAACTCTGTACTTCTGTAATTTTAGTCTAGCTCCGTGTTCAATCTGACTTCAATTCCAAGTGATCATTAAATTTAGACAGTATTTATAATTAAAAACTGATCGCAGACATCAATTTTATATTAATTTAGATATTTGATTGTGTAAATCCCATACTTTAAATTAATGGTTCATTAGGGACCAGGTATCGCACAGGAATTACACTTCGGCCGATAGTGAATCCACGGACACAAACTCGTCAGTTCTGAATTGATTCAGAGGGTGCAGAGTGGTTATAACTGCGCCTGCATACTTTCCTATATACTCTTTTTCCTATAACCACGAGAGCTAAACCGTGTTAAGCCAGTGACAGTCAGAAATCCAAAGTCTCCCTCATGGTGTTCCCCGTGGTTCATCCATTGGTGCTTTGCTATGATCTGTCCTGAACGCAAATTTGCGGAAATACCACTACACATTAATCTACTGGAAAAATGATTTCTGAAGAGATCAGAATAAGTCAAAAATAACATTTTATTATCAGTCAGGTAAATATGTATTAATTATGCCAATTGCATAGCCAATTCAAAGATGTCAAATCATATCAATACAAAACATCAAATTCTCAAAGATTAATCTAAGAGTAAAAGATGCACACCAGACCCTAGAACAGGGGTCACCAGACACGTGCTTTATCACTTCCCTTATATACCCAGATAACAAAGACAAAGAAATCTTCAAATCAGTTGTAAAAACATAAAAGACCTTTTGTTTTTTTTGGTTCCCGTGCTCCAGGGGCGTAGAATTAGTGGAGGACGCAAGGGACGTGTCCCTACCAATATCCAGCGACTACCAAACTGTCCCTGGCAATAATTTTGATCAAACAATTAAATATATGTATATGTTTTTGTAATTTCAGACGCATCTGAAAGGTCATACCATTGACATTGACCTAAGAAGTTCAAGTAAATACGTTAGAAAACTGAGCGCTTTCAAGGACGCACATTTAATACAAGGGTGGAATAGTCGCACACCGGACGAGGAGAGCAGCGCGGCATTTAGAACAACTCACAGGGATTGCACCCAATTCAAGTCCGCAGTCTAAAACAGTTAATAGAAAAGCCCACTTCAGGAATTAACAAAGCTGCATCGATGAGTTTGAAGTACGGTGTTTGACTAAACAGAGCAAATGGAAAGAGAAAGTGCGACCTATGGCTATTATTAGATACAGACAGAAAGACAAACGTTGTGCGGAAAGAAACACAATCTTCCAGCCTAGGATAAAGTCATTATTAACATTAACAATAATTTGGGACAAATATAATGTGGATTTTATGGTAAACTATGTAAGTGGCACTCTGTGTGCAGCAGGATTTGGATCATGCGTCCTGAGTTGCCGCAGACAGTTTTTAACTTTAAATTAATGATGTTCAAATGTTTGTGTCCCCACCAATGTCAGAAACAAACCTACGCCTTTGACCATTTACATTTATATAGGGGGTGTTTGCACAACACCATTTTCAAATAAAGAATAAGAACATTTTATGCATTTTGGTCATTCATTCATGGGCCTGAAAACACAAAAATGGGTTTGACACCGTCATCATCCCTGTGTAAACCACAAAAATGTGAATTTGTGAAAACCGTGAGGTGTATTACGTGTTTAGGCATTTGTGTGTATGTGCACAGGTGTGTCTACAAAGTGACTTCGCCATTGCCTGGCAGGGATAATACAGTATTTTAAGTTGTTTTCGCTGATCAGAATGAACGGGGATCATTTTGAAAGCATTATTGTCCGTACATGAAACTTTTAAAAGAATGTAAAGGAAATTTTTTTCAGTTTTTTTGTACAATATACTAAATGAACCTTTACACATTTGGTAGATGTGCTTTCAGACCATGCCTCTTCTATATGATTTAAGCTTAAAAAAAGTTCAAGTTAAGTTAAAATTTTACCAATGTTCCGTTGGGTGAATAGAAATAAACTACACAGCAGTCAAATGACTTTAATGTCTCCATCTTCCGACCAGCTTCTGACAGCTCTTGTAGTCTAGCTGAGTTAGAATATTTTGTAAGAGGATGATTACTAATAAAACGAGGCTGTTAAAGTGACTATTGAGTAGATGAGTTTACTCTGTAATCCCATTTAGCCACTTGTTAGCAACCACATTTTTCAAGACAAGTGTAACCTATAAAAAATCACAATGGAGTGCCACTGGTGTATTTTGTTGTAGACTAAAATATCTCAAGCTTCTGTTCACCACAGACCTTGTTTCAGGCATTTAACCAAAAACCCATTCAAAAACACTCAATAATACGTCATCCCTGCAGCACTAGACAATTCTGTCATCATTTACTCACCCTTAAGTTTCTTTCTTCTGCTGAACACAAAAGAAGATGTTTTGAAGAATGTTGGTAACTAAACAGTTGCTGTTAGCCAATGACTTCCATAGTATGGAGAAAAAAAAGAAAGGAAAAAAATATATATCTTCTTTTGTGTTCAACAGAAGACAGAAATGCAAGCGTGTTTGGAATAACTTGAGGCTGAGTAAATGTTGACAGATTGTTCATTTTTTTGGGTGAACCGTCTCTTTAAGGTCAACGAAATCCAATCCCAACTGGCCACAGGATACATATCAAGCATGTTAAAAGCAGCTGTTTGATTCCCACTGAAACGCCACTGATTCTGACTGCATAGTTTCTCTCTTGATTCCTCTTAAAGTTTCGTGTTCATCCTCCTGATCTTATTACCGATATCCTGAAGCCCTCACTAAGCTCGTCATGTTGAGAGTGCAACCACACTGTAGGCAATTTCCACTCCACTGCTTGATTTAAAGCGCAGTGAGATGGCCAGATTCTCTGTTTCTCTGGACCGTCTGCCCATTTAAAGAGACAGTTCACCCAAACATGAAAATCCGGTCATCATTTACTCATCCTCACCTCGTTCCAAACCTGAGTTTCTGTGTAGTGACCAACATTTTTCAAAATACCTTTTGCGTTTTTCGGAAGAAAGTTGGACTGACATTAGGATGATAAATGATGACATGCAGAATATTTATCTTTGGGTGAACGGTCCCTTTAAGATTTACTTTAATTCACTCCAACCATTGCACTGAATAATAATCCAAATGGCAAAACAGATTACAGTACCTCCTACAGAGCTTACAGTTAATTCCTCCATCAAGCCCCTTTTGCATATCATCATTTTCATATGTTTTTAGGCCTAATGCAGATATTTGCCATTGTGAATATTCCTTGCATTTTTGCATTGTTTACATCCTCAAAAATGCTCGCCAAACTGCTATGTCATTGTCTCTTTTGTCTCTTTTGAGAAGTATATTCAGACCAGAGGTTAATCTGTTCGGTCATCTCTATTATATCCAGATGAGACAAAGTAAGCTCAGATATTTCTAAACTGGGTCTTTTACCCGTCTGTTGTGGTGAACTGTGATGCGATTCCAGAAGAAAACACAGTAACAAAGTGCGGTTATACAGATCCGTCATGATGTTGTTGTGTTTGGGGGTAATGTTGGCCCTCAGGTTGTGGTTTTGTTTTTCTGTCCACAGCAGTGAGAAGAAACCGCCGCCCGCTCACATGTCTGAGATCCGTAATGATTGTTTATTCTTGTCCTGATTTGAGGGAAATGCTGACCGTATCACTGTCTGCAGGGCTATGCGGTCTTGTGTGGTGTTGTTTGCTGGTAGTAGTGTCTGTCAGGATGATTTACTGTAATGGTGCATGTGTAGTAAGACCTGGGCAAACGTCCCAAGCTTCCCCAGAAACTGACCCTATGAGACTTCTGAACCTATTCTTAATACATGACGCATTTTCTCTCTCTTATTCTTCATATTTCTCTCTCCTATTCAATGTATGTCGTATTTTCTCTCTTGTTTCCCCCTAGGACCTTTGCATTCTCTCACAAAACATTTGTGTTCTAATGCAAAAGTTCTAATTCCTCAAGAAACTTAGTATTTGCTTGCAAAACATATACATTTTCTCCAACCCATTCTCACTCCCAAGGCGTCAAAAACTGAAGCATGGTCAAACGCCTTTCGCGTCACTATGAAGACGCCAAAAGTGCCCCAAGGCGTCAGTATATGACAAAATAGGATCTCCACTGCTTTCAATTGCTTGCTTTATGCGTCAGGTCAAGACGCTTATGGAAAATGACAATACGTTCTCCGCCGTTGTTTTCAGTTGTTTGTCTTAGTTTAATGGTTTGCATGCATTTGTAAAAAATATAAATAATTTTATATACATTTATACTTTTATTGGAGCACCTAACCCCACCCCTACCCTAAACCTACCCACTTCAGAACAACATAAAACACGTAACAGTTAACAGGCAAATGTAAGTTAAATCACCGGTATTTATTGCAAAACTGCCCATAAACAAGCAGTATAAAAGCATTACAAACAAGTCGTGTTGCATTCCAGGTCTTCTGAAGCCATACAAAGTCTTTATGAGAAGAAGAGAGCAAAACATAAGGTTTTAATCGCTGAAAATGATCCCGCTCCGTTAACGCTCACATCTCATTCAAAAGATACTCCAGTCCCGTAGCATGAGGCAATTGGTCACGAGACACAGAAGAGCCAATAGCCTGTCAGAACAGCAAAACACAATCGGTCACGAGACACACAAGAGCCAATAGCATTTCACAACCAAGGCTTCTTCTGGCGGCATTTTTGAATTCGCACAGACTGCAGCATACGGGATGAGCTTAACGGCGGACGGAGACGGCGATCGCATCTACTCCTCTCACAAATCAAATGTTTTGCCTCGAAGACTTGGAATATTAATATTTTTTGAATAAATTATGACAGTAGTTGTATCTGCCTGTTATATCTTGTGTTTTATTGACAAATGGTAGGTTTAGGGGCAGGGGTTGGGTTATGTGCTCATAATGTGTAAATAATGTAATATAAATAAAACTGTTGTGGCTGTTTACATTGAAAAATCACACCCCAACATATATGCAATAATGGCAATGTTATTACCCAATATATAATTTAATTATGACCATAAAATTCCCAGTATGGCGTCAACATATTGACGCTAAGGGTTTCCTATTTAAAGCAACGGAGGACCCTGCAGTCAAAAAATTACGCTAAGGGGTACCTTGAGCGTCAAAAAGCGACGCCAAGTGGTCCTGACCAAGCTTCAATATGTGACGAGTTGGGTGTGAGAATGGGTTGATTTTCTCACAAAACTATTGTGTTGCCCTGAGAAACTTTGCATTCTCTCGCTAAACATTTGCTTTCTCGTGCAAAACATTTCTTGCAAAACTATCGCGTTCCCCCAAGAAGCTTTGCTCGCAAATGCACTGCTTCCCACCTCTTATTAATTCCATTACAAAAGTTTTGTAAATGAACACAAAAGCATTGAAATATATTTTTTTCCTCCCGTCTCATCATTTCACCATCACCATGTCTCTTTAGTGGCTCCGTTGGTTTGGAACAACATAAGTGATGACAGAATTTTTATTTTTTTGGTGAAGACTCTTTCTGATTCCTGACAAGATTATTTGTGCCCAGCCAAATATATTTGCACCGTACAGTGCATTATAATACATCCCAGACAGCAATCAGTGTCGGTCCAGATCCGGCCCACATCTGGCCCGCATGGATTTCACACGGGCCAGATGTGGGCTGGATCTGGGCCAACACTATGTTGCTGTCTGGGATGCACTGGAAATTTCATATGCTTCCTTTGTTATTGCTTGATGTCAGTGTATATTTATTCGGTGACTGAATTAGATTAGTTTTTTTCCACTGCTTAAACACATTTTCAAAACTTTGCCTCTTTTTTCAAAACTTTACTCACAGATCCAAGAATTGCACACAAAATGCAAAATGCCTGACATCTCTTGCAAAATGAAGCACTGCGTTCAAACACATCTCAAAAGCAAACATTTGCAAACACCTTTGCCATAATATTAATTCCTGTTAGATTTGTGTGTGTTACATCGAGAATTGCGTGTTGTGTTTTGCAAAAAGTGTTTTATGAAATTGAAAACTGAGTCAAAGGCTGAGAATTAGTGTATGGCTTTGCAGATTTGGTGTGTGCTTCTGCTGTTTGAGTCTCAGCTTTCAGAAACTGTGTGACAAGTAAAGATTTTGTGTGTAAGCAGTAACAAAAAAAAAACTGTAATGCAGATTAATGCTCTGATGTAGAAGTGTGACTGTATGAGCTGTGTTTTTTTACTTCTTGCAGGATCTGATTTTCCCTCAGTGAATGAATCCAGCTATCCATCGCTCAGTGGGAGCTGCTGTCATCAGCCGAGATGACAGTAATTATATGTAAGGCTTTGCTCATGTTCTCTGTCACTAAAATAGATTCTGTAAGCGATCTGCCCACGCAGCCACCAGAATAGACGCCTGAGCAAATGTGTCCACGCAGAAAGCAATTAATACTGAATTGCTGCCTGCAGCAATGGTTTTCATGCTAAATGTGACAACAGGGTTCATTTTCATTTCAGAAATGTCAGCAGATGCATGTTCTTATGGATATATAGTAATAGATAGCTTTGAGAGAGCTTAGTGTTCTGTTTGTGAGGCTGAATGTCGGGCAGCAGCGAGAGGCAGTCCTATCCTGAAATCTGCAGCGGATCACTCTTTAGCCCAGAGAGCTGCATGCTTATTTGTGTACACTGTGTTTGACAAGCTTTATCCAAACACTGGGAAATGTATCACTCCATGACAACTGAGATATTAGTGATGCTTTCTAAGGGAAACAGTGCCATTACTGTCCAACATTGGAGAAGGGGTCTAGAGGCCAGAATATGATGGAGACTCGGGCTGGTTTCTTTTGACTTGGGCCAGTAAGCAATCAGTCATCAACACCCTGAACACAACAAGAGCACTCTATCAAACGTGTAGAGACATAGTAAAAATCACTCTAAACACCTTTGCTGCGTCTAATTTTGAAGGCTGCGTCCTCCGGAGGTCACATTTGTCATCCACATACGTCACTGAGGCTGCTTTATTTCAGAAAAGTCACCATTAGATTCCAAAGTAAAATTTCTTATTACAGTAATTTACACCTCAGGAGGAATAACAGTCATTTTATAATAGTTGTTTTTCTGTAATGAATCATCCTCAATGATATATATGAATCCGCCAGAGGACTAAGAAATGAAACATGGCTAGTAGCAACCAAAAGCACTTAAGAAAGTCTAAAAATCTAGTTTTATTTGGTGTCCATGAATTTGATAACTTGTGCTGTTGGATAGCAAAGAAATTCACTTGTGGAGATTTGTTTGCGGTGTATATATTCATATGCATTATGAATGTATATCTGAAGGAAACTGACTGTCTTCAGAAAGGTTTTGATGGCATTTTCTTTTTGTCTTACACCTGTGTTATAAAAGTAGTGTTTAAAATCATAACATTTTGCTAGAGACAAGATGTAGTTAAACTGAGGATCTACTATATGCAAGCAGACGTTTATTAAGAAAATAATGAAAAACAACAAATTAATCAGAAAATATGAGTAAAACAAGGGAAATGCAAACAGAAGGCAGTCCATTAGAAACAAGAAACAAATGGCTATAAAGAAATCAAGAAACTGAACTAAGCACAGGTGAGACTAATTGAAAGAGCAAGAGAAAAAAAGGAAAATAAATTAATACTTTTATTCAGCAAAACTGCATTAAAATTATTCAAATTTACAGTAAAATCATTTATTATGTTACAAAAATATTTCAAATAAATGCTGTTCTTTTGAATGTTCTATTCATCAAAGACCCCCCCCCCCCACAAAAAATAAATTAAAAAATAAATAACTGACTATAATTTAGCAGCAAATCAGCATATTAGAATGATTTCTGAAGGCGCATGTGACACTAAAGACTAGAGTAATTATGCTGAAAATTTAGAAATAAATGACATTTGACAATATATTCACATAGAAAATAGCTATTTTAAATTGTAATAATATTTCAGAATGTTACAGTTTTTATTGTATTTTATTGCATTTTAATAAATGCAGCCTTGTGAGAATAGGTTTCAACTGCTTATTCCAAGATTTGTTTTGGAGAAACATTCCCGCATCAACTTTTTCACAGGTCTGGAGTTTGCAGGTTTGATGCCAATCTTGAGATGAAATTGCAGAGGTATGCGCTGCGTATCTAGTGATTGTGTCCAGCTGTGAGCGTCCTCACATGTGTGGGTCTGACGGCAGGGATGGCGTGTTTGTTTGTGGAGGTTGGAGAGGTGAGGCCACCGCTGGGCTCAGAGGGCTAATGAATGCTGCGTTTGCAGGTGGGTGTTAGCGAGTGGGCAGGAGGGGGAATTTAATTAGTACCACCTCGAGAGCTTGACCTTCTGTTCAAAGCCCTGGTGAGAGCCGCGCTCAGCTTCTTCCCCGGCAGACCGACTGTATTATTGATAGAGGTGAGAACGGTCAGCAAACGGAGGGGGTCTGCAAAAACAATGATGGAAACAATCATAAAGCTCACCACAACTTTTAAAACACACTTATTGTACATAAATCTTTACACAAACGCATAGCCAAGAACGCTCGTCTGAAAAGCGAAAGGAATTGTTTTTGATGCACAAGCTTTCTCCTGAAGTCTTTTTTTTTTTTCAGAGACATTTGTCTGTCTTGCAAGAAACAGATGTAAGCTATAAAACTGACAAGTGGGTGGACAAAGTGATCTTAAGACGATCCATCTCAGCAGTGTCACACACCCACACAGAGAGCTGAAATAAAAGCAGCCCACGGGAGCAGTCAGGACTCAACCCGACTCCTGCAGGACTAGACGTCCTGAAGACCACCTCCACTGCAGGAGCTCGCTTTTATGTGCTTACAAATATTTGAGCAGCAACAAGTCAAAGGTATTTGGCCAAAAATCATAGCTTGTTACTCAACAAATAGAGCCAGGTAGAAATATCTGCAGCTATCAGAGTTTTGAAATAAGTGATAAAAGCTCAAATGTGTGTAGTAGCTTTAGTTCATTTTAGGAATTTTTTTTTTTTTTTTGTGTGTGTGTGTTTGGTTGAATCTCGCCAAAAACTTTGTTACATTTTACTAGACAAAATATGAGTTATTATAAATTAATCACACACACATAACGTATATACAGGTATTAGTGCTGCCAAACAATAATCACGATTAATCGCATCCAAAATAAAAGTTTTTGTTTACATAATATATGTGTGTATACTGTGTACATAAATACAAACACATGCGTGTGTATATTTAAAAAAAATATGTTATGTTTATATATTAAATATATTTATATATAATATAAAATATAACAATATAAATGTGTATACATATAAATATTTTCAAAATATATACTGCATGTGTGTGTATTTATATATACTCTTATGTTCTTATATATAATAAATATACACAGTACGCATATATATATATATATAGTATGTACATTATGTATGTATATACACTACCAGTCAAAAGTTTTGAACAGTAAGATTTTTTATGTTTTTTTAAAGAATTCTCTTCTGCTCACCAATCATTTATTTGATCCAAAATACAGCAAGAGCAGTAATATTGTGATATATTTTTACTATTTAAAATAACTGCTTTCTATTTGAATATATTGTAAAATATAATTTATTTCTGTGATCAAAGCTTGATTTTCAGCATCATTACTCCAGTCTTCAGTGTCACACGATCCTTCAGGAATCATTCTTATATGCTGATTTGCGTTTAGCATCTTTAGTTAATTTTAGAAAATTTTTGTGTTTGGTTGAATCTCACCAAAATACATTAAGGTTAAATTTCACTAGAAAATTGAAAAGACAAAATATAGGAGTTATTAGGAATTATTTGTACATAAAGAATAGAAAGACCATTTAAAATTATTTTCTTTTTTTTTGTTTATGTTCTAAATATTTGTACTAAATTATTTTCTTATGTTCCTTTTCCATTATATTTATCTCTTCATTGTAGACACCATTGATATGGCCACTATTTAACACGTGGACTGTGTACAGAGATTAGATACTTAGATACTAAAAGAGGATAAATCGGTTGTCTAGAAAGCAAATTATACCATTTAGTTTTGTCAAGTGACAATGATGACTGAGCAATACTGCCTCAACCAGCAGCTTTTCCCACTGAACTGAAGCAGCTTAGATGAATGTCTGTTTGTGTTGTGGTCTGTTAGCTCTGGACCTACAGATGCGAGAGAGTGAACTATGCCAGAAAGGTTTGACGAAAACATTTATTCTCAAACCCTTCTGACGCAGTCCTCCCCGGTGTGCAGAGAGTTTGATATAGTCCTACTTTCATTGGATTTCTGAGACTGAAATATTGTATCTGTCTATCTGTTGGGTTATGGCAAAGACTTGCTGCATTTATATTAAATAATTTCTATAATAAAGTGTAATAAGCACTGTAGTGTGTGGGTTTGAAGTCTGTTTGTATGCAGCAGAGGATTAGAGTCTGGGTGCAGTCATTTGTGTGTGTGTGTGTGTGTGTGTGTGTTTAAGAGCGCAGTCACTCACTCCAGAAGATTGCAGAGATAATCCAGCATCTCTGATGGCTCCAGGCCTGCCAGGGATTTACTCTCCAGCATATACATATCTATCCTCTTTTCAAAAACACTGGTAACTCATGAGCTCCATATGCCACACAACACCCAAATGAGCAGAGGAAGATCATACAGGCTTGTACTCAGTCGTCAGCGTTGGCTTCAACAGGGTTTATACGAGGTCCTTGAAGTGCTTAAAGAGCATGCATTTAGTTTAAGACTACAAATGTAAGCACTGGAAAATCTGAATTTAGATTGAATAAGTATGCACATACGATACTTACATTTTCCAAAAAGCGTACGGCATATCATGAAAGTAATGCATGCTTACCAAGCTGCTGTTCAGATGATTTTCCCATCCGAGCAACTGACAAATGCCCCAAACCCCAAAACCACCAGACTAAACCAGCCTGATCATTGTAAACCAGACTGCTAGTCTGAAAAAATAGCATTTTTTTCAGCAGGGAATAGCTTGTATTGTTATGTTTTTGATACACAATTCTGTATATGTCCAGGTTCATGCATCACCAATCAGTTAAGAAAGCCAAATGAAGTCCAGTGCTGGTTTTCTCCATTAGATCAGTGGGATGTCTTCTACTCTTTCAAGACATTATTTTCCAGGACAACTGTAATATGCATAATTACGTGTGAGAGGGATTGCTCTATTAGCACAGGCAGTGCTGGGCTTTATGTTTTAGCACAGCTATGGAAATAAACATGGAACTGCATCTCAAGTGAACTGATGATGATGGTTTAATATAATTCAGTTTAGTCAACTTAAACAATTATTATTTTATTATTATTTCTTTTATATACAAATATAATTTGCCAAAGTTGAATAATCTATTAATTTGTTCAGTTGTTGACACAATTTGAAACCCGTTCATCTTTACTCATGGCCTTCAGTTCTGGACACAGTTGTTTTTGAGCCAGTCACCTGAGCTATAAGTGTCATGTGACTGGATTTATTACATCATGAAAACAGTGATTGGCTGTTTCGAAATCCTGGTCCTGAACTGCATTCCACTTCACTTTTGGACACACTTGCGAACTTCCCAAAGCACGATCCCTCCGTACTTGGGCTGGTGAGAAAATATTTTAAAAATTACACACAAAGAAGCTTAAAGTATTCTGTGTTAAAAATCTAAATACATAGCATACGCTAGAGTTAAAGAGTGGAATTGTGGGAAGTTAATTACATGCAAGTTAATTATGTGTGTTAGTTAAGTGCAATCATTGTCTGCATGTCAAAATCCAGCAGTTGACAGTCTGTTCACATAAACTTCCCTCATCCACTCCACAAGGTGGAGGGTTATAATGAACTAAAACTGAAACTGAAACCAAAATTGAAATTGAAAAAAAAAAAAAAAAACAGTTACTTGAAATAAAGTACAAAAAAAACTTTTAGTTTAGCTACATTGAAATGTTATGAGCAACAGTTTAAATAAAATTGAGAATGAGATTAATGCATTTTAAAAAACTCTCTATAAACTCTATAAATCTCCTGTAGTTCAAGCAAGGGTTGCCAGGTGCATGGTTTTCCTTAACGTAACATTATTTGTGGCGTGCCTCCCATCTAATAATTACAAAAAGCTTTGTGCTTTGTTTCTTCTGATAAGAGACAAATGCTTCGCTTGAAATCAAATATTTCCCTACTATATACTACTATGCAAAAAAAAACATTATGTCAAAACAGTAGTATGTCTGAATTCATAGTATTCGAAAAACAGTAGGTGGGATGACTTACTACTGGCTCAATTCAGAAGTGAAGCGCTATTAATGGACACTTTACTATCCCATGAGGCCATGGGAGAGGATTTATGAATAGCATTGAAGCACCGCAAGTGATGCAGGTAGGTCATGTGACAGTAACAACATGACAGATGTATCCGAATTTCATTCATACTGCTCATATTCATTCTATATAGGACACACTTTTTTAGTGGTTGTGAACAATGTAGTACCTGCTCAGACGGTAAGCAATTTTGGACACACCAGATATCTCAGCTCTCAGATAACATCCATTAAAAAAAGAAGAAAAAATGCCATTTTGACACTCTGAAAAGTGGCATGACAGGTCTCTGAAACTATTAAAATAACAAAACATAACAAAATGACTAATCCTTTGACTAAAATTTAAATAAAAACGATATAACTAATTAGAAATATTCATGAAAACTTTAATAGTATCTCAGTGATACTAAAATAACACTGAATGGTGTGCACTTCAAAAATAATAATAATATAAATAGAGAAAAAATGTAATTGATAAAATTTTAAAAACACAACTCAGAAAACAAAGTGGAATATATTGGGATTTCTAGGAAAAGTGTAAACTCTGGAGTGAGTACTGACCATTTTCTACACCTGCAGCATCCTGCTGCGCACAGTTGAAGTCCTCTCAGAAAACACAGCTCTGCTCAGTTTAGTCTGCTGTGTTTGTGACCTCTCAGGACTCACAGGGCACTTGAAAGCTTTATCCACTCATTTGTTAATGTTCACTGCTGTTCTACAATCTCACTTACATTTATTGTCACTGCAGGCTAAGCCATCTGGGTATTTCATGCATATACAGAAAATATGCATAATGTAGATAGTACACATACATGCATACTTCAGAAATAGTAAAAGTATATGGTAGTATGTTATTTTGAACAGGGCCTGTAGACTCACCTGAATAAAGGCATAATCCCTGACTGAGAGAGATGCTTTCAGCCAGATAGTAGCATCACCTCAGCACTCAATCACATTTATGCGCCTGTTCAGCCATGTGTTGTTTGTTATTGGTGTTATGAGGTACCCATAGCAGAGATGTTCTGTGGACAGGACATTTATCTGTGTTTACGATTGTAAGAACACGGTGCACACTCACAGTTTTCCTTGCAAATTGACAACAAATGCTGCATTTTTTTTTTCTTTTTTCTTTTTGTATTGTTGTGTAGCAAATATCGAAACATCCTTAAAATAAGCTAAATTTACCTGATAGGAAAAAATGTATAACATTTCAGAGAAGTATTCTTGTTCTCCTTTTTTACATTTACATTTAGGCTACATTTACATTTAGTCATTTAGCAGATGCTTTTATCCAAAGCGACTTACAAATGAGGACAATAGAAGCAATCAAAATCAACAAAAGAGCAACGATATGCAAGTACTATAACAAGTCTCAGTTAGCTTAACACAGTACATGTAGAAAGTTTTTTTCTTTTTTAATTATATAATAAAAGGAAAACAGATAGAATAGAAAAGAATAGAGCAAGCTAGTGTTAGAGGCCTTTTTTTTAGCTTTTTGTTAGTTGTCTAATAAATAAAAAGAAAACAAATAGGCCTAGATAGAATACAAAAAGAATAGAGAAGCTAGTTTTTTTTTTTTTTAACAAAACAAGCAGTAAATTAATAGAGTGCAAATCTAAAAGGGTCAATTTTTTTTTTTTTTTTTTAAAGAATAGAATTAGAATAGAGAGTGCTAGAATTAGAGTCAAATAAAGATGGAAGAGATGTGTTTTTAGCGGATTCTTGAAAATGGCTAAGGACTCAGCTGCTGGGATTGAGTTGGGCAGGTCCAGGAGGGAACATTTAATGTAAAAGTCTGTGAAAGTGATTTTGTGCCTCATTGGGATGGACAATAAAGCGATGTTCACTTGAAGAACGCAAGTTTCTAGAGGTACATAAGTCTGAAGTAATGAATTTAGGTAAAGGGGTGCAGAGTAGAGGTCTTCATGGGTCCACTTGGATCCGAAAACCCGAGGTCCGACCCAAGGTACTCGAGCAGGTTCGGGTCCAAAACTTCTACCAGTGCCTCGGACACAGGTCGGGTTCGGTATTAGCAGTAAAATAAAATAAATGTGCTTTTCCCAAATGGACCCGATTAGACCCGAATTCTTTTAAACTTTCCCGGATGCGTAGCCTACTTATGCGTTCATGTTAAGTTCATTTTTGAGAAATGCACGTAAAAAAGGAACATACGTTTGTAACCTCAGAAATACATCTTATAGATATGAGATCCATCAGGAAATCCACTCACTTCATTACGCTGCGTGTCAATGCAAGGCTTTTCTTTTTTGTGTGCAGAAGCCCTTCACCGGAGATGAGGTAAATAACGTTGCAGACAAAACTAGCAAATCCATGATTTATTAACCTATTATGTTTATATTTCAAATCCACTGGTTACAATTGAAAGCCAAACTCAGAAATAGCATGTATCCATCAGGCAGGCAAAAATATAAAGTAATAGGCTAATAATTAAATAAACTGAATGAAAGTAATGGAGCAGCAGCTAAATCAGTCAGCAGGACCCCGGGATTTTTCCGGACCAATGCGGGCGGCTGCAGGCTGTGCACACGTCAATGCCGTTTACATTCAGGTTGGAAAATAAATGCGGTCAGGTCTAATTTCATCGGGTCTGTCTCGGGTCGGATTTATCTTTTAAAATAATTATTTATGCACGTCGGGTTCGGGTAAGAAGTGATTCGGGTCGGGTACGGATTTTAGGACCCGAGAAGACCTCTAGTGCAGAGCCAGTGGTGGTTTTGTAGGCAAATATTAATGCCTTGAATTTTATGCAAGCAGCTATTGGTAGCCAGTGCACATTGAAGAACAGAGGTATGACGTGCTGTCACGATCACTCCAAGAGAAACACGGGAACCAGGAACGAGGAGACAAGGAATACTCAGAAGGAGAGTCTTTAATGATCAACACACAGGGGTTACAAGAACACACGAAATGACGTTTAAGACCGGACACATAGGCAGGGAAACACAGGGCTTATAAACACTGGGGAAACGAGATAATTAATAACACAGGACTGGAGACAAATTAACTAATGAACACAAACAAGGACACGGACAGGAACTCCAAATAAGGTCACAAGAGGAGGGGAAACACAAGACACTGAGACACAGTCTGACACGTGCATTCTTTTTGGCTCATTAAAAATTAATCTTGCTGCTGCGTTCTGGATAAATTGTAACGGTTTGATAGAACTGGCTGGAAGATCTGCCAAGACAGCATTGCACTAGTCCAGCCTGGACAGAACAAGAGCTTGAACAAGGAGTTGTGAAGCATTTTCCGAAAGAAAGGGACTGATCTTCTTGATGTTGAATAAAGCAATTCTGCAGGACCGGGCAGCTTTAGTGTGGTCTGAGAAAGTCAGCTGATCATCAATCATAACGCCAAGGTTTTTGGCTGTTTTTGAAGGAGTTATGGTTGATGTGTCTAACTGGATGGTGAAATTGTGATGAAACGATGGGTTTGATGAAACCACAAGCAGGTCTGTCTTGGCAAGATTGAGTTGAAGGTGATGGCTCTTCATCCAGCAAGAAATGTCTGTTAGACAAACTGAGATGTGAGTAGCTATCGTCGGATCATCAGGATGGAATTAAAGGTAGAGTTGAGTGTCATCAGCATAGCAGTCATTTGAAAAGGCATGTTCCTGAATGACAGAAGTGATGCCATGTAGACAGAGATGAGAAGTGGTCCAAAAACTGAGCCCTAAGGCACCTCAGTAGTTAGATGTTGCGACTTGGACACCTCACGTTTACAAGATACCTTGAAGGACCTATCTGAGAGGTAAGACTCAAACCACTGGAGTGCGGTTCCTGAGATGCCCTTTACCAACAGGGTTGACAGAAGAATCTGGTGGTTAACCGTGTCAAAAGCAGCGGACAGATGCAGCAAGATAAGTATTGAAGATTTGGAATCCGCTCTTGCCAGTCTTAGGGCTTCAACAACTGAGAGCAAAGCAGTTTCAATTGAATGTCCACTTCTGAAACCAGACTGGTTGCTGTCGAGGAGGTTGTTCTGTGAGAGAAAGGCAGAGACTTGGTTGAACACAGCTCGTTCAAGTGTTTTAGCAATGAAAGGAAGAAGGGAAACCGGTCTGTAGTTCTCTAAAAGAGTTGGGTTTAGAGTGGGTTTCTTAAGAAGTGGGGTTATACGAGCCTGTTTAAATGCTGAGGGAAAAACACCAGAGTGAAGGGATGTGTTAGTGTTAAATATTTGCTCACAAGTGTGTTGTGTAATTTATGTGTGAATAATGTGTGATACTACAGTGTGAGATTAAAGTATTGGTATGGCTATCATACTTCTATGTAGTCCCGCTCCTGCTATATATTCGCTCTTTGTTCACCCGTTGTCCACTTAGAATAATTTTCTTCCAGACCTGACTGTTCCCCCTATTTAGATCTAATTTCCATAAAAATTGTAGCCTATTTGTTATTTTTATTAAAAATACAAAATGTAACATTTTGCTGTTAACACAATAGGAAAAGTGTAACTGAGAAGGAAAAAAAAAAACACAACATCTGTCATTTAAAATAAGCAAAATATGAACTAAACCTTTGGCTTGTAGCCAATGAAATTTCACTTTTTAACCGAACAATCTAACATCCCTGAGAAGAATGTCCCAACGTCGATTTCAACGTCTCTCCTACAAAAGAAAATGTATAAATACAACAATAATAAAGAGTATTTTGTGGCTGATGCACAGTGCTCGCTAATTAATCGCACAGACCACGGAAGAACCAGTGAGGCACTTGGAGCTGTGTTGTCGGTTTCCAAGTCGTCAGTTGCCTCTTTGAAGGGTTTTAGGAATGATACTAGTATCTTAAGCGTGCTGGCGCTGATGCGTCCGATCTTGTCATAATTATTGCTCTTGCTCAGCACATCAGTTAGAAGCCCAGCAATCTCTGGAGACATTTCCATTATGGCTGTACCAAATGCACTGGACAGAGTCACATTTAGTATGTGCACTGTGCAGTTTAGTCTTGTGTATCCTCGTGAGGCACTGATCATGTTGGCTCCACGATCTGTGACAAAAACTTAAAAAAATATATTTCTGCCCATTTCAGTCGCATCAATGCCAAATACTCAGAGAATCTGCAGCAGGTGCCTTCGAATGTTTTTACCCATCATTGAGGTGCTTGGGTCAAAAGGGACAGCAAAAAGCACTCTTGAATGTAGCTCAGATTGCTCATTAACGTAATGGATGGTTGCTGACAAAAAGGACTGTGCAGTGGTCTTGGTCTTGACTTGGTCTCGGTTTAGATAGTCTTGTCTGCAACACTGATTAAAGGTGTATAAGACGGAACCATGCTGAGCTTGAATTGTCCCAACAGGCCTCATTCAGCATATTGATGAATCCCCTGTGCCAGAGGCATTTACATACTGTGATGATATAGAGCACTGTCCCAAGTTCAGTTCACATTTATAGCTTTAAAAAGTGATTACTGATGTACTAGAGAGCTGTATAGAGTTGCAGCCACATTCACTCAACTGTATATTCTGGGTATTTCCTGACCCTAAAGTCATACAAACAAACTGCTGGTCACTTTGCACGATGGTCAGACAGACTGTCTAAGTGGGTGGTTCTTGGCCAGAATAAGCTCCAGTTTATATCAGTCAAAATGGAAAATCAGTTATAGTCAGAAATCGGGTTAGGCCAGCATATAACACAGGATAAAAGAGAAAAGACACAGCTTCAGTAATCACATTTTCTGTTATAGGGAGAATAAATTGCATTGAATGTGTCTCTGTCTATAATAATAGATTGATCTCTTGTTACTGGATGAGGAATAGGGCATATTTACACTCTCAGAAACCTTTCAAATGGTACTATGTACACTATAGGTACTAATATGTATTTTAAAGTACAAATGTGAACCACCCAGGGTTAAATAATGTACAAAAACATACCTTTTAGCTTTTGTATCTTCGTATACTGCTCCAGTGACAGCTTTGTAACTTTTTTCTGAGCGTCTAGGTTTCAACCGAACAGTTTTTCCACATTTCAGTATCTATCTGTAGCAGTAAGAGTAAAGGTCTTATTTTTAATCATTGCTATTAAGTGTATATATTTAGAGCATGTTCATGAGCAAGTATGAGGTCTCAGCCTTTTGTTTTCCAGGTTCTTTGTTTCTTCAGTTTCAATAGAAAATGCTATTGTGCAGTTTCTAGCTCTTTATCTCGTTTTCCTATTGCTGTACACTAACGCTGCATTGTTCAACAACATGAATGCAGATAAGACGTGTATAAAATGGGGATTCGTTTATCTCATGCAGTCCTGACTGACTGAACTTCATCACATGAATCTGCGTGCATTGCTCTATCTGAGTGTGTGCGCTCCTAATTAAGCGTGCAGTAATCTATAGGAGTTCACCAGTGTCTGCAAAATTCTGCAGCCCTCCAGCAACTCTATTGATAGACATTATGCATGTCGCATTTGGGTGCCAGGTAAAGATAGGTTTGTTTGAATTATTGATGGCAAATACATTAAGCGTGGTGTAATCTGTGGAACATGCTAAAGCAAATATATTTTACTATTGCTTAACCCAGTGAGCAACACCTTATTAACCGCCCATAACAAACTGGCAACAGCTTATCAGCACCCTGGCATCATGCTGGTGGGGATTGCACAGGCAAGCATTATTAATATTTTCTTCAGGAAAAGTAAAAATATAGTGTATTTGGTCTTGTTAAAGATTGTCTATGAGATCTGATCAGATGCTTTGATTAACAATAACAGGCTAACCATCATGTAAGTAAATGAGTTTAATAAGAACAGCGGTTCAGTTGACCCAGTACTGCATCAGGCTGCATCTTCAACAGACCATGAAGGTGGATTGTGTTCTATTAGACCTGATGCTAGCAGTACATAAGCACCTCTGGACAGTATCGTTTCATGCTACACTTCATCTGAGATGAGAGAGGGATAGCTTGTAATGAATAATCAGCTCATTAAGAAGCAATTTAGGGTCTAATGTCACAAGGTTGATCACCACAGACGAATCCCTGGACTCCTCTCGCACCCTTGGCCTCAGCATCTTTCAATATATTTCCCTTTTTATGATGAAGAAGGAAGAATAACTGTGCATGTCTTATTAGGACTAGTAACACTGAACCGTTCTTATTAGCTCTTATTTTCTAAGGCAGGTAAATGCAACAACCAACAAGCAGTGTGTTTAAACCACTCAGAATAACTTCGTAATGACTCAGCAGTGCACTGGCTGCAGCATACATGTTTACAGTAGTTATGTTTCCATCCAAAGATGCGAGTTAAACTTATGCACAAAACTGGAATATGGCATAAAACATTTGCAATAAAGCACTGTTTCCTTCCAATGAGTCAAAGAGAACAAAATCGTCACTTCCTGATAAACTGTGACACTAAATATCACTTCACGAGTTCACACTTACATATAATAAATAGAATAAAGTTTATGAGTATTTGGCGTGCTGTCTGAGGGGAGGGCTCCTAGCTCGGAAATTTTGGCCCGAACCCTGAGTACCCCCTGTAGGTTAAGACATGAATAGTTGTAAGTGTGGGGAAGGGGTGGCGGAGGGATGCCGGAAAACTGTCAAGGAACAGAGGTAAGTCTGCTGTGTATATATACACACCTCGTATCTTGTTAACTGGGTTGATTACTGATTGTGCTCCTCTCGTGTTAATTAGGTTAATTATCTGAACGTGTTCCTCCCGAATTTTAATAAAACATCATTAAGAAAACTAGGAGAAGCCACTGAATATAATAATTTTCATATAAATTACTTGCGCCTCAGAGCGAGCAGAAGAAACACAATAAATGCAGTCATTGCTTTCGGAGGTGGATGCTGCTGTTTGGGAACGCAGTCGTGTAAGACAATTATACATAATTATACAAAAATACTTTGATGACAGACTTTGCTCAGGCTTTTCAGAATGACCCTAGCAACATGTACTGTAGATGCTGTGAACGAGATTGATTCGCTGGTTAATCAAGTTATTCAGTCTCATAGCGCAAAGTCACATGACTTTTTCGATGCGCATGGAGGAATTTATTCGGTAAATGTGTTTCCATCATAGTTTATGTGCATTTTTTCTTATCGGATAAAAAGTTCATTCTAGTCAAATGTGCGCATGCGTATTTTATGCACATTTTTAGAATTTATGAGCATCTTGGTGTTTCTATCCAGTGTTTTTTTAATGCGATATTCCAAAATGCGCATACAAATAGGTGGATGGGAACATAGCTAGTGTAGCAGGGTGTTTCTTCAACCTTGGGTATTGGTAATTTTATTACAACTAATTAATTACAAGTTTGTTTCTTTTTGTTGCATTAAAGGAATTGTTTACTCAAAAATGAAAATATACTCTCCCTCCCATTTGAGATGTAGGTGAGCTTGTTTCTTCATCAGATTTGGAGATATTTAGCATTGCATCACCTGCTCATCAATGGATCCTCTGCAGTGAATGGGTGCCGTCAGAATGAAAGTATGAAAGGTGAGGTTTAAGAGAATTAGGGCCACTTTTACTAAACAGGGCAAATTAGTGCGAGAGCACAATTCCAAAACAGCACCGATGGGTGTGGAAATTTCTGCGTGTTATTTACTAACAATGCGTAAATTAAAGAACACAGACGCAACATCTCATTTACATATCGACCAACGCAATGTACCAAGCGCAACGCAAATTAGCATAGTCACAAATACAGAATAAAGAAATAAAGAAGCCACAGTACATTGAAAAGAACCAGAGGCCAAAAAATGAAAGTTTGCAAGAAGTTTTGATAGACCTGGCATTGTGAGACTCCTAGTTGAGGGTTCCAAGACGTCTTTTATTTCCTGAAGCAAATAAAAAATAGCATGGCTTGGCAAACGATATTATCAATAATGTGTTCTTCTGGCATCCCAAATAAATTAATAAATGTGGAAATAATACTCTCCCTTCTACCACGCACTCTCTGTTCTCTAGGTGCCTCCTCTAGAAATATTTTAGAGGAAAATATTTCTCTCCTCAAAATATTTTAAAACATGCTATTTTGGGACATTAAATAATGGCGCAAATGCCAGTAATTTGACGAGCACAAACGTTAGTAAATGCGTGATTCATTTTAATACTCTCTTCACATAAATTTTGCGTCTGAAAGGGAAACTCCTACAAATGCATATTCAATAAGGTCAGGCGCAAAAATAACTGTGTCCACGCCTTTTCAGTGCTAATTTTTGTTGTAAATCTTAACTAGTCAATGGTGTAGGGTTTGATACATAAATATAATTTTAATTTAGCTCAAAGGGAATCATTTATGATTTTATAGGTAATTTGAACAGAATCACTGTTCTGCGGCTGATCACTGAGTCGGCAGCGATTCACTGAACGAGCCGTATAACATCAACTCTGCACTGGATATTAAAATCCAAAATATAGTGAAAGCACTATTAATAAGCACAGTAACAAGATCGGCAGATTAAGACATTAACTTGTAAGCACAAAACACAAGATATTTCTCTTTTAAATATAAATACGACTTTATTTATATAAACCTAAGACATAAACTAATCTAACATGAACACACGTATTCACACATTCACACGTTGCAGAAAGAGAGAAAGGATGAGTTTAGAGAATGAGAATGTGAAATCCCAAGTTTATAGCAATATGTGCTATCACATAGACCTGAACAAACCATCAATCACTTAATTAACCCTCGCATCGAGTTTCTCAATGAGGCTAAATTTTATATTAAATGCACCAGTTCAGTTAGAATCTGGAGTTGTTTTACTTGCGTTGCCTTTGGTTACAGGGATTCCCTTCTGTCGTAGTCGTTTTAGGAAAGGGGTTTTCCCGAGTTGGTGATTGGCTGGAAGTTCAGTAGTCTTTGAAGTGAGGTCTTGGGAAGCCAATGGTTGGGCGTTGGCTGAGGATGGTCTTGGAGTCCGTTGCTGGTTGAAGTTTGAAGCGGGTGCAGTCGGAGCTGGACTTTGCGGCAAACTTAACTTTTGAACACGAGACTCAACGGAAAGAAAAGAAACTACAGTAAAAGAATAAAATGAGTAATGAGACTAGGTGGTTTTTCTTCTCATCGTGGTGTTAGGTAGCAACTGGCCTGTAGGCCAGAGCACGCTCAAAGAGCGCTAAAACAGCGTCAAAACACGGTGGCGAGAAGAAGAAGAGGAGAAGGGAAGAAGGGGAGATTTGATGGTGTCCTGAGGTTTTAAACTCGGCTTTTTGGACACATCCCATCTGGTGTCTTGACCAATTAGATAGGCTATTATCTTAGCTAGGGTTGTTCCTTCCATCATAAATCAGCATGTTATCAGTCACATGGTCTGAATTTTACACACTCTTGCAAAGTATAATTTTGGATGTGATTTCTATAACCAGAATATGATACATTTGACAAAGAATCAGTTGGAAGAAACGTTTCAAGCTAGAAATGTCAAACTCATACATACCAAACACGACTAACCTTAAAGTCATTCAATAGTTATTAGAAAGACATACATAATATGTGCTTAAAACATGATAGTCTAATGTGTGGTTATATACATAATATAGTGTTATGCCTAGAAAAGTTCCTTTTAGGATGATTTTATATGCATATGAAAAAGAAAGTATCTGTGTAGATCTGTGGGGACCAAAAGACATGTTCTTTGGACAGAAGGATTTCCGTCTGGTTCTTTGTCTTCTATGTGTGGGGGAAAAGTCAATCTAAAGAAGCTTGTGATTTCTCTTGTGGAACACATGTGATGGCCATCTCTTTGACCATTAATCTTGATTATTTACCCCAAATTTGACGATCTCCTTCCTGCGTTGAACACTTATCAATAAGTGTTCTTTTGTCTTAATGTTGCAAACTGTTCTGGAAGAGGCTTGTTGGTTAGGCTTGCTCCAGAGGTCGGAGATAGGCATCTTTACGACGTTGTCATGTTCTCCTGGAATTTCGGCTCCTCATGTTTCGATGTCCTGATCGAATCTTAGTTTTGTCTGACTCGTTCTGATGCTACAATGGAAAATAGCCTACCTTGTTATCAGAAGTGTTGAAATTTTTAGAATGCACATTAGCTTATGTAGAACTGTTTATGGAGCAGATAAAATTTAATTTATCATTCTGACTCATCCTTTTATTAAAAAAAAAATAGGTAACACTTTATAATAACGTTCAGTTGTAAGTAATTTATAAGTGATTAATTAATGATGAACTAATCATTTACAAAATATTCATAAGCAATTAATAAGTGATATGCTAACAATTTGTGTATGTTTTGTTAATTAATTTACATGTCATTTACAAATAATTAGTTAATGATGAACTAATCATTTACAAAACATGACTATACATTCACAAATGATTAAATAATATGCTAACGATTTACAAATCTGTCATAAGTTATCTTTTAAAAAATAGCATCATGAAATAATCAAACAGATCCTTAATGGTTAATAGTAACTAGTTAATATATTATTAATCACTCATAAATTATTGAAATGTCAACATTGTACTATTATCTCAATAAACATTATAAATCATTTACAAAGCTTTCTGCCTCCCCTAATCTAAAGTGTCAACTACTCATCACTTGTAAATCTGTTACACATCCTTTGTAGATCTTTCTTACCTGTTACAAATGATCTATAGGTATATACAAGGCATTTACAACACTTTCTGTATCCCCTAATCTAAAGTGTAAACTACTCATCAGTTGTAAATGTATTACAAACCTTATGTGAACTGGAGGGGGTTCGGAAGAGTACTATTTTTATGGGTGCAAAACGCAGCAAGAAATTGGTTAGGACTGAAGGAGACGACTCTTAATTGAAGAAGCACCAAGCAATGTCTAGGTTCGCTTTAGTTTACTGAAGAACTTGGAGTATACATATGTGTGTTTTTTTCTTTCACATGCACGCACACAGTAACTTGATATAAACTAGAACTAAATGGCAATCCAGCGTGGATGGATAAGTTAGACCGAAGCTGGTGGACTTTCCACTCTCGCATGCGTGACGCAGCTTCTCTCGCTCCACTTCTAGCTCGTCTTACGCACAAGTACGGGATGATGTGGTAGCATCGAGCAATCTGATTGGTCAGGATTATCTGGGACATTCAAGAATATCAGGGCCTTTTGTACAGCCGCCCCCGAATTCAG
The DNA here is from genome assembly GCF_012432095.1 of Onychostoma macrolepis. Taxonomy (NCBI): domain Eukaryota; kingdom Metazoa; phylum Chordata; class Actinopteri; order Cypriniformes; family Cyprinidae; genus Onychostoma; species Onychostoma macrolepis. The sequence continues at coordinate 30,916,742 of NC_081168.1, forward strand.
GGACTGAATTCGCTCATCTAATAAAAGGTTGGCATCCTGACATCAGTCATCCTCAGGTAGGGCTGGGAGCAGAATGAGTCGAGCCACAACTCGTGTGTAAGTCCTGCCTTTAACCTCAACATTGGCAGCCCGTACTCTTCCATCAGCTCCTGGGAAAATCTGGGAGATCTTCCCCATTGGCCAGAGTGCACGAGGAAGTTGGGGATCAACGATCATGACCACATCACCAATCTCTAGTGTCCTCTTGTCGGTTTTCCATTTCTGGCGGGCTTGGAGGCTGGGTAGGTAACACTTCAGGAAGTGCCTCCAAAAATTATCTGCAAGCAGTTGACTGTGGCGCTAGCGTCTACGACTCAGGATCTCGGAAACTTGGTAGACTACCTGAGGTAAGGATGCATCTCGACGTCCAATCAGGAAGCAGAACGGGGTGATCGAGTCAAGGTCGGCTACATCTGAGGAGGTATACCCAAGCGACTTTGAGTTGAGAACCCCTTCAACTTCAATCAAGACAGTTCTTAGTACTTCCTCGGTGACAGGCTGGGCCCCAATGGTCACTTTTAGGGCTGCTTTGATTTCCCTCTCCCAGTAACCGCCGAAGTGAGGTGCACCTGGTGGCTTGTATACAAATTTGATTTGCTGGCTGGCAAGGTGACTTTGTAGTTCATGTTGCATGGCAGAGAAGGACTCACCCAGTTCACGTTCTCCCCCTTTAAAGTTAGTGTCCTGGTCACACAGCAACTCGTATGGTTTCCCTCGGCGTGTGATGAACCGTCTCAGGTCCATCAAGAAGGAGTCTGAGTCGATACTATGAAGAATGTCAAGATGGACTGCCCTGGTGGTCATGCACTTGAACACTAGACTCCATCTTTTCTCATTGCGGCGACCAATCTTGATAACAAAGTGGCCAAAACAGTCAATGCCCGTTGAATAGAAGGCTGTTTTGAAGTACCTCTGTCTGGTAAGGGGCAGGTCAGCCATGAGGGGAACTTCTGGGCGACCTCTCCATTTTCTGCACTCCACACACTGCCGCTAGTGTCGGCAGATGGCTTCACGGCCTCTTAATATCCAGTATATCCTACTTTTTTCAGCAAACAAACGCTCCGAGCCAGGGTGGTGCAGTCTCTCACCATAACCCCTGATGATTAGTCTGGTAATCGGATTCTGAAGGTCTAGGACAACTGGGTGTAAATCATCCACTTCCAGCACATCACAATGACACAAACAACCTCCTACTCTAATCAGTCCCATAGCAGAGTCGAGTTCAGGGGAGAGTGAAGCCAATCTGCTTGTGCCTGACACTGGTTTTCCTGACCTCAGAAGACTCAACTCAACACAACAGGAAAGGACTCAGCTTGGACTTGGCAGAGGATCTTAAGTTGAACTTCTCTCTGAGGCTGATAGGGTGTCGTATTGCTCTGGCTTTGGCAAGGGTGTGGTAACAGTCACTGACCCACAGAACGCAGACCGTATCAACTCACTGCTTTGCTCTTCAAGAGATAAGGGAGGTTGTCCAGGCCAACTATCTGGTGGTAGCTTGAGGAATGTTGGATCCTGACTCCACCGGCTCCCTATTGAGATGTCTCGGAGAAACTTGCCTCGAGTTATATCGTCCGCCGGGTTGTCTCCAGATTTGACATAACACCAGGAAGCAGATGCTGTCAGCTCCCTACAAATACTTTGTAGCGGCATGAGCTGGATTTCAACCATGTAAGCACTGTGGTGGAGTCTGACCAGAGTGTAACAGAGTGTGTGGGGATTGTAAGTTCTGTAACTAGGAGTTTGAAAAGTTGAGAACCAAACAGGTCAGAGTTGGGGAGAACAGATGTAAAAAGGCACTGGTGAGCATTTATTCCATGTTTAATCTCATACGTGGGGCCTTGAAGCGTCCATCCTAGGCAGGTCTTAACTGCTGCAGGTTCACCTGGTGGGCCTAGCAGGACGGGTTCAATGGGCATAATGAGATGCGGACAGTCTGAACCAATCAACAGCACAGGTTGTACTCTATCCATTTGTTGCATTGGAAGGCCAGCTAGGTGTCGATACTTCTTCTGTAAAGATGTCACCGGGTAGGTATGTTCAGCAAGGCCAAGTCTCTCAGCTGTGAATGCACCTCGGATGAGGGATTTCTTGTGAGGGATGGACACAGGAGACACTGTGAAAGAAACAGCCGCACCATTAAGTACCTGCTGATCTTGCTTCACTGTTCGCAGGATCAGATCTTCTGGCTGTCCTTTGAGGTTCAGCTGCTGAGCTGCGGCATGGAGGAGAATAGTCCTTTCAGACCCATCATCCAGTACTGCGTAAGTCTCCATTGATGCATCCCTATTTGTTATGATTACTGTACTCACTTTCAGGAGTACTCTGCAGCTGCTGAGAGAACGGTCCATATAGAGGATATCCTTTGTGGCACTTACAAGGCAAGAGTTCTCTTTGGGTTCAGTCTCAGTACTGGTATTCACAACCCGCTCATTCAAGTCGTGCAATACTAGGTGTTTCCTATTGCAAGTCTTGCACAGGGCCTTCAGAGTGCATCTCGATGCGTGATGATTGCGGTCACAGTAAGGGCAGTAAGCATGTGACTTCCCTCTGTATCTGTTGGAGCTGGGTCTGGACTCTGGTGCAGACACTCTGGGTTCACTATCTATAAAAGACTTCTCTGTACCCATCAGGATGCTTGTAGGTTTTTCTGGGGACTTGGAGTCATAGCGACCATCTCTTCTCTTGGTTGATGAGTCAGGAGCGCAAGTAACTGGCCTAGCAGTATCATCCTGCACTTGGAGCTCATACTCCAACCAATCTGAAAAGTCAAGAAGAGTAGGAACTGTTGTTCTTTATGGGTGGACATACTTCTTGAAACCAGTGCTAAGCTCGTGTGGAAGTTTGCCTTGTAGCCTGGACACGTGGGAACCACATTCCAATTCAGCTGCCCCTTCTGTCCCCAACTGCTCCAGCATACTCACTAATGAACGGACATGGAGGGCAAATAGCTTGAATGCTTTAACATCTCCTGACCTGATGTTGGGACCCTCCAGAACTTTAGCAATATTCCTCAGAACAAGCTTGTGTGGTTGACCATACATCGTTATTAGAGCTTGCGTGGTGTCTGTGTAGGGTCTCACAGAATTGCATTAAGAATCGGCTACCAACAGTAGCTTTTAGTGATCAGTCAGGACCTGATATTTGAAGTGTTTAGTTGCATCTGCTGGGAGAAGGTTCTCCAGTGCCATCCGCAATCTTAAAAACTGTCTCGGGTCTGCTGACGTTAAGATGGGTATGGTAGGTTCAGGTCCCCGGTAAATCCTCTCTTGCTTGTGGTCCATCTCAGCTCTAGGTGTAATCTCAGGTCGCTGTGGTGGGTGGAGCTCCCTCTCACCTTGATAATGCCCATGTCTGAATGGAGGATTGTTGTCATAGCATTGCACAGCTTCAGCAGGCTGTGATGACCTCTGTGGGGTAGCACGATGGCTCTCACTACCACGAGTCTGCTCTAATCTATGTGATAGTGTGAAGTCCCCCATTTGCCTTGTCAGCTGCTCACACTGGACAGATCTGTGCTGGAAAACATCACCAGAATATACTGCAGGCTGCCTCTGGGTAACCGATGGATACTGGTTAGGTGTGGGTTGGGGCACCTTAGTACGAGGGGCTGGTACTGGGGACTCTGAGCAGTGAAAAGTTTCTATGCCTGTGGTGATCTGCTGGATCTCTTGCTTTAATTGTCACGGTACAGAAACTCAAGATTCAATTGCGAGTCAATAATAAGTCTTTATTAGACAACTCCAATAATACAGCCACAGAGGAAGTGCTGATAATCCGGTGAAGCAGAATCTCCAGCTCAGGCAGTGCAAACGCTCCAATAGTCCACACTTTCCAGGGGGAAAGGAACAGCAACCAGGCGAAGAAAACTCGGGAACTAGAAGGACTGACAGAGAGCGAGACAGGACATGAACAACAACGATCCAACAATACCCCACAAACAGGCCAGCCAGATATAGGCAGTGCAGACGAGCAACACCTGTACTGCTCTGATTACCTCGTCAGGTGCACGGTAACTAGGCAACGCTGACAAGCACAACGAGCAGAGCCACACACACACACACACAAAATGAGCACACAGACCCATGAACCATGACATTAATGTAGTATTCTCTGCTTTGAGCGCTCGTAGTGTAGACTGGATCTCGGGTAGGATGTGGCTGCGAAGCTCATCACTGTCTCTCTTCATCTCTGTCCACATAGACTTCATGTCAGATAGCTGTTGGGCTTGAAGGTGAAGCTCATCATCCTCTGATCGTATATCCTCAGAAGTGTCTCACCATTCATCTTGAAGAAGTAGATCACCTGCATATGAGGGTTGGCCCTTGGGAGATGATGATCTCGATACATATTCTGGTGCACTATTCTGATGGGTGCGAAACGCAGCAGGCAGTCGGTTAGGACTGAAGGAGACGACTCTTAATTGAAGAGGCACCAAGCAATGTCTAGGTTCCCTTTAGTTTACTGAAGCACTTGGAGTTATGTGTGTTTTTTTCTTTCACATGCACGCACACAGTAACTTGATATAAACTAGAATTAAATGGCAATCCAGCGTGGATGGATAAGTTGAAGCTGGTGGACTTTCCACTCTCGCATGCGTGACGCAGCTTCTCTCTCTCCACTTCTAGCTCGTCTTCCGCACAAGTACGGGATGATGTGGTAGCATCGAGCACTCTGACTGGTCGGGATTATCCGGGACATTCAAGAATATCATGGCCTTTTGTACATTATGGTTTCCAGTTGTGTGTGCATAAATATATATATATACACACACACACAAACTACCTGTAACCGGAAGGTTTGTAAAACATTTATAACTGAGGAGTAGTTTACACTTTAGATTAGGGTATGCAGAAAGTGTTATAATAATATATTAACTAGTAACTATTAACCATTAAGGATCTGTTTGATTATTTCATGATGCTATTTTTTAAAGATAACTTATGACAGATTTGTAAATCGTTTGCATATAGCATATTACTATTTGTGAATGTAAAGTCATGTTTTGTAAATGATTAGTTCATCATAATCTAATCACTTGTAAATGATTTATAACAACCTACAAAACATAGATAAAAATATTAACATATCACTTATTAATCATCTATGAACGCATACTAATGTTTTGTAAATGATTATTCCATCATTAACTAATTACTTGTAAATGACTTGTAAATGAATTAACAAAACATATTGTTAGCATATCATTTATTAATTGCTTATGAATGTTTTGTAAATGGTTAGTTCATCATTAACTAATCACTTATAAATGACTTACAACTGAATGTTATTATAAAGTGTTACCATCAAATATATATATTTAAAGGCTGATTGTCAGGGAGTCTCTGTCACCAGTCACCAGCTCTGGACTCCATGTCCCAGAATGCTCCCCAGCTCACACCTGTTCTCAGTCATGATCACCATCACCTGGAGTTCTAATCACCCGCACCTGCTGTCTTCAATCAAGTCATCTATTTGAGCACGTTCCTCTCAGTCACTCACGGTCCGGTCTACCGTTCACATCCATAAACATTCCAGACTCTCTGTACTAAAATTTTCTTTCTGTGTACTTACCCCTAGATTCTCAGGTGATCCTCCTACGATACTCCTACGTTGCTCTCCTCCGTTCCTGGTCCCCAATCTCCAACGAACCTGGTAGGACAGCTCATATCAGCGTACAGTTAAGCCCCATTGGACTGTTCATTGTGCTCGATTCTCACCTGTCTTTGCTCCTCTCGATCTGCTTCACCGAACCTATTAATAAACCATTCTGATGTTTCACTTACCTGTTGTCTCTGGCTTGATCTGTGACAGAGAAATGTTATCATTTTATTTTTAAAAATGGTCAAAACTTTATTTGAACATGTAGTACATGTCAGTAGATAACATGTTATGAATATTTTTTGTTATTTTAAAATCTGGCCATGATTTTTTTTTAATGTTTTATTTCACTGTTTATGCAAACAAAAAGTGGATAGTGCTGCTAATTTTAGTTGTTGGCTTTTGTCATAAACTTGAAATTATTTCAGTGTGTGTATCAGTACTTTTTTAATATTTCCAGCAAATTTTAACAACGCCGTGTATAACAGTTTGGATTGATACATTATTTAAGAGATTTAGGTAGTGTATAACATTGGTAGCTCTCAGCCGCTTTCATTTTTAAAAAGTAGCTCCTGAAATAAATAAGGTTGAAGACCCCTGGTCTATGGAGTAAAGTGAGCAACGTGATGACGGTGCTGGTGATGATGGTGATGAAGAGCTGAGTGCATCTGTGACACCCTAACAGAGTAAAAGCGCTTCACTGCCTCACAGCATCATACTAACAGAAAGGAGATAGGCCTGTAGGATCATTCAATAAGGAACGATTCTGATGTTTTTATAATTCATCGGCTGGAAAAATAATCGTTCTGAAAGTGATTCCAAAAATAATGTTTCTCTGTGCCTTTATCACTATAACTGTAGTGTGGACTGAGAACGATTTTTGGAACTATATCTTTATCATCCTTGGTGTGAACAAGCCTTTATTCTGTGGAATTTTTAAAGAATCTTCATGCAGCTCTTAATGACAGTGCATAGTGATCATATCTGTGAAGAGCCACACAAACAAAACAACAGCAAAAGGAACACAATAAAAGTAGGCCACACAACTCATTTGTATGTGTGTTCAATTCACAAATGCTGTGTTCAGACGCATCATACCAGGTTTGATGACAAATGCTTTTGGATCTATGAATGTGGAATATGAAAACAGTGAAAGAGAGGAAAAAAGATTTTCTGTAATTGAGAAGTCTTAAATATTTACCTAATATACTCAAATATCCTCTTAAAATGTCACGTTAATTTATTGGGCAAGTAATAACGTTGTTGGATATTGAGGCTCAGTGTTTATATCCATCGCTGCAGTGCGTCTGCTGTCCAGGAGTGTCCCTGCAGACTCAGGTGTTGTTCGTGAGGTGAAAATGATGTACGAGCACTGCACAGAATCCCTCAGAGTCCCTTCACAATGCTCGTCTGACGCGGCACAAAGCCTCCTCACACCGCCTGTCTCACTCACAGCAGATGAGATGCTTTCTGCAATATCCACAACATTCAGAGCTCTAGTTAATGCTGAGTGTTATTTGAGTGTAACTTCTGTGCCAAATAAAACTGTACAGATATTTCAGCAGTTATTACTATATTTGTGCCTGTATTTATAGCAACTGATCCTGCAATGCCAATCATTTGTGAGTTAATCATTCAGTTCTTCTTTTTAGTGAATTGACCAATTTCTTTCACTCAATCCTCTGAAGTATTTTCTCAGTTAGTAAAACAGCTGTTACATGAATGCTAGACATTCAAGAAAATTAATTCACCATTGGCAAGATGGGTTTTTTAATAAAAGTTGGCTGTCTATGCAGTGGATTTAAAAAAAAAAAAAAACAGTGCTAGAGAAAACAGAGAAAGAAGTACAGAGGCAAAACAAGATAGGAAAACCCCAGTGCCCAGTATCTGTAGTTTTCACAAAAGCCCTTCGGATGATACCAAATGAGTTCTGTCATGACAACTCCCGGAGGGATTGGCATGGTAATGTACATGACAATGTTAATGTATTTGGTCTTGGTGGAATAGATCTGCTACGCTGCTACTGCGGCAGAGCAAGTACCGAGACTTGCTACTGCTAACACATCCACAACATGCTGCTGTGAGCATGTAAGAAATACTGCTGCACATATAACATACATGAAATAACCCTCTATAGCATACATGAACCACCTCGTAGCAGATCTATACAGGTGGAGCTGGGGAAGGTGGAGGTTTCTGGAGCACAGTGCAAACTGCTACAGCAAGCACTAGTCATATATTTGAATGTTGAGCAGCGAGCTCATTGGCTACTGATACAGGAGAGAACCAATCAGCTGTACCATGTGATAATGATGTCATTAGGTCAGATTGAGTTAGACATACTGGACTGCGCCATCTAGTTTTATGCCAGAACTCAGTATTTGTCTGACAGACTTTTTTTGTCAAATAATCAGGGATATCTCTGTTCAGGTAACACAAAGACAAAGCACACATTGTTTATTTACATACGCTACTGACATTGAAACACAGGTTGCGTGACATACCCAAGTATGTTTAAAGGGGTCATTTTTATTTCGTACTGTTTTCTGAGGTCCACTTATAATGTTATCAAGTTATCATAACGCAGAGGTAATAGGCTCTTTTCTGTCCTGATTTAAACCCCGGATTGTAGACTTGGAGGTAAGCGCCCACTGCTATGATTGGCTGACAGTTGCCTGTTTGACAGCATACATCCTTCACAGATGGATGATGCTGTGATTTAGGTAAAAACCCCCAAAAAAACGCATAAATACTCAGTACATATCAAACGATCTGTAATAACAGACAAAGCAATAGTGATCACGTAATAAAAACAGTTTCCTTCCGAGGTAACTTCGAACTGCGTCTTCTAGCTGTCGCTTTGGGGAATGCCTTCAGCGTGACCGGTGTCTGAAGCAAGCATCTAAACATGACAATAAGATTGGCCGGCGACAGCCTATGACGTCATTACCAGCACAACCACAGTATAAAAGGGTGCCATCCTCTTATTCGTCTTCAAGGGACTGTTTTGTTTGAAGCATGCATACCGGTAACAACGCTGTTCTTTCTATCAACACAGCCAGCACTAGTAAGGCGTTTAAGAAGTGTGTGGGTCTTCATATTTGACACCTGATGACACACACAATCTTTTCTTCTTCTGTTTGAGCGAAGAGCATGCGTGGAATGTCCTTGAGGAGGCGATCTGCGTCCATTGTGAGAGTTTTTCTGTGAAAAACTCAGTTCTTGTTTGTCTCTCTTTTCGAGGAAAGAGGGATAGTCATCGGTTCCCTGTGGCTTCCTTGGCTTCTAGCCAAGAAGAGCAGGAGATGTTAGATGAGGATGAAGAAGTTGAGACTGAGTCCTCTCAATCCTCCTGCCTGCATACACTGAGATGTTAGAGATTATGAAAAGCTCCACAGCTTGACTTGCCGAGGAAGAGGGCTAAGAGGGTGCTGCTCTGGGCCGCCTTGACATGAGATACCTGTCTGACCATAGCCCTCCAGCCCTCCAGCCCTCCAGACGAGCCTTCCAATTTCTTCTCAATCTCTATGTGGAGATTGTAATGACATCATAGGCTTTTGCCAGCCAATGTTATTGTCGTGTTTAGATGTATGCTTCAGACACCGGTCACGCTGAAGGCGTTTCCAATATCGACCACTAGAGGACGCAGTGCCTTGTTCACTTCTCAGGGAACCAGGGTTACATGCATAACCTACATACAAAACATCATATCCAATAAAGTCAGCATGGTCTAGTCTCAGTCTTTATGAAAATCCAGCGTTGAATTGTGCCTTGTTTCTAAACGAATCCACAGTAAAATGAAGTGAACAAAGGAGCAAGTTCTTACTGACATTGGGCGGGACTAAACAGGCAGTGATGTAGAAGCAGGCGTTGATCTTCTTATCCACTCTATTACATCATAGAGTGGCACATTCCACAAGCTGTCGTTTTGGCAGACTGCCTTCAATATAAGCTGTTTTCAGACTAATGAGAAAGTTTTGAGTTCTGAAACTTAAAAGATGTTTTTAAGCACAATGATCTCTTATATGTCAAAAGATCAAGGGAATTTTGATTTCTCAGTTCATGACCCATTTAAGGGTAAATAAATGGATAAATTCAGCTTTCAGGTCCAAAACCAGAGGTAACTTTCATGGTATGTAAGTAGACATAGCAACTTTTTCTGAATGTAACCTGCTCTGGAGCAGCTCCGGTGGGTGTGTCAGATTGCGCACAATATTATATATTATTACAATATACTTATACGATATTATAGTTTTATATATACAGTGAGGAAAATAAGTATTTGAACACCCTGCTATTTTGCAAGTTCTCCCACTTAGAAATCATGGAGGGGTCTGAAATTGTCATCGTAGGTGCATGTCCACTGTGAGAGACATAATCTAAAAAAAAAAATGCAGAAATCACAATGTATGATTTTTTAACTATTTATTTGTATGATACAGCTGCAAATAAGTATTTGAACACCTGAGAAAATCAATGTTAATATTTGGTACAGTAGCCTTTGTTTGCAATTACAGAGGTCAAACGTTTCCTGTAGTTTTTCAGCAGGTTTGCACACACTGCAGGAGGGATTTTGGCCCACTCCTCCACACAGATCTTCTCTAGATCAGTCAGGTTTCTGGCCTGTCGCTGAGAAACACGGAGTTTGAGCTCCTCCAAAGATTCTCTATTGGGTTTAGGTCTGGAGACTGGCTAGGCCACGCCAGAACCTTGATATGCTTCTTACAGAGCCACTCCTTGGTTATCCTGGCTGTGTGCTTGGTCATTGTCATGTTGGAAGACCCAGCCTCGACCCATCTTCAATGCTCTAACTGAGGGAAGGAGGTTGTTCCCCAAAATCTCGCAATACATGGCCCCGGTCATCCTCTCCTTAATACAGTGCAGTCGCCCTGTCCCATGTGCAGAAAAACACCCCAAAGCATGATGCTACCACCCCATGCTTCACAGTAGGGATGGTGTTCTTGGGATGGTACTCATCATTCTTCTTCCTCCAAACACGTTTAGTGGAATTATGACCAAAAGTTCTATTTTGGTCTCATCTGACCACATGACTTTCTCCCATGACTCCTCTGGATCATCCAAATGGTCATTGGCAAACTTAAGTCGGGCCTGGACATGTGCTGGTTTAAGCAGGGGAACCTTCCGTGCCATGCATGATTTCAAACCATGACGTCTTAGTGTATTACCAACAGTAACCTTGGAAGCGGTGGTCCCAGCTCTTTTCAGGTCATTGACCAGCTCCTCCCGTGTAGTTCTGGGCTGATTTCTCACCTTTCTTAGGATCATTGAGACCCCACGAGGTGAGATCTTGCATGGAGCCCCAGTCCGAGGGAGATTGACAGTCATGTTTAGCTTCTTCCATTTTCTAATGATTGCTCCAACAGTGGACCTTTTTCACCAAGCTGCTTGGCAATTTCCCGTAGCCCTTTCCAGCCTTGTGGAGGTGTACAATTTTGTCTCTAGTGTCTTTGGACAGCTCTTTGGTCTTGGCCATGTTAGTAGTTGGATTCTTACTGATTGTATGGGGTGGACAGGTGTCTTTATGCAGCTAACGACCTCAAACAGGTGCATCTAATTTAGGATAATAAATGGAGTGGAGGTGGACATTTTAAAGGCAGACTAACAGGTCTTTGAGGGTCAGAATTCTAGCTGATAGACAGGTGTTCAAATACTTATTTGCAGCTGTATCATACAAATAAATAGTTAAAAAATCATACATTGTGATTTCTGGATTTTTTTTTTTAGATTATGTCTCTCACAGTGGACATGCACCTACGATGACAATTTCAGACCCCTCCATGATTTCTAAGTGGGAGAACTTGCAAAATAGCAGGGTGTTCAAATACTTATTTTCCTCACTGTATACTGTGTGTGTGTGTGTGACGTGTAAGTCGAGATGAAGATGAAGATAGTCAAAAAGGGATAAAATAAAACAAGGTTTATTAATTAAATCAAGGTTTATAGTTGTCAACATGTATGAATCAATACATATTAATTATAAAGCACTATTATATGTAATGCTGGTTTTATACTAACATAATATTTATTTTATTGTCATCTCACATATCATGTCATCTCACATATAATTTTTTGTTCTTTATGCAGTGGGATGTTTTCTATAATGTATTTCCATAACAAAAATACTTATGTGATATGTATTATTATATATTTACATCAAACACTATAATTCTTATTCACATTCACTGATAGACTGAAAAATTATTGCACAACCACAATTAGGTGGCGATATGCACTAAGTATGCAAATGGCATTTGAAAAAAAGAAGAAGAAAGAAACAGTATGGCACGCTTTTTCTTAGCACCTGTTTCCATACTCATCGATTCGTCGCTCTGTTGAGAATGACTTGTGTATTAAGCGTGAACATACTCTAAGTTGACTGAACATAGTCCCGGACGCATTTTGGAACCAGCATACCCAACCCGATCTTACGGCAATTCGTACATTTTTGATAAGGTTGCGAATTTGTACGAAATTCACTCATATGAAATTCAAATTTGTAGGAATTCATACAAAGGACAACACCTAACCCTGCCCCTAAACTAAACAGAAATCATAAAAAATCGTACGAGTGAGGTCGTACGAATTTGTATGAATTAGCCACCTCGTAAAATATGTATGAATTGGCCATGAGATAGTGTTGGCAGACCTCAAGTAAACAAAGTTTGGGTTAATCAAATGAGAGTTCAGGGTATATGTGACAGTAAGTTAACCTTGCTTTCTGGAATACACTCCAGCAAATGTACCCATTAACATGATCATATATTGTTTGTTTGTTTTTGTTTTTTGCTAAAAAAGTGCATACCCTCATATCCTCAGATCCTATAAGTGCCTAAGATAGGACAGCCATGATTTCTTAAATTGAAATGTCCCAGTTCAGAGAGTGGAGGTTCTAAGAAAAGATCTCATAAATGTAGTCATTCTAACTTAACCGAGTTATGTGAATGCTAGATGTCAGTGTATGATGATTCATATTTGATCAGGAATATGTTCAGTCTGATTTGCTGTTTAACAAGATCTCGAGAGGATTGTGAGAACGTGTATTCTTGGTGGTTGTGTTTGGGTGTGTGTAAGTCACTTTGATGCATTATTGATGCAGTCAGCAGGTAGCGGGGGACAAACGGGTGTGAATTGGCTACGTTTAAAAATCCATTAATGCAAGCGTCCTGCTGCAGCTGGATTAATGACCTAATTGCGGTCTAAAAAGCTCCATCAGACGGTACTGTGTATCTACTGCTCCTGCTGAGTCTGCCTCTCCAGCATAGCGTACTGACAGTATTTCATAAGTCAAAGAGCTGTCTTTTTCAGCTAATATATTGTCATATGTAGACTACTGAGCAAAAATCTTAACGCTTCAAGCACAATTATATTTACAGCTGTTTATTTGGGTAATATGTCTATATTTGCTTCTAAGAGCTTTATTTATTTTAAAATTAATACAAATCCATCAAGTTGCTGCAGTACACTGCTTTGCAGCATACGACCAACAGTTAGGCCAATGAACTACATTGTCTGGGTTAGGGAATTGGGTATCCTCATTACAATTAATAAATGTAATATTTATTTATTTATTTACTTACTTACTTACTTATGGGGGTGCCAAGTCTGACTGTAATTTGTGGACAAAATTACAGTTTTTTACAATCATGGCACTGCAGAACCCAGATGTTTTTTTTTTTGTTGTTGTTGCTTTTTAAGCCCATGAAAAACTCACAACCAATGATCAAAATGCACTGTATTTATTCATTCATTCATAATTTGTTTTGGTGCAGTTTTCAAATGAAAGATGTTCAAAATTCTCAGTTCAAAAATCCAAACTCATCACATTTGTAGCACTGCTCGTCAGTCTTTCTAAACCAAAGCTCATGCTTTCATCGCAGATTTTAGACATATTGTACATATTCAGTACATGTTCAGTACATATAAAAGCACATCTGCAACGAGAACATTTGTCTTAATCACCAAAACACAACAGAATGATCTTCTTTCAAATGAATACTTTTAACAATCAGTTTATTCAAGAGCAAAATATGCAAGACATGTTTCAAGTCAGCCATACTAACAGATGTTACAGTAATACAGGCTACAGTTGTCACACTAGTAAATTAACTTAATAATAATAATAATAAATCCATATGTTTACAATACTGTCAGTTCAGTGTGTCATGAAAAGGTATGATGAAGTTGAACATGGCTATGAGGTGAACAATTTGACATACAAGTCTATAGTTTGGCCCTTTCAGGGTGACTTACAGTATTTTACCCATCTCTACAATGGTAAGGCCTCTGTTTACAGCATCGCATGGCATGATGTAATGTAAAATGCTGTATTTGATGCCATCTGTGTCTCTGATCAATCTGACGGACACATATTTATAATTTGTTTCATCTCTCTAGTGAAGAAGGGAGGCAAACAAAATGTTTGTAGCAGCATTATGAAAGGCAGTTACTGTGAATGAAATGTCTACATAAATTTAAAAACGTAGTTTAAAAAAAAAAAAAAACGATGTTCTGTGATTTTGTGTTTTGTACTAACATAATTATGAAACACGCTGAAATGTAATAAGATTGTAATAAGAATGCAATGCACATGCAACCTGCTTGTGAAACTTGCACCAAAATGAAAAATATATTTATAAGAAAACCCTGTAATAATCCAATACAAACCATTGGAAATATTGGAAAAAGCAACCGACGTAAAGACAAATAACAGACAAATAACAAATGAAACTGAGGGTTATAAACACACAGCACACAGACTAAATGAGGAACTAAACAAGGACCAGGTGAACATAATCAGTTCCTACAAAAACCAATCAGGACACTCAGAAACCAAGGCAACCAAAGAAACAGGAACTAAACACAGGAAACAAGGAAACAGAAATAACAGAATATCAAATGAATATCAAAATAAGAGTCTCTGAATGAAGGTAACAAAACAGGACGTGACATTCTGAATTTGTCTGATCTGCTCACACACTGTAAAAAATGACCGTGAATTTAACGGTAAAAGACTGTAAAAATGCTACAGTAAAAACCTGTTTAACGGTTTACGGTAAGTTCCCCTACGATATACAGTGAAAAACTGTATTGGACATTACATGTAATTTTACGGTAGTATACTGTTTTTGGTAGTGGAAAAAGAATGTACAATTTACAGTGAATAACCGTAAATTGACATTCCCAGAATTCCCTGCGTTACATTTCAAATTTGATGTTTTTTTTTTTGTTTGTTTGTTTGTTTGTTTTTTCAAATAACTATGTTTCTTAGTTTTTTCTTATCAGTTTTGTACATTAGGTTTGTGTGTTGCATCTAATTTTGTTGAATTAATGTTTATTGCATTATTTCAGTTTCATGTGTGTTATCATGATGGTGTTTAGTGTTTGTGTGAATGACACTGTGCACCTTCTATATATGTTAGTATTTAAAAGCTGCTTGTAATGGGCTTTGGTTCATCATGTGACTTTCTCATCACCACATGCTTTTGATGGTTGTCAGTGTATTACAAAGGTTAAAAAAAAAAATGGTACTTCAATAGGTTGGCATATTAACATTATATCAGTTAATGAAATTACGGTATTTCAATGTAAATTTAAGTTAAAACCATAAAACCTAAAATGTTGCTACCTTATTTTTTGCGGTAAGATTCTGGAAACCACAATTGACTGGGTTTTTTTTACAGTAAAATTTACAGAATTTATTTTTTACAGTGCACACTGAGGGTTAGTTTAAAGCTGCACTCACACCAAGAGCGATAACTATAAAGATAAAGATATTAGCGTCCTCACCAGCAGATGATATTGTCTGTCGCTTTAAATTCTCGAGCTAGTTATAGCAGGATGGATTCTGACTGGCTATCAATGTTTGTATCGTTCATCAGCTGGAAAAAAATTGTTCTGAAAGTGATTCCAACGATATTGTTTCTCTGTGCCTTTATCGTTATAGTTGTGATGTGGACTATTCTTTAATATTGAGAACGATTTTTAGAACTGTTATCTTTATAGTTATCTTTATTGTTATCGTTCTTGGTGTGAACGGGGCTTTAGGGGTGCAGACACATGATTTGAGCTGTCATTCATGTCTGGAGTACAAAGGGTGAGGACGAATTACACACTTTTGGTTAAGGGTTTGTTCAGAGTCCGGGTCCTCTATATGAGCATTAGCAGTAGTAACACCTAAGTGAGAGAAATCAGGAGGAAAAAGAGACTGCTCACAGAGAGATTGAGACTGGAGTCAGATGATGGAAGCGACAGACAGTGAGAACGAGGAGAATTAGGAGATTAAAGGAGCAGGACTGGATTAGTTCTTGGGTTTTAATGATGCAGATGGAAATGTTAATGCTTTTGATCTCTCCACTCACTGACACACTTTCATAGATGGTTTACACTCCTCTCTGAGGTCTTGGCTCTGTGGAGCTGATTTTAGCATGCATGTTCACTTAGTGTGTGCTTCTGTACTTAGTATGTTAAAAATGTTCAATTTCATGCTTCTGTAGTGTTTCTAACTGGTCATGTTTAATCTCTCCTCACTTTCAACACATCCGGACATCCTAATGTCCTCCTGTCCTTTTCCAGCTCATGGGATTTATAATCCTGGAGTTCACCAAGAAATGCTTGAGCTACAGATGAATCCAGCCACATTAATATAATCATTGCATAAATGTGTATCATCAGAGCTGTAAACTTTCAAGATACATCTGGTACTGTTATCCAGTCATGGCATTTTCAGTTCAGTCTGTATGAAAACAAATGATGCGCAGGGGATTGTGGGAGCAGAGCAAGCTGTGAGAAAAATCGGACACATTCTCAGTTTTATGCAAATAAGATGTGATAAAAGCCAAACACAGCAGGGTGTGTTTTTATTTATTTATTTTATTTATTTTATTTTGAATTTGTTTGGTTCACACCTTTGTTTCATTATTGATTGAGTCAGCAGGATATAAACGCTAAAATATGTGGTGTGACTGCATCTTCATTCCTTACAGATACACACTGATATAACTGTAACATTTATCAATACGGTTCTGTGTTAACAGGTAATGCAGTAGCTAACATGAAATAATATTGCAAAATACTCAGGATTTCTGCAGGTTTTATTAAGGAAAATTTAGACTTTTTTAAGATCAAGAAAAGAAAACAGGCTGGAATATCTGCTCTGACTAGAATTTAAAAATAACTACTGCGACACTGCAAAAAACTGTTCTTAGCATTTTGTCTTGTTTTCCTTTGCAAATATCTAAAGATTCTTAAGTCAAGATAAATTTACTGGAGATGCAAAACGACAAAAGATGCTAAAAGATAAGTCTTGTTTTCTAAGAAATGTATCAAAATGAATTGAGTTTATGAAGTGAGTTTAGTCAGAAATGTCAACTTAATTCAAATGGAAAACAAGATTATTTTTCTGACCCCACTGGCAGATATTTGATCTTGTTTTAAGCATAAACTTACTTCATAGTCATTTTGCTTCTGAAGTAAATATTAAAAGGCTATATTTATGTAAGGATGTTTAGATATTTTATTGGAAAACAAGACAAAAAGATATAGATATTCTTTTTTTCTCTCTTTTTTTAAAGCCATCAGTTTGTAAAGTATTACTGTAAAGTTTAACCCTTTAATTTTACCGAATTTATTATTTGTATTAGAAATTATCTGATGGTGAATTTCTATATATACTAATACATATTTAACCTTTTAAATTACATAAAGTTGTATAAATGAACATTTTAATGTAGTTTTATATTTATAATTAAACATTAACCTAGATTAATCAATTCTGCAAAGTGTTTTTTTTAGGAATGCTGCGCTCTTGGTAGTAAGCAGAGTGGAAAGAGAGTACATACATACATCATTAGTAGTCAAGTCAAGTCATCTTTATTTATATAGCGCTTTTAACAATACAGATTGTCAAAGCAACTTTACAGTATCAAATAGGAAAATAGTGTGTCAATAATGTAAAATGACAAGATTAAACACTCAATTTTCAGTTAAAGCCATCTTATTATTGCATTTGTATTTCATATTGTATATTGTACCTATAGTAATATAGGTAACATGACATTTACATCTTATAACAAGAATGACTAAAACAAACAAAAACTGGCTGTAGAAGAGGGTCCATGGCTAAAGATGAGATTACGTTTAGAATAGTTTATATTGATGGAACTGTCTGAGCAAATGATCAGATTTCACCACTTTCAAAGTGAAAAGTGTGAACAGCCAGTCGTAAATATCAGATCAGAAACAGAAGTCCTTATAAACTGCTTCCAAACCGACATTATACAGCAGGGGTTCTCAACTCTGGCCCTCGGGGAACACTTTCCTGCAGAGTTTAGCTCCAACCTTGATCAAACTCACCTGCCAGTAACTTTCTAGTGATCCAGAAGACCTTGATGAACTTGTTCAGGTGTGTTTGATTAAGGTTGAAGCTGAACTCTGCAGGAAAGTGGACCTTGAAAACCCCTGTTATATATCTTGTTAGATCCCCCGTGACAGGGAAATCTGAGAAGTTCCCATCAGCTTTTGAGACACTTTTAATAAATGTCAAGAAGATTCACCTGTGCTCTGTCTGATAGGCAGTCTAGAAAAAGACTGCCAAAAAAAAATGTTAAACTGAGAGACAGTTGGACATTAATAAATGCACTGTGTAAAAAAGAGCTTTTTGATTAAAGTGCAGCTTTCCTCCTGCGTCAGCAGAAACCAGAGTCAAACAACCCACAATTACCTGCTTAGTCAGAGTGTGTATTTCACAGCTGTGCCAAATTCATTTAAAAATGATAACAGCACAATTCTGTGTTTGTGGTTTGAATTCCTGGTCTAACCCTGAATTCAATCTCATCTTCATCAGTAACACATAGGGATGTAACGATTACCGGTTTGACGATAAATCATGATAAAATCCACCCGGTTAGTATTACCGTTTCATATTTTAATTATCATTAAAACCATATTCAATTACCGCGATTTGAACAACTCACGATAAATACAGTGGGGCAAAAAAGTATTTAGTCAGCCACCAATTGTGCAAGTTCTCCCACTTAAAAAGATGAGAGAGGCCTGTAATTTTCATCATAGGTATACATCAACTATGAGAGACAAAATTAGAAAAAAAAATCCAGAAAATCACATTGTAGGATTTTTAAAGAATTAATTGGTAAATTCCTCAGTAAAATAAGTATTTGGTCACCTACAAACAAGCAAGATTTCTGGCTCTCACAGACCTGTAACTTCTTCTTTAAGAGGCTCCTCTGTCCTCCACTCGTTACCTGTATTAATGGCATCTGTTTGAACTCGTTATCAGTATAAAAGACACCTGTCCACAACCTCAAACAGTCCAACTCCAAACTCCACCATGGCCAAGACCAAAGAGCTGTCAAAGGACACCAGAAACAAAATTGTAGACCTGCACCAGGCTGGGAAGACTGAATCTGCAATAGGTAAGCAGCTTGGTGTGAAGAAATCAACTGTGGGAGCAATTATTAGAAAATGGAAGACATACAAGACCACTGATAATCTCCCTCGATCTGGGGCTCCACGCAAGATCTCACCCCGTGGGGTCAAAATGATCACAAGAACTGTGAGCAAAAATCCCAGAACCACACGGGGACCTAGTGAATGACCTGCAGAGAGCTGGGACCAAAGTAACAAAGGCTACCATCAGTAACTCACTGCGCCGCCAGGGACTCAAATCCTGCAGCGCCAGGCGTGTCCCCTGCTTAAGCCAGTACATGTCCGGCCCGTCTGAAGTTTGCTAGAGAGCATTTGGATGATCCAGAAGAGGATTGGGAGAATGTCATATGGTCAGATGAAACCAAAATAGAACTTTTGGTAAAAACTCAGCTTGTCGTGTTTGGAGGAGAAAGAATGCTGAGTTGCATCCAAAGAACACCATACCTACTGTGAAGCATGGGGGTGGAAACATCATGCTTTGGGGCTGTTTTTCTGCAAAGGGACCAGGACGACTGATCCGTGTAAAGAAAGAATGAATGGGGCCATGTATCGTGAGATTTTGAGTGAAAACCTCCTTCCATCAGCAAGGGCATTGAAGATGAAACGTGGCTGGGTCTTTCAGCATGACAATGATCCCAAACACACCGCCCGGGCAACAGCGAAGGGTGGCTTCGTGAAGCATTTCAAGGTCCTGGAGTGGCCTAGCCAGTCTCCAGATCTCAACCCCATCGAAAATCTTTGGAGGAGTTGAAAGTCCGTGTTGCCCAGCGACAGCCCCAAAACATTACTGCTCTAGAGGAGATCTGCATGGAGGAATGCGCCAAAATACCAGCAACAGTGTGTGAAAACCTTGTGAAGACTTACAGAAAACGTTTGACCTCTGTCATTGCCAACAAAGGGTATATAACAAAGTATTGAGATGAAATTTTGTTATTGACCAAATACTTATTTTCCACCATAATTTGCAAATAAATTCTTTAAAAATCCTACAATGTGATTTTCTGGATTTTTTTTTCTCATTTTGTCTCTCATAGTTGAGGTATACCTATGATGAAAATTACAGACCTCTCTCATCTTTTTAAGTGGGAGAACTTGCACAATTGGTGGCTGACTAAATACTTTTTTGCCCCACTGTAAATACTGTGCAGCATAAAGCAGAGTTTTCAGTAACAGTCTCACGTGCGCACAGCAGCAGAGTAACTTAATTTTGTTTTGAGTGAAAACAGGGCGGAAAAGCTGGGAGATTTTAAAAGAGTGCTGAGGGAATTATACAAATGAATATATGAATGAATGAATTATATGAATGTACCTCTGCAGGTTCTGAATGTCTTCAGAAACGATTCGATGGCATTTTGTTTTCATCTTCGCTCCATGTAATACCTAAAGGAAGTGTTAATCGCAATGCTGCTTTGTCCACAGAGTTTACAGGAAACAGCTGTAATTCTGCTTTTCAATAAGCGCCACCTGCTGTCAGAGAGTGGATTTACAGAGACTTATATTTACATTCAGTCTGTGTGCAGTTTCTGTCTGGACAAAAACAGATGGGTTTTATTTGAACATTTACATTACATATTTGAACAAGCTATTAAACTTTTGTCAGTCAAGTTGTCATTTAAAATACGAACATCATTGGTTACGCTATTGTTTTAGTGATTATGCAAACAAAAAGACATTTTATTTGTTGTTTGTTGATTTTTAAATATAAAACTTGAAGTGATTTATGTGTCAGTTCTTTTTGAACATTTCCAGCACATTTTAACAATACCATGATAATACTGATAACCGTGATAATTTTGGTGATGAGAAATTGTCATACCGTTACATCCCTAGTAACATACAATGTAAGGGTTTAAATGCAAAACTAATTCATGCCTCAGAGACTATAACTTTCATTGTGCTTGGTTTTCTGGTAAAGTGTGCAGCAAGATTTTTTCTTAGCATTATTGCTGCGTATCCAGCCAGTTTGGGGGACGTAGCATAATATAAGACGTGTAACAGTTGAGCCCAAAATGATCTTGATTGAGATAAGGCAGTCAGAGATGTTGTCGACCTCAACAAAACTGTCCCGAAGTTGCTGGCTAATGACTACAGCTATGCAATTTTGGGTCGTCTGTGTGCCATAGTTGATTATCTTATGTCCCTTGCCAATGTCCCTGTCTTTGGTTCCCTTTCATTTCGTTTCCTGGATGCATGCAATGTCCATTCGCTGGTTTAGGACGTCATACTGATGTTAAGTGTGTAACGATTGGCTTTATCGGACAAATTAGATGGGTTTAAAATGGTGTCAGATTAAACTGAGTGAGGTAAAATAAGTGTTTTAAAAGGATGAGACAATGACAAAAGTAGAATGAATAAATAATGTTTTTACACAATTCACAAGGAACTTAAAACAACACAATAAAATCCTAGGCTGTTAAAAGCAGTTCCAGATCATTAAGAAATCCAGCGTGTTCAGTGCTTTCACTCACATGACAGGAATCAGGAAGTAGGCCAGCATTACAAACAATCAGGGTCACTGACCAAAGCACTAAACATGATGGATTGAGGAGTTGTTTTTAAGGATTTACCATTCCAGCATCTCACTTTATTGGATTATCACTTACTTTGGATTATATATACACGGGTCGACACTTTTACACTGGAATTTACTACACTCTAGGATTCTTAAGGATTGTTTTAATGGTATGGAACTGAAAGACTGTGCTTTTAACAGCCTAGGATTTCTAATTTCATATATCCGTGTTTTGTGTTCTCCTTTTGAATGATAAATATATACAACCCCAATTCCAAAAAAGTTGGGACACTTTGTAAAATACAGTGAAATCAAGAATGTGTGATTTGTTAATTACCTTTAACTTTTATTTAAATGACAAATGTACAAAGAACATTTTCCAATGTTTTCACTGACCAGCTTAAATGTATTTTGTAAAAATAAATACATTTTTGGTGTTGATGGCTATGACACGCTCTAAAAAAGTTGGGACAGAGGCAAAATAAAAGTAAAATGGTTATAGAATATTGAAGTTAAACTGTGTTATAACAGTCCACAATAAGCAGGTGAACTGGTAATAGGTGAGGGGATTATGTTTGGGTATAAAAGGAGCAACGTTGTACCAAATTGCACAAGATACATGTCAAACAAATAGAAAGTCACATTTGTCAATGCAAAATCACATAGAACTTAGGTATTTCACCAACTACCATACATAATATTGTGAAAAGATTCAGGGAATCCAGAGAAATCACAGTACATGTAGGGCAAGGCAGGAAACCTCACACTGTAAAAAAAAAAAAAAAAAAAAAAAATGTTGACCTAACTCAAAAAAAAAAAATAATAATAATAATAAGGCAACCTATTGCAATCAACTTAAGTTAACTCAACTAGCAACCGACAACTTAAAAACTTTAGTTTGTCTAATGAATAAAAGTCAATCTACTGAGTGTTAAAAGATGTGTCAGAGAAACCAAAGATAATGTTAGCATTTAGCAATGCTAATCTCTTTTAACAAACCTCTTTCTTTTAGATTAATGCTTATTTTCAAAGCCTTCTACAAGCCTTCTGGTTCTTGCCTAAAAAAACGGGTTTGTGATGTTATACATTTGGCAGATTTTAGCTTTACCCTGGAGTTGGTTCACTCTCCGCCTATGACTGCAATGTTAAATATAGCCACATGGGCTCAGGAGTAATTCAGAAAACTAGCGTCATTTACCACAGTCTGCTGCTGCTTCAAGAAATGTAACTTGGTCTCGTGGGCAGTGCACCGACATGTAGCGCCATTGAGCTTTGGGTGTCTTAATCCCAAAGACCAAAGGGAACATCCAGACTTTCACCAGCGAAAGTCAAGTCACTATTATTTATATAGTGCTTTATACAATGCCGAGTGTGCCAAAGCAGCTTTACAGTATTAAACAGGGAAATAGTGTGTCGAAATAGTGTGCCATTCTCCTCTGGCCAGATGAAACCAGCAGTTTAATTCTAGGCTGCAACTAAGTCAGATTGTGCAGAGGACTCATCTGGTTCCCGTAGTCTTGTCTCGATGGCCGTCTAGATAATGTATGTGTGAAGGTATCATTGACACAGAGTCATATATTGGGATTGTACAGAGCCATCAAGATGATGTCTTTCATGGGAAGTCCATGGTTATTAGATCAAAACAGTGCCAGGTCTCTGCATGTGCTACAACAGTGTGGTTTCATAGACTGACTGGCCAGCCGATCTGGCTTCTATTGAAAATGTGTGTCCCATCATAAAAAGGAGAATCAGACAATAACGACTACGAACTGATGAGCAGCTGAAGTCTTGTATCAAGATTGGACAAATATTTTGCATGCAAAACAGTTATTTAACAGTGATTAAACATTGTAAGTTGATGTGACAGAGTGGTAAACACACCTCTGTCCCATTTTTTTGGAGTGTGTTGCAGACATCAAAATGTGCTTATATTTACAAACTACAATGAAGTTTAATTAAATAAAGGTTAAAGAGGATTGACAAATCACAGATCATTTTACAAAATGTCCCAAATTTGTTTTTGGAATTGGGGTTGTACTATTGTTGGCTGCTAACAAAGATACTTACACGCAGGTGCAGAACACATGCTAGTTTGCAGTCGACTGTAGTCTGTGCGGTGTGTTCAAGCACAGCTTTTTGGTCCAAACCCAGCCGACACATAGCGACAACACCGTCGGCTTTTGCTAGTTCTTCAAAATCTGATATCAAGCATTCCATTGTATTTTTCCATCTGGAAATTCTGACTTGGAAATTCTGAATAAATGAATGTTAATAACCTCAGTTTCTAAATTATATAAGGTCTTTCGTGCATATTTATGTTGAAAATTGTGGTTGCATTGTGCATATATTAAACATCTGAAAATCAAATCTCTGTGTGACTACATTTGTGGGGAAATGAGAATGAAAGGCAGTTGTTATCAGGGCTTTGACTGACAGCCATTTCTCCTAACTACAGCCAGATGCCAATTACAGGGAAATGAGCTGATAAGGCAATAAACCCTGATGAGCTACAACATCAAACTAGGACAGATCCACTTTTAATAATAGAATATTAAAATAATAGAGTAGGGTAATAGAACATGTAGCCTATACACGCATTTTCCTGAAAACAATCTAACCTCCACAGCACATTTCTTCGACCTGGTCACCTATTATTGTACTTCTGTCTCTGTAGTGCTGTCCAGTGGAATCGGTTTGTTTGAGCATCCCAGCACAGTTTACAGTTCTGTTTATTAAGTGTTAAGTGGTAGAAGTTTATATTACTATATCACTGTGAAAACAATACAGGATTTACTTTTTTGATATTTAATATAGGCTTATTTTGAACTTCTTGTACATATATATGCACTGTATAATGCAGCACACACTGTAATTCTGTAATTAATTGAACACAACTTTGACTGGCTTGCCTTACCAATTGGCAGTAAGGCGATTTATTTTGTTTGTTTGTTTATTTAGCACATGTTTTTGATGAAGATACAAACATACAAAATCGTTTGATTTCTTTTTACTGAGAAGAAATACAAAATCAGAAGACAAACAACATGAAAAACAAAGATATGGAGTACTCATAAATTCAGTTCAGTTGAGTTGGATGTTTTTTAAAGGGGTTGTAGGGATGAAGGATTTATTGGCATATGTTTATTTAATTATTGACAGAGGGGGCAGCAGTGCTCTGCTAAATTATATATTGACTGCAGGGAAGGTCCTCAAGTTCTTAAAGGAATAGTTGAATAGTTTAATAAAAAATATTATTCTTTACTAACTCGTGTCTTTCCGAACACTTATGGCTTTTTTCCCCCAATAATACACAAAAGTTAAACAGACTGTCCAAGCTGCTCTTTTCCATACATCTAGTACTGTATAATCAAATGTCAATATCCAAAAGGAACAAGTTGGAGTTATATTCCAAATCTTTAAGAAAACCAAATTATTTTAAAAAATGCAAAAAAAATAATATGGAAATCTTACATTTCACTATAGCCCTCAAATCTGGTGCATCACAATCAAATGGAAGTCTTTTTTTTTTTTTGTTTTTTTTTTGCATAGTGCTTTTCACATTACACTACTTGCTTTATACTACCACTGTTAAACAATGTATGTAAACAGTAGGGTTTAACGTTTAAAGGTTGTATCACCCACCCACAAGCAGTTTATCTTAAAAGTTAGTAGAAAGTCATGTTATTGTACATAAATAACATAGTACATATTACAAAATAATTATCTTTAGTCCCCTAGTGTGCAATCCAAATGTGACTGAAGCAAAAAACAAAATATTCCTTGGGAGAAACCAGGTGACACCAGGGACACCATTGGCTATACAGTCCAATACATAATGTCAGTAATTAAGTGGATATGTTACTGCATGAGGTCTATCCAGAATTTGACGGAAAAAGTGCAGGTAGATGTAGAGAAGCTGCAGCAGTTCATCCTCTAAGAAGGCTGAGGAGATGCAGATGTTGATCCATTGAATGTCCCTCGCTGTTTGCTTGGCACAGGTTGTGATTTGTAGACACAGGACAGCAACATTGAGCTGGGCCTTAGCTGGATCTGGCTGGCTCTAGAACCCTCAGCATAAGCAAGTAAATATGCAAGAGCAACTTCCATTTTGGCTATTTTGATAGAGTGACTCTATAAAGTGGGTTGCACTGTTCCTGTTTACATATATTACATTTATAGTTTTAAACCAGCTAAAGCTTATTTATTGAGCCTGCAGGACATCCACCGAGTAGCACATTACAGTAATCCAGTCTGGAGGCTATTAACACATAAATAAGTTTCCTTTCATAGATTTAATTTGTGCTCATAGAGAAACCAACCAATTAATTGGCGCTTCATAACCCAGGTGGAAAAAAGTGCTCTTCCATAATGTACTTAAAGTGCTTTATTTTCACACACTAATGTTGTACTTCATATACTAAAAAAGATTTTTTTAGTACTTCTTAAGGTAAACTTAAGATCATCTAAGTGTACTCAAGTGTGCTATATTGGGACACCATGAATATTAACTAAAATGTATTTATTGATATTCATATGAATGTAAATATTTAGTTACCACTTGTAGTACACTCGAACCATCTTTCATACACTAGTATACTCAAGTATACTACAAGTGGTAACTAAATATATATATTTTTTTAAATACAGAGATAGTATGTTAAAAGCGGATTTTAGTTCATATTCATGGTGTCCCAAAATAGCACACTTGAGTACACTTAGATGATCTTAAGTTTATCTTAAGAAGTACTAAAGAATCATTTTTAGTATATTAAGTACAAAATTAGTGCATGAAAATAGAGCACTTTAAGTACATTATGTAAGTGCACTTTTTTCACCTGGGAAGAGTGCAGCTATGCCAACAATCCTCCGATTTTTCTCTCAGAACCTGTTTATGTTTGTATTTGTGGGATTAGAAACCATCGTGTTTGGCAACCTTTTTTTAGAGTGGGTATTTCATCTCCTGCAGGTGGAACACAATGTTTTAGGATGTGTGTGCTTCTGTGTTTCGTTCATTATGAGGGAGGACACTCACGGTAAGTTTTTAGGCTTTCTGTATACGAGCTTGCCTTCTTTTCAAGAAAAAAGGAGGAGGGTCAGTGATCCCTTGTCTTTCTGGTTCTGAGCTTCCTACATGAGCAGGGGTCTTTGGGGTTCCCATGTGGAACCCACCGGGCACCTTGATATCATTTTGATGTCACATATTAGTCAAGACTTGATCAAGATGCTGTATCATTTTAAATTCAGTTTGGGTAGCAATTTTTTCCAGTGGTAATTGGCTGAAAATAGGAAGCTCATCCCACACTGAAATTGGTTTAATGTATATGTAGGCCAAGCCTTCGAAACGTTTGTGTCTATTTCCTAATGGTAATGATTGTAAAATAAAACGAAAAAGAAGATTGTTCTCGTGAGTACGGATCATTAATTCTTCTACAAAGTAACTTAACAGATCGACGCACCAAAATAAAAGAATTAAGTAGCGGAGGAGCACGGTGCAAACAACGTTGTTGAAGTATACTTAGCATGAAATAAATGTATTTCAAATACATTTAAGTATATTTATTTTTGACTAGGGATGCCAGAAGAGCTGTATTCAAATCTGGAAGCTTGTTGGGCAGTTCACTTCAGCTCTTTAATCTTTTGTGCTCTCCCAAAACACAGGAGTGTGCCTCGTTTTGCATGATTATTGAGTCATATCCCCTGGTGTATGATGGGCCCCTCATGTTGAAGCTCCTCACGTTTCATATTTTGGACAACAATAGTAAAATGCATTTTGAACAATAAATTTCTCACTTGTGAAAAGGTAACAGGTAGATCTGTTTGCTTTGAATGTAAAAACCCATTGATCCCTTATGTATGTATACTGTGATGTATACTGTGATGTTTTTATAGCCCAAAAAAAGAGGGTTTAATTTGGCCATCAAACAATTAAATTAAAACTAGTGCAATATTTTTCTCTGTAATTACTGTGCAAATATACACTTGTTCTGTGTTTAAGCCCAATTTATTCCTCCCTTATTCCATGTAGTTACAGGGTGAGTGGCTACAACAAATTGCTCTAAAACGATTGTTTATACAGTACGTCATACATTATATATCAGGTACTATATCAATAAACATGGTGACTGTTAAACAGTAACAACAGGCAACAGATAATAAAAGATAAAATTTATTACACCAGTTCAGAAAAAAGCAAAGCAAATCCATACTTATACAGCTTATACAGTTAAACCAAATTCTTTTGAAAAACTTGTTTAAGAACGAATTTAAGATTTTGTTAATTTTTTTCATGTTTTTCACCCACTGACGAAGTTAAACAATTATGGCCAAACCATCACGTCAATATACACACAGAAATAAACACTGAAAGTCAAGATTAAACACGTGTATTATAGCGAACTGACCGTCTTTGATTTTACCGTTTTGATCCACGTCCTCAAGCACCATTTAGTTCGCAGTTCCCGGGTTTACTGCTCAATGTTGTAAGAACATACTCGGACAAAACTCTCCAGTTTTAAAAGAACACATTCCAGTCAGCTTGAAAAATCTCTCTCCGATTCACTTCGATTTGTTTTCTTGTATTTTCGACACGTATTCCAGTCATGAGCGCCGTAAACACGGATAGACTCGATCGTCTCAAGCGCCATTCAAGCTGTTTCCAGTTCCCACTCAGCACATTCACTGTTCCAGTTTTAAACGAACACACTCCAGACAGTTTCAAAGTTGTCCCTCGTCTGCGCTTCGATTATTTTTTCCTATTTTCCACAAGTTTCCATCTTAAGCACCGCAGACACGGATTTCGTCGCACACAGAACCGTTCGCGTTTGAACCTCCACATTCCTAAGTAGGACCATCGGGTTACTTTATCACTGATATCAACCCAAATTGGGTCAAATCAAGTCAGCTTCCTAACCCAACAGTCTCAACCGAGCGTTTGGATTGAAACAATAACCCAGCGTGTTTAAAAAGTAGGCAACAGTGTATAAACAGTGTATGTCGCTTGCAAATATAAGTGTTGTATAGCCTACATACCACGTAATATTAGAATAGGTACCCCTTAGTTTCAAAATATTTACAGTAGAAATAATTTGTTATTTTACAGTTTATTACCCCTTTATTCCCTTAGGTACACTATAATTACAAAAAAGTTACACTGTAAATTCTGTTTACTTACGCAGTACGTTGCGGGTTGTAATCTAAAGCGTTACTGAGGTTCTCTTCTGCTGGTGGCACCATTCTGGCCATACGGTTCTTGGATATAATATCTCTCCTTCAGGGGTTTCCTTGGGAAATTCAGGTCAGACCCAATCTGCTATCTAAGGCTCGGGGCAGTGTGTGGTATCTCAAGCCGAAGATGTGGAAACTTTGATTATAGATCAGATTATAGAGACTAGTTTGAATGTGAGAGCTCTCTCTACTAGGTGCTGAACACATACCAGTTGAGAATACATTAGACAAAGATAGTTGAGGCCGAGTTCATCCAGCTCATGTTCCTTCTTGGGAATTATCTACAGTCTTAAAAGGTTTAACATGACTGTGGCTTTGAGCTCAAACGACTTTGAGCATTTAGAGCCAGATTCTGATAGAATTTTGACTCTTGAAGTGGTTTTGTTGATGTTTTAACATCCCTAAAGCAGATTTACATGACTTATCAGCACAGATTTTGCTCTCAGTTACGTGTGTGTGTGTATACTACAAAATACACACACACACACACACACAGCAGTTCAAATGCTGACTGATATCTTACAAAGGTGCGATTTTATATAGTTTATTGTCTTGACCATGGTGATCATATGTAGACAGGTTTGCAACCCAGATTTCTTAGGCAGTTAAGCATAAAATAAAACTGTGAATAAAAAAAAAAAAATAGAGCATTGCACAACTCAATGTTCAGCAGCAGCTGTGACAGCTGAACAGTGCCCTGTATGGCCGGTTCGAGTCCTTCCCCAGACAGCAACACTATGTTGGCCCAGATCCGGCCCACATCTGGCCCATGTGAAATCCATGCGGGCCAGATGTGGGCCGGATCTGGGCCGACACTGCTTGCTGTCTGAGTCAGATGCAGCCTTTGATATAGTTAGCAAAAATGTGTTAATATTCTGACAAAATGTTGATACTTTCATTTTCAAAATAATCAGAGGTGGACTGCAAGGAAGTACATTCGTTAAGTATACTCATACAAATATGAAATACTAAGTTTTCTTATTTTTCTCACTACAAAAATATGGTCTTTTACAACATGATGCATTGTTATAGATTAAACTACCCAACAGTATATTTAGTAGGCAACTTTAAATTTAATAACCTTGAACATATTCAGAAGTAAAATGCAACATACACAGTAGTGCAGCAGTAATATTAATGCAAAACCATCCTGATGAATTCATTTTTCAGAACAATACGTATACCTTTACTTTTACTCTCAATACATTTACATTTAGACATTTAGCAGACGCTTTTATCCAAAGCGACTTATAAATGAGGACAATAGAAGCACTCAAAACCAACAAGAGCAACAACATGCAAGTGCTATGAAAAGTCTCGGTTAGCCTACACATTTTTTCTATTCTATCTACTTGTTTTCTTTAAAAAAAAAAAAAAACCTAGTGTTGGTTTTTCAAGAAAAGCTAGCAGTTAGAGAATAAATATGCAATTGATAGAGGGTCAAGTGTGTGTTTTTTTTTTGTTTTTGTTTTTAAATAAATAGAGAGTGCTAGAGTTAGAGGGTCAAATAAAGATGGAAGAGATGTGTTTCTAGCTGTTTCTTGAAGATGGCTAAGGATTCAGCTGCTCGGATTGAGTTGGGCAGGTCATTCCACCACGAGGGAACAGTTAATGAAAAAGTCTGTGAAAGTGATTTTGTGTCTCTTTGGGATGGCACAATAATGTGTCGTTCGCTTGCCGAACGCAAGCTTCTAAAGGGCACATAGGTCTGAAGTACTGAATTTAGGTAAAGGGTTGCAGAGCCAGAGGTGGTTTTGTAGGCAAACATTAATGCCTTGAATTTTATGCAAGCAGCTATTGGTAGCCAGTGCAAATTGATGAACAGAGGTGTGACGTGCATTCTTTTCGGCTCATTAAAGATTAATCTTGCAGCGGCATTTTGGATTAATTGTAGAGGTTTGATGGAATTGCCTGGAAGACCTGCCAAGAGAGCATTGCAATAGTCAAAGTCTGGACAGAACAAGAGCTTGAACAAGGAGTTGTGATGCATGTTCCGAAAGAAAGGGCCTGATCTTTCTAATATTGTATAAAGCAAATCTGCAGGACTGGGCAGTTTTAGCAATGTGGTCTGAGAAATTCAGTTTATCATCAATCACAACTCCAAGGTTTCTGGCTGTTTTTGAAGGAGTTATGGTTGATGAGCCTAACTGGAAGGTGAAATTGTGATGAAGTGATGGGTTTTCTGGAAGCATAAGCAGTTCTGTCTTAGGTAGGTTGAACTGAAGGTGATGGTCCTTCATCCAGCAAGAAATTTCTGTTAGACAAACTGTGATGTGAGCAGCCATCCTCGGATAATCAGGATAGAATGAGAGGTAGAGTTGAGTGTCAACAGCATAGCGGTGATATGAAAAGCCATGTTTCTGAATGACAGAACCTAGTGATGCCATGTAGAGAGAGAAGAAAAGTGGTCCGAGAACCGAGCCCTGAGGCACCCCAGTAGCTAGATGTTGCGACTTGGATACCTCACCTCTCCAAGATACCTTGAAGGACTTATCTGAGAGGTAAGACTCAAACCACTGGAGTGCAGTTCCTGAGATGCCCTTTACCAATAGGGTTGACAGTGGTTGACCGTATCAAAATCAGCGGACAGATCCAACAAGATAAGTAATGAAGACTTGGAAGCCTTAAGTATATTAGAGTATGCAAGATAATACTTTTACTTAAAAGATAGTTCACCCAAAAATGAAAATTCTGTAATCATTTAGTCACCCTCAAGTTGTTCCAGGTTTGGAATTTTCATTTTTGGGTGAACTATCCCTTTAACTTAGGTTTTAAATATGACTAGTAGCTTTTTCCCAATGTGGTATTAGTAGTTTCCTAGTAGTTTACTGAAGTATCTCAATATTTCTTCTACCAATTACTTTGTAATAGCTGTAAACAATTTCTCTTTTCCTTCTTTCCCTAAATCAGAGCAGACCCCTGTACTGCAGGATAAAGCTGAATGTGCCAGTGCTGGACAGGTTTTAAATGATTTTCGGCTGAGTAGGGCAGCCCTGACAGTGCTGCTGGATCTTCTGAGAAGTGCCATAATCCAGACCCTGGTATTTATTTTCTGTCTGGCCTGTAGTATATCACACAGAGTGGTCTCCAGAGTGTTTAACATGCCTTGTTCCACTGTCCACCGCATTGTCCTCCGAGTCGTTGAGGAGGTGCTGGCCATTCACCAAGAGATTCACCTCCCGAAGACCCCAGAATACATGGAGGCAGGGCTGGGCTTAAAATGTATGTTGTTTTTCTGATGTTAAACCTAAGCTATGTTGTAAATAGTTGTAAAAAAGTACTTTCAGTAACATTTCGTTTTAATGTGTAAAACTATTTATTTACAGAACAAAAAATAAATGTATAGTGTTTTGTGAAAAAAAATTATAAGCTGCATTAAAAAAATTAACAATGTACATAATTACTTCTCTTTTATTTACACATGTGAATATACAAAACAAAAATACAAAATGCACAGAAAGTACTCTGGCTTATTTACATATAAATTACACTACAAAAATGAATAATGTATACAACTTATTCATTTCATTTTGAACTTACATCATTGGTTGTTTCATTGAAAATGTGACATTTAAAAAAACGACACTGAAAAATTAATGTACCCATTTTTTCCACTGGCTAATAATTTATTTGTTAACCATTCTCTCAAGGAGAGAAAACAGTCTCTCCCTGCTCTCCTGTGCTCTTCTGTCCTCTGTCTCTCTCTGGAGTTTGATGTCCTCCCTGAGCAGCTCCACCAGCTTCCACTCACTCCCTCACCTGTCCAAGGACACTTGCAGTCCTAAGGCAGAGCAAATAAACCATGCATGTTCACAACAACAGCACAATGAATTTCACCTAAAATGTGTCTATTAGCTTGCTTACTTTGTATTGTTTCCCAGCAGGCTAATTTTCTCCAGAATAGTCCTAAAACAAGAGAAAATGGAAACACTTAGGAAAAATATAAAGACAGGTTTGCAATCTTAACATTAGAAAATATGACACAGCAGGACATGCATACAAAATACTGAAGTGCTAAAGTTTGGTTAAAACATTTGTAGACATATCTCGCATGACAGCACTACAAAAACACAGCAAAGGGAAATACTATTGCCTTATATAGAGGTTGTCTTATTGTTTGTGGGCTTTGTGTTAAAAATAAATAAATGAATACAAAAAATGGCTTTTAACACTTGTTTCGTTAGGTATTTGAGTAAATGAAAACACAATACTTACATTTCAATGTGAATTCCCCCACAGAGCTCTCATATCCTCCAGGTTCTTTGAATATAAATTCCATCGTCATCTGCGCGCAAGTGATTCTGGGATATTATTCGATAATATATCGTATTACGGCAGCCTTCGTTGCGCTGTGATGCAATCGGCCTTGGAATCCGGTCTTCGGAGGGTGCATCCTGAATAGGGACAGCTTACGTCATGACGTAATCGCACTTCAAATTCGCACTCTGGAGTCCGTGCACTTAACTTTGGGACACAGCTCTAGAAATTACTCTTGAAATTGGGGGTTCTCAACTCTGGCCCTCGAGGTCCATTTTCCTCCAGATTTTACCTCCAACTGTGTTCAAACTCAACTGCCAGTAACTTTCTAGTAATTTCCTCAAGACTTCGATGAGCTTGTTCAGGTGTGTTTGATTAGGGTTGGAGCTAAATTCTGTGGGACAGTGGACCTCGGGGGCCAGAGTTGAGAACTCCTGCTCTACATTGTTATTCCTCCACCCGTGTTTCATTTTTCAAGATGCTATGTTAATAGCATGAGTGCTCTAATTGTACTTCAGGGTGAGTCTTTTCTCTTTGGCTTTTTTTAAACAGAAGAATGCAACGCCATCTGAGTGTTGGAGAAGACTGTATTCATAGTTTCTATCCAAACACAAAGTTCATTAGAATGCAGGCTGAGTGAACTTGGCTTAACTTATACTATAAGCTAAACACATGACGATCAATGTCATCTGCTGTAATTAACGTCAAACCTGGTGCAACCAGATGATTAATATTTCTTTAAGTTTCAGGTGATTCAAGAGCTTTCAAGTAGCGATTAAGGCTCAGGGCTGGTAAGGTTGCTAGATCTAGATAGAGGTAGAGATAGAGTCACTATCATTGTGTCCTCAAGCAACCCCAGGCAACGTGGCGTAACTTGGATTGGGAGGATTACTACAGGGAGGACTGACCATGTGGTAATTTCCTTGTGCTGTTCTCTGATAACATGAAAGTCATGGAAATGTGTTAAAAAGCAGACATGCCTATTTGATTCCTTTAAATGTGTAAACACATGACTCAAACAAAACGTTTCTTGTGCACCATTTGTTTGAGTATCCTGACACAGAAATGACACACTTCGACTTTAAGATATTATTGCTTTATTTACTATCACAGAAATTTGCAGGAACTATTTGGTTTCATATATTAGTGGCCCATACTAAATTAACCAATAAATGTATTTTACCATAATTTATTCATGATACAAGAATGTTTTCTGTTTACACAAAATATCATATTCAGTTTATGATGTACAAAAATGTTTTAAAAAATCTTGAACCATCAAAGGCTTGAAAAATATACATTTAAAAAACCAAACCCAACCTGAAAGACAAACTTTTTAATTCAGGATGTCTTTATGCTTTTTAAACAAACCGGTTTTAAGGAAGATTTGTTTATATAGTCTACATGTTACTAAACTGCTAATAGATTCTGGACTCAACAAAAGACATACAACTGCTCTGTAATGCATTGTGATGTTGTCCAAAATAATTTTCACAATTGTAATGCTGAAAAGACAGTTTTTGCATGTTAGTGATGCTTTTGTTGCTGGTCAAGCTGATGGACCAGCATAGCCAAGATGTAGCCAACATTGTCTTTCCACTGCAGCTAGTTGACTAATGAAACTAATGAAGCACTCTGGTGAGGTACCAGCATCCCATGCCAGGACCAGGGAAGGGTAGCACCAGCCATTCATATGTACTGATGTATTAATATGGATAGTTCATCCTAAAAATGAAAATCATTTACTCACCCTCATGTCATTCCAAATAAAAAATAAATAAATAAAAAAAGGAACATGGCAAGTAGGTTGGGAGCTCTGTAAAGTCATTATTACTTAAAGCTGCAGTCTGTAACTTTTTTGATCCATAATGAATTTTTGGGAAAGTACATAACCAGCTAGTGTTCAAAACTATCTCCTTACCTTAGCCTGATTCACAACGGTAAGCTTATAATAATGTTGTCTAATTTGAGTGGTACTGGTAGGCTATATCGCGTGTGAGGATGCTGCAGGTGGCGGATCATTAATAGCCTTTTAATAGCATTAATAAACGTATCATTTTGATGGCAGATTGTAATTTAGACTGGTCAATACAACAGTCATCAGTGACAACTGGAGATTACCCATAGTCACAAGTAGTCTACAGATAACGCTAATACAATAAATACATGTAGCCACGCAATGCTTATATTGTTAACATTAACATTTTGAGAACAAAGTATAACAATAATTTGCATGGTTTGATGTGATATGAGCTAAGCGAACATTCAATTTAATCACCACTGATAGCGTGATGTATTGTAAAGCTTTTTTTTCCTCAGTTGGTCAGAACAAAAGTGGCAGACTTGTTACTTACTTGTTCAGATGAAATTTTCCAGTAAAAATTTTTAATTTGGGTCATACTTCCAAGACGTAGAATCTGTGATTCCTAAGTACAGTATCCGCATGGGTGCGGTTACTGACAGCCACACATCAAAACATTAGATTCATCTGCGCTGGAGCCATGCCGGTGCACAACCCACGTAATGAAAATTAATTCTGCAAATGCAGGCAGAGATAGCGACAAAGAGGCAAAACTTATGGACTGCAGCTTTAATCATAAAATAATATATTAGGTAATTATGTAACATTCAAGAACTGTATTTGAAATTATTAAGGAGCAATAAATACTGACACACACACAAAAAAAATGCATTTAGATTTTTTGGCATGCATAACACAGAGGGAACCACACAGGTGCAGTGTTTAGATCAGGTTGTAAACTGCAGTGCTCCTTTATGCCACAACTAGGCAAAAGTAACTTACTTACAGTATAGCTGGTGCAACCAGATCCAGAACCCAAACAATGCTGGTGTTTTCAGAAGGGTGGTTTATCTGTATTACTCATTGTATTTTTTGAGCAGATCACTCTGCCAGTGTCTCTTGCGGTCTGGGAAGAGTTTTGGGATGCGGATTTTCCTGAAATCCTCGATGCATTTCTTCAGCTCTTCCTCCATCATCTTCTTCTCCTCTTCCTCCGGGTCTTTGCTCAGCGGTCCTCCGTTCTCCCTGGTGATGGCGCTGGCGGTGGAGGCCGTGGTGCTGCTGGTTGAGGGTCGGGGCAGTGTTTTCAGAGACAGAGTGGTGGGTCGCGCCGGACTGTCCGCAGGCAGCGGAGGGGGGCTCGGCTCCCGGGGGGGAGGCAGAGGCAGCTCAGGGCTGTCCAGGGGCGGAAGGGGTGGAGGGAGAGGAGGAAGGGGGTCCGAAAGAGATTCATTGTCCAGGTCAAGGGCAATGTTTGTGTCATCCTGGCTACAGACGTTGGATATATGTGGGTTATATATGGCCTCCTCCTCTGCTCTGTCGATATCTGGATCACTGAAGCAGGGCGACGTGGATGCTTTGCCTCCTGTCATTAGAAAAACAAAACAAATTATATTAGCGACACCCCAGATTGGTGGCAGAGTGTGTGATACAAAATATTCTGTTGCACAACAGTTGACAATTATATTTAATTTAACCCATGTGGTTTTTTTTATCATTTTGCCTGTTATTGGCAGCTGCATAAATTTTGGCACAGGTGTGTATTTTTATTGGAATTTTACTATTTCACCCCTATTACCTTTAATAAATCTATTTTGCACTAGGTACAAAAAAATAGTTCCTCTCAGGACCTTAAGGACAAAATTGTCCCCATTGAAACCCATTAAAACTGCTATTTTTAATCGCATTGCCATTTAACTGTAAAATGATGCAATTTTTGTCAATAGGCTTTCATTCTGTTGGAAAGGCTTCAAAATTAATTTTTTTACTATTTGTTTTTAGCATATGGAGCCATTTTTTCAGGTTTGGCCTATAAAGCAAATACTCGCTTTATTCCTGTTTTCTGCTTCTGCATATTATAGAGCCAATTGGATAAATAATGCAGCTTTAATTGTGTGGGTGTGTTGGTATGGATGTCAGAGTGTGGTTTGTATGTGTGTCATAAAAAAAAAAAAAAATTGTGTGTGTGTGCTTGAGAGAGAAAAACTCTACTGCAGATCACAAATCCAACCACTGTGTGCACCAGCGGAGTTTTGCTGGCATCTAATGGGGAAAATTTGGTATTGCGCCCAAACAAAATCTTACTGAAAGCTAATTTTTTGAGATATCAACCTCAAATTTGGAACACAAATTGTTTAGATTTATGGCTTTGATTTTCTAGCAGGTTTAGAGTATGTATTTTATATAAAGTATTGTTCATAAATCATTTTCATAAACTTAAACCTCTATAACTTGTTTTTGGTTTCTTTAAGAAAAATCTGCCATGGGTCTTCTTTAAAATTATTGTGTCAAAGCAGCCATACCTGCACTCAACCTTAAGCACAACCATTTTTTGACCACTTGGCGATTTTGAGTTAGGTCAGGATTAGGTTTAGTGTTAGCAGAATAACTTGACATGTAATTACAAAGTTAGCAGTCAATAGAATGTCTGTTTGGGGAGCATCAAAATAAAGTGCAGATATTAAGCAGATAGTCTGCTAATTTTGACTGCAAGTTGACATGGAGTTGCAAAGTTACTCCTAGTTAGTAGAATGTCTAAAGTGGACTATCAAAATAGAGTGTAAAAAGCATGTTAAAAGCGAACCACATTACAAACTTAAAGTGAACTTTACTCAAATCATTCCCTGACAAATTCGCTTTAGTGCATCAAACCGCATAAACCAGCCAATGAGTAAATTGTGGCTGGAGTTTTGAACAGGGTAAACACTGCTCAGGTGATCCTCACAGAGGTCCATCTGCTTCTGAGCTCCTCCTGTGGAGACTGAGGGACTTCACACAGAATATCCAATTACATCCCTGTTTTTCTGTTTGCATTTTCAAAGCGTTGGCTCTGCTTTGAAAATGGATTTGGATATTTAAGTCACTCTCAAAAATCTCCGGATGTCATTGCATTAGATACAAAATATGAAAACTAATGTCATCAGTGCTTTTCTCAGAACTATCACCACTTTCCTAAGTCATTTTTACAATGACTTCTAATCAACTGGTGTTTTGGAGAGTTTTTCACACAGATGTCGTTTATTACATTTAGTATGAACACTAATTCTTCTCTAGCACAGCGTGCTGATACTTGTCTTATTTCTAACCTTATATCTATTCTTTTTAACATTTTGTTTCAAATTGTTTATTCACATGTTGTGAAATACTTTGCTTGACAAATGTGCTTGTGCTACTTTCTTTAAAATGACACATGCTTTGATATTTTTTTGTCTAATGCAGTGACTTTTTTCTTTCTTTCCCTAAACCAGTGAAGTGCTCCACCACCAGTTCTCAAGACTTCATTGATCATGTCAGTGTTGATTGCATCCCTAACCTTATTTTTTTTTTTAGTATTTGCTAAATATACAGTACTGTGCAAAAGTCTTAGGCCACTAGTGTTTTTACCAGCTAAAAAAGAAAAAAAAATGGTTTTACGTCAGTTATTTCTCTCTTTTGCTAGTGTGTAAATAGGAAATATTAGTTTACAATTCGAAACATTCATTTTGCCATTAATTGTAATAATTGTGAGATTTTTGTCTGACAGCAGCCAGAGATCTGGGCCTGTATTCACAAAACATCTTATCTTACCACTAAGAGTTCTCCTAAATAGCAGTAAAAGAGTTTTCTCTTAAAGCCTATTCACAAAGCTGCCGAGACAAACTTGTACTAAGGAATAGAGAGAAGTTTACCTCGTTGCAATGGATGGTGTCAGCACGCTTATTAACTATGCAAACAGTGATTGGCTGATAGTCTCTGTCAGAGATTTATTCATAGAAATATTGTAGAGCGCAATATCATGTTGCCATAATCAAATAAATGTTTAAAAATAAAAATGTTAATTGCCACATTCAAATAAAGATTTTAAAATGCAGGCTAAGTGTCACTAATTAAACAAGTATATGTTCAGCTCTTACATGTATGCTTCTGATAATTAGCGGATATGCATATAAACAGCCTTTTAATTAACAGAGTAGAATAATCATAGTAAGACATGCAAACATAAAAGAAAACCATACTGGACGCAAGAACAGCTGTTACTTCTTGCCCAGCTGGTTAATGAAAACAAGGACATAATCAAAGGAAAATCTGGAGTTGAGATAACCACTAAAACCAAAGGCAGTTCCTTTTTAAAAGCACATTATAGTCAAATGTTTCTAAAATGTTCACGTTCCGAGGCAGATTGACAGCAACAGCTATTTTAGGATGGTTTGTGGCTTGGTCTTAGTGATTTAGGACTCCTAACCTTTCACAGATTTAGTGCTAAAACGCTTTGTGAAATACTCTTAGAGCAAAAATTTAGGAGTCCTAAATTTAGGACTGACACGCCTCTTATTTTTAAGATTTTCTCCTTAATTTGGTGAGTTATGAGCTGCTTTTAGCCTTACGATATTTTATGAATACGGGCCCTGAGCTCATCGTCATTCAGTCTGTCTGGAATGACATGAAGAAACAGAACAAACTGAGACTAAATCCAGAAGAACTGTGTCTTCAAGACGCTTCAAGAAACCTCCTGAAAAGCTACAGCTGTTAACAGTTTTAAGCACTTTAGGCACTCATGTTTAGGTGTAAAAATGCTGTAAAATGAGGATGCTGTCAAAAATAATGTCATAAATATATTTTCTTGATCAATTAACTTCTAGTAACTAAATTAAATCAACATTTGTTGTGAGCATCCTTTGTGTTTAAAGCAGCTTTTGTCCTCGCTGCACTTGAGCAGTTTCTCAGGAGGTTTCTCGAAGCAGAGACACACTTCTTCTGGATTTAGTCTCAGTTTGTTCTGTTTCTTCATGTCAAATTAACATTTACTTTCATATTTCCTATTTACCCACATAATATAGTATGTGTAAAAAATGTGTTCCAGGGGCAAGAAAATAAATTTCCAACCTCCCAGCAGTCTACAATTAGGCTTTATTAATTATTTATTTTTATTCAAATGTGTTACACACACACACACACAAAAAAATTTAAAAAATAATAATAATAATTCAAATGTGAAGAATGCATATGGAAATACATGGGGGGCAAAATATATTTTAAAATAATATTTATATTTTCTAAAATATATTTACTTAAAAATGTGTTTATAATTTTAAATATATTTTCAAAAATATTTTTAAAAAAAATGGCCAAAATATATTGGTAGACAATGCATTTATGTAAATATACTTTTGAATTTTTTTCCCCTGATAGATAACATTTCTGTTTGACATGATTTAATCCATTATGAATTTCCTGATCTCTGAACTGTATCCATGAAGTCTGAATGTTTGTTAATAAAGGTCTGTGACTGAGCTGACCGATGAAGTCAGCTATGAGGTTGGGTTTGCGCATTTTGGGAGAAAAATCACACCATTTGGACATAATTACAGTAAGTGTGACATAAGTGTCCAATTACATTTGGAGCAACTTTATGCCTGACATCTGCTACTCCACTGACCACATGATGTTTGGAGGAAAAATGTTGGAGTGAGCACAGATCACATAAGTACAGGTGGAAAACAGCTGATCCAGGCTGGCTGGAGTTTATATGGGAATGAGGATACAGGATTTGCTGGGAAGAGCTCCAGGAGGACATGCTGCCAAATCTGTTTTGTGTCCCCTGATGTTTGTTTGTTATATCAGCGGTTCAGAGTGTGAGAAAATGATCAGCTGTGTATGACGATGAGAAAATGCCCCTGGCTTTCACTTGTGTTCGAGCTCTGGCATCATTTCATCTGCTTCCAATCACATACACAACTCCCTCATTCAGCCACAGGCTCATCAGCACTGAAACCGGCTTACATAACCCAAAAACGACTGTTCCAGTGCTGCCGCTATCCGTCTGCTGTACCAGTGTGTGTGTGTGTGTGCGCAAACATGAGTGTCCATATAACGTGGGATGGTGTGTGTTTTGTGAGATTTCGAAGTGTGGGAGAGAAAATCTGCAAGCAGCCCTCATGAGTTTCTCTGAATCCCCTTAATGGATGAATAAATATAGAGCCGCTGCCATCACTCGCGATTTAGACATGTTCTTGTCCTGTCAAACAATTAATCGCATCCAAAATAAAAGTTTTTGTTTACATAATATGTGTGTGTGTACTGTGTCAATTTATTATGTACACACAGCATATATTCTGAAAATATTTACGTGTATATATTTATATTCTTTTAAATTATATCATATGTAAATATATTTAATATATAAACTTAACATATTTTTCTTAAATATATACATGCATATGTGTGTATTTAAATAAACATAATAAATATACACAGTACACGCACATATATTATGTAAACAAAAACTTTTATTTTGGATGCGATTAATTGTTTGACAGCACTAGTTCTTAAATAATAGCACTTTACAGAGTCACATAATGGGCGCGTGAGTGTTTTTTATTTTATTTTATTATTATATTTTATTTATTTTTCCTTTTGTGGGTGTACTTGAATGACAGTGACATCATTTCCTGAAAGGGGAAACTGCAGACAATGACCAATTTATGCATATAAAAGGATTTAAAAAAAAAAAAAAACCATGCCCAGGTCATATTTTAGCCCAAAACCAAAAGATACAATTTTATTTTGTTACTTTAATGTGAGAAAATAATGATTAAATATTTTACAAATGAAATAATTTTACATCATAGTAATGTTTGTTGTATAACTGGTATTTTGTGCAGATTTACATTAGCCAGTTTGTTTGATTTTTTTAATACAGCATAAATTGCACAGAAATGAGAATCTAATGGTAATCACTATTTAGAATTATAAGTATTACAAATCAATACATAACAATGCATCTGACACATTAATTAAAATTTGAGAGAGATGTGCGAGAAAAAAAAAAAAAAAGTCCCAGTATGAAGAAAAGCGTCCTTAAAACTGTCTGAAAATAGGCTTCAGTTTCTTCATGCAGTTTTTTCTCTTGATTGTGGGTTGAAATGTGAGCTTTAGATTTACTCAAAGAAGAAGTTGTCTTGGTTCTGTATGTAACCTGGTTCCCCGAGGAGGGAACGAGATGCTGTCGGTAGCTGACGCGATGGGAACACGGTCCAGGCGTGACGATTATCTGAAGCCTGTATAGAATCACACAATTCATTTGCTGATGCCACTAATGCTGGGATCAAGTTTAGCCCCGATTTTCACTTGCAGACAGATTTATGGAAATCTCCGACAAATGCCTGAAATCTGAGGCAAATCAGTGCACCTTGAGCTCCAACGGTGTGCTTACATGGAGCAAGAGCAAGCTGTTGGACGTGAATCTGTATAAGAGGCCTAACAATGTGGTCATATGATCCCGAATGTAGCTCCTGTGCTCCGAGGGCCCTGATGCACAGAGCACGAGAGAGAAAACTGAAGTGCAGAACTCATCACACATGACCCGACATGCACCATCAGGACACACCTTATTAACCACAAGTATATACTAAAGTAGACCTCCTGAGCTCAGAGGGTGTTGTTGCAAGAAAGTAAAGCATCATTAAAAATGCACAGTGTAGTATTGCTGTCTGCGACGAGGAATGTGAACTGATAAAGAATCCCAAAAGACAGCGAGAAGAACTTGTGGAAAAAAACAGCATATCCTTAACTGGTCATGTGCTGGTCCTAAGCTGGTCTTAAGCAACTAGATCCTGCTCAGGACCAGCTTAAACCAGCTCAAACCAGCAGCCATGCTTCAAAACATACCTAACCAGCCATGCACTGCACATGAGAGAACGAGAGAAGTGAAGAGCGTCTGCTCGATCTCTCAACATCGGATGCCCAAAACTCTCGATCACGTGGCACTTTGGCATCCGCAGGACTGGAGCAGCGTGGGACGGACACTTTCTTTCCTCCAAAAGAACACAAGCCTCCAGCGAAACTTTCAAAGAAGGAGAAATCTGAGGAGTGATGATGGCACACACACGTCCTTTCATGACACTGCTGACGCGATGCATAGATGTGAATCTACACAGGCCTCAGACGATCATCGGTCGGTGTGAAAGAGAGCTTCCTTTCATCGCTGTTCTGGAAAGATCTGGAAGTGGGTTTAAATATCTTTTCCTCAGCTCATTTCCAGGCAGTCCATCTGTTGTCGGTGGCACATTTTTACAGCACCATCATCAGCTTCAGTGTGCTATGAGAACTAGGCTCTCATTAACGAGTGAGTGTGAACTGGTATATATGGTTTATGAGGACACAAATCTGTATAATAACATGGGTACTACAACGTGAAGGTGGTTTATGAGGACACTGCCTATGTCCCCGTAAACCAAAAGGCTTAAAAAACATACTAAATGGTGTTTTTTTTAATATCTAAAAATACAGACAGTCTCCTGTAAGGGGTAGGTTTAGGTGTAGGGTTGGTGTAGGACAATAGCACATACAGTAAGTAAAGTATAACAACCATTACGCCTATGGAGAGTCCCCGTAAACCACATATGCCAGACTGTGTGTGTGTGTGTGCATGTGTGTGTGAGTGTGTGTGTGTGTGCGTGCGCGCGTGTGTGTGTGTGTGTGTGTGTGTGTGCGCATGTGTGCAGCCACAAATGTGAAAAATCTTCAACACAATCATGCTCATGAAACAACAACTCAGTTCAAGATGTTATTTAACATTCAAAGTAAGGTTCATTTCTAGAGAGAGCAGCTGTAACATGCTGTCAGTTAACACAGAAAATAATCTGTCCTTCTGTTGCGAGGCGTCTCAACTGTCACAAAACTAAACACATAACTAAAACTAAAACAAACTAAGGCATGAGTTGAATTATTTTTGTATAAACAAAATTATGAGGAACATTACTTTAAAGAGGAAGCCAGCGTGCTATTTTGTTAATATGGTAGCTTAGTGCATCATAGTGTTACTTACTTTAATATAATCACTCTTAGCATTAATTTTTTACACATACAAAATCAATAGCACCACTCTATTACTATTTCTACTATACGGATCAATGAATGCAGTGAATCAGCTTTTAGGAAAATTTTAAAACATTTAATAGAGTGCTGTCAAACAATTAATCGCATCCAAAATAAAAGTTTTTGTTCACATAATATATGTGTGTGTACTGTGTCTATTTATTATGTATATATAAATACAAACACATGCATGTATATATTTAAGAAAAATATGTAATGTTTATATATTAAATATATTTATATATGATATAAATTATATGAATATAAATATTTACATACATGTAAATATTTTCAAAATATATACTGTATGTGTGTGCCTTTATATCTACACATAATAAATATACACAGTACACATACATATACATTGAGAAAACAAAAACTTTATTTTATCTTAATTGCAATTAATCGTTTGACAGCACTAATTTAAAATGTTTTATTATATAGTAGCCATTTTATAAAAGCAATAAGGATGTCAAGCCTGTGCCTTATGCTGAATATAGTCACGCTGAAGGGTTCTGTTGCTAATGTGCCTAAAAATGCCTTATATTTTGACAATATAGCATGCCTCTCGCAGTGTACAGCCTTG
The DNA here is from genome assembly GCF_012432095.1 of Onychostoma macrolepis. Lineage (NCBI taxonomy): Eukaryota > Metazoa > Chordata > Actinopteri > Cypriniformes > Cyprinidae > Onychostoma > Onychostoma macrolepis. Next base: position 30,961,298 of record NC_081168.1, read on the forward strand.
CCCTGTAGGCTTAACTGCATTACTGTAAACATTAAAAAAAAAAAAAAAAAATGTTTTTGTTTGTTTTTTTTATGAGTCAGTAGACATTTTTCAGCTGGTGTGAAAATGTTTTTTCTAATGATTTGTTACAAATGATTAAAGATACCTTTTTCAAGTTGGCTTATTGCTAGCAATTTCATATATCACACAAGAGCAAAACACCTACCAACATGCAAGCTGTAAACGTCACTGACTCACAAGAAAAGTCAATCAGTGTCTTGAGTATCTGTTATCTTATGTTCAGCCGGCGCTGGTTAAGAGCCTGTGATCTGGCCTTGAGTGGGCCGTCAGATGCTTTTCAAAGAGAGAAATGCATATTGTCTCTATGGTTACGGCTCATAATGGCTTTATGATGCAGTCACATCTCCTCCTGAGGGCACTTTAATGGCTTTAAAACCGACTAATCTCTATATTTGTTTAATATAGAAATAATACAGCTGATCTTCCATCCTAAATGCACATTTACTAACCTTTAGATATTCATGATGTGTTTATGTTGTATTTTTTTCCCAATAAAAATTGAAAGAAAACCTAAAAATTGAAATCCTGAGCTTTCAAAGTTGCAAAAATTCACTGCTTTTAAAACTAGATAGAATTTTAAATAGATGACATTAGCCTTTTTGTTAATCTACATGGAGTGGGTCGCCTCATCATGGTTACCTCCATGTAGCTATTTCATGACTAGACATGTCAACTACAATGCAGCATTAAAGTTTGTCTAAACAACCCAAGCAAACCAAACAATATAACATATCTCTTCTATAGACACAACCAAGCCACGCATCTGCAGTCTTCTGAACCAAACAGAAAAGGCATCAGTGGAACAAAGTCTAGACACGCTGTCCCCAGATGAAAGAAAGTGCAATGCTTCCAAACACAGATTGAGGATAAATGCTGTGGCATAAAGCGCTGAGCGTAAACACACATCAGTCAGTCACCACCGTAAAAAACAGCCAGCCTTGAGACGACACAGACCACTAGAAACACTTTATAGAGTGTAGTGTGAGACAAAAACAAACAAACAACCCCAACATGAACAGCTTTGTTGGGCAGCGCTTCAGCACAGCATGGCATGCTTGCATTTTGGGTAACCTGAGTTTGAGGCTTGCAAAGGGGTGGAAAATTTCCAGTAAATTTCCAGAAACCTTCCAAAAATCCCTGGAAGATTCCAAAAAATCCTGAAAAGTTTCCAAAATTTACTGGAAATGTTCCACCTTTTTGCAACCCTTCTTGTGGTCCTTTCCAATCCCGTCCCTCCTCTCTCTCTCTCTCTCTCTCTCACACACACACACACACCGCTTTATGTCCACTCTATATTGTACTATGTGAATAAAGCTGAAAAATGCCCCCATAAAAAGAAGTTTAGCTGTGAAGTGTTTGTGTCTACCCAATAAATCACAATAAACTCCAGGCTAACTTAATCGTTTGTGTGGCTGCCAAGGAGAAGTTATAGGTTTTTGCTAGAATAAATAGTGTAGTATAAAATTTGAACTAGTCAGCTAGCATATATCATGGACAGAGAAAGCCTGTGCCAAGACAAAATCCAAACCACGGTGATAGATGAGATATTTACTTATTCATATGACCTTTTTTTTCCAACTGATGGTGATCACCAGTAACCAGTGCTGGGCAGTAACTAGTTACATGTAATTAAATTACAGTTACTTTAGAAAATGTTAATGATTACAAAGGGGGTTACATCTGAATTTTTTCACACACACACACACAGATTTAATTGACTTTAATAAATTGCAGTGATGGCTCTAAAATGAGACACCAGTGTTTCAGGAGTTTGGGACACATAGGACACACGCTTAATCGAGAACTGTTTTATTTCCTATTTGGGTTATTCATATGCTATATATATTTTTTTAAGTTATCTGTTTTTTCCAAGGCATTGTTAGATGCCAGTGTTTCCTGTCATAACTACGCAAACATTTGCTTTCAAAACCAGTATCATAGCTATTAAACTGTGTCTTATGATTTTAAATCTGTATTTAACCTCAGAATGATCTCAAAGTAAATAAGAGGAGTTAGGTCTGATTCTGTGGTGGCTGTGCTTTAAATTTAATTGTTACTCGGCTCTGTGGAATGCTTGATTCTGATTGGTCAGTCGTGGCGTTCCAAGGTCTGTTATTTCCCTTGATAACAACCAGTAAAAACTAATAACACAGACTCATCCGGGAAACTGAAGTCGGCGCTATACGCTTAATAGGAACAGTTTTTCTTGGTGGAAGCTTTGCGTTTGGTGAGCTAATAAAATATTAAAACTCAATTCGATATTATGTGTACAATTTCTTAATTCTGTCATCCTGGTATCGTGGACTCGCTCTCTCGTTTCATACAAACGCAGCTGCTGACATTTTGTTTTGTGCACTGTAATGGATTATAAGATAACTAACAAACTAGTACTATAAGTACTAATGCTTAATTATATATGTGGTGAAATGTGCAATAAAAAAGGTTTGACTGCACCTGCTTGCTAGCACCTGTTTTCTTCATGGAAGCTTTGCGTTCAAATATTTCAACTCAGATCAGTGTTTTGTGTCTAATTGTTTACTTTTGTGGCAAGCAGCCTGTAATAAGCAGGATAATGTACATCCAGCCAGGTGTTATTGCAAAATAAAGATGCACATTATCCCTTTCTTATGATCTTAATTCAAGTGAAGGATTTTGACAGTCTGACAGTAATCAGTGTTGAGTTCTACTGTAAGGTAACCCTGCCTGCTTTAAATCATTCAAAATGATTAACAGTTGAAAATATTAGAAATTTAGAAAGGTAATCAAATGTAGTAAGTTACATTACTTTAATAAAGTAATTGAAAAGTTACACTACTTATTACATTTTAAACAGGGTAACTTGTAATCTGTAACCGTAAAAGTATTTTTGTCTTGTTTCCTGTCAAAATATCTAACATTTTTTAAATTAAGACGCAAATTGACAGAAGATAATTTGTCTTGTTTCCAGGCAAAAAAAAATAAATAAAATAAATTAAGTGCATTTTGCTTAAATTGAGTAAAATGATCTGCTAGTGGTGTAAGTAAAATATTCTTAAAGCAAGAGTATTTTACTTACCCCACTGGCAGATCATTTGACTTATTGCTGAAAATGCATAAAGGTCTACAGCTCAATTGCTATGATCTCTAAAATTAATTTATAAACTTCATTGATTGTATTGATTCAGCAAGTTCTGCAGTAGAGTAACATTAAACACTGTAGCTCACAAAGACCCATATTTAGTCATATTTACACTAGTGTATAATACAATAAATGTTGACATTTTTCTATTAAAAAAAAAGGTTAAATAATGTATTTACTTAAAAGACTGCAAGATTCATTCAAATATTCTAATGTACATATTTTCCTTATAAACTTGCTGGATTAATCCATATTTAAGTGTAAAATGTATGTTTTATTTCTTTGAACAAGTAATGTTGCTGCAGAGGGTTTGTGAAGTGTATTCGGGGTTGAAGGTCAGTGCAGAGAGATCAAACGAGAAACAGAAAACTAACTGCCACGGGTGAAGTATCATTGTGTTGCTGTACATGTTCCTCCATCTGTGAAATTCTCATCTCCATTCCCTCAAGTGTTTCTGAACAATGCAGACATGGGCTGTAATTAATCCCACTGTGTCAATATTTGTCTTTAGATTCTCTTTGAACTTTCTCCCAGAGTCTCTTGTTTATCTGTAGTGACAGCTGCCTGTACCATGACGGATTCTTAACGCATTACGCACATGCCAGCCTCAATCTGACTCACACTATGTGTGTGAATGTAAGCAACAGTTATGGATTGATCTAAATAGAGTGATGAAAATAAACAGTAGCCTAGCTAAAAATCCAAACTTTAGTAAGCATTTCCAATCTGCATGTTGGCAAGTAAGACTGCAGTGCAGGATTGCCCAGTATAAAGCTGTGAAGTCGCACAGCATTTCAGTCAGAGGTAAGCACCCATCCTTGTAAATCTCTGTGAGTCGGGCTACTGAGGATAGAGCTTTCTGGAGATTATTGACTATTAGAGGCCAGATTAAAGACTCAAGGCTCCAGATGGTTGAGGTGATTCCCAGCACGCTTGCTTCTAGTTCAGCAATAGAAACAATTTCAACCGTGACACTATCTTCACTTCAGCTCCTTTAATAGGTTCACTCAACTATGGGCAAACTTCCCAAAAGCCTGTGTAGAATTACAGCAATTCATTGGCCGATGCCGCAAGCACCACCCACCAAGGTATGCAAAAGCACCCCTAGTGAAAGTGCTTCCCTCTCTGGCTTACGAAGAGCCCAGCTAGAAGCACAGCTGACTAATGCTTCTTGGCCAGTCGTAGTGCCCATTTGCCTCACCATTGCCTCACTCCTGATTGACCTTTTCTAGCTTGGTGGAGCAGAGATATGCTAGAGTAGGGCCCGATCCTGTTCCTGGAGATTTACCTACCTGCAAGTGTAACAGAGGCCAGCTGGTAAGAGCTGTTGGGGTAAACCTCAATCCTCTGATCTCAAGAGGTGCACTAGAGACTGAGGCTAGATGCTGGGGTCCTTGTCGTCATTGTTAGCGCTCGCCTCGCATGCCAGGAACACCGGTTCGAATCAGAGCGAGCGTGGTGAGTAGAACTAGAGGGGTTACACAAAGTTCAGCTGCAAGCCTGATCACCCAGTCGAAAAAAAACAGCGAATGCTGGTTAGGTATGTTTTGAAGCATGGCTGCTGATCATGAGCTGGATTAAGCTGGTCCTAAACTGGTCCTAAGCAACTAGCTCCTGCTCAGGACCAGCTTAGGAGCAGCACATGGCCATCTTAAACCAGCTCATGATCAGCAGCCATGCTTCAAAACACACCTAACCAGCATATGCTGGATTTTTCAACAGGGCAAACACATCTGACCCGACTAATTAAGATCTTCAGAAGCACTTGATAGATGCAGACAGGTGTGTTTGATCAGGGTTCGAACTGAACTCCGCAGGTAGGCCAGGAACAGGATTGGGCAAGTTGCTTGCAGCCTATTTGTCAACATCTTCACTTCCTTCTTAAAAGTCTTGCACTACTCTCCAAACGTGTTTGGGTGACTTTGGCTTTGATAGGCAAGTCCTATGTGGCTCCCAGTCACATGGGTGCATCGGTACTGATCGGCTCAGATGAGCGATTTGGTGTTTTATGTAACCAAACATTCAGTTTATGTGATCGGCTGCTCCATGACAGGGTTGGTGGCAATGGAGACACATCAGTGGCTAAACCTTACAGATGTCAGGGGAAAGGAGAAGGCTCTCCTGCTGGACGCTCATGTTTCTTAGTCTGGGATTTTTGGTGATGCTATGAATGCTGTCTTTGATAAGTTCACCAGCAGCTAATTCCACAACGAGCTCAAGAGTCTGTGGTGCCTTTGGACTGTTACCTTTCCAGCTCTCTGCAGTGTCCTCAAAAGGAGAAGAAGAGCAGTGAGGGAGTCGGGGTCCCCCTTCTGAAAGACTGGGGTCTGCAGGCTCGCTCAGTTACACTATAGACCTGAGGTTGCCAGCTAATGTTTCCCATTCTGCATGTCCAGTGGGCCATTCCTGATCAAATGGCCTGTAAATGGAAGACAGGCCCTCTTTGGACGATTGTGTCACAATGCAAACACATATTTGCCTTTCCTCTTTCTGTCCTGTAGATCTAGTCCCATCGTCTTTAATGTTTCTGTCAACAGCGGATCAGCTGTCTTGAACTACAATCTTCTCACTTGTGCTTCGTGCAACAATGCCACCATAGCACCAGAGATGCGCCTCCTTTACAAAGCTTTCTTTCAGACAGTAGCCTCCTCGGGACACATTCCTTGGGAGATCCCAATCAAAGCAGATCTACTTTCCCAGGCTCAGTGCATCGGGTGGCATCCCAGCCAGAGATATGGAAACAACAGATTCAGCCTTTGAGCAATGCTTTTTGATTAGATCTGGTCTTTTGTCACCGCCCTGTTGGTTTAGTGCTGATGTGGCCCCAGCTACTCTTAAGATGTACAGTACGTGGCGGGGAATGATTTCTCCTTCTTGTTTTGTTTTTTTAATCTATAATCTTAATAGGTTTAACAGGGCCTCGATCCTATTGAACCACTTGAGTCAGACTCAGATATAATTCTGATTTATAAGATGGTCTTGTTCAGGGGCGATAATGAACTCGTTATTTTTTGAGGGGGCATGAGTGAGGGAGGAGGGGGGCTCGTCATGCTTGTCATGTGATAGCATAACTGATATAGGCTTAAATTTTTTTTTTTTTTTTAATTCCCAAACATGTTAACTATATCATTAAATCTCGATTCTCAAATATGTGCAAGTAAGTGCATTTTGCACCTGTTTAGATCATGTTAGTTGATCTATAACGTGTGATGGGCAAACAGCCTAATGTTAGTGTAAATATGCATAAAACCTGTCTTTCTACTTAAGTACCAGATATGGGTGTCATGCCATAAAATATTTTGTTAATATGACTGATTTTGTATTTAATGTGAATTTAATAAAAATATTGTAAGTTACTAATTATAACACCTTCATTGTACAGAAAGTGAGCAAAAACATTCACATTATCAAAAAACATTATCATTGACTTCAGTCTAGCCAGAGTTCAAGCACTCTCAAAAACTCCCATTATAATCACTGAAGCTGTTTACACTGTGAAATGAATATCTTACATCATACGCACATCTGCACTTTGTTGTTTCTGATGAGAGAATTCAGTCAAGAGTCAATGCTCACTGAACACTTCAGCGACGACTCATCTGGACGCCTCTGATTGGCCATTGCATTCATAAGCTCAACAGAATCGTGTGTGATTGGTTACAATGTGCAGCGCTGTCAAAACACGTGTCTCTGGCTCAGCGGCAGCAAGCGAACGCAGATATGAATTTAGCAGCTGATGATGTGTGATTCATCTATTTTTTTCTTTTGGAAGCTGCATTCAAAATCCACTCGTCTTAAAAATCTGAGGGGGCACATTAAGAGGGTTGATGATTTACAGACCAGATTGTTTAGCCCATCCTATATGGATTCTGCTCCCGGTCTGGTGAAGGTTTTGTTGCAACCAACATTGGTTACTTACCAAAGGTTGCTTTCACTTTATTTGACTCTCTGGTTTTAGTGTTTCTCCTTCGCCCTTTGAGTCGCAGAAGACTGAAAGACTGCATTGGCTTTTTCCTGTGAAGGTGTTATGAATTTATATTGAATGCACAAACCAGTGGCATGAATATGATCAGCTGCTTGCTTACTTTGATGGCCACCACAGGGGTGTTGCTGCTAGGAAACAAAAGATGTTGCATTGGTTGAAGGATGCGATTTCTCTTGTTTATGAGGCATGTATGTTAATTTTGCTTCTTGGCATTCAGGGTCACACTCCTAGAAGCATTATCTAAGGGTTCTTCTTTGGAGGAAATTTGTATGATTTTATAATCTGGACATGGACTTGACTGCTGGTTCCCGGGGTTCATCTGCCTGAACACGTGTCAGTTCATATTCCTTTATAAGCCTGTATATGTGTTCACAAGCAGATAAAACTGTGGTATAGTGTTCCCATAGCATCAGCAGATGTAGTGAACGGTTATGTATGTAACCCTGGTTCCCATAGGATGAAACAAGACACTTTATAGCTCTGCCATAGTACCACCATATGTCTCGTTCTCAGTGAATTTGGGTTACGTATGTAACTGAGACATTTCACAGTCTTGTGTTTGTTTCACCTAAAATGGTTTAAAATGCTATTTTCTGTTGCTTTTTTTAATGGTTCAGTTGCTCAGTCTGAACCTGAGTTCAAATCCACCCACATCCTTCTGCCCCCACAGGTCTTCTTTCATTGTATGTTATTCGGTTGTTAACTGTGGTATTTTTGCATTATCGTTATGATTATGTAGCTGCAACTATTTACTACTGTATCACAGGAGGCAAAGACACCAAGTTCACTGCATTATTGAAGTATTTGTCGAATACTTTGCACGGATCAATGGATGCAAGAGATCCAAAGAATGTGAGGTACTCTGAAAGCAATTTATTTATAGACAAGCAACAGGAGGAATGCACCATACTATGATTATATTATACAGTTTTATATAATATAACTGGGAACATGCAAAGATTGCAAAATGCAAAGTATACATCATCAAGTTAGGACTGATTTCAGCTGTGAACCATACCAAACTGTACTCCACAATTTCTTCGTTCCTAGTGGACAAACTCTTTCACACCAACCCTACTAACTGAGCTCTGACAGTGCCATGAACTGAAAACAAGAGACAATTTTGACTTGCAGTAACAGAGAAGGGAATGTACAGGAATATTAATGCAATTTCTATCATAATATGGAGCCAAAGGTTTGTAATAGCATCACACAAGAATCCTCCAATCATCAGCTACAAACAGATAAAGATTCTGTTGCACTGAAAAATAACATTATTGGATTCTTATTTGACACCATTAGGGTCCCTGCGGACTGTCGTTTCCGATTCATGACAGACATTGTAATAGCAACCTTTACATTCCTTGAGGATTATCAGACTAGTAAATTAGATCATTTTGAATTTTGATGACAAGTGTTCATAATGAATTCTTACCGTTTGAGACATGGTCTCTTCTGAAATGTTCAGATCTTTTACTCTGAAGCAAACCCAGAAAAGCAGGACATTATCACATTTAAAACAGAAACGATAGAACAGCACAGGTTATCGGTTCAGGGGCTAAAGAGGTTCTGCCTCTCTTTCTCACCGTCAGCAGATAAGTTTCAAGTCCTTCTCCCTCACTGCCTCTTTTAATTAGTAAAGGTGATCAATCGAGGCATCATCACCCCCTCCACACATCAAGAGCTGTGGGCCTGGGATCGAAGATATTAATGATTTCAGTAAATCAAATGGAAAAATACAAGAATCGCTCACTGAAAAATCCTATTATGATTGGGGTATATATCCCCCGTAGTGCCTATTATGATTATGGCTTTGGAGTTACAGGCAGGCAGAATGGCTGCAGTGCTGCTTAATAGCTGTGTCTGGACCCTATAAATAACATCAGCACACAATGCAACAATTATCCCGCTGGCCAGACTGAAGGATCGACTGTTTACGGTCACAAATCACTTCACCATTTAGCGGTTGCACAGAGCTTAAATGTTTGTTAAAACCCACCTGCTGTGATATGCATCTACAAACACTCAAATAAGTTGGCATTTCTAACCCATTTGACTTCTGTAGTGTAACACATTTACAAGTTAAACAGGAAAAGTTGGTGCTCTGAATCTTGTTTTTTTTTTTTAGGACATCTGATACATTGCCTGTGACGTTACTTGTGCTTATTGTTTTTAAATGATTTACATTTAATACCAGGATCTATAAATCCATGCAGCAGTGCTTTAGATGGTTGACTGCGTTTAGGTGACGATGTTGGTCTGCGTCCACCTGTCTGTTTTATTTTCTCTCATCGCATATCAGCTAACAAGAGATGTTAATGTTTCAGACAGCTGAATAATTTCAGCTCTTGTGTCCGCGATCTCAGTTTGTCTGTTTGAATCATCGTTATATTTACTGAGCTGAAAAGTTATTTAAATATGTTTTTACCCAGTTCCTCACTGGAGTACAATGTGAGTGCTCAGTGTGCCAGCGCAATCTTAATTAGATAGATTAGACACAGCAACACAAAGGCTGGTTGGGTAATCTGCTTTGACTGAGCTGGTTATAGGTTTGTCCTGGTTTTCATTCTGGCCTTGCCTATGTTCACGCTTTGAAGTCTCCGCGGAGGGAACGCCAGAGCAAAATGAAAGAGAGAAATTGGGAAGCAGCGTGATAACAGAGGATTCAGTGGAGAAGAGACTTTGGGGGAGAGTAAGATTTAATAATCTGATGTAATGCTTCCATTTTCTCTTTAACTCTCACTGAGCAATGTAGATCTACCCAGAAAAAAAAATGCTACCAGAATGTATAAGACAGAATACACATTAAAAAATGAAAAAATCTATTTGAGTGAATCTCATGCTGTTTCTGACTTTTTTAATTTTTATTTATTTTTTAACCTTAATCTTTTATGCTTGTAAAAATTGTCTTCGATATAGAAATTTCTCTGGTGAATGAAGCACTGAAACTGAGATATGAAAGACTAGCTCGTCTTAATAGAGCATTAACTGTTGCTTTAATTTAAGATTGACTTTGATTTAACAGGAAATGTGTTTGCATATCATTTTGGCCTGTTTTTGGTAATGTGCAAATACATTAAATGCATACATTTGTTTTATATTTATGACAATATACTCATTGAATAATTATGTTTTTATTCATGCTTTCATAAAGACACTTTGAGGCGAGCACTTTGCTTTAAACAATGCCCGAACATAACCTTTAAAACGCTATCAGGAAATTAAGATTAAGGGATTAAGTTCATTTCTGATTGACATAAAATAAATTACTGTTTGATATGTATTATCCCAAATGACATCTCATAACTAAATTCCACTGTGAGATTTTGTGCCTGTGTTTCAGTTAATGGCAATTCTGGCCTGAGGTTACAATGGAAATACCTGAAATTTAAAGCTCTAAAAGTCACCGTCTAACTCTGTGTGCATTTAATGAAGAAGAAAATATCTAGTATCATCTGCATGGTTTAAATATAGATGGTGGTTCATAACAGGCTATGGCTTAAATAGGCCTAAGCAAACATTAATTACTGAATGCACTTGAATAATTCATTTAAATATACGTATCTTTAAATTTAAATAAGATTAATTAAAATATGAAGCATTTAACTCAATAAACAAAAATAATATTAGCACATGTGAGAATTTAAAAGAACTTACACAAATGGCAGGCATGTGAAATATCAGATTAATAATAATAACAAGATTCAGTATAGCTATCGTTCAACTGATCTGGCAACTCAAGTGGACCTAAAAATAAATCTGTGTTCTGAGCGCAATGTTTCGATATCATATCATATCTAGCCTTACACGAGTAAAACACAGAAAGCTTAATAACACAGCCAATACAGCTCACCACACTCTCAGGTGGCATTATACCATTCTGTGCAATTAATAAATCCAAAACCTGCTATAACGCTGTTCATTAATGCTAGTTAAAAATAGTTTGACACATTAATATATTCAATGTAAAACAGCTTGTCCAATTGAAATAGCTTCATCTTTTCGCATCTATCCATAAAGATGGCTTTATAACCTAGTGGATTCCCTCTCCTTTGGCCCCATTGAAGGGTTAGATACATTGATAATAACCCAAATTACATAGTCTATTACATCTCTATTTCGCATCACGAACAACTCAAAAGCTTTATAATTTGTCTGACAATTTGAGTGACACACGAGAGAAGCCCTTTCAAAAGGCTCAAGCCTAGTTTAGCAGTTCTTCTCCAACTTTTAGCTGGACAAAACACATCAACAACAGCTGAGAAAGGGGAAGGCAGTCTCTCGTGAGGGGAAGATCAACATGGCTCGTTCGGAGGGAAGAAAGGTTACTGGAGCGCGGCGGGGAAGAGGCATTAAGGGCTCTGATGTGGGGAAGTCTGATGGATGGTGATCTAGAAGCTTCTACATCTATTGCAGGTGATCTGTGGTCTGGGAGGCAGGGTTTAGGATCACTCACGGTAGAATACGTATTCGGTGTAGCTGGCCCAGATTTTGTCGTCAGTCTGCTCGTGAGCGAAGGCGCAAGTCCCAGTGGAGTTGCAAGCCACCATGTGGAAGCCGGCATCGGCTAACCGGTCAAAAGCCTGCTCCAAGAAAGTAAACTTTAGGTAATAGCGCGCCGTGTAGCGCTCAGGCGGGCGATCGGGGTCGCGGCTCTCGTTCAACGTTTCCCCGAAAACCTCCTTAGCGAGAGAAGTCTTCCCACACACCATAATCCGAGCCACGCGCCGGAACTTGGCGTCTGTTTGGCTGTCGCGGCCGAGAGTGTAGGAGCCCCGGTAGCCGATGGTGATGAACCCGGAGCACTTTCCGTCGCCCGAAGCCAAGCTGGAGCATGCAACGGCCCCGAGGCTCCGGGCGACGTCGGCCCCGGGCGAGGGCTCCTCGGGGTCGCTCTGGCAGCCCTCGTCCCCTAAAGAGTTCTGCTTGCTGAGCTTTGGTGCCAGCAGCTTAACGAGCTCGGGGAGGTTGAAGAACTCAGCCTCCCGCTGCAGCCGTCCTCGCTCCGGGAAATGGTCCGGAAGGACGAGCTGCTGGTCTCGCATGTAATCCAGAATATACCGGAACAGGAACCCGTCTCGGTCCACGAAAAAACGACCCTTGGTGTCGCGCGCCAAGCTCTCGGTGCTCTTCTGGCTGAACATCTCCCACAGGAGCGAGTCCGGCACACTTGTTAAAGTCGAGTAGCGGGTGATATACACCTGACCCCCGACGTTTAGCTCAATGATTTCCGGAAAGGCCAGTTCCTCGACAGGAAGGCTAATAGCATTGTCAGGTAAAGCCATGTTTCAGAATACTTGGTCAAAGCTTAAAAAAAGTCAACTTAGGAACTGAAATTTGCACTGGAGTTTAAAATATCAATATTGTAATGTCAGAAATATCCTGGTGAACTCACAATACGGCTCCAGTTCACAGTGGTAAAACACAATTTACGCATAATAATCCTTCAGTAATGAGTTTTCAAAATATTAATTAGCACACGTGGCTCAGAAAAGCTCACCAACGTCAAACGCTGGTGTTTTCAGATGATGTCCCTTTCATTTGTCCATAATCGAAGGTCCCAAACATATAGACACCGTCCAATTCACACGAACCTACCATAAGTCAAGCACTGGACCAAATGCCATCTAAAGAGCCGTCTGTGAGTGAATCAGCTGCTGGCGCGAACGCGTTTGGGAAGATGTGCACCGGAGACGCAGATGTGGATGATAAAGCGTCATGATCGCTGCTGCTCCACTCGCTGTTTCTGTCGCCGCGCGCTCTGCAGCCGGACCGTGATATTCCCGCGAGCCGGCCACGCCCCTGCGCGGCGACGTCACCCGCGCTAGCCCCGCCCCCGCAGCATCCGCACACACACATGTTTTTGGAACTCTATAATTGCGAATATTGACTGGAGAAGAGCTTGCTTACTTCCTTTTAAATATTGTATTGATAATAGAATGAAAGAAATACACTTCAAAATTCGACATACCATTTACCAGATACTGACTCACTTATTTTTTGACTGTAAAGTGCAAACAAGTTTTGGATTGATTTGGCAGAAATATGAATTATTGCTTTACTTTAAAGGATGTTATCTTGTATTATGAAAACATAGGCAATAAGGAGCTAATAAAATTATTTTATTAGCAAAATTTCACATACATAAACAAAAATGTCTTAATTCATCTCCTGTGTTAAATTTGTTTTGTTCTGACTTTTATATTTCTTCAATAAGACTGTTAAAAAACAAAAAGTCTGTGAAATGTTTAAAATACACTCTTATCCCCCGGTACTTTGTAATATCCTTATTTGTTAAAATTGAATGTGAGCTATGCCTTTTTATTTATTTATCTTATTCTTTTCTCTCTCTCTTATTTGTTTATATTTTGTATTGTTATTATTTGTATGTTCCTTTTTTCTGCAATAAAAAAAAAAAAAATCATCCGCACATACTTCATGAAACGTGTATACTTGTAATTTCTTATACTTTATCGTCTCTCAAACAAATCAGTGCAGAGAACAATACATTTTGAGGCATTTCATAAAACTTTGTTTACTGATTAATGAAGAATGAAGGCTAATTACTTATGTTGATTTCCATGTATTTATTTTTATATTAACTTACATTAATAAAATAATATATACGTTTTATTGTTAATCACATTATTTATCTACTATTAGCATAATTATTGTTGTTACTAACAGTATTATTCAGTTGATTGCATATTTTTGGTGTCTTTTTCTGTTCACATTACTTTAATTTGTTAATCATACTTTTTCAATCATGAGTTTCTTAAACAACATTCAGATTGTTATGTTTAGAAAGTATCCTACCAATAAAAAAACACACTACGAAATAGATTTGAAACAACATATTAAAATAGAATGTAACACTGACATCTAGTGGATAAAAAAAAGCTCTGCTCAGATGTTTCAGAATCACACACACACATCTCTCTCTCTCTCTCAATTCAATTCAATATGTGCTTTATTGGCATGACAATTGTTACAATGTATCGCCAAAGCGTAGTGTTTACATTGAATCTAGAACAGATATATATGCAACAAAAACATGCATGTAGATACATTTAAAAAGTAGAACAAATCAACATTTTAGAATTCCATGAACAATTTAAAATTCAATGTTGTGCGTGTGTGTGTGTGTGTGTGTGTGAGTGTGTGTGTGTGTGTGTGTGTGTGTGTGTGTGTGTGTTTGTTTGTGGACACATCACTGATTTGTTGACTCCTCCCTCTTTTGTGACCGGTATCAATGTATCTTGCTGCTAGTAGGATACAATCTTGTTTTTCCCCTAATAAATACTGAAGTTGTGTTTTCTTGTTTAACATTTTGAATATTTCAAATTTGGGATAAAATGTCTTTCTAATGTGTTGATAGTCAGTGCAGCTGGTGAGGAAGTGTTGTCTGTGGGAACAGTGTGGGCAGATGCGGCTCTCTTTGGGCAGCCAGTGCTATCGATATCTGCCCGTCTCTATAGTCAGAGTATGGTATCTCTCTCTCTCACACACACACACACACACACACACACACACACACACACACTCTCTCTCTCTCTCACACACACACACACACACACACACACACTCTCTCACACACACACACACACACACACACACTCTCTCTCTCTCTCTCTCTCACACACACACACACACACACTCTCTCTCTCACACACACACACACACACACACACACTCTCTCTCTCTCACACACACACACACACACACACACACAATTCAATTCAATTCAAATTAGCTTTATTGGCATGACTGTGTAGCATCACAATGTTGCCAAAGCAATACATATATTATACAGATAAATAAAATCATGAGGAAACACATATGTCCATATACATGTAGGTAAAAAAAAAAAAGAATAATTAAAAATAAATAAATGATTAAATGAATACAGAGAGCAGTTATAAATGGAAAGGGGGATCAGCCTTTGTCCCTCATTTGATGGCAGGAGGACACATACTGCGCTGCCAGGTGGATACACTTTTCCTTTTCTCCCAGAATATAACAGAGTTTGTCTAAGTTGCTTTTATGGTTAAATTCAGGTGAAACTAGAGCTATTTGTTTGAAATAGGCATCTCTCTTATTTGTTTATATTTTGTATTGTTATTATTTGTATGTTCCTTTTTCTGCAATAAAAAAAAAAATCATCCGCACATACTTCATGAAACGTGTATACTTGTAATTTCTTATACTTTATCGTCTCTCAAACAAATCAGTGCAGAGAACAATACATTTTGAGGCATTTCATAAAACTTTGTTTACTGATTAATGAAGAATGAAGGCTAATTACTTATGTTGATTTCCATGTATTTATTTTTATATTAACTTACATTAATAAAATAATATATACGTTTTATTGTTAATCACATTATTTATCTACTATTAGCATAATTATTGTTGTTACTAACAGTATTATTCAGTTGATTGCATGTTTTTGGTGTCTTTTTCTGTTCACATTACTTTAATTTGTTAATCATACTTTTTCAATCATGAGTTTCTTAAACAACATTCAGATTGTTATGTTTAGAAAGTATCCTACCAATAAAAAAACACACTACGAAATAGATTTGAAACAACATATTAAAATAGAATGTAACACTGACATCTAGTGGATAAAAAAAAGCTCTGCTCAGATGTTTCAGAATCACACACACACATCTCTCTCTCTCTCAATTCAATTCAATATGTGCTTTATTGGCATGACAATTGTTACAATGTATCGCCAAAGCGTAGTGTTTACATTGAATCTAGAACAGATATATATGCAACAAAAACATGCATGTAGATACATTTAAAAAGTAGAACAAATCAACATTTTAGAATTCCATGAACAATTTAAAATTCAATGTTGTGCGTGTGTGTGTGTGTGTGTGTGTGTGTGTGAGTGTGTGTGTGTGTGTGTGTGTGTGTGTGTGTGTGTGTGTTTGTTTGTGGACACATCACTGATTTGTTGACTCCTCCCTCTTTTTGTGACCGGTATCAATGTATCTTGCTGCTAGTAGGATACAATCTTGTTTTTCCCCTAATAAATACTGAAGTTGTGTTTTCTTGTTTAACATTTTGAATATTTCAAATTTGGGATAAAATGTCTTTCTAATGTGTTGATAGTCAGTGCAGCTGGTGAGGAAGTGTTGTCTGTGGGAACAGTGTGGGCAGATGCGGCTCTCTTTGGGCAGCCAGTGCTATCGATATCTGCCCGTCTCTATAGTCAGAGTATGGTATCTCTCTCTCTCTCACACACACACACACACACACACACACACACACACACACTCTCTCTCTCTCTCTCACACACACACACACACACACACACACTCTCTCACACACACACACACACACACACACTCTCTCTCTCTCTCTCTCTCACACACACACACACACACACACTCTCTCTCTCTCACACACACACACACACACACACACACACTCTCTCTCTCTCTCTCACACACACACACACACACACACAATTCAATTCAATTCAAATTAGCTTTATTGGCATGACTGTGTAGCATCACAATGTTGCCAAAGCAATACATATATTATACAGATAAATAAAATCATGAGGAAACACATATGTCCATATACATGTAGGTAAAAAAAAAAAAGAATAATTAAAAAATAAATAAATGATTAAATGAATACAGAGAGCAGTTATAAATGGAAAGGGGGATCAGCCTTTGTCCCTCATTTGATGGCAGGAGGACACATACTGCGCTGCCAGGTGGATACACTTTTCCTTTTCTCCCAGAATATAACAGAGTTTGTCTAAGTTGCTTTTATGGTTAAATTCAGGTGAAACTAGAGCTATTTGTTTGAAATAGGCATCTCTGATGTGTTTATATTTGCTGCACTCCGTGAGGAAGTGCAGCTCGTCCTCTACGAGTCCCTCAGTGCAGTGAGAACACAGTCTCTCTCACACACACACACACACACACACACACACACTCTCAGTGCAGTGAGAACACAGTCGCAGCTCTCTGGCTCTCCAGCTCTGCTTGTGTCGGCCCGTCTCCACACACACACACACACACACACACGTCTCCACACACACACACAGACTGTGGTCACTCAGACGATACTTCGTCAGCAGCTTTCTCTGACCATAGTCTTTAATACTGCTCAGGTATGGCGCTAATTTATAATCAGATTTTATTCTGTGGAAGTAAGTTAATTTCTTTACTTGAGTTACTTTTTGCTGCCAATCATGAATGTATTCTTCCTGGGTTATTTTTTCTGTTTCTTTAATTTTTGAATTCTTTAACTGAATTGTGGAATTGAGTTGATGTTTTTCCACTAAATAGTGAAAGGGGTCAGTCTCTGGGTGTTTCTGCCGATAAGTGAAAGCACTGTGGTGGCAGCTATCTGTCGGCGTCTGAAAGATGGATCCAGAACCGCTGCTCTCTTCTGGATCTCAGAGAGCAGAGGAATCTGCCCAGTTCTGCCCTGCAGCCGAGATTCGGGCGTTTCTGTGAATTCCCAGGATGCTTTTGCAGAATTCAAGGTGGAAAATTTCAACAGGGTTTTTGTCCCATGATTCGTAGTTTAATTTAAATTTGGGGCCCCAGATTTCACAGCCATAGAGGAGAATGGGTTTGATGATGCTATCGAAGATTTTCAGCCACAGTTTAATGGGTGGGTTGAATCTGAACAGGGTCGTCTTATACTGTAAAAGCCCTGCGTGCCTTATCCGTCAGATCTTTGATTGCAGTATTGAGCTGTCCAGAGGCTGAGATCGTCAGACCCAAATAATTATAACAGGTGACGTGATTAAGAATTGTTCCACCGATTGTGAACTCATATTTTTTGTCAGCAAGACGAGGCTTTTTCTGAAAGATCATGATTTTTGACTTCTCCATGTTTATCGGTAAGGCCCAATCGTTACTGTACTTTTCCAGAATGGAGAGGCTTTGGTGCAGCCCCTCTTCATGAGGAGACAAGAGCAGAAGATCGTCTGCATACAGGAGGCATTTGATTTCTCTGCCCTCGAGGGTCAGACCAGGACCAGAGGACTTATCAAGTGCTGATGCCAGTTCATTAATATAGATATTAAATAGAGTCGGGCTGAGGCTGCAGCCTTGACGGACTCCTTTCGTCTGACTGAAATTATCGGTTCGTTTGTCGTTGATTTTGACACAGCATTTGTTCCCGTTGTATATGTCCTTTATGATGTCATATGTCCTTCCTCCTATTCCACTCTGGATAAGTTTTAGGAAAAGTCCATCGTGCCACACGAATCAAAGGCTTTTGGAAATCAATGAAGCAACCAAATATTTTTCCTTGTTTTGTCTGCGTAACGTATTTTTGTATGAGTGTGTGGAGTGTGTAAATGTGATCTGATGTTCTTTGTTTAGGCATAAATCCAATTTGACAGTTGTTTATAATTTTGTGTTCTTGAATGAACTGAACTAATCTGTCATGAATAATCGAGCAGAATAGTTTTCCGAGGTTACTGCTGACTGTGATGCCTCTATAATTATTTGGGTCGTACTTCTCACCTTGTTTCAATATTGGAGTTATTAGATTTTCTTTCCAGATTTCGGGAAAGTGTCCTGATTTTAGTGCGAGATTGAATAATTTCAGAATAGCATCTTTCAATTTGGAGCTGCTGTGTTTCAGCATCTCGTTAGATATTCCATCCAAGCCACAGGATTTTTTATTTTTTAGGGATTTCATTTGGTCTATTAGTTCATTTAATGCTATGGGTTTGTCTAGATGGTTTAGCTGCTCTTTAATGGTGAATTCTAGGTCGTGTAGTTCAGAGGTCAGATGTTTTGGGTAAGGGTAGGTTCATTTTGTGAAAAGAGTTTTCCGAAATGTTCAGTCCAGATGTTTGGGTCGTGGATGGGAATGTGTTTAGCTTCTCTGGATTTATCTAAATTATTCCATAATTCCCAAAAAGAATTTTGATCGACTGCCTCCTCGATCTTGTTGAGCTTCATCTTCATGTGATCAGCTTTTTCTGTATTAGCAGTGACTTGTATATCTTAAGGGTTTGTTGATATGTGGCTCGTGTTTGTTGGTTTGCAGGGTCTCTGTGTTTTTTATTTGATAATGATCGTAATTCTTTTCTTAGTTTTTGGCATTCTTTATCAAACCAACCAGCTTTAGCGATTTCCTTTTACATCTGTAATGTTTTCTTTTCTCAGGGCTTTTCTGACTACGGTAGAGAAAATTGAAGTTAATTGTTCTGTTGCTAAATTGATCATTTTCTTCTCTTCACCAAATGAAGTCAGTAGAAATGAGTCCATCATGTTCTCCACGTGAGTGCTGTGGAGCTCGGCTTCGTACTGGGCAGGACTGTCTTTACTCCATATAAATGTGGAGGGGAGGGGGTGCAGTTTGACCTTCTGCTCTGAAGATGGCAGAAGCTTCACTGACGTGTTCAGACTGAGGACTATGTGACTGTGGTCTGATAACGGTAGCTGTGGCATCACTGTGAAATAGTTGATTTTGCTTTGGTCTAGATCCGTAATGGCGTAGTCTACTGTGCTGCTGCCCAGACAGGAGCAGTAGGTGAGTCGACCCAGAGAATCACCCTTTATTCTGCCGTTAACTATGTATAGACCCAGGCTTTTGCAGAGCTGCAGGACCTGTTTTCCGTGTCTGTTTACTGTGTTGTCATAATTCTGTCGTGCTTTAGTAAAACGTTTTTGTTGGTACGTATGTGAACTGTTAATATATTTATCTCCATCTGAACTAATGTAGTCCGCTTCTCTCCCTGTTCTAGCGTTCAGATCCCCCATTAACAGCACTGGGCCTCGAGACTGAAAGTATATGATCTCTGACTGTAGAGTTGAGAAGGTGTCTTCATTATAATAAGGCGACTCACGTGGAGGGATATATGTGGCACATAGGTACAGGTCCTCATCTAAACACAAAATCTCTTTTTAAGTTTTATCCAAATGTGTGTTTTCCTTTTTCACAGGCTGAATATACTGCCACAGATGGTCTTTGAACCAAACTATGATTCCTCCTGAATCTCTTCCGTTTTAACATTAGGCTGTTTGATTGAGGGATACGCAGCTCTCTGTAGTTTGGAGGGTGTAGGATTTGGAGTCTAAACGACTCACGTCTCAAGTAATATAATTATATCTGAACTATATACAATATTAACAAAATCAGAGTTAGTAATTTTCTCCCCAAAAGCTGAAGAGAACATCCCTTGAATATTGTAACATGTGATTTTAAACGATGACATTGAGTATTATTGTAATTACCAGAATAATGTTTGAGTTCATGACACAATCATATAAATATATAGATTAGTCAATTAAAAGATGATATAGAGAATATAGAAATACAGTGAGTGGGTCTATTTTACAAATGTTACATTTAAAAATAAACAAGTAAATAAGCAAAAAAATAAAATAAATAAATAAGTCATTAAGAAATAATGATCATTCTTGACTATAGACCCATCGTGTGCTTAAGTTAATAGATTATCACATATAATTTTCAGCATGTTTTTGATCTGGATGAGGTCAGTGGAGTCTGATGTACCTCGTCGTGCCGGTACAGCGCGTAGCTGCCGGAAGCTGCCCAGCTCTCTCCTCCCGGTCCGGATGTGTCTTCTGAGGGCTGTTCAGGGTCGATGCCTTGATGGTTTTGCAAACAGTCTCATGCCCTCTCGGTGGATGTGGATATGGTCGTAGAGATGCTGATGTGTGATTTGCTGATGGTTGGCTATGTGGACATTCGGTATTGGGGCACAGATGTTAGCTATCTCCACGTTGATGTTGTTGATGATCCTTTGTGGCACGTCTCTGCGAGGTAGAAGACTCGAGATGATGACTTTGGCTCTGGGGTAGATCCTGCTAGCTGTTCTCACCACGCTGGTCAGGGCTTTTGTGACGTCCACCCTTCTGGTGCTGAGGTCGTTTGTTCCGGTGTGAATAATAATGTGTGACGGGGCACCCAATGCACCCTCTTGCAGCAGTCTTAAAGCAGAGTGTGAGGTGGGACACCAGAACTTCTTCACGGATCTCCCCGGAAACAGTCGTCTGGGGTCAAGATGGTGGCCGTTGGAGTCGCAGAGGATGACGATGTTGTCTTTTCTCTCCTGTTCTCTGCCGTTGCTCGTGAATGATGATGATGTTGTAGTCGGTGGATGGATCTGAGTGCTGCTGAGGTTCTGATGGGCACTCTCTCTCTCTCTCTCTCTCTCTCTCTCTCTCTCTCTCTCACACACACACACACACACACACACACACACTCTCTCTCTCTCTCTCTCTCACACACACACACACATACACACACACACTCTCTCTCACACACGCTTGTTTCCTCGTGGGACCAAAAAAAGTGCCCAAAAGTCCAAAATGTATTGGTATTGCTGCACTTGTGGGGACGTTTGTTCCCTATAACACGGGGAATATGGGGCTCTGTATTTGATGGATAAGCTCAGCTGAATGCAGGGCTGCGCTGTGTCTCTCTCTCGAGCTGAATCTCATAAAGCTGCACTGCAGAGGATCAAATTGAGTTTGCAGTCAAGATAAAGGCACAACTCACACAGCAAGCAACACAATGCAAGAAAGCCTCATGAATACACTGCAAACATTCCAGTTTGTTTTGACACACTTGCCGTGTGGACAGCTCATTGTGAGTGGATTGCTGGAGCATTAATTATACGAGTAACACTGATAGTTTTCTGTGCTGCGGACTGCAGTGTGGACTCCAGCAGGTCTGCGTCAGTGTTTATTACCGAGTCAGATTCATCAAGACAGCTGTCTGTCTGTCAGTCACAACCTCAAACAATTCACAGATGACTCAAGCCTTCCATCTGGACTGCTGTGTGAAGACAACAGACAACAAACAACTGCAAAATCCCAATGAGGAAAATGATTCAGTGGTGTGGATGTGTTTCGAGTCACCTTTGTTTCTATAGCGGTTTATATAATAGAGATTGTTTCAAAGCAGCTTCACAGGATTAAACAGGACAGTAACAGAATCAGTAGCTATGTTTGCATCTATTTTTATGCAAATCTTGGAATATAACTTTTAAAAAATGCAGAATGGAAATGCAGAGATGTGCATAAAAACATTTGCCCTCAATTGAGTTGTACATATATATATATATATACTATCCGATAAGAAGACGTGCAAATAAACTATGATGGGAACACACTGTATGTCCTCGATTTGCATCAAAAAAGTCATGTGACTTTGTTATTTTGGTAACACTTTAGAATAATGGTCCGTTGTTAACAAGTAACTATGCAGGAAGTAATAGGTAGTGCTACATTAACACTTAATACTATTAACTCATAGAGAAGCAAGATTAACTAAGCAGTAAGTAATAACAATTTTAGGACTAAGTTAGTTCCTTATTAGACATGTGATAATTATTAAATAAAATATCCTCATTGAGAACTACTTGAGAACTATGACCAATTAACAAAGATAAACAATTAATTACTAATCACAACAGTGACGTCTTAAAAGTGAACAATTGTGTTCTTTGTGGAAACTAATTTATGAATATGATTTCCCCCAAATAAGCTACAGTTTAAAATTGTGACTACTGCTCTTACCAAAGGATGGATGTTCTCTGTTTATTTCAGTCAAAAACAGAGAATAATAATAAAAACGATAATTCACTTAATCATTTTAATAATTAGGAAGTGATGCTGACAAGCTCATGATTGAATTAGTTCACAATTATGAACTCTGTTTTATGTCAGTTCAATATGTATCCCACTCCAGATATCACTAGTGCCTCAGATATAAAACATTAAATAACTTATTAATTTACGTGTGAGTAATTACTGAGGGGTTAAGGTGTTAAGATCACTAGTAGTTTCTTAGTAGCACTTTAGCTTTGAAGTGAAAAATACAGTAACCCTTCACTAATTACTCAAGCGTCAGCTCGTCAGCCTGCAGGAACTACTAGTGATCTGGACCGTCATTTTAAAGTGAGAAACACCTTAACCACTCAGTAATTACTTAGTAATTTATTAATTTATTTAACATATTTAAATCTGACACATAGAGTGAGGCACTAGTGATATTATACCAGACGCTGGAATCTGCAGTTTTGTGCTTAACGCAATATTAATGCAGTCGATGCTTCATTAAGGATGTGAAATGTTTTTGTCAAGAGAACATCATTATTTATATTCAAGAAAAGTCCTCCCAGCCTACTGTCACTATACTGAACGGACACAAACTAGAGCTCATAATTGTGAACTAATTCAATCACTCTAATTATTAACATTTTTAAATGAATTATTTTTTATTATTATTCTCTGTTTTTGACTGAAATAAACAGAGAACATCCATCCTTTGGTAAGAGTAGCAGTCACAATTTTAAAATGTAGCCGACTTATTTGGGGGAAATCATATTCATAAATGTGACACTGGAGCACAAAACCAGTCATAAGGGTCCATTTTTCAAAATTGAGATTTATACAGCTGAATAAATAATCTTTCCATTGATGTATGGTTTGTTAGGATCAGACAATATTTGTCTGAGATGCAACTATTTGAAAATCTGGAATCTGAGGGTGCAAAAAAATCAAAATATTGAGAAAAGCACCTTTAAAGTTGTCCAAATTAATTCTTAGCAATGCATATTACTAATCAAAAATTAAGTTTTGATACATTTACAGTAGGAAATTTACAAAATATCTTCATGGAACATAATCTTTACTTAATATCCTAATGATTTTTGGCATAAAAGAAAAATCTATAATTTTGAGCCATACAGTGTATTGTTGGCTATTGCTACAAATATACCCAGCGACTTAAGACTGCTTCTGTGCTCCAGGGTCACAAACTAGTTTCCACAAAGAACCCAATTGTTCACTTTTAAGACGTTACTGTTGTGATCAGCAATTAATTGGTTATTCTTTATTAGTTGGTCATAGTTCGCAAGTAGTTCTCAATGAGGATATTTTATTTAATAATTATCACATGTCTAATAAGGAACTAACTTAGTCCTAAAATTGTTATTACTTACTGCTTAGTTAATCTTGCTTCTCTATGAGTTAACAGTATTAAGTGTTAATGTAGCACTACCTATTACTTCCTGCATAGTTACTTGTTAACAACGGACCGTTATTCTAAAGTGTTACCGTTATTTTAATAATTTTGAAATGCCTGTCATCAATAATGATTTGGTATAACGATTGTATTCCCAAACATCAGGCATCCGAACACAAGATAACATGACAATGTTTGTTATTGTGTTTCTTCCGGCACAACTCATTTGTTTATGAAGGAAAAAAGAGCCACAGATTTCCTCGTTTGCAGCAAGTTTGTGTCAGTTTCTGATTTTATTCTCTTGAACAGAAAACATAGTTTTATTCATAAATGTTTTATGTATTATTCTAATTTTGCTCATAACTTAAATGAGCAGCTTCAAAAGTGAGGCAAATCCAACCTCTGCTGTAAAGCAGACACCGGTGTCATTATTCAGTTCAGTTTAATAACTCTGAGTCAGTGTTGCAAACTTCATGAATTATGAATGAGTTTGATCCGACTATAAAGCAGACAATAGTTTCTTCATCAGCTCGATTCAGTTCAAGTTTGTTCTCATCTGAAGGTGCAGCGGAGCCAGCCGAAGTCCATCAGTGACAGAAACACCTCGGGCTCAGTGCTCAGGGCCGGTGAGGAATCACTAGAGATGTAGTCTGTCCAGCTGGTTTAAATATGAAGGCAAAGAAGTAGACGACTGGCTTATCAGTGCCTGAAACATGATGAACATCCTTCTGAACAGAGCGCTTTCGCTGTGTTCACAGCTGTCTATAAGGATCTGTGTGGAGGGGTCCTTCATCACTGCTGCGGGATGAGCAACTCTATTGTAGCATTAAGAATGAAGGTTAAGGGTCAGAGTTTAGAGTTCAGCTTCATCCCTCAATCCTCCAAAGCGCTCGTCCTCTGTCGGGTCACGAGCGTTTCGGACGCAGAGAGAAACACATTCACTTCACCTCTGCTGCATGTCTTTGAATTGTTTAACCACTTCCTGTTCTCTGTTGTTTGGGCTGATGTGCAGTGTGTCTATAGCTCTGCTAATAAAGGCTTTTTAAATACTAAAATCTATGCAAGTGCCTGGATGTTGAATTTAGTCTTTTCTTACACTATAAGATCCACCTATAATCATTTATATATATATATATTTAGAAGGCTTGAAAAATGAAGGTAGTCTAAGCATTCTGTGATCACGCAAAGGGTGAAATAAAACAATGTTTAGAAATGCTTTATTATTTCTTGAAAAATAATACACATTTGCAGTTTATGCACTGAAAAAAAAAATGATTCATTGAATTTAAAATGAAATAAAATAAAATTTAGTTTATTACATTTCAACATTTTATTTTGTTTATTTTTTTTAATTGTAGCTAAAATTAATTGTTTCATTTCACTTACCTTAAAAAAATGTAGTAAATTCATTGAATCTTTTTTTTTTCAGCGTGCCTGTTGCACAAAGCTGTTACTGTACATTGCAAAGAAAACAGGAAATGACATCACAGAAGGGACACTTCTAAAAAAGAATGAACCTTTTCATATCACGGCAGGGTTAGTTCTGTGGCCTGTACCGTGAAGCCGGTTTAGCTGGCTAGTCGGGTCTGTTTTAGATTAGTTTGCACTGATGCTGGGTTTAGTTCCACTGCACAGCTACTCTTGTTCTGGGTAAGAGATCTCAAAATCAAACAACTGTGAGCAAACAATAAAGCCACTCCCCCAGTGTCTCTGGTTTCACACCGAAGGTTGACCTGTTTCACGGCACGCGATTGGCTGTCGATTACTGATGTCACACTTTCATGCACTGCACAGTTATTCATGAACTCAGGATCAAATCTGGAGCTGACAGAAAGCTGATGATCAGTGTTATGATACAGTCAGCAGGTCATGATTAAAAAAACATCTGTTAAATAATAATTCATATCTGTGTTATTGTGTATTCAAGGTGAGGAAAATATGAATGTACATTTTACATTTTTAATCAAAAATAACCCTAGTGAAAAATAAAAATACATTTATTTCATGCTAAGCATACTAGAAATACATTTACATATTTATGTGCTTAATACCCTGCAATTGTTCTTTTAGTGCACTAAACTGGTATATACTCAAGTCTGCTCATTTTGTGCATAATGCACTTTAATCATGCTGAAGTCCAACTAAAGAAGTGTTTGATTGTGCTAAAGAGGAACTATTGCAGGTATACTTCAGGCACACTTAAAATATCTTTCATTTAAAGACCGATATTATTCAAAGATCATCCAATCCTCATCAATAGCGACATTAAAACACATTTTAGGCTTGATATTAGGAAATGTGGTAGTACTCCAAATAAAGCTTAATTATAATTTCAGTATCAGTAGGTCTTGAGTGATATGTCAGTAAATATGATTTGAACTATACTTAACATGAAATAAATGTATTTAAAATATATTATTTTGGTAACACTTTACAATAAGGTGTCATTTGTTAACATTAGTTAATGTGTTAACTAACATGAACGAACTATGATCAACACATTTATTACAGTATTTATTAATCTTTGTTAATGTTAGTTAATAAAAATACAGTTGTTCATTGTTTATTCATGTAAGTAACAACTTGTGATTTTAATGATGCATTAGTAAATGCTGAAATGAACATGAACTAAGATTAATAAATGCTGAAGAAGTATTGTTCATTCTTAGTTCATGTTAACTAATGTTAAGTAATGAACCTTATTGTAAAGTGTTACCATTATTTTTTACTAGGGAAAACCTTTTTAAAATACTAGTTTTTCAAATGTGAACACAGATTAGATTCTAGAAATACATGGTTGATTTATTCTGTAGTGCTTCTCGTTGAAACAGCTCGAGTCACAGAAACACCGGCTCATATATTTTAATTGATATATTTTTTAACTGAACAGAAAGCTGTATGAATTAGTCGATCCTGCACAGCAAGCCTGTGTTTCATTCTGAAAACACGATGTCTTCCGTGCCACCTGGTGGAAACCATCAAATTAAAATAATTACTAAATTGCATAAAGTGCAGCACATTAGAGTTATGAAATATTGCAACCGTTGTGTCTCCAAACAAGTAATCTTTCCAAATTGAAACCACTTGAATGCATTTCCCAAACGAACGAGAACAAAAAGCACAGCGTGTCTTGTTTTGCAGCTGAAGTGTGAAAACATCTCAAACAGGCAGCATGTAGGTTGCCACCACAAAGCAATGCGTCCGACTCGGGCCTGCCACATGCTCTTGTGTAATGAAGGGTGCACTGGAGCTGCTAGCAGCGTCTTGATATCCATCAGCTCTTTGTTGTGGCTTGTGCACGGCAGCAGCAGCGGAAACAATCTTAAGTAAGAACATGTGCTGCACTTCAGCAGCAGCGCCCTGCTCTCTGATGCAACTCCTGTGTCAGGAACAGACCAATCATAATACACACAAGTCAAAGAAAGAGTGTAAAAATTTATTTACCATCATTTTAAATAATTTCACGATTAGTTCATTTATACAATTTATTTTGGTTATAAAATGGCAATTTTGACAAAAATCGAGTTCCCAGTGTATATATGTAGTACCACATACCATAGACACAGACAGCACGCACTATTACTCTGAAAGATGAAACAGAAAGCAGTTCACTCTCACAATCACTCGTCAGTCACCAGCGGCACACCTAATAGTGATTTCAGCGTTTGCACAGATTTCAGTTCCCTTACACAGCACAACACTTGCATCCAGTTTGGCCATTGAATTTAAAAAGTAAGGAACAATTAGACACTGTCCTGGTTTAACAACAGAAACATTGTGATTGCTGACTCAAACGTTAACATGCATGAGTCCAGTTACTCCACAACACATCTTTGTATCCAAAGGCACTCTTTGGCCAAGTTTGGCAGACAGTTCAGAAAAAGCAAGAAGTTAAAAACACAAGGCAATTAAAAAATATATGACTGTGTCAGTTATAAAACATTGGCTGTCTAGTCACAGGTTTCCACACACGTCAGTTTTGCAAAATCTTTAACCACGACTTCCAGTTCTGAAAGCTAAGCACACATATCAGCGACCATTATATTCACCGAGATGCAGAGACACTTCTATAACAACCGCAACACTGGAAATCATCTCCTATCTTTAAATGCTGATGCGCGTGAGATGAGGATGTTGAAATACAGCGGGCCGTGTTGTTGGGTAACATGACGGACAACATCGGGCCTTTTATTGAACATGCACAACCAAAAATAAAACTTGTTGGTTATCAATAATATAAACCCACACAACTGCCTTCGAATGAGACATGAGATCTTCGCAGGGTTTGTACTCTGGCCCCTGGTGCATCAGCATGCCTTCGGGCTGGAAAGACTCATCAGCGTTTCGGTGCTTGCGAGGCTTTCGCTAAATGAGCAGCGACTCTCATGGAGGCAGATAAGAGTAACTCGAACAAGGCTTAATGGTGAGCTCCAGTAAGGCATGCAGAGCAACCTGATTAACAGTCTCTGAAGAGGAAAATACGGGCCAATGCTTGAATCTGCCATCGCAACAACAGTACTAACACTTGTTTAGCAGCGGGATGCATCCCTTTATATAAAAAGCACATAAGGCACGATTCTCAGGATGATGGGTTAATCGAACAAAGCTTCAGGGTCACATTTACCCCCAAAATCACAACTAAGGAAATATATTTAGCATTAAAAATATCTAGTTTTGGACCGTTAAGACATTTTGCATTTGTAAAATATAATTGGAAATGTACAGCTTTTCAGTATTTGTAGTACTATATGTATATAAAAAAATAATAATAATAGACTTTTCGCATTAAAAAAATCTTTATGCTCCTTAAAAAGATTATTTCTTTATGGAAAGTATGTGTTTTCTTCTGATTTTGGAGTGAAATATATCCTGCAGTTTTCACAGTGCAACCCAAACAATCCATTTTACACAACCTATTGAAATTACTATGAACCTATCAAAGCTATGGAGAAAACACAATACACGCATTAAAAAAATCAATCTGAAGGCACACCAGAGATTTGGCTGGGATATCTATAAACGTAAGTCTGATGTGTGGACCTCATTATATTGCACATTTATCTAAACGCACAGGACGCCGCGAGTCAAGGCAGTAGAAGCTCGACACGCTCCTGACAGATGCGGACCTTCGCTAATCTAATGTATCGTTCATTGAGTGGACCTGGCAACTAGGGGTGCGACGAAAAATCGATTCATGGATTGATTCTGCAAATTTCCGAATGCATCGTGATTCTCTGGAATCTATTCTGAGCTTAGTTTTAACAGCAGATGGCGCTCTACGCTAGTTTTTAAACCGCACATTCAAACGCTCACGTTTCTGAAGCATGCAGTGCCATCTGCTGTTCAAAACTAAGAATCAGAATCAATTCAAGAGAGAATCGCGATGCATGCAGAAAATCGCAGAATCAACCCACGAATTGATTTATCGTTGCACCCCTACTGGCAACAAACTGTTATTAATCAACAACAACAAAAAAAAAAAAGCAATTTCAACAGACTGATTTACAAGGCAATGAGACACGAAGAAGTCAAGCGAGAAAGAGCAAGAGCGTGAGAAGAGAACGGGGCCCCCTGCGCAGCTTGTTTTTACGAGTTCATCTCCGTCGCGGCCGACTATAAGAGCACACACTTCTTGGCGTTCTTTTTGGTAACGGGGTAGAGCACGGCGCGCACGGCCTCCACGAACACCTCCCGTACTCCCTCCTGCAGCAGCGCAGAGCACTCCATGTACTTGACGGCGCCGATCTGCTTGGCTAGAGCGCCGCCCTGCTGGTGAGAGGTGGGCGCCAAGCCCTGCTCCTTCAGCTTCTTCAGCGTCTCCGCGTCCGAGCGCAGGTCCCGCTTGGTGCCCACCAGCAGGATGGGCACGCTGGGGCAGTGGTGCAACACCTCGGGGTGCCACTTGTGCCGCACGTTGGCGAAGGACGAGGGGCTGCCGATGGAGAAGCAGATGATGAAGACGTTGGTCTGCGGGTAGGAGAGCGTGCGCAGGCGGTCGTACTCCTCCTGGCCCGCCGTGTCCCACAGGTTGAGGCTGACCGTTCGGCCGTCCACGCTCATCTGAGCGCTGTAGTTGTCGAACACGGTGGGGATGTACTCCTCGGGAAAGGCGTTGGTGGTGTAGGAGATGAGGAGGCACGTCTTGCCCACCGCCCCGTCGCCCACCACCACACACTTAATGGTCTGCATTCTGCGTCCTCACGGGCAGCGGCACCTGCGGCCAAGAGAATAAGACTCATATGTGACTCTGGACCACAAAACCAGTCATAAGGTCCAACTTTGTTAGGATCGGACAATATTTGGCCGAGGTACAACTATTTGAAAATCTGGAATCTGAGGGTGCAAAAAATATCTAGGATATGTAGGAAATTTACAAAATATCTTCATGGAACATAAGCTTTACTTAATATCTTAATTTTTAGCATAAAAGAAAAATGGATCATTTTGACCCATTGTTGGCTATAGCTACAAATATACCTGTGCTACTTATGACTGCTTTTGTGCTGCAGGGTCACATATATTTTGTGCTTGAGCTGAACACAAGTGTAAATCCACCGTTTGAGTTACTATAGTTATTGTTATGATGAAACGGCTGTCTACGATCCACGATTAGGGATGGGTTCGTTTACATTTTATCGATACTGATATCGATACTATTTGGTGATAAAAGATAAGATGTGAAAAGCTGTTGAAATTTTCAAGTTATTTTATTACTGCTGAACTTTAGCAACTGTATTAAAGTTCTTCAGTCAACAGCAGTGAGCTATTTTTCTCTTTGTGTTTTATTTTATTAACATTGAAGGAATAGTTCACCCAAAAATTAAAATTGTGTCATCATTTACTCACTCTGAAGTTGTTTTATACCTGAATGAGTTTCTTCTGTTGAACATAAAAGTTATTTTGAAGAATGTGGGAAACCAAACAGTTGCTGGTCCCCAGTGACTTCCATATTTTTTTCCTGCTATAAAAGTCAATGTGGACCAGCAACTGTTTGGTTACCCACATTCTTCAAAATATCATCTTTTGTGTTCAGCACAAGAGAGAAATTAATACAGGTTTGGTACAACATGACAGTGAGTAAATAATGACAGAATACAAATTTTTGAGTGAACTATCCCTTTAATGAAAATCGGCAGCATGTTTAGTTCTGTCCCTTTAAGACCAGCACGCATCTGTTTCTCTCTCAACTGTTTACTTTCACTTTAGACAAAACTAACTGTTTTTATATGTAAACCTTGTGTGTTTTTGACAGTATTAGTGCAATTAGACGATAACCAAGATAACTTAACGTAATCATGTGCTGTTTGACCGGTCTTTTAGTGTCCAGACGCTGCTCTGAATAAGCGCCTGTCAGAGCAGCACGCGAATGAAAAGTTTAACCGGCAAGGCTTTAAAGCACATGCAAATAATGTACTTCTGTGATTGCGAATAAGTGCAGTGTCTCGTGAGTGTAACTCTACCGCTGAATCAACATTTGATGAGAATGTGTCTCGTGAGTTGCAGTTGGAGCTGGAGCCGGGAGACTTAAATACAGCGCATTGCTTGAGGTATATGTTGTGTTTTGTTAGTAAATGTTTCATTATATTACTAGTGTTGCCTCCATTGTTCACTATGGACGGCAAACGACGGCCACATCATTCAGTGAAGGAACATGACAAGCAGCAGCTCCTAATTCATCATTAACATTGAAGTATACAGAGATAAAACAACGCAAGTATCGATAACCATATCGTTTGTCTTGAAGCTTTCCGGTAGTCCGATATTGACCCAATTACGTACCAGTCCAAAAAAATACCGGTTCTCAGTACCCATCCCTATCCACGATAGTATCGTGTATCCACTATAGTCAGAGATATCGCCTGTGGCTGATGCCTTTGATGATAGCAAGACAATTACTATTATTATTATTATTATTAGGCTAATCTAATTAATATTAGGGCTTATTTGTTCCATTATATTTATTTTTCCGCGTTTACAGTGTTGTGCATTATAACCAATCACACACGATTCTGTTGAGTTTATGAATGCAGTGGCCAATCGGAGGCGTTCAGATGAGTCACCGCTGAAACACCGGAGTTTTGTTGTTCAGTGCGCTGACTGAATTCTGACTCGCGAATTCTCATCATCATAAACACCAAGATTTATTCA
Organism: Onychostoma macrolepis; assembly: GCF_012432095.1. Taxonomy (NCBI): domain Eukaryota; kingdom Metazoa; phylum Chordata; class Actinopteri; order Cypriniformes; family Cyprinidae; genus Onychostoma; species Onychostoma macrolepis. The sequence goes on from NC_081168.1 coordinate 30,993,604, forward strand.
TCATACAGTGTAGACAGCTTCACTGATTATAATGGGAGTGTTTTTAAACTACATAAACTCGCACTAGACTGAGTCAGTGATGATGTTCTTTGGTAATGTAAATGTTCTTTGCTTGTTTTCTGTAGTTGCTGTCTGCATAACTGAGGAAATGTAAGCATTATAATTAGTAACTTATGATGTTTCTATTAAATTGTTATGATGTTAAATACAAACTGAGTCATTAAACACATGAGGCTGTTTTTAGCCTTACGCCGGGGTTGGTTCACTTTCCACCAATGAAACCAAGTAATTAATTAAATAAATTAGCAGGACAATATATCATGTATCGGTGATCTCATAGGCTGACGGTGAAAGTGGATCATATCGCTCCCAACATTATTGTCTACTGCCATTAAAAAAGGCATTAACTCTTGTGCTGTGTTGAGAATGCTTCACCTAATTTGGTGATCCAGGTCAAAAATGACAAGCCTTTAATAATGGTTGCAAATCTCTCTTTATGCTGCATTATGAAATTATGGATTAAATCTTTGTGTCAACTTGTTTTCTTCCAATTAGCACAGGTTTTGTGTTTGATCACAGGCCTCATTTATCTGAGTTTAAGCACCTCCATTTATAAATGTCAAAAGTTCATTTAAGCTTATTTACCTAAAAAAAACTGAGGAGCATAAAAATCAGATCAGTGAGGCCTACAATCAATCAGTTCCAAAAATAAATACAAAACCTGTGCTAATTGGAAGAAAACGAGTTGGCAAAAAGACTGAATCCAGTATTCCATGATAATATAGCAAAATGAGAGATAGCAAGAAATGGTCATTTTTGACTGGGAAGTTGTTATTACCCTCCGTGAGCAAAGTCAGTATGTTTCAGACTGATGTGATAAACATTAACTAGCGATTTCAGGAAAAAGAAAATCCTCTCTGGGTCAAAATGAGCAGAAAACATCACGAGGGTTAAGAAAATTAGCATAAATGTTCTGAAAGCTTTTTAAACAACTCACAAACAATAAACTGAATACAATCTGGTATTTCCTGGAAGAAACAAGGGAGAATTGTTGTAAGAGCTGTAGTCAGTTCTAACTGCATTTGTGCTTTATTATGAAGAACTAATAGAATTAAATGGTTTACATTAAGAAAAATCAAACTGGCCTTGTGTTTCAAACCGCAGTAAAAAGAAACCACTGACCGTGCGATCATAACCTGGGACTAAACCCAAAGGATCTTGATGAAATCAAAAATATAATTTAGGACTGTTATCAATAGAAATCAAGTTCCACTTCATTCTTTCGCAAAGGGAGAGTTTGATAGCGACAGGAATCAGAAACTGCTGAGACTTCATCAGACTCTCAGGTGAGTCACGTGTCACAATCTCTCTGACAGACTGTTATTGCGGAAGCTGCTAATGCTAGCCGCTAGATTAGCTATCAAACACTTGAGAAGTTCGCTAACTAGTCTTATATTCACATTTAAGTACTTTAATTAACACAGCAGCACACGTTATTAACGACGTGTTAATCTTAGGGAATTTAACACTTCGTTAACTCTGGAAACAGCTTTTTGAGTCTGTGACATTGCTTAGCTGCCGTTAGCAGTGACTGTCCAAATACCCGTCTACACTTCACACGACGCTAAAGCGGGACTCTTCCGTTACATTAACCACAGAAATATTACTATAATGAATAGTTTACTGTATACCATAGTTACTGTTCTTATCATCATTACGCGTAATATTGTTTTTAGTTTCACTACTTTAAGTTTGTAACTTATGTGTAAGGATGCTTTCACAATGTAAAACAATCACGCCACGAACGCACTTTTCATATAAAAATAATATTAATAATAATAATAGTTTGTAGTTTTGACGCGTCGCGTTCAGTCGCTCATTATCAGATTTGATATGGAGTTGCTGCGCGCGCCCAATGACAACAAGTATTTCCTGTATTTTTTTCCCCCCACACCCATAACATGTGTTTTACACAGCATCTGAACATCAGAACAAACACGAGTCTTAATGTACGCCATAACACGATGATAAAACTTATGAAAAGAGTTTGAAGAAGTTCTCACCGCCTCTGAAATCCTCGCGCGCTTCTCTGACTAGCGCTCAAAACCGTGCGCGCGTGAACGCAGACACCGTGTTCTCGCGGAAGACTCGGGCAACACACAATAATGTTTCAAAATAAAAGTTCAGCACTCAGCGATAGATTTTTTTTTTTTTTTTACTCTTGAAACCTTGTTAGGAATCATTTCTGTAGCTCGGATTTACGTTTTGCGACATAAAAGTCTAATTTAAATGAGTTATTAAACAATATTACATTATCAAATAGGATTGACCAATCACAAAGTTTTCAAGAAATCTGAGTAATAATGTATCACTGTAAATAAATATATATATTTTTCTCTTTAGTTTTAATGCTTATTCGTACGCGTTTGTGCATTGAACGCTACACAGCACTGTGTTCAGTTTTTTTTTTTTTTTCTTTTATTCCGTGGCAGAAACAACTAAATATTTGCCAAATGCAAACTCGGCATTGCAAGAAAGTTTTATAAAATTATATTATATCACGTAATTCTGGCTTTCCCCCTCAGGATTGAATAAATAAATAAATAAAAAATGTGTTGAATTGTGAGCTATAAACTCAGAGTTGTGAATTAAGAAGTCGCAGTTACCTTTTTATTATTCAGCTTTATTATTATTATAATTCAACCATATTTAACATAAGTGATTCATAGAGCAATATTTTCAGCTTTATATTTGGTATATAGTTCAGTCATCTGTAAATATTTTCATCGTCTTCACTGATATATATTTTTTTCATTGATTTTCTCAAAGTGACAGAGTCCCTGAAATAAAATAAAAATAAATAAAAAATACAGACTTTTGCATTCACACAATAAACTTGTTTGTGCCCTCGAGAAGCTATTGACATGTGCATCATGGGAATGTTTTGCATGCTTACACTTTACAATTTCTAGTTTTATATAACCTGTTTCCTTTGTGCATCACTGCCATCTTACTATGTTAATTTATGTGCATCCATGCTATCATTTTATTCAGAGATCTACCTGCTCAAAATTAGTTTTTTCTCACGGTAGTACCCCTAATATCAAGGCCTAATGCCCAATTGAACATCTTCTGTGGCGGCGGGGAAACCATGACATGAAATGGACTGAAGGCATAAAATTTGCCAAGTTCAAGAGTCTATAAAAAAGACTGGTACTGTAAAAAAGTGTTTAAGATTTGGCTTTCTTTGGGGCACTGTGCCATATTTCAAGGCCTTATGTCTGTTTAATGCACAGTCTGTGGCAGCCAAGACAGCACACTGCTTTAATGCTTTCTTGTGTGCACATAAGTGTATATTTTGTATTTTTGTAAAGGTCCTTGAGGCCATGTAATACAGTGCTAAGGATATAGCGTGAAGAAACCCAAAATGCTTATAACCTGCATTTTGCATAATGAAAAACTGCACCTTGAATTAAAAAAAAAAAAAACTAAAAACTAAATGGGTGCAAAAGCCTGGAAACACATTTTTCCATACTCTGCTTTCTTTCTTCCACACTTTTCCAAACCGCATAGGAACCCTGTTGAAAATCAAATGTCAAAAAGCAACTGATTACAGACGGAAAATCACTTTGTATTCAGGACACCTGAAGCCCGGACTACACACTGCTCCGTCAGCAGTTTCTGCCCGGAGCTCAACACACAAACCTCAACCAGAACACACTCACAAATGAGTTCAAACTATTTTATTATAAAAGACTGCACTGGAATATTACTTTCTTTAGACCTATTAAATCATTCAATTCCATAATGAACATTTAACAATTTCAACAGACATCAGCCTTTGTACAGAGCTACTGCGGTTATTCTTCTGTAATGAACCAGAAAGCCGTGTGTAGAAAAACAGAGCAGATGGGCTGCATTATATTGTGCCGTTATGAGACCAACAGACAGAACGTAATTCACTTTCAGAGTCGTCCATAACAGCAACACATCACTGATTTAAATAAAACGAGCAGAAGTCCCCAGTGAAGGCAGGTCAGAGGTCTCCGTTCCTCCCGTCTGCTTCATCATCTCTAGAATCTGCTCTGGACACCGCTGTAGAAGTGCGCTCCTGATTCACAATGCTGGTATGATCAGCAAATTACAACAGGAAAAATATGACAATTAGACTGAACTATCAATTCCACATCAGATATTCTTCTATTATGGAGTTTATCATTCATAGTTTCGTCCTCTCAGCTCACACACATGCACAAGCTTACAAAATGAGCGATTTAAGCAGAACCGATGGACTGAACAGATATATATCATTTAAAAATAAAACAGTGTCTTGAAACAAGGAAGTCCTGATATTATAAATACTTATAGACATCCTGAAGCCGTTCAGCCAGACATTCGGCCTCATTCGTTTCCAAAAAAATTCAAGGCATTAAATCACATCTTTAACAGGCATCAGGCAGGAATGCATGTCTGAATGGCTGGAGTCGTGTCTAAGATCATCTTAAACCCAAATCAAACACACTTCAAGACTGACGCTGATTATTCTCAGCGGACACAATAACTCAGTTTGAACTTGTAGACATTAAGGGAGGGGATGAGGAGCCAGGACAATAGTTTTGTAGAATGTACTGCTAGAAGCACAGTGTGTGTGAGAGTAAGGTGAGTATGCTGCTGAGGAAACTCATTCAGTCCAAACACACTCCAGCGCTCCGTCTTCACTGCTGGCCCTCCTTCTTCTCTCCGGTCTCTCCTCCGGAGCCCGAGCCCGACCCCGAGCCGCCTTCCCGCTCCGACGCCATCTGACAAACACACACACACACACATTATTACACCTGCACGAAAAACATCACATCAAGTGTAAAAGACAGTATTTCAGGTAAAATTCTGAGAATCTACATACCAAACCTGATCACTATTAAACATCTGTATTATTAATAATAATAATAATAATAATACATTTTAAATAGCTAATGCTCTTCCAAAACAGTCCACTGATTGAAAAATTTAATAAAAACAACTATTATTATTATTATTATTACTACATTTTAAATAATCCTCATCAAAAAGTCAATCTATTAAAAAAATAAAATAAATATTATTACTACTATCGATTTAAAATAACTAATGCTCTATCAAAACAGACCACTGATTGAATATTATTTATTAGATTTAATCATCATCTTCAGTTAATTAAGTTTAAAATAATGCTCTTCCAAATCAATTTATTGAAATAGTATTATTTTTTTTATAATTTAAAATAATTTAAAAAGTCCATTGATTGAATAATATTAATAACAATAAATACATTTTAAATAACTAATGCTCTATCAAAACAGACCACTTATTGAATAATATTTTTATTATTAGATTTAAAATAATGCTCTTCCAAGTCAATTTATTGAAATGTTGTTGTTGTTATTATTAATTTAATTAATTAATTTAAAATAACTAATGCTCTTCCAAAACAGTCCACTGATTGAATAAATTAAATTTAAAATAATGCTCTTCCAAGTCAATTGATTGAAACATTATTATTATTTTTGTTATTAATTTAAATCCACTGATTAAATAATTATTAAATCTAATAAAATATTATTATTATTTTATAATTATTATTAATTATTAAATTTAAAATAATGCTCTTCCAAATCAATTTATTGAAATATTGGCTGTTATTATTATTATTAATTGCCTAAAAATAACTAATTCTTCCAAAACAGTCGTTCAACAGTTATTCAACTGATTGAATAAAATGATTATTATTAAATTTAAAATAATGCTCTTCCATGTTAATTTATTGAAACATTACCATTATTTTTTGTTATTATTAATTAAAATCCACTGATTGAATAATAATAATATTTTTATTATTAGATTTAATAATTATTAACGATCATCATTATTATTATTAATTTAATTAATGAATGAATTAATATAAAATAACTAATGCTCTTCCAAAACAGTCCAATGCTGTGAAACGTGGTGAGAGCTGGTCAGATCAGCAGGTGCAAGGAGTCGGAGGGCAGTGTTTATGAGCGGGTGAGGAGCAGACCTTCTTGTACGCCATCTCGAAGAGCTTGAGCGAGGCCTGCTGCAGGTTCGTGGCGGCTTGTTTGATGTTTTCTCCCGTCTCCGTGTCCTTCCGCGAGAGCAGCTCTCGTACTTTAGCCACCTCCTCCTTCAGTTTGTCACACTGCAGAAAGAGATCAAGCGTTAAACTCTAGAAGAGCGTGGTTTCTCTCTCAGACGGATCATCACACAGCAGCAGGGTCAGACCTCTTCGGCCGGCAGCTGATCCTTGAACTCCTCCATCTTTGACTCGGTGTCGTGCACGATGCCCTCGGCCGTGTTCACCGCTTCCACACGATCCTTCAACACAAAATCAATCGTTTAGATGCTAAAACAGGTTTAAGGTGTGACATCACGTTCAAAGCGGTTTCAACTGCAGAAGTGGATTAGAGACGCCACCTTCCGTCTCCGGTCCTCCTCTGCGTACTTCTCAGCGTTCTTGATCATGTTTTCAATGTCGTCTTTGCTGAGGCCACCAGACGACTGGATGACAACTGGAAGCACAAACATAAAATAACATGTGAGATCAATGTTTTTCAGAGACAAATTCAACATTTTCGGTAGGGCTGGGCGTATAGCTAAAAAAATGCATCAACGATACAAGCTTCACATCATTCAGTATTGATAATTATTGACATTTTTATAACCTTTATTTAAAAGAGCCAAAAAAAAAAAAAAAGTTTAAATTTAATCATTGTGTTATTAATTTACCCAATGTATTAAAAAAAAAAAATTGTTTTTTTTGCTTTAACAGTCAAACACGAAATAAAATGTAAACATATCTCATGTATGTTTTATATGCAGATTAAATGCGACCCTGGACCACAAAACCAGTCATAGGGGTCAATTTGATGAAAATGAGATTTATACATCATCTGAAAGCTGAATAAATAATCTTTCAATATTTGGCTGAGATACAAAAATCTGGAATCTGAGGGTGCAAAAAAAAAATCTAAATATTGAGAAAATCACCTTTAAAGTTGTCCAAATGAAGTTCTTAGCAATGCATATTACTAATCAAAAATTAAGTTGAGATACATTTACGGTAGGAACCTTACAAAATATCGGAACATGATCTTTACTTAATATCTTAATGATTTTTGGCATAAAAGAAAAATGGATAATTTTGACCCATACAATGCATTGTTGGCTATTGCTACACATATACCCCAGCGACTTAAGACTGCTTCTGTGCTGCAGGATCACAAATATCATTGATTTTTGTCTGGACTTACTCTGCTGTTCTCGGCCGGTGCCCTTGTCTTTAGCGGAGACGTGAACGATCCCGTTAGCGTCGATATCAAAGGTGACTTCAATCTGCGGGACTCCACGAGGAGCCGGAGGGATGCCGACCTGTTGAGCACACAAACACCAGTCCAACAGTTATTCTCCAGCTGGCTTCTTCATCGTGTACCGCAGTGTGTGTAAGTGTGTTCTGTCCCAGAGTACACACCAGGGTGAACTGTCCCAGAACCTTGTTGTCTGTGGCCATCTCTCGCTCTCCCTGACAAACCTTGATCTCCACCTGAGTCTGTCCATCAGCGGCGGTGGAGAACACCTGAGGAGCACATCAACACCAACCAGAGTTAATATCCAACCACACGGACACACTAGTGCTGAACGAGTCATATTTCAGCCTGTTCCCAACATCTCTTATATTAGTACATATACATGCACCATTAAATTAAATCTGTGACTATCACATATAAACACTGATCAGTGCACATACATGAAGCACACCAGTTATGGTTGTGACAGAAGCTCAAGAACCAGTAAGGTTTGATCTCATGTATTAAATCAGTTCAGTCAAGCTGTTTATCATGTGACGAGCTCCTGTCATGCACGGGATTAATCAACGCATGCTGATGAACTTATAGTTTATTATTATTAATAACTTTTATCAGTAGTATTATTTGTGATTTGAATTTTGTGAACGGAGTTCCTCTTTTGCGGTGTTATAAGCCGGGTAAAGACAAGCAGAGTTCACGATCTTGTCACGTTTTCCATGAAAAGATCATTTTCTGTTTGGCTTACATGCATCTATACACCTTTCACTTTTTAAAACTAAAACAAAAAATGGGTTCATTGTTATTCTTGATTAAAAAGCACAACAATAAAACTGTAAGATACAATGACAAACTAGCTTACATAATGTTTATTAACAAAAACGAACAATACGAGGCATGGCATACACCTCGTGCTGCATTATATACACAGACTAATAAATGACAGAACGTTTAGCAAACACTGAGGAATCAAATCAAATTAATAAATAAATAAATGAGAGCGTCCATAGGCATAAGATAACAAGCTTCTCAAAATGAAAACAAAAAGCTGTCGGTGACGGTGCTTGCATGTTTGGTTTTTTTTCCCCACAAGAACACCAACACGTTCACCTTCTCTGGTTTGAGAAGCGGTCTTTTACTTTAGCATGAAAACCATCCATCGTTTCCTCAATATTCGAGTCATTTTTGCTGCACGCAGCGAGTATAAACCAGGCTCAAACGTGCAGCACGGTTTCATTGTGCTTTCAGTTTCGTTTGATGTTTCTCATATGCAACAGAAATAGCAGCGCTTATGAGTTGAACAACGCAGTGGTGGCGCCAGTGAGGCACACACAAAAATTAGTCGCACAGGCGAAGAAAACAAAAAAAACTTTTTGAAGCATCAAAATTAGGGTGAAATTGAAATGTGACCCTGCAGCACAAAAGCAGTCATAAGCAGCACAGCTATATTTGTAGCAATAGCCAACAATACATTGTATGGGTCAAAATTATAGATTTTTCTTTTATGGCAAAAATCATTAGGATATTAAGTAAAGATCATGTTCCATGAAGATATTTTGTAAATGTCCTACTGTAAATATATCAAAACTTCATTTTTGATTAGTAATATGCATTGCTAAGAACTTCATTTGAACAACTTTAAAGGTGATTTTCTCAATATTTAGATTTTTTTCAAATATCCCTTATGTGTTTCAAATAGTTTAACACTTGAAACTTCTTTGAAAAATGACAAAAAACCAACAAATCTTGGTTCAGACACTGAAACTGAGTTTCAAAAAAGTGCCTCGAAAGCCATGTCTGATAGTGAAGCTCAATTCAGTATAAAAACACCCATCTTGACGAGGTTTGAGACAGCATCAGCTCACCTGGCTCTTCTTGGTGGGGATGGTAGTGTTTCTGTTGATGAGTTTGGTGAAGACTCCTCCCAGCGTCTCGATGCCGAGAGACAGAGGCGTGACGTCCAGCAGCAGCACGTCGGTCACGTCTCCGGCCAGAACGCCTCCCTGGATGGCCGCTCCGATGGCCACGGCTTCGTCGGGGTTCACAGACTTACTGGGAGCGCGGCCGAACAGATCCTGGACCGTCTGCTGGACCTGAGGACACACACGCAGGGATGAAGCAGCGGTGTGCGATACTGACAAAACAACTCAATACTTTCTGGGATTTTATCGATAACGGTAATTAGATGATTAGAGTGTATTGTTGCGCTGGTATCTTTAGGAGGCAGCTGTCTACAGCAGTCCTCAAGTTTTTGATGTTCTACACATGTACTGCTACACCCCTAATAAACACAAGTAGGGATGGGCGATATCTTATCGTTTGCGATATACCGGTATAAATTCTCCTCACGATAAGAATTAGTCTCCCAGCGATAATAACGATGAAGTCTAGTTGTTGACATACTTCTGTGTCTACAATTGATAAACGTTCACTCTATTATGGTTAGATTTTGAAGTTAATCGGCGGATCACATGTGTGCCGAACCACGGGACCTGTGCTAACCTTCGGCATGCGGCTCATTCCTCCCACCAGCAGCACTTCTCCGATGTCACTCTTGGAGACCTCTGCGTCCTGCAAGGCCTTCTGACAGGGAGCCACGGTCCTGCGGATCAGATCCGCCACGATGCCCTCAAACTGAGAGCGGCTCAGCTTTATGTTCAGGTGTTTGGGGCCAGAGGCGTCCATCGTCAGGTACGGCAGGTTGATGTCCGTCTGTGTGCAGAAATACAACCACACGGTTACTAAAAAACTCACTCAATAACTCAACCACTGCATGCTGAAAACTCATCCCAACTAACTAATTCATCACAAGCTAGTGTTACATGATATTGACATTTTGAAACTATTTTATAAATATTATATGGCCAAATGGTCACACACCAACCACACCTCGATTGGTGGAGCAACAGAAGTAGCCTTTCCTTTTGTAAATTCCAAAATCAAAGACATAATCCGTTGCCTAAAAATAAACAGACTATTCACTAATAAGTAAACATGGCGGTCAGGTTTGAGTTACCATCCCAGAACGTGATCAGCGTGGTCTACTTTCACAGATGTGCTTGCTACGTTTCTGAGCTTGGATCGTGGTAATATTCTGTCTATGGGAGTCAGAGAGCTCTCGGATTTCATCAAAAATATCTTAATTTGTGCTCTGAAGATGAACGAAGGTCTTGCGGGTTTGTAACGACATGAGGGTGAGTAATTAATGACAGAATCTTCATTTTTGGGTGAACTATCCCTTTAAAAGAGACGTTTCACCCAAAAAAAGAAATAGTGTCATGTACTCATCACCTGTGCGACCTTTTCTAAATAAAAGACAGCATTGTTTAGTACATGTAATCACATTTAGTGTGACGTGCTTGTGATCTTTCAGCGTCTTGGATCTCCATCTCTGCAAAGGCTGAGAGTGTGTTTCTTCAGCCCTGCTCCTGGGGACTATCCAGCAGGTGAAAAACAGTATCCATGAAACATGCACTCACCTGCAGAGCGGAGGACAGCTCACACTTGGCCTTCTCAGCCGCCTCTCGCACTCGCTGCAGCGCCATGTTGTCTTTGGTCAGATCCACTCCAGACTGCAACGACACGAGACACAGCTTCAGACCACACGCAAACCACACCAGACCAGCTGACCAGAGCATACCAGCAACACACACTGCACCGATCAGCTCTACGCAGTCTGAAAACGCTGCATTAGGTACTACTTAAAACTAGGGTTGGAAACAAATCAATTCCAGAATCAGATACTTCAATTCCTGTGTGTGCATCTTTTTTTAGGTGGCGAAAAGGGGCTGTTAAAAATGTATTTGTCTTTGATTCATTCATTCATTCAAGAGATTCATTCAAAAACACTGATTCATCCAGTAATGAAATCACTGAATCATTTCATTCATAGTGAGATTTTGAGTTGTCTAATATTATATCTTCACAATTGTGAGAGAACTACAACCTCCATTTAAAAAAAAAAAAAAAAAAAAAAACACGTCTCAATTTATCCAAAATCACACAGCTCTGTTTTGCACACAAACAGCTCTTAATTGAGTTCAGTTTCTATGCAGCCGGCTGATTTTTGTTCATGGTATTCAGCTGCAATTAAATGTTTTGCAAAAAGAGACACAGAATAAATGTTTGGTATCTAAATGTTTGATTTTTTTTTTTTTTTAACCACATTGGAATGGAAACTGATAAGAATCTGAATCGATAAGCAGAACTAGAATTAATCAAATTCAAACAATACCCAACTCTACTTGAAACACAGCGGTGTGAGACCATATGCACCCTCTGAACACCCTGAACTCAGCACAACAAATGAATGAACTTACATTCTCTGACAAATTGACTAGAGTAGATTCTAACCAAACAAAATTCAGTACTCTTCATTGAACAACAAAATTAACAATAAATATTATATCTATAGAATGCCTCACCAATCATATGAAAGTGCAAAAATGTCATCCATAATGCAAACATGGCTACAGTGAAATTATGTAGAATTAAGTAGAATTCAATATAGAATTCAAAAGGCAAATGCATTTTAGTTGAGAAAATATGTAAAAATGCATTTATTACAACAACAAGCTCCTGTGGAAACACTTCAGCTTCTGCATTCTATAATGAGCGGTGCAGTGATGATCTTTTGGCCAATTCTGCACAAATTCAGATTTTTTAAAAATTTAAATATTAAATTCATATGTAATTGATCTCTCTTATTCTTGATTGTACCACTGCTGCATTTGATCTCATGCTGTCCACCGACTGCCAGTACGTCACGATGATCTCTGATAGTAACGACAGTTTTTAAATGTAATTTCAGTAAATTTTTTGAAAATTTGGAGTGTCGCACATTTTGATGAAGCATATTAACCTGTAAAAGTGTGGCCACTTCTAGCAACACAGACTCGAGCTGAAAGATGGGGGTTTTTACGTGCCTTTATAATTAAACATCAATGATTAAAACAGTGTTAAAATTTCAGTGATCGTTACCGGCCTCAAATTTGCTGATCAGTGCACCACTAAATACTAGGACTGTCAGGCAATTAACATTTTTAATCTAATTAATTACGTTGTTTAAATTATTTAACCGCAAAATAAATTTGACTGTGAAAATACCCACAAGAGATTAATTAAAGCTATTTTTGTGTTAAATCAGAAAGTACAAATTGTAGCTTGAGAAAGTAGTATTTTACTTGACTCAACATAGAATTTATTACGCAGCATTTAGGCTACAACGTCCTAACAAATTATGGTACATAAGAAGATAGTTTGAGAAACATCAGTAAGCTCTATTGTTTGTTCATACAATGAAAGTCATGGAACCAAAACAGCTTTGAAACAGTCTTTAAAATACCTTCTTTTATGCTCCACAAAAGAAAGGTTTGAAACGATACGAGGGTGAGTGAACTATCCCTTTAACGTTTTTATTTTTATTATTATTTTTTTTTTTTAATTAAATGACACTAAATTAGAAACTAAATCTGCCAGCAGGTGGCAGTAAATGTCTTCGAGTCGAATTCGTTCAAACGGAGATTCATTCAGCAATTCAGTAAACGATTCTCTGTATGAACAGGCTTTGAATCACTGAGTCACACGATTCGTTCAAAACACGGATTCATTCAGAAACTAAACACCGCTTGATATTGTAAACAATATGTTATTGACTGAACTGTTGTATCGAATCACATAAGCTCGTGATAAAATCAGCAGTCGTGTGATATCATATGATAAGAGACAAAACTCATACAGGGGCATTTTTGGCCCCAGTATCTTGAATTTTAGGGCATGACTGTATTTACGGAGTTCCTGTCCTGTATCATATTTGTCAACAATCAACTGAATGAAATGTAAGATGATGTACAGGTCTGGGGGCGGGGCCAGTGCTTTAACTGCGTTAAAATATTTTAAAATCGCGTTATTTTTTCAAAACTAATTAAGTTAGAGCATTAACCTGACAGCCCTAACAAACACACACAATGTTTTTAGGGAGGATGGACACAAACCTCTCTCCTGAACTCCTTCACTATGTGTCTGAGAAGATGCTGGTCGAAATCTTCTCCGCCCAAGAACGTGTCTCCATTGGTGGATTTCACCTCGAAAACACCCTTCTGGATCTCCAGGACCGAGATATCGAACGTCCCGCCGCCCAGATCATAGACCGCAATTCTGCGGAAACACAGGAATATTCTTTTGAACGAAGTCCAAGCACGATATCAGTATCCATGTCAAATAACAATATTCAGAAAGACTCATTGATGTCATTACATTTTTTACTAAAAGCATGTAATTTGACAGATTAATCACGACCAGCTAGAACCATTTAAAGACACAGGTATGATTTTGCCCGAGGCTTATACAAATATGAGACACTATGGGAAGCCAATGGGTAATTTTAATAAGACGAGAGTCCATTTTTACTACATTTCTGTCGATGTAAATAAGTTCAGCATCCCAACTCAAGCTACTGTCAAAACATGCTAAAAAATAAAAAGTTAAACATTGATTATTAATATGTTCTACCAAATACATACAACAATCAGCATTCCTGAGTGAACTGATTTAATAGTCTACACTCATAACTGATACTTCAGGTTGCAGTGTCAGTATCGATCATGATAAAGTGATAGAGAGCATCCCGAACTATGCTGGTATACAAATATGATCAAATAATGTAGTACGAGTATCTAATACTTACATTTTGTCCTGAGTCTTGTCCAGGCCGTAGGCTAAAGCAGCAGCAGTCGGCTCATTAATCACACGCAGCACATTCAAACCCGCAATCTGTCCGGCGTCCTTCGTCGCCTATAAACACACCAGATATTACACAGTCAATTCATAACCGATTACACGAATCAAAGCTGGTGCACAGTGTCCTCAGCGCAGATAAACACGAGCAGGAGTGCGTCACCTGTCTCTGGGAGTCGTTGAAGTAAGCAGGTACGGTGATAACAGCGTTCTTCACCGCGTGACCCAGGTAGCTCTCTGAAAACAGACAAGCAGTGGTTTGACGGAGCTGCGGATCATGTGTTTTATGCATCTTTTCCTCGTGCGGACGGACTGACCTGCGGTCTCCTTCATCTTCATGAGGATAAAGGCCCCGGACTGACTGGGAGAGTACAGTTTACCGTGAGCCTCCAGCCAGGCGTCTCCGTTAGACGCTCGCACGATCTTATACGGCACGTTCTTCCTGTCAAGCACAGCACAGCTCAGCACTTATTTGCACACAAAAAATAAATATTAATATACAGTGGTAGCCAAAATTATTAGGCCACTAGTATTTTCACCCACAACAACAAAAAACGGTTTGAAGTCAGTTATTTCCATCTTTTGCTGTTTCCTCCTGATACACTACAGCAAAAGATAGAAATAACTGACTTCAAACCATGTTTAGCTGCTGATGATACTAGTGTACTAATGATTTTGGCCAGCACTTGTGTATGGACATGAATGTTGAAAGTCTCACAGATCTTTCTGAACTTCAGGGTCGTCGTAGCGGCGTCCGATCAGGCGTTTCGTGGCGTAGAGCGTGTTGTTGGGGTTGGTGACAGCCTGGCGTTTGGCCGGCATTCCCACGAGTCGCTCTCCATCAGCTGTGAAGGCCACCACTGACGGCGTCGTCCTCGCTCCCTCCGCGTTCTCCAGGACCTGTGACCATCAACAGCTCTTCACTAAACATCAGTCTGACTGATGAACCTCAAGCTTTTGTTGACCTGAACAGACTCGAGCTGAATAATGACATTCAGAAACTGAACACCTGAGTTTCTAGGGCTGCAGAATAATGGTTAAACTTAATTATTTTGGTCAAAAAATTAGACAAGCCATTTTTTTGTTTTGTTTTGACTTCCTCAATTACAGCATTTTCACAAAAGCACAGATCAACAGAACGTTGCATGGTTTGCTGGCAGATTTAGTCGCAGCAATATTGTCATACAACCAGTCTTTGGCCGTTCTGCGCCGTTCGCGGTGACTAAATCTGCCAGCAAACCATGCAACTTTTAATTGTGCGACATTTGAGCAGAATCTCTCAAAAGAGATCGCTAAATGTTTGCCTGTGTTTTCAGCTTATCAGCGCTTTGTCCTTAATGCAGACATGGTTGCCAGATTGGGGAGATGAAGTAAATCACCGGGACAAAGCTCGGATCGGGGGATTCTGAACTAATGAAATCTGGCAACCACAAACATAAAAGCAAACAAAGTCCTCTCAAGTTCAGTATAAATAACCAGTGAGCAAATACTGCAGAAGCTGCTTTAACACAATCTGCATTTTATAACATGCTAAAGAAATAAAGAGGAATTGACTTGACTTCATTCAGATTTGTTCATGTCTTCTTAAGAGGTGCATTCACTCAGTGGCTTCACAATATTTATTCAAGTACACTGTTGCGTTGACTCCGTTATGAGTGATGTGCAGTGATAATTCATTTTAAATATTAAATGAAGCCATTTTCAAAACTACAGGCAGGTACATGTGTGTCCCGTGTCTCAAGAGAGTAATATTGAAGAGACAGCGGTCTATACATACAGGTTCATTCACCTCAAGCTAAATACAGCATATACATATATACTCTGACTAAGAACAACTGTCATGAATCCAGATGTGTCAGAGCCAAGTCTGTAGAAAACCTCAGTCTGGCATCTGCTTCACTGACAGGATCCATGAGAGGCGACCAGAAACATACAGCATACTGGTTTTACACAATTCGAAATATACTAGTCAACATTTGAGTCCAAAAAACCCAAATGCATTCTTGTCTCAGGACAACTTTGATGAACTTGAAAAGTTGACTACTGTATTGTGTGTTAAGGTTATCATGTAGCATCTGATCAAGCACAAATCAGCTCATTATACAAGCTTTTTTGTTGCCAGGTCTAGGTTTTATCCACTAAATGTGAGCGAGAGGAGTTAGCGCTCACCTTCGCTTGTTTTCCCTCCATCACAGCCACGCAGGAGTTGGTGGTTCCCAGATCAATGCCGATGACAGCGCCTCTGATCGCCTCCGACCTGAAACACCATCAGCAGCTCAGAAACACATCCTTCAGTCAGCACGAGACGCTCCGAACTAACCGCTCATACTCACGCATAATGACGTCTGGACACCGTCTGGAGAGTCTGCTGAGACAGGCCACTCCAACAAGCCTATAACAGACAAAACGGGTCGTTTAGGAACGTGTCAGAATACAATCATTACAAAATAAAGACAAACACAAGAGGAAAAACAGTTGTAGTGTGCAAAATAATAAGAGGGAAAACGGCAATATGAAGTGTTGTACTGTGCAATGAATCACATCACATGACAGAGCTAGACAGAACTGTGACCCTGGATCACAAAAACAGTCATACGGGTCAATTTTTTAAAATAAATAATCTTTCCATTGATGTATGGTTTGTTAGGATCGGACAATATTTGTCTGAGATACAACTATTTGTAAATCTGGAATCTGAGGGTGCAAAAAAATCAAAATATTGAGAAAATCTCCTTTAAAGTTGTTCAAATGAAGTTCTTAGCAATGCATATTACTAATCAAAAATGAAGTTGAGATACATTTACGGTAGGAACCTTACAAAATATCTTCATGGAACATGATCTTTACTTAATATCCTAATGAGTTTTGGCATAAAAGAAAAGTGGATAATTTTGAGCCATACAGTGTATTGTTGGCTATTGCTACAAATATAGCTGCTGCTTATGACTGCTTCTGTGCTGCAGGATCACAATTAATTCTGACCATGTGGTTTAATGCCATGTTGACGCAAAAAAGAATCACGTGTGTTACAATAATTGACTACAATGGCAAAATCGCTTGAAATATGCAGTATATATTACTCATAAACAACTTGTTTATCAGAAAGACACCGAGATGCAGGGAAGCTCATCTCATAAGCGAGACGAGATGCTTCAGGACACTTGATGAAGGTCATTCACACACACACACACACACACACACACACGACCTCCACTGCTGTTTACACATTAATAACACCGTCGAGATTGTGTAACAACTGCTCTTTATAATAAATACGCCGCATCTCCTGAAGCGCTTACATTATTTGTCACGAATCAGAGGAACAGTCAGGCGTCGCCGATGAAAGGCCACACGATTCGTCTAAAGCTTCTCTTCGCACCGATTTTGCCAGATTTTATATGTAGCGTGCTGCTACAGTCAACTCAATACAAACCACTTCAGCTAAATGTCATTAACACACACAGAACAGATCCCGCTACAAACCCACTGCACACCACAGTCCGGATCCTGACTGACCGAGATAAAGAGATGAAGCAGCACCTCTACTAAAGAAAGCACTCTTTAAGGGCACTCGGGAGTAGTGTATTAGTCGCTCACCTTCTTCATGAGATCAGACACACTGCTGCAGGATTTCTGAGAGCGCGACACACTCCTCGCTGCTGTTCTCGCCGCGGACAACATCTTTGACTTATTTATTACTAAATTCAGATGAACGCTGAGGGAGAGGTCTTTGTAAATCCGCTGAGAGTTAGTTAAATGAGCTCTGATAGTCAAACTCGGGCCCTGTGCGGTCAGTAGCGCTAGAACTGAAGTCTCACTGACGCTCTTCTAGAATTATCCAACACCACATGGCGTTCCGAAGGACCTCATAGCTGCTCACGGCGCGCCTGAACAGAATACGACATTCCGCTTTCATTTTAAATAGCAGTGTTGCTTAATACAATTATTCACTGTGTATTATGTGCTATTGTTGTATAAAATGATATTAATCTGAGATAAACATAGGAGTTAATAATATTTGAATGGCAAATTAAATAAGGCATGTTTTTAGACATCAAAGACTGCAATCCTGAAGGTCATACTAAAATCTTTCGTAGTCATTACATCATAGCGCTCTCATGCAATTATTATTATTATTACATTCTGCCAGGCTTCTCAATTTATCTCAGAAACATTTGTGTATTGTGATTCAGGTTATATATGGTAGTTTAGAATTTTACAAATGATGTATAATTATGTATTGAAATATTATTATTGAATAAATAATATTGTCATATCATATTGTTATATCAGTCACATCATAGTGTTATATCAGTCACATTTCACGTTCATTGGTGTTGTTCTGTAAAAAAGACAAAAAACAAAAAAAAACAAAAAAAAAACACTGATATAAAGACCTCATGCGAAACGCGAGTCATTCATAAAAAGTTTATTTTGGCTCTTTTTTCTCCTCGGTTTCTATACAAGCATCAGAGCAAAGTTCAGGCAGCATTCAGAAGTGAATCATCTGTGAATCATCTGTCACACACGTGCTGTCACTAGGGATGGGAGAAACGAATCTTTTCGAAGCTTCGAATCAATTGAACCAATTGATTCGCAAAATGATTCAGTGTTCCGAAGCGCTCGAGACATCATGTGCTGGTGACGCCTGCTGGTCAAAAGTGTGTAAATGCAACAAAAACTCAGACTAAATTAACGTATAAAAACAGCCTTTAAAAACCCATTGCAAATATTTTATTGAAAGAGTAATACATTAAATGCAATAAACTAATAAATAAAAAAGTGTCTGTATAGTATGTGTTTTTTTTAAATATATTTTATATTAATTTGCAATCAGCTCTCATGACTCACGGGTTCCACCCAGCGGCGAATCATTGAAATTTAAAAACGTTTCTAAACAGTTATGATGTAACGTTTACTGAAATCACGTGACTTTGGCAGTTTGATACGTGCTCCATTTGTTCATTTGTTTCGAAACAAATGCTTCGCAAAAGTAATGCTTCAAAGCGGCCCTTATGGAGCGAATTTTGTGCCAATATTCATCAAACAAATGCAGTGTTTTGCAAATAAACACAATCTGCTTTGCAAAGAAAACTCGTCTTTCAAACAAACGCGAACTGATTTGCAAATACAAAACTCTATTTGAGAGAAAATGCAGATGTATGGACAAATATGTATTGTGTGTTACAACTGTGAGACTCATTTGCCTTTTTATGACAAAATGTGACTTGATTTTCTCACAAATGCAATCCAAAAACAGCAGATGGCGCTGTCGGTCAATTTACGCTAGTCTCTCGAGACCCGAAACACCTGTTTACCTTTTCAGGGAATACAGCAGACCAACATGAGTGGAGAACAGGTGAGTTTCTGTCTTACTATATCTATAATTAACCATTTAGCCTAGGTGTTTTCACAAAGCATCCCCACTACACTGTTAGTGAGTGAAATTCACAATAAGTGCTGTAAAGTTGTTAACATGATTGATTAGTTCAAAAATCAGTAGTGACATGGCTAAACATTTAACTAGGCAGTCTTTCTCTATAAAAACTGATCCATTCTCTGTACCTCTCATCCTCTTTTGGATCGCGGGATATAGAATATATAGGCTACATATGTTGATACAATTGTTCAACATTCAAAAAATGCATGGGGTATAACAATATATTGTCACAATATATAGTAATTTTAAAATGCAAATGTATTATGGATAGCGACAATATTGTGTACCAAAAATGAAAGCTTAGACAATTTAATTTAGTATCAGATATAGTAATATCACCCAAGAGGTCATTAATTATTTACAAAAACAAATCACATTATTTAGTGCAATATCTAAAACTTTTTAAATGTTATAACACTGTGCAATCATTTGTGTCAAATAATTATGTAATTTTGTAGCTAAGCAAAATGATGAATATTTCTCTTCTGGTGTCACTCTTGTCCTGTGAATTGGGGAGAAGGATCAAGTTCACGCTGATATAATACTAAATTCAGTGTTTTAATAAACAGTGGTTTACCAGTATTTCAGAATGATTTTAACAATGGAATGATTAGAAAATAATCTTTGGGGTCGAAGACCACGAAAATAACTAAAAATACAGATACGAGTATTGCATAGTTTTAAACTGCAAAGTTTCTACTTTTATTGGTGTATAGTCTTAATAACAACAGAACAATGTGCTTTTCTAAAATAAAGAAAACAAACAGGGTGCGTTCTCGTCCGTCTCTGGGAATTTTCTTCATTGGCACATTAATAAAACAACCTGAATCTCAGTGAATATGTGCCTCACGTACATGATACATATATGTATAGAAAGCTTGACATCTCTACTTTTAAACAAACCAATTCAAATTGAAAACAAATATTCTCTGATTAGGCCTATACAATCTGTATGAAAGTAAGGAGAGATACAGTTTCTCCTGTAATGTGATCCCGCCTCACACTGAGCGCTCTGATCGCATGTTAATGATCTGAGATCAACCAGATAAACATGTAGATGCCCCTGAAAAATGCCATCAAAATGTCAAGCTTCATCATTGAATTTAGCCTACTTTCTTTTTCTGTGCGTTGGATGATGGCACGCTACACGGGTCAAGACACACTCTGGACAGCGAGGACTCTTCTCGGAGTGACTCAGATGACGAATGTTTGAAGAAAAGCCACTAATATAATTCCTGACAGTAGCCTTTTATTCTTAACTTCATGAGTTAAAATGTTGCTCAGCTATATATAAAAAGCTACATATTTTGAGTTGGACATTTCCAAACAGGCTATCGTCAGACTAAAATCTGCTGGTATTCAGAGTAAAATATTGGTTGAAATATGAAATATCTCTTTACAGGACACTTTTAGTTTTAAATGTTGTACAAGGCGTGCATATAAACTACTGTATGCTATATATAAACTTAAATATGATAATAAACTATGATATCCCTTATGAAAATTAAAGTTGGTTTTACTATAGTAAAAGTGTGGTAACCATGTTTTTGTTTTTTTGCAGGTTACCATTTCTGTAATGGCAGCTTTTCTGCAAACACCATGGTATTTATTTAGTAAAACCATGGTTAATTTTCGAAAGGGATATCGATGTTTAGATAATATTTCGGTACATTTATGTAGCTGAATCACAATAAAGCTCATCTGAACTTAAACTAGTTTGATTATAGTGGCCTATTTGTAATTAGTTTAGCCTACTCCTTTCAGTACGTTGTCTATGTGTAGTTTTATACTTGTTTAAACTTTTACTGCAGAGGTAGCCTACAACATTTCTCTTCACTGGAGGCTATGTCTCAACATATATAGCAGAATGACAATAAATCTTACTTGACCTAACGTAAAAATAAAATTCATTTTTGGTACACAGTTGTCGCGATCCAAAATACATCTGCATTTTAGTATTACAATATATTGTGACAATTTATTGTTATACCCCATGCATTTTTTTGAATGTTGAACAATTGTATCAACATATGTAGCCTATCTATTCTATATCCCGCGATCCAAAAGAGGATGAGAGGTACAGAGAATGGATCAGTTTTTATAGAGAAAGACTGCCTAGTTAAATGTTTAGCCATGTCACTACTGATTTTTGAACTAATCAATCATGTTAACAACTTTACAGCACTTATTGTGAATTTCACTCACTAACATTGTAGTGGGGATGCTTTGTGAAAACACCTAGGCTAAATGTTTAATTATAGATATAGTAAGACAGAAACTCACCTGTTCTCCACTCATGTTGGTCTGCTGTATTCCCTGAAAAGGTAAACAGGTGTTTCGGGTCTCGAGAGACTAGCGTAAATTGACCAACAGCGCCATCTGCTGTTTTTGGATTGCATTTGTGAGAAAATCTGCCTGCATGCATTTGTGAGAAAATCAAGTCACATTTCGTCATAAAAAGGCGAATGAGTCTCACAGTTGTAACACACAATACATATTTGTCCATACCTCTGCATTTTCTCTCAAATAGAGTTTTGTATTTGCAAATCAGTTCGCGTTTGTTTGAAAGTCGAGTTTTTCTGTGCAAAGCAGATTTGTTTGATGAATATTGGCACAAAATTCACTCCATAGGCCCTCGCGTGCTGTCACGCTCCGGGTATAAGATGCGTGTGAATGTGAATGAAATGATGAATGCAATGCAAACTCACCCGCAGACAGTAGATGTCGCTTAGAAAAGCAGAAACTCTCGTGTTACCCCGAAAACAAAGACGCCATACAGTATCTAGGCCTATAAACATATGTTCACCTCCAATTTCTGTCTAAAAGTGTGTGTAATGTATGCAGCCCATTGCTGCTGAAAATTGTGGCCCATTTTAGCTTAACCAGCCATTTTTACCTAATATGACCTTTTTCACAAAAATCTAAGTTTCTTTTTTAAATTAAAGGGGTTTTTTTTTATTTGAAAGAGCATGTCAAAACATTGTTCACAAACCTTTGCTTTGTTGGTAAGCTTACTTATAATTGCTTTAGTACCCTTATTAGTAAATGGTCACTTCATCAGTTTAGTGCACAGAGGGTTTGCTGCTTGTAAGTGCACTAGTTTGGCTGTGAGATTTAGGTCTTTTCTCATGTACACACTTCATCATTTAGTGTTTTTTAGTTTGTTTCCAGCAGTTCAGTTGTGATTCTGCTCTTATAAACCTTCAGCTCTTCTCTGAAATAGTGAACAATATTTTTTGGAACGATGCTGCATTTTCAAGCAGAGACAGACACTCCTAGCTATACAGCATGTTGTAGATCTGGTTGTGTCAGATGTTAAACTCCGTATGCTTCACTGTATGGTTTTTGTTTGATTGTTTTTCCCCTGAATGAATCTGCAGTTAAGACTGATAAAACCGGTTCAGTGTCAAATCTGCTGAACCACATTTACATTTAATCAAATATGTGACTGAAAAACACATGAGAACAGGATGATTATTAGATACATCAACACGCTTTCTTATTTTAACTATATATCTTTTGTAATTATATGTGTTTGTTCACTTACAGTAGCTGTGGTTTGGGGACAAACTGGAATAGGTTTTGTCATGGCAATCAATGCAGTGAATTCGTTAGGAAACCCAAAAGTGCTTTTCACACCACAGGTCATTGTTTTAACCCCACTTCAGTATAATCCAGGGTAAACAAATGTTTCACACTTAAAATATTTTTTTAACCCTGTGTTATGAACCGCTTTTGCAAACCCTGACGGAAAATGCATTAATCAGAGTGAAGAAGAGACCTTTTATATCTGTACAGTTACAGGCCAAAAATTTATGTTCAGTACAAAATGGAAAGTGCCATCAAGAATATAGAATACCAATTGATTGACTGATTAATTGATTGATTAAGAGTTATGATTTAAAGGGGTCATCGGATGCCCATTTTCCACAAGTTGATATGGTTCTTTAGGGTCTTAATGAAAAGTCTATAACATACTTTGGTTAAAATTTCTCAATGGTAGCGTAAAAAACACCCTTTTACCCTGTCAAAATCAGCTCTGTTTTCAGCACGCTGTTCTAGTCCATGTTGCTTTAAATCAGTGGTTCTCAAACCTCTCCATGAAGTACCCCCAGCACTGCACATTTTGTATGTCTCCCTATATTTGATACACCCACTTCAGTGTCTTGCAGTCTCCACTAACGAGCTGATGAGTTGAATCAGGTGTGATAGATGAGGGAGACGTACAGGTTTGAGAACCACTGCTTTAAATAATAATGAGCTCTGCTCGCCCCAGTTACTATAATTCTTATGTATTAAAAATGAATTATTTTCATATCTGTGTTTCACCACTGCTCTAGCTTTATGGATTATTCTAATTGATACATTTAACTTGCCATTTTATACTATGATCATTGCTTTATAACGTTCCTCATTTGTGCTAAATGAATAAATGTAAATGTTTGTTTGCGTTGGGATTATTTAGAGGGGAATAAAGTGTCGTGGATTGTTCCAGTAACACTGTTAACTCGGTGTTTGTTGTGATTCTGCTCTTCTTATAAACCTTCAGCTCTTCTCTGAAATGTTGAAAAATGTTCAAGTAGAGACAGACACACTTATTTAGACATTTAGACATTTAGATTTATTCATTTTGCAGACGCTTTTATCCAAAGCCACTTACAATTGGGGAATACATCACGTGATTCATCTTAAAGAGGCAAATAGACACAGGAAGTGCTTGTAATAGTTATATTACAATATAATAAGTTTCAGGCATTGTTCAAGTAAGTACAAGCTAGACAGGGAAAGATTAAAGAAAAGAGAAGACAAAGATTTTTTTTTAAAGTCAAATAGTGATGAAAGAGATATGTTTTCAGACACTGCTTCTGCGGGTGTGAAGAAGAGACCTGTTTATTTGTGCAGTTATTGTCCAAAAAGTCTATTCAGGGCAAATTGAATGTGACCATCAAGAATACAGAAGCCCAACTGATGCACAAGAGCAGGACAAGCTGCTATTTATACTGATCACATACTGTATTCATGCAATCAGTGATTCTGACAGTGGTGTGAATAAAAATATTAACTCAGGGTTTATGAATGTGCTGTACATTGTGAAACTTCAAAACCTGAAAATCCAGGTTTAATTCTTAAATAAACAGAACTAAGAGGAGCTGCCTAAAACATGAGGTACAACATTCAATGCAATCACATTCTTTCAAATATTGTAGAAATGATTCAACATGTCAGAAATGAATTATGGTCATATCAGACAATTGTGTGTGGTGTCTGTTGGTCATGAATGAACAAAATGCAGGAAAAATATTTTGACACTATGCTTGTTTTTTCTTTCATCTATTTGTGTTTATGTTTGTTTCACCAGAGATAGATTCAACAAATCAGGAAAACTGAGCCAATCAGCACGTCTCACCTACAAGAACTTTATATAACCAAATATGAATTTCTCTTCTGGGATATATTTAAGCCAGACTGTGATCAAATCTGAATTAATATTTCTCATTGTGTGTTTATTGTTGAAAGTTAATTTCTGTATAAACACAAACTTTATTAAAGACTTGATTACAAAAATTCTAATGGACATTTTCATTGTTACACTGTTAACCGCTTGTGTCATGCTGTATGGGGTAAGTTGTCACATATGACGCACGGGCGATTCTAGGATTTTTTTAATGGGGTGGCACAGGGGGGACGAAGAACCAGTCAGGGGGGCCCATGGGAAAAGTCATGTGCCCCAACACAAGTGGGATGACATAAAAATGGCACTGCACTAGTGCATGGACAATGCATCTCTTTTTCTATAAATAAAAACCCTTGAACAGACAATTATTGTTATCAACTTATTTTACTGTACAAACAGACTGTGTGTGTGTGTTCCCTTTTCATTTTTCCCCTTCAAAATTCTGTCTAAAAATAAACAAACAAACAAACAAACTTAATCATCAATATTACACAAATAGAATATGTAATCATCTGATTAAAGACAAAATCATTTAAATGTGAAGCTGTTCTTACATTTACATTTATGCATTTAGCAGACAATTTTATCCAAAGCAAATTACACTGCATTCAAGTTACAGTTTTTACATTTTTATCAGCTCTTGCTTTCCCTGGGAATCGAACCCATGATCTTGGCGTTGCTAGCGTCATGCTCCACTATTTGAGCTACAAGAAAGTTCTTGGACATTGCAAACGAAAAAAATAAATAAATACAAGACTACAACGCAAAAATGTTTGTTTATTCAATACAAACAGGTGTTTGCTATTCTACACCTTACAATTGCAAGTGTACATAGAGACGCAGCATTAAATCTATCAGTTTGTACATTTTACTAGAAAATGCTTTAGTTAGCCTGAATTAAAAGAACTTCACTCGATTCATTTGCTTTAAGTAAAGTCTATGGCTGAGACTTCCGGTTCATTAGCCGCTATAGCTAAATAACGAGGAGAATAACAACGTGCAGTAAACGGTAAAACTGTTTGCACTACAAACCAGTGTGTTCATGATTAAGATAATACATTAAAATAATATGATAAGACACACAAATTGTCAATATCAAGCAGCAAAACGAACTGTTTTGTACAGCTGAAAATATCTGGACGTGGATGAGACCGGAAGCTACACCCATAGAATTCACAAATGATCGCAATTTTTAGTCAAGAAAAAGGTGGATACTGTTTGAAAGTTTGTAAGACAACGTAATGCTTGTTTTTAATAAAGGTCTTATTTTTCTAGCATCATTTAGAATCGTGTGCAAAATGTTATTTACTAATTCTGAAAATTCTGCCGTTTAAATCCCACATTAAATCACTTAAATCCCATTGTTTTTGTCAAACTAGAAATGGTGGAATAGCAGTAAACAGAGACAGGAGGAGAAAAATCCTGACTCTTGGTACGACTGCAGGAATAAAGCTGTGCTACAGTTTAACGTGATAATCACCTTTTTTTATTTGTATCCTAAAGTGTTGTACTCGCATATGATTAGAGCTAAAGAAGCCAAATGAATGACACATTTTAGTGCTGATTGAAAATGTTACTTAAGTGTAATTTTAGCAAACAGCTTTGATGATTTCGTCTTTCTCCATTCCAATATACCGGCTGTACGTGTTTGCATACTGCATATCCCTGTTGAATAAAACAGCATATGCTGGTCGACCAGCTTAAACCAGCTCATGACCAGCATCCCAGCTTCAAAACCTACATAACCAGCATATGCTTTTTTATTGTTTCAACAGGGATGTGTAAAACAATAGTTTGAATTTTAGGGTGTTACAGTTCTAAAATTCCTGTTAAGTCACCTGACTTCCCTTAAACGAACTCCTTTTCTGTAAATCACCAGGATGCAGAGAGTCTGCTTCATCATCATGAGGGTGCAGTGCTCATATCAATGTCGTTGCATCAGTTTCTATCATTAATTGTGTTCACCTCATAGCAACTGTATTAGTTTATTTGCATCCAGAGGAATGAAGTTTTTCTGGCTTCTAACTTGAAATTTATCACAACAAAAGAGATAGAGCTCCTCAAACTCACATGTCCTGCCTATATTATATTTATATTTTTGTGGGCTGAGAGTTTGAGTGAATTGTAACCTTTATGTCTCACACATTTCATCATTTAACATTATTTTCAGGGGTGCACATATGTTTTCAGTCTGGTTCTCATGAGAGCACATGCAGATTTTGTTTTACGCTTACACTCCACATAGTGTGACACATTAAACATAGCTATAAATAATAACATAATAATAGTATTTTTGCACTTTATTTATTTTATTTTGTTTTGTTTTAATAAAATAATAAACAAAATGTGATATTACTATTATGTTTTAAAATAAAAAGTGAACATTAAATAAAAGTACCATTATTTTATAGTACACTTAAAAATACAATGCTAATATTTACATTTTCATTTTCCTTTATTTCCTTTTTTTTTTTTTTTAATGAATTTTCAGCATTGTCTAACCTAAACTCAGCAAGATTTTATTTAGATTTTATTTGGCAGGTGACAGGTGTCCTGACATTTCATCCTACCTGTCAGATTGTCCTACCAGGGCTTACTGCGCATGCACACATCAATATTGTGTCATTTCTGTCACACTGAGCAATACATTATTACTGTATTTGCATTATTGTAAGGGTAGGTTTAGGGTTGGGGTAGGTGTAGATATTAATAAAGCACAATCTGATAGGTAGCATTTTCTGTTGTCGAATTGTTCTTCCTACTGTTTTAATGGAAGGTAGCGCAAGTATGTGCCGCCGAGTGAAGCGCGTCAGTGAATGAAGTGTCACAGTTTTGTATTTTGCTCTGAAACCGGCAGCGCATCTAGATTCTGCTTTCATTTCAAATGGAGATGTTATACTGTATTTCAGTATATTTCAGTATGATTGTGCATTATCAGCCGTCAACCATGTCGGTGCACAAATGAGCGATCTGAACACAGCGCATTTTTTCATTTATTTACTTTTTTGTTTGTTTGTTTCCAGCAGTTCAGTTGTGATTCTACTCTTCTCATGAAACTTCAGTTCTTCTCTGAAATGTTTCTGATGAAGTTTCATTTTCATGTAAGCTATGTTGTAGGTCTGGTTTTGACAGATGTTTAACTCCATATTATTTTTTTCTGAATGAATCATATTTGCAGAGTTTCGGTCAAATCCAGAGGACTGATAGAGTCAATGTCAAACCTGCTGAACCACATTTGCACTGCTTCTGTGGGAGGGAAGAAGAGACCTATTTATTAGTGCAATTATTGTCCAAAAAAAGTCTAATCAGGGCAAATTGAATGTGACCATCAAGAATACAGAAGCCCAACTGATGCACAAGAGCAAGACAAGCCATTATTTAGACTGATCACATACTGTATTCATGCAATCAGTGATTCTGACAGCGGAAATGCAAAGACATTATCTCAGGGTTTATGAATGTACAATGTGAAACTTAAAAACCTGGAAATCCAGAATTCGTTCTTAACCCAGGATAAAAGCTGAACAGTGTGAAAAATGTTAACCCAGGTTAACATCTGAAAATCCCTATTATAGAGCACAATGGTTTTACCATGGTACTCTTTGGAGTGCTTTGGATCACTGTAGTTTCCTTGATAGATGAATATGGTTATCAGTACTGTGGTATATATTAAAGTGCCATGGTATTAGCATCATCACTGTACTGTGATTTCAGGTTCAGAGTCATGTAGACAAACCTGGTCTGGAGGCACGTGCCCATCTGAGCACTGAGTCAAATATGTGCTGACTGAACTAGTTTCTATTATCTTCTGTTTGGCTTGTGTAATAACAATGGCTTATAAGAGTGAGGTGGAATATGAAGCTGAAATATCGATCAGAGACATGGAGGGAGAAGCTGTCAAAAACATGTATTGGAAGCTGGATGTTAGAGAATGGACTAACCCTGAACGAAAACTATTCAGAGAAGATCAGTTGAACCGATATCATGATGTTCTCTTAAGAGTGTATAAACCAGTTTATTCAACTGATTTGGAAAATCTACATTGTCTGGTTTTCCGACCCACATCAGATCCCATCCGGTGGATGAGATTCATCAGACAAACACATGAAAACCTCACTGTTCAATGGACTCACAGACGACGTAGACAGCCCATCCGAGATGTGATTGATATCAGTGGTAATTTTAATTATTTGAATATATTTTGTATACAATTTCGAGGTTATCGGGAGAATATAAATGAGGAAGAAATCAGAGATCTGGAAGAAGGAATACAAGGTCTTGCATTAGACAACTGAAGACTCAGACAACAGTTAAACGAGCTGCCAAAAACATGAGGTACAACATACAATTACATTATTTTAAAATGTTTAAATGTTTTAAATGCACACATGTTTATTTGTAAATGAATTGTAGTCATGTCAGACAAATGTGAGTTGAGTGTCTGTTTGGTTTATCTGTTTGTTACTTCCATATTAACACTGTATTCAAAGGTTGTTTTAACTGACCTCAATCAAACATTGGTCGAGAATGAACAAAATGTGGGAAAGGTGTTTTGATATTGTGTTAATAATTGAGATATACAACAACTCAAGATAACTGAATAAACCAGACCATCTCACCCATCATAACTTTAGCTGAATAAATAAACGATTGCCTAATTTAACTTAACTCACATAAATAGTTAAATGAAATGCTGAATGAAATGAAAGCTCACATTATATGAACTTGCAAGAATACAAGTACAAATGCAAACTTTTTAAATACACTAACTTACACTAACGTAGTGTATGAATATACACTATCAATCATGTGCATGTATGAGTTGTATTTCATCATCTAATCACAGCAGTTTTGTTTTCCTGAGAACAGATTCATGTTTACTTTATAATAACAGACATATGAAATCATGAATATAACAGCAGTTTCTTTAATCTCTTCCACACAGAGACCATGTTTTCACCTGACAGGAGCTTATGAAGACCTCAAGATCTGCATCTTTTCACCAGATTTCAAAGCAGACAGACCAAATATAAATGTCTTGTATTTCTTGTATTTTTCTTCTCTGTCCTAATCAAACCAGACTATGATTAAATGACTCACAGCTCAGCTGTCACACGTTATACTCCATTGAATATTTCCCAGGGTTTATTGTCAATTTCTGTATAAACTAAATCTTGATTTAAAAAAAAAAATAAAAAAATCGAATAGACATTTTCATTGTAATTTGTCTTTAATGATATAGTACCTGAAATAACAGTCAAGTTGTTAATTTACAGATTTTGTTTGTAATTATACTAAGTTTTGAATGTAATTTGAAATAACAGAAAACTACTGTAAAAAATTTAGCATTTTATAAATAAATATATGAATAATATTTTTTTTCCCCCACAAATTCTGTGTATTTTCTGGTAATCAAATGAACATGAGGATTCGTATTTAAATAGTATTTTTGCAGTTTAATATTCACAGACACTATATTGAAATTTGATTTAAGTGTACTGACCAGTTTTTTATTCATTCATCAAAAAATGACATATTCCATGAAATTCCATGTTATACAGTAAATTCCATTCCAAATGACTGTTTCCATCCGTGTTTTCTGCATCGTGGACATCATAGGGCCCTACTAATGTAGCAAACGAGTATAAGCTCATTGTGAGAGTAAAAGACGGGGACAGTGTTTATTTACTTTATAGCATTGCGTCTCACCAACTAGGAGACAACGTGTGAAATCACCATTCAACAGACTCGAGCCACCCTCACCAGGAAGGCTGCCGTCTATTGGACTGCAGAAATGAACTTTTCTGCTCCGTTACGGACAAACTGTGCTGATTTAGGAAATGTGATGTGACCGATGTGATTAAGCATGAGCTCTGATATAAACACAAGCACTGACTGCCGCGATCAGCGCTGACATCTGCTGTTAAAACTGAAGCATTCATTCATCATATCATCACACCAAACTAAGAATTAGAATCATTGCAATGTGACGATCAAATATAGGTGTGGGTGGATCATTTGAAGCAGCGGACTCGGGTGAAGTTTGAGCTCATCTCTACACCACACTGACCTGGGTCACCAGTAGCAAACAATGGAGCGCGCTCTGCTGTTTAGAAGCATTTCTGTAAAAACTCTTCATATCGGCAGCACATTCACCGATATCGATATATCTGCGACAGGCTCATATCGGCCGATAAAATCGGCAAAACAATATTTTGGTCAGGTTTTCGATGACAGTCTGCAAAACCAGAGGGAAGGGCAAACAAAGAGGCTCAGATGACTCAAAGGTTGCAGTCTTTACTTGATCTTAGTCTTTAAATAGAAACAAGAGAGGAAGCCAAGCTTCCACAAATAAACATAAAGAAGGGCAAATGGCGGCAGAGAAACAACACTAAACTCTTCTAGAGCTCGGATAGGCTCAATCAGAACACAGTTTACAGAAACCAACACACTTAAACAGGGCAACACACAGGTGGAACAAATGAGCTTTAATGGTAACTAAAGAGTTCACGGCACGCGGTTGTAGTATTTATTTATTTACTGCCCTGTTATCACTAAAGCTCTCTGATATGTTTTGTTTTATTGCTAGATGCTGCCTCGGAGGTTTTTCTAAACCTTTGTATTCAAATGCTGCGTGTAAACCCTAGTGAAAAATCAATATACTAAAATGTATTTGAATTACATTTATTTCATGCTAAGTATACTACAAATGCATTTACATATTTATGTAGCTACTTAATAAAAATACCCTTCAATTGTTCTTTTAGTACACTAAACTGGTATACTTCAAGTCTGCTAGACTGGAACAACTAATTTTGTACTGAATGCACTTTAATTGTGTGGAAGTAGTGCTGAAGTCCAACTAAAGATATACTGAAGTATGTTTGATTGTGCTAAAGTGGAACTATTGCACTTCAGGTACACTTTAAATATCTTTCATTTAAAGACCGATATTATTCAAAGATCATCCAATCCTCATCAATAGCGACATTAAAACACATTTTAGGCTTGATATTAGGAAATGTGGTTTGTGCACAAGTAGTACTCCAAATAAAGTGTAATTATTATTTTTATATCAGTAAGTCTCAAGAGATATGTCAGTAAATATGTTAATAGATTTGAACTATATGAAATAAATTAATTTTAAATATATTACTTTTTTTTATTAGGGAAGTCACTGCTTGATATTGCAGTGAGGCAACAAGGCAGCTTCTTTCGTTTTCAGATACAGCAAAAGTGTTTCTGAAGATCTTAATCAGCTGGTGCAGGTATGTTTGATTTGTGTTGGATCTTCATTTTGCAAGACTGGCAACTTTGCCATGATATTAAAGCAGGCTCAGGCCCGCTTACACACCTGGGCCAAACAAAGGACATCCCTCATATAAGAAGACAAGTAATCAATTGCAAAAACTGCAGCTGTGTGTATCAGGACAGGTCTACAGCCCTATTCACACAGGATTAGTATTATCTGGGGACCTCGTATGATTTAGAAATCCCCCCCTGCATAGTTAACACGTTACATGTACTTATTATTATAATAACAATAAAATATACCTAGGCTAATTGCAAGTAACTCCTAACCCTAACTATAAAATAAGTACATGTAGTTAATTAATATTACTCAGAACATAAATGTATAATTACACTGTAATTATAATATTGACTAATATTATTACAGGACCTATTATTCAGTGAAATATGGAATTTGTACTACAAATTACAGACATGGCCGATTCCCACAGGATTAAGATCAAGATGACTAGAGGTCAGCAGGTAATAGTCCTGTGATCTGCGGTCAGAGAGAGAGAGCAGAGATCAGTCTGGTGGAGGTGTAACAGTGACCCCTCCCTGCTGTACTGAGGCTCCTGACACCTGAAACACCAGCAGCAGGACGGATCCAAAACACCAGTACAGAGGACATGACAGAGACATCCAGGCAGAGGAGAGACAGGAGACTCTGGGGGAAGACCCTGGGAGCCGGGCCGAGCAGGAGACAGGGGTCAGTGCACTGGACACCTCTGCCACGAGAGAAGCTGCAGCGGATGCAGTCAGGAACACTGGGGCAGTCTTCAGGAACACAGTCTTGTGTCGTACTAAAGTGCATGGTGCACAATGACTAATTAGTTCTTTTTTATTTACTGTACTTATCAGTCATATACATCGGGAAATTCTGTACTGATCGGTGTTGGGCTAGTAACTAGTAACTAGTTACAGTAATAATATAACTTTTTGCAATAACTAGAAGTGTAACTAATTATGGTTACACTTTATTTTAAGATGTCCTTGTTGCAGTGTAATTATACATTTAAGTACTGAGTAATATTAATACTATATGGTTAGGGTTTGGTTTAGGGTTACTTGCATGTAATTATGCATAACTAATTGTTATTATAATAGTAAGCACATGTAACGTGTAACAAGGACACCTTAAAATAAAGTGTTACCCTAATTACTAAATAAGATTTCAGTAATAATATTACAGTTACTGTCCATAAAACAGCTCGTTACTTAGTTATATTTGATGCCTCAACCCCCGCCGATTTAAAGTCCAACAACTGAAACATTTTCTTACGAACTAGTTTGATTTCTTTTGATAAAATACATCATGGAATATAATTGTTTATGGGTATAACAGAGAAATTATAGCTACAATTAGCTTCAAGCTACACGTTTAATGAGGTTAATACCTCACGTTTATCATAACTTCTGACTGCGATCCAATATATTATTAGTAACATTTTGGAAGAGTTTTATGGGGAAGATATGCAACTTATGTGAGGCATGAAAGAAAAGTAGTGTAACTAATTACTGTTGCCAGAAACTAATAAGTAAAGTAATAAAATTACTTTTGAAAGAAGTAAAGATATTGCATTTTTTGAGTAACGAGCCCAACACTGGTACTGATGTGCGCGTGCATGGATGACTGGAACATACAAAGCGATTTAAGGTTAAATGCCAAAATGGGGATCAATGAAGTTCCGATATCACATTATATTTTTTCTTTCATAATTGGTAATAGTGGTAACTTACTAAGCTTACCAGTCTTCCTGGACAATGATTAATAGAAGAGTTTCTTGCACAAGCTATTTCCATCCCTGAGGCCGAGTGCATGAGCGTGGTCTATATTTGACACCTGAGTGTTTGGTTCACCCGTTTACTGTGGAGTCAGCTGTGTGCGATGGACAGACTGTAATGTGAGATGAGATTTGAACACACTTCCTCACTTTACTCTGCACCTTATACCTTCCCAGACAACCTGCAGTCAAGCTAGTGAATCTCTTTACCAATAGCCCAGTCTGAGTGCCTGTCCCCACTTCTCCGTTTCTTTTACCGGGCAGAAGACATCCAGTCAAAGAGGGGGGCAAAACAGTCTTGCAGTGCACTCTCTTTGAGAGGGGAAGAGTGCAACAAGGTGGTCTTCCTAACGTCCTTCAGTCTTGGTGTTGTCAGCCCAGTGGATTTAATTGTGCTCTCCACACTAAGAGGATACACTGGTAAGACTCCAGGTTGGGAAACAGGTGCACTGCTGGAACCCATGCAAAGAAATGGTTTGTCATAGCATGAGAGGTGGCAAATTAGTAGCTTTGACGGAGGGCATTGGTTGTGTTCAGCCCATAGGCGGTTCTGCTGTAATTTTAGATATATATGTTGAGTTGCTGCAAGAGGACCTTGTATTCCTGCTCATGTCTAAACATTACATGCTGTGCCAAAAATATATCTGGCTTTAATGCTGATAGTGAGACATCTGCTCATAGCTGCTGCACTTCACCCCACTCTTCAAAAGATATATCCTAGATGATTTTTAGTTGTTTTTGTTGTTGAGAAAATACAATATTTACAAAACTGTATAGTGATCCAGATCGTTACAGTACTAAAAAGACAAAGTGTATTTGAATGCATCCTTTGATGTAGGTTACATATGTTGATCATATGCAGTTTAAGCAGGTTTTCTTGCTCTTATCTGTCTGTATGGGTTTTGGAGTTGCTACTGTATATGGTTCTTTGGAGTTCTTGATGTTTCATCACATATTTGCTCTTGGATTATTTACCGCAACATTACTTCGGTGATTTTCTAAGTAGTGGGATTAATGGATTTTTTTTTTAATTTTTTTTTACTATGACATCAGGCTGCAAATGCTTTTTTTATTTGGACTTGAACCTTTATTTTTAAGGTATACCTCAGTGTAGAATGAGTCTATAGTGAAAGTACTATACAATCACAAGGTGTGATTTGTGGTCAATATGACTTCAAACTGATACAGTGATGAGGAATATTTGTGACCCTGGACCACAAAACCAGTCTTAAGTGTCAATTTTTCAAAATAAATAATCTTTCCATTGATGTATGGTTTGTTAGGATCGGACAATATTTGGCTGAGATACAACTATTTGAAAATCTGAATCTGAAGGTTCTCTAAATATTGAGAAAATCGCCTTTAAAGTTGTCCAAATGAATTCTTAGCAATGCATATTACTAATCAAAAACGTTGTTTTGATATATTTACAGTAGTAAATTTACAAAATATCTTCATGGAACATGATCTTTACTTAATATACTAATGATTTTTGGCATAAAAGAAAAATCTATAATTTTAACCCATATGGTGTATTTTTGGTTATTGCTACAAATATACCCCAGCGACTTAAGACTGGTTTTGTGGTCCAGGGTCACATTTCTGATTATTTGTTTAATAAAATGTTTTTTTTTAAAAACTCGTAATATTTTATTATTTGAGATGGCACTTTCCAGTCCAGTGCAGGGTGAAAGATTTATCCTACACCATGTGTTTCTAAATGCAACACACTGAAGGCACAACCAAATTAGCCCAGGGAGCTGCTCAGGTTTCGTTGAGTACAGGGTTAGACTCATTGCATTGCTATGGATAAAGTCACCTAAAGTCAACAATCTGTTTACAAATCTTGCTCAAGAATAATTAAAGCAAAAGAGTTTGGAAATGCAGAAAAGAGAGGAGGATTTTTCTGAAACTTAAGATTCAGTGGTGCTCATTTCCAACTTTATTGTAACTCTTGCTCTCAGATTTTAATATAATGGTTGTGTATTAAAGGTGTGCGAGACTTTTATTTAAAGAAATGAACATAATGAACCACTCATGCCCTCCTGTTGTCCTCGACTCAGTATTTCTGTTTTCTTGAATTTTCTAGTGCCTCCTACTGGGCTCACCAACACTCTTCTGAGATACAGGAAACATGGCACAGTAAGAGACACACCGTGCTTTCAAAGATATAGTTTTATTATTTAAATTCGAAATGACATGTAAATGTGCCACTAAATAGTTCTCAACTATGGCATTTATTATAAACGTAATGAAATTAATTAAATAATGCAGCTGTGTTCTAACTCTTTTAGGATTCCGAAAAAAACCTCCACCATGTCCCTCACTATATCATCATGCTCCCGAGACACGTCCTCCTCCTCTTCCTCATCCTCATCCTCGACCACAATACAGCAGAGGCACTCCAGTTTAGTACAGCCTGTCTGCATCAGTCCTCAAATGGTAAGAACAAAAAATACACAAGTTTTTCATCAGGATCTGAAAAGTAGGCAAGTTTTGCAACATAACATTGTGCCTTCAAATCACAAACCATTTTTCACAAAGTTACATGCATCCTCATGAACACACGCCGCATTTCAGTTCATTCAATTTATGTTACTCAGCTACTCTTCCTGTCATGTTGGAGCTAAAAGTAGTATGTTGATCTGCCAGTCATGGGTTTTTGATGAGGAGAACTCTGCTTACGTATGATCAGATGCATAATGAAATGATGCATTTAATAGTTAATGACCAAAGAGGTCCGTTTTGCTATTGTGCTATTCGTGTCTTTATACAGGTGATAAAATTAAATAAATCCTTTTGATCAGGTTAGACACTGATTATTAATATCTCAAACCCCTTTCTTGTCCTGGTACAAAAGCTTCAAAAGGTTCAAAAGGTACTAAAATGTACCATTTAGTTATGAACAGAGGCGGACAGTAGTGAAGTATTTTACTTTACTCAAGGAAATTTAAAAAGTATCTGTAGTTTATCAGAGTGTTTTCTTCGGAAAACTTTACTTCACTTCTAAAGCATAATGTCATACTTTTTACTGCACTACATTTCATAAATAAAAGTTGTTGTATGTTTTACCTTTAATACTTAAGAACATTAAAAATGCAGTACTTTCTTGTACTCAAGTAAATCTATGAATTACTTTTACTAGAAAGTAATAGATTTAATGATTTAATAGATTTAGATGTATTAAATGATATTTAATATGAAACATAGTGCAGTAAAAAGTACAATATTATGCTTTGGAATGTTGTGAAGTAAAGTTTTCTAAAGAAAAACACAGATAAAGTAAAGACACTTGAAAAGTACTTTTAAAGCAGAGTAAAAATACTTCACTACTGTCCGCCTCTGGGTATGAACATGCATACTTAGGTACAAATATGTGCCTTTAAGGTATTAAAATGCACCCTTTAGGGGTCCCAGTGGTAGCTTTTGTACCTCCCCCCCCCCTGAAAGTGTAACCAGCTCACCTGTCTCTTCATCTCACTGTGCAAGTATGAATTACAGTAAATTATTATAATTTTTTTTTTTTTTACCACATTCAAGCATTAAACTTATTTTAAAAGTGACAAAGCAATCTCA
The DNA here is from genome assembly GCF_012432095.1 of Onychostoma macrolepis. Taxonomy (NCBI): domain Eukaryota; kingdom Metazoa; phylum Chordata; class Actinopteri; order Cypriniformes; family Cyprinidae; genus Onychostoma; species Onychostoma macrolepis. The sequence continues at coordinate 31,031,239 of NC_081168.1, forward strand.
CACATATCTACCATTTTTACTAAACCAAGCGCAGTGAGTTGTGGGCCGTGTGTGCTATGTGTATGTTACTTCCAGCCTAAACACACATTTGTTGCTCTGTGTATTTGTTCAGGTTCAGAACACAAACCAGGGTTCAGGGACTGCTGGAGTGTCTCCAACATTTGTCAAGGTAAAGCAACAATAACATGCCGTATACCTTAAAGTGAGTGGGTCAGGGTGAGGTTGTTATCGGTGTGGTTGTGTCTTCTCAGTGTCTTCATGATGTGAGTACGGTGAAGGGGCAGCTGGTGGTCCTGGAGTGCAGGATCAGAGGAACGCCTCCGCTGCAGATCTCCTGGTTCAGAGAGAACGAGCAGATCATCGACTCGGCAGACTTCCGCATTCTTAGAAAGAGTGAGTGAGAGCTGATTACAGCATTACTTTACATGTGGTTTAAAGGAATAGCTCACCTATGGACTACGACTTCAGCACTATATTCCAAGTCATCTAAAGCCGTACAATAGTTTTGTGTGAAGATCAAGTTTGAAGTTTGCATTCAGAATTCAAAAAAGATGCAAAAACTGATTTGTTGGTGTCAGTGACATTTATGCATTTTTTTTTAAATGGATACAAATTATGCAAAAATTACCAGCATATAGGTTCAAATTTTCAAGAAATTGAATTTTAACTATTTCTTTAAAAACAATAATAGACATAAGACCACCTTACAAGTTTCATTACAAGCCAATGAACTAAAACGGTTTCTTACTGTAATTTTTGCCTTTTTCAGAGGCAAGTTCAGCTTCTGTTCCTGGTGAGTAAACATTTATCTCAAAGGATGGTGCATGAGGGGATGGACTTATTAGACTTTTAATTCTTCTGTGTTTTATTATAGAGGAATTGTGCACCCTCGTGATCACAGAGGCGTATCCAGAAGACTCTGGAATATTTAAATGCACAGCATCTAATCAGTTTGGAACAGTAACATGTAGTGCCATGCTTGAAGTATATACAGGTAACTTTCTTGTTTGATTTTATGCATGCTTATATGGCACAAATAAATCAAAATTAATGTATGTATGTCTTATTTAAGTCATTAATTTTACATTACTTTTGTAACCTGACCTGTTATTTTATAAAATGATGCATAGCCTTTTTTCTGCCATTTGCGTGTTTGTACATTAAATATTTCAGCCAATTTGATAATACTTTCCACCTCCAATAATATTTGTAATACAGAAACAGAGGGCAGCAGATTCCTACCAATGAACTAGTCTTTATTTTTTTTATCTAGAATTTTTGCTGTCACCATTTTGCAAACAAATACTAGGGTGAGGGAAAGAAAAATAATACAATATTTAATAATATGATTTTGTTCTTTGAAGACCTAGAGGAGGTTTTTGGAGAGGAGGATGAGCCTTCCTCTCTAAGCTCAGCTGGACTAGAGCCGGATGACCCGCCCTTGTTACTACAGGACACACTAATTCCTCCTCCAGAATGGCCTGACAGTTCTGAGGAAGAGACTGCCGCCCCTGTAGCATGGTAAGGACATGTTTCAATATTTCAGGCATTGCCAAAATGTTAAGTCAACATGTAGTCCAAAGATGAGAGTTAAAATCTATAGGATGAAATTCACAGAAAGCTCACAAACACACAGTATAGTAATGCTACAAAGACATCTACAAAAAAAATATGAAGCTGTCCAGGTGCAGATGACGAATTTGCTTGGTGCCTTGCTGTCAGACAGAAAGTACAGGAAGCCAAAAAGGCCAGAAGAAAAAAGTTGGCTAACTAAGCTGCATGAGTACACAGCTGCACTTCTTCTGCCGAAAAAAATAAACAAGGCAGATACAGAGGGCAGAAGTGTGGAGAAAGCCATTTGATTGCATTCTAGTGATTGATGAATAACTGCAGTGTTAGTGATTGTTTCATTATCATTTCATAGAAGCAGAATAATGTGAGTCAAATCAATCACTGTTGGACTACTCGAATGCTTCCTTACAAAAGAGTTCAATAGGAGAGGCCATGCAAATTCATGAGACATGAGAAAAACGTCATCATGGTTGCTACGTTTTAAAGGAGAGTGGCTTGATCAAATGGAAACAACAGATTATTTGTGCAGCACAGTGACAATTGTTTTGTGTGTGTAATGGATGTTTATGACTATAAAATGTTTCTTTAAATTATTTAATATTGATAACATTTAATACTGTTTAAATATGTTTATTTGATTATATCATATTAGCTATATTAACATTTTATTTGTAAATGAACTTTCTTGTTTGAATATATTTACATGTATTCATGAATACTGTAACAAATCAAAACATTCAAGTCAACCGTAAATCAAGTCAAATTAAATTATGGAACAGATTTAAAAACATTGTGCTTACACACAGATAAATTGTGTTATATAATGACACTAAGACACTAAGAACAAACAACTGATAACAAGATATAAGGAAAAGAAAATAGGGCCCAATACAGGACCTTGAGGTACCCCACAGATAATGGGTGTAGACGAATAGGGGCTGTTCCCTATTCTAGCAGTTCTGTTCTGTCTGTGTGGCAGTAAGTGAACCACAGAAATACAGAGCCAATAAGTAATAATAAAAAAAAGAATGGCAGAGGATGAAAATGATCCAGCAATGTCTGGAAAGTTTCAGGAATACAGATTGTTTCAAAGACCAAAGGTTGGTAATCAGAATGGGAACACAGGATAATGATCACAACCACAACTAATATGTGGGTAGACAGATACCTCTGGTAAAGTTGGCAACCACTGGATACTGTAGAAGATGAAAATTGGTCCCCTTTATTTATATAGTTCTTAATACAATACAGATTGTTTTAAAACAGCTTTACAGTGATAAACGAGAAAACAGTGATTCAGTGATGCGAACAGAATTCAATTCTGCTGTAAAGCAGCTCTAAAAAGACAATAGTAAACATGTCTTACTGTACATTAAGCCAAATTTGTATTACATGGACCTGGAGTTGTAGTGTCACTGACATGATTTGAGCTCATAAAAAAAGGTTAAAAAAGCTATTTCAGTCTGTTGAATAATCTTTGTGAAGATTCCTCTTTTCTTTTTGTAGTCAAAGTCAATAGCTTCAAGTAGGTTGCAAGCAGGATTATCTATTACTGTGACATGGTGATCCTTATAAATTACATGCATGTGCCCTCTATTCCAACATTTGACTTGCATCAGCCAAAACTATCATGTAGCTGATCGACAGTTGGCTGTTGAGGCATGCAGCATTCACCTTTAGTCTTGACAACAAGAATAAATCAAGTTAACAGATTTATTCACTTTTGCTCAGATGTTCTCATTATTCTGTGTCCATACATTGTCCGTGGGTTGAATGGGTGGTTCCTCAAGAATGGTGGGGGCGTGAGTCTGCTGCTCATAGCTCACATAGCTTTCCATAGATAAACAGCCTGACAGTATCTCATTGAGAGAACAGATGCCAGAGAATCGCTCTACACCTTCAACCTTTCAAACCAACGTTACATTCAGTTGATTTTACTGGCTAGCAAACTAATTTTAAAGAGCAGGTAAGTGCAAGATTAGTAATCTGGATTATAATCTGTTACACTTTATTGCAATCAGAATGACCTAAAAAACTGCTCTAGCAACTTGATCTGTTTAATCATTTTATTAATGCATGATCAGTCATTTTGCCTTTTTTATTCAGTAGGTAAATTAAATTGTCCTCTCTGCTTTGTAAAAATCGAGATTCTGTCAATTTGACCCCTGTAGGTCATACAGTGTGACTCGGTGTCCATCACTGAAGCTTTTACACCCTTCACTCACTGCTGTGTGTTTGTACAGTATGCACTGCTGGCTTTTAAACTATTTATTATGTTAATCGTCTGGTCCTGGTATTATGATAAAGTATATTTTTTTTCATCCTGTAAAAGCCTCAACATTTAATTTAAACCTGCACAAAAATTTTCTATGATTTTGACTGTAAACCTCTTTCTACAGACGGTCATATTTCAATTTTTGCTTCCATTGAAGCACAAAATGTTCTTTTAAATATTCTCAAATCATCCTGGAGAACATGATCAGATGTGTTCATACAGCTCAAGTGCTGCTGTCATTAAAGTAAAAGAGGCATATCAGATATTAAGACACTCTCAAATTCATGTTCATATTCAAGATTTTATGCTGATAGTTTAATTTTGAACTCTAGGGTATGGTGCTAACATTATACACAGTAACCACAATTTAACACTTTTTGACTGTAGCTGCCGATCTGTTTGCACAACTGTTAAAACATTTGGTCCCATTCTTGTTATATTTCAAAACTATTTTGCTTGCATATTATTGTATATTTATGCCTTGCTTGAATATAAAAGAATGCATATATATATATACACCTGTTTGATGTTGAGCAGTGATTTTACCATCACAAATACATTGTTATACGTTATTGAACTGTTACTGAAGTAAATGACATTTAGTGAGCTCGGTCTTTCTTCACAATGACCTCCAAACAGGGTAAGTGAGTGCCAGCGTGGCTGTAAATGAACTGCACCTGCCACGTCTGTCAGTCAGGCCTCATGACACTTTTTTTAGCCATGGCTCTCACAGAAACACAGCAGCAGTATGCAGTTATGAACCCCTGCCATGTTCATTAAAGGGTAAAAAAGATTATTGACATATAGACTGTGTTTACAAATATATAAATATGTACTTTGTAGTTTTCTTTAGGTTAAGTAAGAAATGATTTCAGAAATTTATGATGGCTCTGAGGTTGCTTGTGTGTGAGGTGCTATACGATGATTGGTCATTTACATAAGAGGTGTATGTTGACACAGACAAAGATGACCATACTTTAGTGATGTAGAAAGATAAACGCATTAGTGTTCTACTGTGTTATTTAGCCTTGTTTCCCCTTCTTGAGGCATGGAGTTGCTGGGAGTAGCCATCAATCAAGCTTACAATAACATTGCTGTTTGTTTGAGCATGACACTGCAACACTGAGACCACCAATGGCGTGAGTTTGGGGCGGGGCTAAGTGTTTGTACCTGTCTAAATCAGTCATTCAGTTTTGTATCCGTTTGGTAATGCAGAAACTTACTCGTTCTGTCAGGATTTACTAAAGATACGCTGTGAACAATTCGTGAGGCATGGACAGTTATTTTTGCAGCTGACTTTGTTGTATATGCATTTGTAGGAGTTTCCCTCTCAGACACAACATTTATGTGAGGAGAGTATTTAAATGAATCATGCAATTTGATTTGCGTTTGTCAGTTTACTGGTATTTGCACCATTATTTAATGCCAAAAAAAGCAAGTCTTAACCCAGTTTGAACTCTGCAAATGAATTTTGCACTGCTTTTTGATAGACTGTGTTGGTCATTTAATGATCTGGCTACGTCTGTGCTCTTTAATTTGCTCTTGGTCAGTAGATCAGCTGATCACAGTAGATCACTTTCCACTCCCATTGTTGCTTTCACGGGATTCTCATGATATTTTGCCCTGTCTAGTAAATCTGGCCTTTAACGTCTTGACAAACATCACTTATTGGGCTTTTATGGGCTTAAATCACACTTATTAGGCTTATATGAATTTCTTTGGCTCTGGTTTGTGTAACGGAGGCCAGTTAGTAATAGTTGTGTAGGTAAACCTACCTCACTCCCTTGGCCTACAGTCTTTAGCATCCTTATTATTGCACCCACCTCCACACGTGATTGATTGCATTTACAAGTTCAATTCAAATGGAAGAGAATGGTCATTTAAAAGCATTCTCAATTCACTGTGCGCAGTTCCAATGTGTTTAAAACTGCACATGCGCATCCGCTGGTCTAGCCTCAGGTTTCTATGGGAACCGGAGCTTCTAACAGCTGCTGCAGTGACGCAATGACTTTACCAATCAGTGATTGGCTCTTTTATTTAGAAGGTGGGACTATTCCACCATATTGCGCATTATAATGTTAATAATGTTTTTTGCACAAAAAAAACAAATAAATATGTGGGAAAAATGATTATTTTCAACTCTCATTCTGACTCTCTCTCTAAAACAACCTGTTTTTAAGGGGTGTGTCCTTAAAGGCTTGCCAGTAATCGGCCACTGTTATGATTGGCTAACGCAATTGCATAGGAAACAGTATCAATGCCCCCTCGCTACTGCATGTGTGTGCTTTGACGACATAAAATAAAACGGTAATTTCAGACAAAGCATTATTAAATCATCTGCTTACGGTTTGTGATGCAGCTGCAGTCAGATCTAGCACCGCTTCATCTTTCAACAAATGTTTCTTTGTGAAATTTCCATAGCACTGTGCCTCTTTTACAAAACAAAACGCTCCGATCAATCCTCTGACACGATCCGGCGTGCCATTAAAAATAAACTATCCACTTCTTCCTTATTCTGGGATATTTCTGATATCTGTACAAAGATGTGAACAAGATGTTTAAACCAAACGCGTCAAAGCGAGCGATCTTTCACTACATTTGTTCGATTGACGACTGACACGAGCGGTGGACTATGTCAGAAAAGGAACACGCATCTGTATAGACATGCATCCAGTGTAGACAAGATAGCAGTGATTGTAATTTCTATTTGCTTTTGACACTCACATTCAGCGTGATCAAGTGTCAGCTGTTAGCGACTGAGGTGGGCGGGGCCTATCGTTAGAAGAAGACTATTCGTCGATGTGTTGCTCTGGAGGTGTGTTTATGTAAACGACAGCACCCAGGTGACGACACCTTGCCCCTTGGATCCAAAACAAGCTGTTTTTGGAGCTTGATTAAATAAATGCTTTGTTTATAATGAGGAGGAGGTTTTAAGCTATGAAACTTGCAGGATGTTTTAATGGTACAGAGACCTCTTAAATGCCAAAACATCAAGGCAAATTTGATTTCTCATGTCATGACCCCTTTAACTTTGTCACATTGCCTAAAGCAGGGAGCTCCAGTCCTGCTCCTGGAGGGCCACTGTCCTGCAGAGCACCAGCTCCACTTAAACACACCTGAACCAAAGTAATCAAGTTCTTCAAGATGGCTAAGATCTTCCAGGCAGGTATGGTGGGACAAATTGGAGCTAAACTCTGCAGGACATTGGCCCTCCAGGACCAGGATTGGCCTAATATCTTCGTCTCTTTTGTTTGAATTCATTCACTTGACTGCAAATCATCAGTGTGAACACCTTTTTTGAACTACCTATTAGCCTGAGTAACCCAAGTTAAATATGCTTTTCCAACAGGGTGCCGGAGTCTCCTGTGGACACGGAGAGCAAACAGGCTCCTGCCAGCCAGGTGACTGAAGCTGCAGAGATCTCCTCCATGAGCGAACCTGATCCTCCAGCAAAGGGGGTTAAAAACAGTCTCCCACATCCATTCCTTCCCACCAGCAAGCTGAGTAAACCAGTGGAGCCCAGAGGCAGCGCCATGAACGTGGCTGATCTGCCCACCTTCTCGCCATCGCTGTACCCCCCCAGTGCCTTTAACTATGAGCGTCCTCGCCATTTCATCCAGTCCCTGCCCAGTTTCCATGCACCTGACAGCGAGATCAGCAAACCCAACAGCCTCAGTCCCCCGGCTTCAACAGCTGCTCCGTTCCTGAGCCCTCCTCAGCCTGGACCCGCTCGAACCTCCATGAGCTCAAGCATGACTTTGATTCCTAAACCACGGAGCTCTCCAAACAATGAGAAACTATCATCAGCAGCTTTCCTCTCATCTGTCCTGCCTTCATTACCGAGCTCCCAGGCCAAATGCATGTCCTTACCTCAGTCTCCATCTCCGCGGCGCTCCCCCCGGTCACCCAGCCCAACACCGAGAGCCCAGGAGCAGCCTCTGTCTCCTCCAAGCTGGTCGCTGGATCACGTTCCTGCAGCTGTCCCACCCCGGATATCTCAAGATACTCCAAAAACCACCGCTCCACCTCCACAGCCCCCACAGCCCCCACCTGTGTCCCACATGAACTACACACCCAACACGTGAGTGTGTTATGGCTGACATTAATCTTAAACACTGTAATGTATGGTTATATCCTCCTACAGGAAAGAAAACTAAAAAATTAGACCTTTTTAATGTCTTAGTTGTTTATTCTAAAAAGCAATGAGATTTTTACTTAAGCCAAAGATCTTAAAGTTAATAATACTTTGAAATATGAAAAATGATTAAAATCTCCAATGTCTTCAGAGCTTAAAAGGGAACAGTTCACCAAAATAATGAAAGTTTGCTGAAACTGTCCTCACCCTCAGGTCATCTGAGAGTGTGCTTCTTCATCAGGTTTGTAGAAATGTGTCTCTGCATCAGTGTCTCAGCAATGGATGCTCTGCAGTGAATGGGTGCCGCCAGAATGAGTCCAAACAGCTGATAAAAACACCACAATAATCCACACCACTCCAGTCCATCAGTTAACATCTGGAGAAGACAAAAGCTGTGTGTTCGTAAGAAACAAATCCATCATCAAGATGAGTCCATAATAACGCTTCCTCCAGTGAAAAAGTCCATCTCCTCTCACATCAAAATCCAGCCACATATTTGTTTAGAGCTGTTTTGGACTGTTTTGGACTGTAAATGCTGCTTGATCTGCAGATTTCTCTCCTGATTCAGACCAGAACACTTTTTCACTGGAAGAAGTGTTATTATGGATTATGGACTCGTATTTTAGCCAGAAGCAACAGTTTGAAGATGAAAATATCTTAATGATGGATTTATTTCTTACAAACACGCAGCTTTTGGATGTTAACTGATGGACTGGAGTGCTGTGGATTATTGTGGTGTGTTTATCAGCTGTTTGGACTCTCATTCTGACGGCACCCATTCACTGCAGAGCATCCATTGCTGAGACACTGATGCAGCGACACATTTCTACAAACCTGATGAAGAAACAAACTCAACCTAATCTTGGAATCCCATTTTCAGCAAATTTACATTTTTGAGTGAACTACTCCTTTAAAAGAGAAACGCTTAAACAATACAATTTTCTAATGGGCTGTTTTCACAGCTTGCCAAAGCCGATCTTGAAGAAGACTGTTTCCCGACCAGTGTCTCGCGCCACAGATGAAGATATTCAGGGCTCGAAAGATGCTCTCATACAAGACCTTGAAAAGAAGCTACGGAACAAAGCTCCTCAACAGAGGACCCTTCAGAAGATGTCTTACGAAGAGCGGATGGCGAGAAGATTGTTGGGAGCCGATAATGCCGCCTCAGTATTTGACCTTGAAAATTCATTCAGTTCCCAGCCTGCACAGGTATTGCCATTTTAAGTTATTGGATGTTTCATGCAACTGCAGAATACCTTCTCAAACCTTGAGTCACTATGTTAGAGCTTGTCAAGAGGATCATGGCTTTATAGCCATATTAGTAACGCCACAAGTAATGCTAAAACCCCCGGTAATCAAGAGACAAGAGTGTCAGTTTATGCAGCTATACTTTATTCCCATTTGTTACCATCACTCTATAGCTGCCAGGATTTTTCAAAGCCAGACCAAACAGATAACAGTCTGTCCACAGGCCTAAAATAGCATGAGCAAAACCCATGTGCTCTGCAGCTATCCTATTCATCATGATGCTGTTATTATAATATTACCACATGTGCACATGCACGAAGGCCTCAATTCCTTTATTTTGTCTGTCTGTCTATCATGTTTTGTAATATTATTCAAGCAAATGTTATGCACTATTCTAACAGCCAGGCTCTCCTGAAGGTCTCCAGCCTGGAGGAATATGGTAAATGTCTCTTTGCATTAGGAGTATCAGTTTGGAGTTCGTCTCAGCTTTCATCTTATTATTGTGCATGTACACCTAACACTTCTGACACATTTTAGAGTTAATTAGTGAATTATCATAACTGAATGCATCAAACGCTGAGTGACACCATCTAAGACAGACACTTTGTGCTTGTTGTGGGTGATCGTCTAATGCTGTGAGCCCTGCCTGTGTTGCTTTGTGTAAACGTTGATTATTGAGTTTGTTTTGTTGAATTGCTGTCCCATTCAGTTCATTTCCACCTTCTCTTGCACAGGTCCAGAAAGAATCGTCCCGGAGAAGACGGTATAGATGCCTCGACCATCCAAGAGAAGTGTTTTGCTCCTCGTTTTATACAAGTGCCGCAGGATCTTTCTGTTGAAGAGGGACGATTCTGCAGGATTGATTTTAAGGTAGTTATCATTCATTGATATAATAATACACCCTGCATGCATTTGTTTTACACACAGTGGGGCAAAAAAGTATTTAGTCAGCCACCAATTGTGCAAGTTCTCCCACTTAAAAAGATGAGAGAGGCCTGTAATTTTCATCATAGGTATACCTCAACTATGAGAGACAAAATGAGAAAAAAAATCCAGAAAATCACATTGTAGGATTTTTAAAGAATTTATTTGCAAATTATGGTGGAAAATAAGTATTTGGTCAATAACAAAATTTCATCTCAATACTTTGTTATATACCCTTTGTTGGCAATGACAGAGGTCAAACGCTTTTCTGTAAGTCTTCACAAGGTTTTCACACACTGTTGCTGGTATTTTGGCCCATTCCTCCATGCAGATCTCCTCTAGAGCAGTAATGTTTTGGGGCTGTCGCTGGGCAACACGGACTCAAAGATTTTCGATGGGGTTGAGATCTGGAGACTGGCTAGGCCACTCCAGGACCTTGAAATGCTTCTTACGAAGCCACTCCTTCGCTGTTCGGGCGGTGTGTTTGGGATCATTGTCATGCTGAAAGACCCAGCCACGTTTCATCTTCAATGCCCTTGCTGATGGAAGGAGGTTTTCACTCAAAATCTCACGATACATGGCCCCATTCATTCTTTCTTTACACGGATCAGTTGTCCTGGTCCCTTTGCAGAAAACAGCCCCAAAGCATGATGTTTCCACCCCATGCTTCACAGTAGGTATGGTGTTCTTTCTCCTCCAAACACGACAAGTTGAGTTTTTACCAAAAAGTTCTATTTTGGTTTCATCTGACCATATGATCATCCAAATGCTCTCTAGCAAACTTCAGACGGGCCGGACATGTACTGGCTTAAGCAGGGGACACGCCTGGCGCTGCAGGATTTGAGTCCCTGGCGGCGCAGTGTGTTACTGATGGTAGCCTTTGTTACTTTGGTCCCAGCTCTCTGCAGGTCATTCACTAGGTCCCCGTGTGGTTCTGGGATTTTTGCTCACAGTTCTTGTGATCATTTTGACCCCACGGGTGAGATCTTATGGAGCCCCAGATCGAGGGAGATTATCAGTGGTCTTGTATGTCTTCCATTTTCTAATAATTGCTCCCACAGTTGATTTCTTCACACCAAGCTGCTTACCTATTGCAGATTCAGTCTTCCCAGCCTGGTGCAGGTCTACAATTTTGTTTCTGGTGTCCTTGACAGCTCTTGGTCTTGGCCATGGTGGAGTTTGGAGTTGGACTGTTTGAGGTTGTGGACAGGTGTCTTTTATACTGATAACGAGTTCAAACAGATGCCATTAATACAGGTAACGAGTGGAGGACAGAGGAGCCTCTTAAAGAAGAAGTTACAGGTCTGTGAGAGCCAGAAATCTTGCTTGTTTGTAGGTGACCAAATACTTATTTTACCGAGGAATTTACCAATTAATTCTTTAAAAATCCTACAATGTGATTTTCTGGATTTTTTTTCTCATTTTGTCTCTCATAGTTGAGGTATACCTATGATGAAAATTACAGGCCTCTCATCTTTTTAAGTGGGAGAACTTGCACAATTGGTGGCTGACTAAATACTTTTTGCCCCACTGTATTACTCCAACGCTTCTGGCCATCTTAAGATGAAATATTATTGAAGCTGTCCTGGGCAGTATAACCTACAAAACTAAAAAATCCAGAAAATCACATTGTAGGATTTTTAAAGAATTTATTTGCAAATTATGGTGGAAAATAAGTATTTGGTCAATAACAAAATTTCATCTCAATACTTTGTTATATACCCTTTGTTGGCAATGACAGAGGTCAAACGTTTTCTGTAAGTCTTCACAAGGTTTTCACACACTGTTGCTGGTATTTTGGCCCATTCCTCCATGCAGATCTCCTCTAGAGCAGTAATGTTTTGGGGCTGTCGCTGGGCAACACGGACTCCAAAGATTTTCGATGGGGTTGAGATCTGAGACTGGCTAGGCCACTCCAGGACCTTGAAATGCTTCTTACGAAGCCACTCCTTCGCTGTTCGGGCGGTGTGTTTGGGATCATTGTCATGCTGAAAGACCCAGCCACGTTTCATCTTCAATGCCCTTGCTGATGGAAGGAGGTTTTCACCAAAATCTCACGATACATGGCCCCATTCATTCTTTCTTTACACGGATCAGTTGTCCTGGTCCCTTTGCAGAAAACAGCCCCAAAGCATGATGTTTCCACCCCATGCTTCACAGTAGGTATGGTGTTCTTTCTCCTCCAAACACGACAAGTTGAGTTTTTACCAAAAAGTTCTATTTTGGTTTCATCTGACCATATGATCATCCAAATGCTCTCTAGCAAACTTCAGACGGGCCGGACATGTACTGGCTTAAGCAGGGGACACGCCTGGCGCTGCAGGATTTGAGTCCCTGGCGGCGCAGTGTGTTACTGATGGTAGCCTTTGTTACTTTGGTCCCAGCTCTCTGCAGGTCATTCACTAGGTCCCCGTGTGGTTCTGGGATTTTTGCTCACAGTTCTTGTGATCATTTTGACCCCACGGGTGAGATCTTATGGAGCCCCAGATCGAGGGAGATTATCAGTGGTCTTGTATGTCTTCCATTTTCTAATAATTGCTCCCACAGTTGATTTCTTCACACCAAGCTGCTTACCTATTGCAGATTCAGTCTTCCCAGCCTGGTGCAGGTCTACAATTGTGTTTCTGGTGTCCTTTGACAGCTCTTTGGTCTTGGCCATGGTGGAGTTTGGAGTTGGACTGTTTGAGGTTGTGGACAGGTGTCTTTTATACTGATAACGAGTTCAAACAGATGCCATTAATACAGGTAACGAGTGGAGGACAGAGGAGCCTCTTAAAGAAGAAGTTACAGGTCTGTGAGAGCCAGAAATCTTGCTTGTTTGTAGGTGACCAAATACTTATTTTACCGAGGAATTTACCAATTAATTCTTTAAAAATCCTACAATGTGATTTTCTGGATTTTTTTTCTCATTTTGTCTCTCATAGTTGAGGTATACCTATGATGAAAATTACAGGCCTCTCTCATCTTTTTAAGTGGGAGAACTTGCACAATTGGTGGCTGACTAAATACTTTTTTGCCCCACTGTATTACTCCAACGCTTCTGGCCATCTTAAGATGAAATATTATTGAAGCTGTCCTGGGCAGTATAACCTACAAAACTAAACAGTCCACAAAAAAACACATAATTTATAACCTGATGCAGAAAATAATATTATACCCTAGTTAATAGGAGTCCAGAGTTAATGAATAATTTTTTGCATAAATACAGTTGTAGTAATATCTTTACAAACCAACATTTTAGCTGTTTTAAGTTTTGCTTTTCTTTCCTTCTTTTCTGCAGGTTGTAGGTTTGCCAACGCCAGATATTTCTTGGTATCTGGATGGGAAACTCATCCGACCCGATGATTATCATAAGATGCTGGTGTGTGAGAAGAGCGTGCACTCCTTCATCATTGAGATCGTGACTATTCATCATGCAGGTGTTTATGAATGTGTGGCGAAGAACCGTGCCGGAGAGAGCCACTTCTCCCTGCATCTGGATGTGATGGGTGAGCAATCTTCTGCTACCTGGATAATGTTAAGAATAAAGTTTCCTTTTTGTTGTATTTATTTATTTATTTTAAATACAGTGCCTTGTGAAAGTATTTTATTTTCTCCACATTTTGTCCTATCGCAACCGTATGCTAAAATGCTTAAAAAAATCACAGCAATCTACAACCCTATTTCCAAAAAAGTTGTCCCAAAAAAGCACACTGTGTAAAATGTAAATAAATCAGAGTGCAATGATCTGCAAATCTAATGAAGCCATATTTTTTTCGCAATAGAACACAGAAAACATGTATCAAATGTTTAGGTAACACTTTATTTTGATAGTCCACTTTAGATATTCTACTAACTATAAGTAACTTTGTAACTACATGTCTACTAACTCTCAGTAGGGTAGCTTTAGGGTTAGTAGAATAAGTTGACATATGCTTGCAAAGTTTCTCAAATTCAGTATGTTGTGGAGCCATCAAAATAAAGTGTTAGCAGATATTAAGCAGACAGTCTACTAATAATCTAGTGACTGCTAGTTGACGTGTAGTTGCAAAGTTACTTACTGTTAGTAGAATGTCTAAAGTGGACTATCGAAATAAAGTGTTACCATGTAAACATTGAGAAATTATACCATTATAAGGAAAACAGGTCATTTTGAATTTGATGGCTGCGACACATTTCAACAAAGTTGCAAAATTGAATTTTGCAATTAATTAGGTTGATTGGCAACAGGTCATTAACATGATTGGGTATAAAAGACTCTCCAAGTCCAATCCAACTTCTCCAAGATGATCCAGAAAAAAAAAAAACGGGAAAGCTGCTTGGTTAAATTTTAAGTGTCATAGATACTTAAGCAATGTAATTATGCCTTTTCATTTTAATAAATTTAAGTTATCACTCATCTGTTTTTTGTTTGTCACTATGGAGCATCGAGTGAAGTGTAGATTCATGTGAAAATAATTGAAAACATTTTAGCATAAGGTTGCAACATGACAAAATGTGGAAAAAAAAAAAACTGAGCATGAATACTTTGGCATGGCAAACTATATCTATAATTACCAAATCTGCATGCCTGAAGCTGCCATCACCAACAACATCAGTGGAGCTAGACATTTTGTGGAAGTTGGTGCAGAATGAGGAGTGCATGCATGCTCCCAAGTTCAAAAGTCATCTCTGAAAAGGCTAACTTTGAGCTGAATGAGAGAATAACCACATTTAAATGTTTAGATGGAAAAAGATGTGCTTCTGCATATGGTGGGCAGAGTTACTAGTTACACGTAACGGAATTACAATTGTAATCTGTTACAGTTACTGAGTAAATAGGTTACACTTTATTGTAAGGTGTCCTTGTCACAGTGTAATTATTCATTTAAGTAGCGTAACATTAATTAACTACATGTACTTACTACTTAAGTACTTAACTTATTGTTATTATAATAGTAAGTACAAATAACGTGTAACAAGGACACCTTAAAATAAAGTGTTACCAGAAAAAAAAAAAAAGTGTAAATTACAGTTACTTATGAAAACGATTACAAAAGGGGTTTACGTCTGAATATTTTATGATTTCAAATCTGTATTTAACCTCAAAATGATCTCAAAATAAGAAGCGGTGCTAAAGTCTGATCTTGTGGTGGTTGTGCTTTAAAATTAAATTAGTATAATCTTAATTTAAGTGAAGAAGGATTCTGAAAGTCTGACAGTAATCAGTGTTGAGCGCTACTGTAAGGTTAACCCTGCCTGCTTTAAATGATTAACAGTTGAAAACATTCAGCATTCGCAAAAATTGACTTTGGCATGTATATGATATGCGAAGGGTAGGGATGTGGGTAGATCTCATGCATGCGAAAACTGCGTATCATATGCACGCCAACAAATTTCGTATCATATGCACGGTAAAGTACATTTTTGCGTATCAATACCACGAGTTTTGGTTTTTATTTGGCGTGCTATTTATACGCATTTTCATGAGACGGAGCTGATGTGACTGTGTTTGCTCTGCGTGTGTCCTCAGCTCAGGAGCAGCTCTGTCCTCCCTCGTTTGTGGTGAAGATGAGGAACTCGCGGGTTCTGGAGGGCGACGGCGTGCGGCTCGAGTGTAAGGTGACGGCGTCTCCAGCGCCGCAGATCTACTGGAAGAAAGACAAGGAGATGCTGCGCGTCGACCCCAGGAGAATGAGGTCTGCATCCATCATGCACTGGGGATCCCACATGTTTCATAGTATTCACAGACTATAATATCATATTACATTTGCATTTAGTCATTTAGCAGATGCTTTTATCCAAAGTGACTTACAAATGAGGACAATAGAAGCAATCAAAATCAACAAAAGAGCAATGATACGCAAGTGCTTTAACAAGTCTCAGTTAGCCTAACGTAGAACACGTGTGTATATATATATACAGCGGGAAAAATGGGTATTGAACACGTCACCATTATTCCCAGTAAATATATTTCTAAAGCTGCTGTTGACTTGATATTTTCACCAGATGTTGCTAATAACCCAAGCAATCCATACATACAGAGAAAACAAAACAAAGAAGTTCAGAAATGAAGTTCTGTGTGATAAAGTGGAAAGACACAGAGGAAAAGTATTGAACACATGAAGAAAGGCAGGTGCAAGAAGGCATGGAAAGCCAAGACACCATCAGAAATCTATCAGTAATTAAAGCAATCCTGCCCCTCGTCAGTGGAAATGAATATTAGCTTCAGTCCCAGCAGCTACAGAACCAGGATGATGAAGATGATCCCAAACACAGAAGCAAACTCTCGACGGCTTTCAGAGAAAGACAATAAAGCTGCTAGAACGGCCAGACTATCATCTGACTTCAATCCAATAGAAAATAAGAACTAAAGGTCAGAGTTCAGAGAAGAGACCCACAGATCCTTCAAGATCTGAAGACAGACTCACAGCTGAGCAACGCATGCTGCTAGTTTCTGCTGCAGGAGCGTCCTGAAGCGCTCGTTACCAACAAAGCCTTCCGTACTTAGTGTTCAATACATTTCAGTAGCTCAATACTTTTCAGTTACTTGGGTGTTACCGACATCTGGTGAAAATATCAAGTCAACAGCACCTTTAGAAATATATTTACTGAGTGTTTAATACTTATTTTACCCGCTGTATTTGGCGCAGTAACTTCCACAGAGAAAGTCATATTTTGGAACGACAAAAACAAGGAAAATTCATTCTAAAATGGTTATTTCACAGATCTTCACACTTTTTCTCTGTGAAATTGTGTGGTTCAGCATCCAGAGCACTACAGACATGACAAACTCTCACTGTTTCTGAAGAACTGAGCTTTAGAAAACACACTCATATATTTTAACTGCAGAAATGTCCATGATCCATGCGATTCTCCCTCGAGCTCGTTAAAAACAGCGTCATTACTGTAGTCTGTAGTTGTGTGATGCTGGTGTGTTTGGTGTCAGTCTCTCTCAGGACGCTTCAGGAAAGCAGTGTCTGGTGATTGATCCGGTGATAAAGTCTGACGCAGGCTGGTACACAGTGTCTGCCATTAATGAAGCGGGCATGTCCACATGCAACAGCAGGCTAGACGTGGCCAGTAAGTGCGCTTGCTCAGTTTGCTTGTTTGTGAGTGAAGATTGTTTGTTTAGACTTTTGCTGAAAACTCTTCCTAACTTGCATTTAGATGCATTGACATTATAAAACTTTATATTTTTTATTCATAAAGTTAACCCTCTGGTGTTGTTTGGTCATTTTTGACTGAAAAAATTATAATTGTTGTTGTTGTTGTTCTAAAGTTAACACACACAAAAAAAAAAAAAAAACATGATTGGAAAAAGTTAAATGGTCTTAATAGAAATTGGACATTTTTTTCGCAATCCATGTTGTTCGCAGTCAAAAATGAGCGCTGTAGGAAATGAACGGGAAGTGAATTTCATCCAGTGGAAATGTTTGTTACGACCGAACAAACAAAAACTGACCGAAAGCTCATTTTTTGCAATATCAAACTCAAATTTGGAACACAACTTGTTTAGATTTACGGCTTTGATTTTCTTGCAGCTTTACAGAAAAAAAACATGATTTTGAAAATATATACTTATAAAATTTTTAAATGGTGTTTTTGTGCATTTTTTTTTTTTCATTGTAATAAACTTAAACTTTTTTTTTTTTTTTTTAAACCAAAGCATTCAAGATTTCTGACCGTTTAAGCCGGAAATTTCATTTTTAGGTCTGTATTTAAAAAGTGGTTAACAGGAAATAAATACCAGAGGGGTTAACGAGTATATGAATGTATAAGAGAAGTGTGTAGGAATGTGCTGTAAATTTATATATTTTTGAATTTTGAATTGAAATGTTACATTGTCATTCAGTGTAACACAATATTTATGTAAAAATTCAAACAGCATGCTTATTCTGACTTGTACATATTAAAATATATAAAAGAATAAGGGAGCATATTACATTTTATTGTTTTAAATGAGTAAAAATATTCTTACTGACAAATGGGCAAATTAAAAAAATTAGTAGTGAAAGTAATTAGTTTTTTAATGTGTCATAAATTAATTTTTGTTGTAAATATGCCTGACAAGATTGTTACACTGAATGACATTTCTGTAAATCAGGGAAAAATGTATGACATTTATTTTTTGCTCAGGAAAACAAAAACAAAAATGCAATTAAATTAAACAGAAAACTTTTTAAATTTTTTTTTTGGGGGGGAAAAACATTTTAAAGCAGTATTACACTAATTGTTTTTATGCTTAAACCCTTTTTCATCTTTGACCCATGTATAACAATGTACAAATGAGTTTAAAATATCTTGATATGCATGTCATACAGGACACTTTTGTCACTAATGAACACGATATCAGCTCATCAGATATTGTTGACCCAAATTTGCTCATTTACTGTTTTTAGTCTCTCAGCTTTAAATGCGTGTCTCCCTGCAGCTCGGCTGAATAAGTCTGCTCCTCCTGTCCGGACGCTGAAGACCCTTCCCATCTTGAGCCAGTTCTCCACACGCAGCGCCGAGCCTGTTCCTCACCACACCGCCCCGCTGTACGAGAGCGAAGAGCTGTAGACGCTTTTCTGTGCTATATTTCGGTGTAAATGAGCCAGTTCAGCAGATTATGGGTCAGACACACTTTAGCCAGTGCCACTGTTGGACTGGACAAGAGTTTATCATCCCAGCACAACGTTACTGGAGCACAAGCTCTCATGTGTTGTTTGGAAACGGATTACCAGTTTCATAAAGCTGCATATTTATGACACCCAGTACAAGGGAAAACAATGCATCTAATTATTGTTTGTTAGACTAACGCTTTGATTGCTGTATGTCTCTCAATATATGTGTGCAGTGCGGTCACTGATACACTCAGAACTACATTATGATCGTATATATGTACTGAAAATGATATTTGTTGGAATTTTTGTTACTAGTACAAAGGATTTGGTCAAATGTATTGATTACGGTCCTCAACACAGATATCATTTGTGTTATATATGATGCAAGATGAACATTTGAGTAAAGATCTTTGTGAAAATACTATACATTTATCTCCGAGGTGTTTTTTTCTCCTGCCATTTCAAATGAGAAAATTATTTTACGTATTAAATACTAATATATATATATATATATATATATATATTAGTGCTGTCAAACGATTAATCGCATCCAAAATATATATTTTTTAACATGTATTTTATTTATGTACTGTATATATAAATACACACACATACAGCATATATTTTGAAAATATTTACATGTATATATTTATATTCATATCATACATAAACATTTAATATATAAATGTAACATCTTTTTCTTAAATCTATACATGAATGTGTGTGTATTTATATATACGTAGTAAATATAAATATATACATGTAAATATATGCTGTAAAAATACATGTTAAAAATATATATTTTGGATGCGATTAATCGTTTGACAGCACTAATATAAAACGTGCCTAAAAATTAATTTCATTCATTAATCTTCCTCAGGTCAGAATGTATAGAAGTTAAGAAGCTGGAAAGGCTCTTATCCAAAAGATTTATTACAGAAACATTCTATAAACAAATTATGAAAAGGCCAAGAAAAAATATTCTGTTAATCATAACCACTTGGATATGGACATACAATATCACATGATCTCTGATCCTCCTCGGTACAGATGCTGTATTAGTACACAGTTCCCTTTAGAGCTGGGCTTTGATGAACACAAAATACTGTCATGACAATGAAAACTTCCACATGTAGAACTACACAGACACAGCGCGCGTAAAGAAAGAGAAGGTTCATCCACTCAGCACAATGCGGTCGTGAGTACCAGAGATATGGCGAGGAATGGACAGCTTCGTGGCTGAGAGAGATCCATCACACCAGAGATGATCTTCAGATCTCCACATCGCTTTCTTTATCATTATCATGGTCACCATCGTAAAACTCGTTCGCCGCTTCAGGCCTGCGAGCAAACAGAGACGCTTTAACAACAACACGAACAGTAAAGTACAATAATGATATACAAATAAGTTGGTTTTGAAAAAAATGTGCGTTAAACGTATCAAAAGTGATGGTAAAGATATTGTTACAAAATATTTCAAATAAACGCTGTTATAATATATGCTGTAACTTTCTACTTATCAGTGTTGGGTAAGTTACTCTAAAAAAGTAATTAATTACTAGTTACTAATTACATCTTCAACAGTGTAATTAGATTACCGAACAAATTACTTTCTCCAAAAAGTATTTAATTACGTATCACTAATTACTTTCTAAATCCTATATCAACCTGGACAAGTTAATGACACAAGGACAGACGTGAAACGCTTCTTTTAATTCTTTCAAGTAACTACATCAATTATTCTGATCACACTTTAGAGAATTATTCTCACTATTAACTATGACTTTTGCCTCATTATACTCACAATTACTGCTTATTAACACTTAGTAAAGTAGTTTTAAAGTTTAAGAATTGGGCAGGATTAAGGATTTAGAATAAGGTCTGGCAGAATAAGACATTAATATGTGCTTTTTTAAGTAATAATAAACAGCCAATATTCATGCTAATAACCAACAAGTTAATATTGAGAACTGGACACTAAAGTGTTACTAATATTCTTATTAACTCAAAGTGTTTAAAGTGAGAAGCGTACATGAAAGCATGCATTTTAAGGTTAGACTTTACATTTTGATGTTAAATCCACTATTGTATTGTATATAAATGTTCTACAGTCTATACACAGTTTTAAGTTCAATTACATAAGAATTAACTGTAATTAAATGACAGGAAAATAAGTGTATACTTTACTTTTTCAAGGGAAAAGTAATTAAATTACAGTAACTAATTACACTCAACACTTCTACTTATTAAAGAATCCTGTCTCAATGTTTCAGTTTCCACAAAAATATTCTGCAGCATGACTGTTTTCAACATTGATAATAACAATAAATGTTTGTTGAGCAGCAAATCAGCGAATCAGAATGATTTCTGAAGATCATGTGACACTGAAGACTGGAGTAATGATGCTGAAAATACAGCTGCGCATCACAGAAATAAATGATGTTTTATATTCACACAGAAAACAGCTGTTTTAGATTACAATAATATTTCACAATATTACCGTTTTATTTATTTATATTTTTTACTGCAAGTCTCTTGATCAAAAATCATACAAATGCAGTGTCGGTGGGCAGAAGGGACTCACCTGGAGAAGTTGTCCTCTGACCCGCGCTCATCAGGGTCAGCCTCGTCTGGACGCTCGTAGCTCAGCAGATCAGAGGGAACGTCGTGGATCTGAACGCTAGGTGCGTGATTCAACATCTTCAAGTTCTCAAACACTGTCTGACGGATCTGCTCCAAATACTAGAAACACAGGTAACACACCGTCAGAAACACAACACACTAGAATATCCTGTTACACTTTGATGCGGTCTTATTTTTCACATTATTATAATTTAATACAAAATGAAAAAAATTATGCACATGGATTTGATATCGTCTTCGTACTTTGCTAAGTACTGTACTTGTACTGTCGATGTAAACACAGGTTTGTAGACAAAAGAAAAAACATATGTGAGGAAAATAACTCATACTTGTCTAGAATTTTGATTTTCTATCCTTGTGCTGACATCTGGGTGAAGTGTGAAGTCTGGAGCAAAGTATTCAAAGTATTCTGTGCAGAGGACAAATACAGAGAAGAGGAAACATTACATAAACAACAGTCTAAACAAAGACGTGGAATGAGTCTGGTTGTCCAGTTGCTGTCTTACCGCTATACGGTAGCTCATCACTGATGGACTCCTCGACTAGCAAAGATGTCTCGTATGTCCTACAAGAGAAAATTCAAGTGAATACTCGCACATTGGTAGCATTTACTGAAATCAAGCAGCAAAAACAGCTTCGAAACTGAAAGTCTTCACACGTGACCTCCCAAATGAACACGCCTGATGATCAGAGACTCGGAGGGGAGGAGGAGGATAAACCGTAGGATAGTGAGTAAATTACAACGTTGGAAAAGATGTTTTTTATTAATTAGTGACGCACCAATATTTTGGCCACTGAAACTTTCAGCCGGTTTCTTTCTAACTGAGAGTAAGACTTAACACAAAAGTGTGACTCTCACAAAAGTATTAATGAAAATATGATCGGCTGCTGCAGGTGACAATTCTGAAGAAGTCAGGAAAGCCGAGAGAAACAGATTTAGATGATGGTTGGTCTTGTTCTGAGAGAGAGTGTACGTTCTCAAAAAGCATTCATGAAGTGCTTGATCTCTTGTGAAAAATAGGCAGTTGTCAAAAGAGCGTGACGTGAGTTTAACATGTTCAAACTTTAGCAGCTTTTTAAGCAACAATGCTGAAAAATATAGGGTTTGGCTTCAATTTCAATTAGACATGTTTCAGGCAGAATTAGCAGAGATTGAGATGCTGTTCCTCTCTGACTCATACTGCGGTAAAGATTTTTGTCTTATTGTAGTTTAAATAGGAAGCTATAACAAATGTCAAAGTGATGCAAAAATCCAGGTTTAGCTGGACCTAATACAATGTGTATGAATTTTCATTTTGATAATTCAGACACTGCAACAAGGCTATTATTGAAGGACGAGAAGTTAAACCCAGAGCCTGTGTGTCAGTGATAGAAGACACCTTTGCTCATTTCACACAAGCAAAAAGACAACAACAAAAAAAAGAAAAAAGCAAACACACTGTAATGAGGCATCAGAGAAACAACAAACTCCTTTAAAGGTTACTTTATAACTACTATGTAGACTTTTTTCTCTTTTGATGATTTAAAGTGAAAAGAGCGGTGAATAGTGAACGTACCAACATCTGGCGACGTTTCGGACCGTGTATCCTCCTCCACCCAGAACAAGCAGCGGGATCTTGAAGCTCTTCACAAACTCCACACAATCTCTACAAACACAAGGAGTTTTACCCGCAAGATTTCAACATACTGTGCCGTTTGAGAGAAGTGGTCTTACCCATGTCCTCGTATGCTGAGATTGAAGCATCCTAACCGATCACAGCCCAGAGAATCTGCTCCACACTGCAGACCGACCACAGAGATGAGCAACAACACAACACACATCAGCACTGAGCGAGAGACAGCGTGATCTCACCTGCAGAACGATACAGGTGGGCTGATAGAAGTCCACCACCTGCTTGATGACCGGCTGAAACAGCTGTCTGTAGCCTGAGAGCATCAACACAAACATCATATCATTACACTTCTCAGGGAAATGCATCGAGATCTTCTTCTTTTATGATTGAAACAAGAACAAACTTCTTCCAAAGAGCTCAAAAGGAAAAGTCTCCATACCCCACTGACATACTTGTTCTTGTTTTAAGCATAACCTCAACTTTGTGCAATGTTTCAAGACTACATTTTACATTTGCAGTTGATTTAGGCATGTTTAGATATTTGGGTAACACTTTATTTTAGGGTCTCTTAACTAGTTGATTATTAGCATGCATTTAACAAGAAATGTATTAGTAGTAATTAAGCACATATTAACGCCTTATTCTACATGACCTTGTTCTACATCCCTAATCCTACTCAATACCTACTACCGCACTAACTATTAATAAACAGCAAATTATGAATTTATTGAGGGAAAAGTCATAGTTAATAGCGAATAAGTGTTCCAGAAAACAAAAATACTGAGAAAGATATTTATCTTCTTGCAGTGCATCGTGAAAGTGCAAATCAAGACTTTTTAAGGTCTTTCAAAGTCCTGAAGAAACCCTGAATATTCACACTCCTGCAGAGCAGGTTATGTTCACAGAATATCTTACTATGGCTATTTCTATAACCTCAAAGCTCTGTTTTCTTAAGCTTACAGGACTAAAACTGCTTAACATGCTTGCACTAATACTCCCTCAGATGTTCAACATACTGGTGCATCCTGGGATGTTTTAATTTTACAGTAAGAGCAGCTCCCATGTTTGCCATAAAGCTGCTTTTTCTTTACTATCTGCCCAACACAGCAGCAGCAGGTGCTAATCTCTTCAGACGTAATGTGGTTAAACTGATATCTTCTGTCTGTACGTCACCCAGCAGCACAGCAGTGTACGGCTTTACTATTACAGCTACATGATAAGAGTGAAACTCTGAAGACTCATATATTAGAGGATGAATGAACTCACTCTGGTCATCTATACCGTCTCGCAGCGGCACATTCAGACAGTAGTAGCGGCCGCTCTCAGCTCCCACCTCATACATGTCACCTTCACATGAACACAGCAGAACAATAAAAGTGTGTTTTCATTAGCATGCACTAGGAACAGCTAACTCTATAAGTGACTTCTATCAGACAGCATAAGAAAACATACCAGTTCCTGGGAAAAAGTAGTTCCCGTATTTGTGGAAGGATACAGTCATGACTCTGTCTGTGAGGTAAAACGCTTCCTGAACACCATCACCGTGATGAATATCAATGTCAATGTAGAGCACGCGTGGATGATACCTAAGCAAAAATATTACAGATAAGTTGTAGCTGACGTGTCCAGCTAATTATGTAGCTAAGGAAGCAGCTTTTAAGTTTATTTCAAGAACAAGTTTCAGACAAACAGACAAAAACATGCCCCCAAACTCGTGTCATTGGTCGAGGCAATGTTATTATGTCTACAAACCACTAGCAGCTCCATTTGATACTCATAGCAGAGCAGAAATGACACACTTCCCTTTTAATAGAGAGTATTTTATTCATTCATTTGCACACCCACGATACTGGTTCATTCCAAAAGTTATTAAAATGGTGTTTCCTATATAGATTCTTATCATACATTTCTATATCATTTTGAATGATGCATTTTATAAAAAGTGTCTCACTTACTTCAAAAGTTCAAGAATACTGATGACAATATCATTAACGTAGCAAAATCCAGACGCCTGAAAATAGGAGAAAAAAGTAGCTTTAAGAAGCTTTATAGCTTGATGTTGTTTTTCTGCATCTTTGTATTAATCTGAGAAAATAAATGCTTACCTCAAACTTTTTTGCGTGATGTAAACCTCCAGCCCAGTTTATGGCAATGTCACATATCTATGCAATCATCAAAAACACTTCATTCAGAGTTCACAACCTTTACTACGTTTCATTTTTATCAACAAATCTTAAAGTTAAGTTAAAAACGGTCTTCTCAGCGCCACATCTTACATTTCACATCCCAAATGCATTATTTTCAGGAGGCAAAAATTAATTTTCATGTTCATAACTGTATGCTTTATGATTTTGTGCAAAGCATCTGCAAATGCGACATTTCCAGCATCTGACCTTGTGATTTAACTGAGTCGCTCCTTGCAAAGAGGCACCCGTGTACCTCGAACAAAACTCAAACAGACCTGGAAAGACAGGACTGGGAACACAAAATATGATTCAAAAACTCTTGTTTAATTAAACATTTAAAAGCAGAATTATATATATATCAAACCAATAAGATTTGCTACTTACTTTCATTAGAATTCAATAAAACATCACTTAAAATCTCGTGCCAATAATTTAATGAAGAAAACAAAGATGATTTTGATATGATATGATCTCACACTAATCAAAAAAAAAAAAGAAAAGAAAAGAAAAAAAGATGATGATTTTGATAAGCGTAAGGAAACTGACCAGTCGTCTCCTACGTTGAAGGCGTTGAGGCTCTTGGTGAAGCCCTGCATGTTGTTTGGACTGACCTTCTGCAGGAAGTCGATGTAATCCTCCGAGTGGAAGCGGCACATGTCGTGCTGAGACGCCTTGTACGGCTTGAACACCTGCACAGAGAGCTCTGCTCATCAGGACCCGCTGTTAAAGAACTGACTGAACTAAACAGACTCATCATACCATCATCTTCTTGTAGAGGCCATAATGCAGCACGAGACTGTGTGTGAGAGACAGCCGGTGAGGCTTCATCGGGTGTCCAGCACCTGCAGGAAAGATATCAAATAAAATAAATGTTCTGTCCCTGAATATCACACTGATACCTGATGACGCTGCCGAGCTGTGGTGGTCTATTAGGATTTATTAGACCCTTTCATAAAGATCTTACACGAGGTGCCTCTTTACAAACCCTGGAGCGCAAAACCAGTCATAAGAGTCCATTTTGTGAAATTGAGATTTATCCATCATCTGAAAGCTGAATAAATCATCTTTCCATTGATGTATGGTTTGTTAGGATCGGACAATATTTGGCTGAGATACAACTATTTGGGAATCTGAGGGTGCAAAAACATCTAAACATTGAGAAAATCACCTTTAAAGTTGTTGAAATGAATTCTTAGCAATGCATATTACTAATGAAAACATTAAGTTTTGATATATTACGGTAGGAAATATCTTCATGGAACATGATCTTTACTTAATATCCTAATGATTTTTGGCGTAAAACAAAAATGTATAATTTTGACCCATACATTATATTGTTGGCTATTGCTACAAATATACCTGAGCTGCTTATGACTGCTTTTGTGCTGCAGGTCACATATAATCCATTCCCTACTAGACACAAAAGGTTTAAGACAGTATACAGTGTAACTAAGCATTGCACATCTTAACTTTGAAGTACAAACAAAGCTATAAATACACCCCGGCGACTTGTGGTCCAGGGTCACATATAACGTTACACTTCAACAGTAATCAGTCGAATTTCATTTTCTCTCCACTAACAACAAAATGAACCCAAGCAACATTTATATTTATTTTTTAAAATAGCATTTCCGAAAATGTTGACAGATTTGAAGTGAAATCGGACGAGCTAACGTTAGTTTTGAATGAGTCTGTCTCAGTAGCCGGTCATTTATCGACTGGTCGCACATATTTGTTCATGAAAATGCTCATTTCTACTGTACAGCGCACAGATGTGCAGTCCTGAACCTATAGCTGCTGTCTGTGGTTTATAACTGTATGTGGTTTATAACACTGATGATTCACAGTGATTAGCCGCATCTGCTAACACACACAGCTCACTCTTACCGTAGTGAAAGTTGCCCACGTCTGGGTCGTAGAAATACGCCGTTCGGTTCATCATTTTGTCGCAGAGTCTGAATAAAAAGGGTTATTTCTGACACGATGAGAGAAAAATGTTTTCATTTATTTACTCTCTGCATCTCACTGTCGCCATCTTCACTACAGAACCGGAAGCACTCGCTTCCTCTTCTTCTTCGCTGCTGCTGCTGTGGAGAGATTACGCTGCACAGCGCCACCTGACGACTACCACAGCAAATACACACTTCGATTCCTCGCAGTGTTTATAAGAATAAAACAAATAAAAATAAATATTATACAATAAATTAAAATGAAATTAAAATAATAATGAAAATAAATGATAAAATAAATAAATATTTGAAAAGGTTTAATTATTATTATTATTAAAACACTTTAATTGATTTAACCGGGAGCTAAGGGTTTGACACGGTTGAGAGACCAAACAAACAAAAAGCCCAAATATATCTTACATTTAGTACATTGCACTAGTTCTGTTAGAGCCCTGCTCTTCAGGAAACTCTGATTTTGTCTGAAAAGCTTTTAATTATTCTTTGTGTGGTTCAAAATGTATAATATATTATTGTTGTAAACATGTGTTGTTGTTGTTGTTTTGAAGTGATCTCTGTACTGTGTGAAGCTAACTGAGACTCGTCACAGCTCTTGTGTATCATTGCTCTATTGTTGATTCTGATTGCTTCTATTGTCCTCATTTGTACGTCTCTTTGGATAAAAGCATCTGCTAAATGACTAAATGTAGATGTAATCTCTGAGAACAGCTCTAGCATCATTTGCAGATGCCACTTGCTTTGATAATTTACCCAATGCTTTCATTTGCATCAAAATGTAATGACATACATGTTAAGTGTGACTGAACTGTTTTAACATTGAGCTGTAGAGCCAGTACTGTGTGAAATCAACAGTTTGTTCCGGTCTCAGGTTTGGCTGTTTTCACTGTGAGGAGATATCAAGGTTTGCTGACACAGTTTGACGCTTTCTTCGCTGTTTTCACTGAGAGAGAACAAGCATGTGAAACCGGAGCTGCTTGCTGTCGTTGTGAATATCAGCACCGCTGTGATCAGGGCTTTCCAAACACTGCTGTGTGAAGCTTTGAAAAACATCTATTACGAACCAGAGATTCAGAGCATGCATCAAACTACCAAAGCGATTTCAATAAATGAAGCTTTAATGAAAAAATACCATAGTAATTTATAGTAAATACGATAGTGTTTTTGAACCATAGTATAGTAAAGTGTATTATACTGTTTATATTATAGTATTTACATCACTTTGTTAATGAATGCTGCAGCATACTGTAGTATTAACTGTAGTGAACTGATCAACTGTAATAAATACTGTAGTATAGGATACTTTAGTTTTTACTACAGTAAACTGTAGTGTGTTGTAGTGTAATATACCCTATAGTTGTAGAAAACGTAGTACAGTATTGGGTAAAGTAATTTGTTTATATTACTATAGTTGTTATATTACTACAGCAACTATAGAATTACCACAACACATTAATACTATACTTTACTATAGTAAACACTATAGTATTTACTATAAACTACTATAGTATTTTGTCTTATATTAAAGGGCACCTATTATGCAAAATATGTTTTTTTGTTTTTGTTTTTTACCTCGGATCAGTTTTATATAGTGGACACATTTGTATAATAAAAATTAATAGTTGGAGTTAATAGTCTCTTATGGCCTGATTAACCAAACTCTCCATAAACAAAATTATGGATTAACACATTATACAGACACTTCATATTCATTGGAATTAGATATCAATTTGTTAATTGCACTTAATTAGTGCAGTCAAACGATTAATCGCATCCAAAATAAAGGTTTTTGTTTACATAATGTACGTGTGTGTATTGTGTATATTTATTGTGTATATATAAATACAAACACATGCATGCATATATTTAAGAAAAATTTTAAGTTTATACATTTAAAATATTTATATATAATATAAATTATATGAATATAAATATATACGTGGAAATATTTTCAAAATATATACTGTATATGTGTGTATTTATATATACATAATAAATATACGCAGTATGCACGCATATATTATGTAAACAAAAACTTTTATTTTGGATGCGATTAATCATTAATCATGCGATTAAAAATTTAGCAATTAGTTTTTTAGTTTTGTGGTTGCATGTACACGGTTCTGACCAGCAGGTGTGACCAGCGCGTGCCGTTTTGAGCTCAACCTACTGAATCATTTTGAATTAATTGGTTTAAATGACTCAATGTACCTGCCACCATGTGACCACAGACGTGCTGATGTGTGTAAACCTGCTTAATTATAATCCTAATCAGTGCGTTTCATGCTTACAGATGTCATAAAAATGAGAAGAGGCAATCTTGTGTTGACTTAGTGGCATTTATTTGATAGTACCGGACCCGGCCAAGGCAGTCTGATATGACATATGCCGTAGAAAATGATAGGTTTGGCCCAACAGTTATTGGTTTCCACAGGCACTATGTGGCGTGTGTGAGGAACAGAGGAGGTGGAAGCTGCCCTGCGTTTACAGTCTCATCTGATCGTCCTCCTCCTCTGATACAGAGGACTCTTTCTGGATGGTGGGCATCTCTACGCCAGACTCGCTGTGGTTTTCCAGGCCCAGGTCCCAGTCCTCATTCACTTTCTGAGGTAGACTGGCTAACAGCTCCTGACAACAGACAAACGCACCGATCACGATCTGATTTCTTCGACTGCTCGTCTAAAAGCTTCATCTGTTTGAGTTTCCTCACCTGCTGTTTCTTTCTGTCTTTGTTTTTCACAGCGATCAGCAGGCTTTTGGTGAAGCTCTTCAGCTTTGAGAACTTCTGTTTCTGGCTCTGCAGCTCATTCTCAAGAAACTGCACTTCTTCATTCTGAGGAGACAAATCACACAGATTTAAACACAATACTCCACAATATTTGTTACACTTTATTTTGATAGTCCACTTTAGATATTCTACTAACTATAAGTAACTTTGTAACTACATGTGACTAAAGCACTATTTGCACACATGGGATAAACGAAGGCTGTGATTTTACTCGAATTTACTGACTCGTCTCCTGGATATAATGTGATATGATATGAGAGTCCTGTTCTATAGTCCGGTTTGATGGATTAAAACAAATAGTTTCATGCCCTGTCATTTACATTTCACCAGGTTAAAATCGAATAGCTTTACACTTGGTTTATTTGTAACACTTTAACCTCGAAACCTTTTCAGCTTTCTCTTTCTGCAAACTGTATAGTTGTACGGTGTATAGAGATATGACCCAGCTCCCAAAATACTATCAAAACACTTCAACGCAGCCTCCATTCTTTGCGAAAGATGGATAAAAAGGCGCCCAGAAAACAAAAACCTTGAAAAAATTATATACGACCCCATCAAATCCTGGCCAAATCAGAGATGCTGATTCACACGGGACTAATATTATCACAGGACCTCGGTGCTCGGTGTAGGTCATTTGCAGGGGAATTTTCACTTTACAAATTACAGATACGGGTGATTCGCTCAGGATTAAGATCACAGACAACCTCCGCAATTATTGCACATGACTAGAGGTCACCAGGTAATACTAGTCCTGTGTGAATAGGGCTTAAGGCTGAACATGACTGTGTGACAAGCCAAGGCACAATGGGAGGTTTTCATTTTTGAAGAGAGGTAATTGGTGCTTCTCATTCCCTAAATGGTGCATTCCTTGTGCTTCTGTCCTTGAGCCTGTGACCCAGTAACTGATCAAAGTCTGCCATAATAGAGGACATATGAATTACTGTATCTAATGGTGCCACGAGGAGGTGAGGATCGAGGACAGAGAGAGCTTACTGAGGATGCTTGAAGAAGAAAACACTGGTGAAAAGTCATTTTTCTCAAAAGACTTGACACATGTGTAAAGCATTCTCCCTCTTCACATCTGTCCAGTGTTCATTTCGTCGACGAACCTTTTTTCTGTGACTAAGACTAGACGTTGAGCTCTCTCTGGCGCACGCTCCACTTCTTCAGTTCTCATACAGCGCGCGATCAGTTCTCGGTGCTCAAATACACACACAGCAGTCCTGTGTCTGTTGTGTAAAGTATCTCATGTAAATACAGTCAGTTATGGCTTCAGTGAGCGTAAACAGGTGGGTGAAAACTGAATGTGTGTCAGTACATGCATGCCTTCCGTCTTAAAGGGACAGCATTCCTATCCGTGTCATAAATGTTAACCAACAAAAGATGTTAAATAAAAGTATAATTAAGTAAAGCTACTGTATCTGAAAAATGAGTTTAATTTGTATCTCTACCAAAAAATTAAAATTTATTCCAGTTTTTCCAAATTCAATCCTTGATTCAAATTTCTCATAAGCTTAATTGATTTGGTCTAAAGAGAGAAGAATTGATGCCTATTTTTGTTTGAATACTACATATAAAATAGCTACCAAAATAAATGTTGTTAACGGCACTTTGACTAAAAGTAATGACTAAAAGTTGACAAAAATACAATGAATTTTCGTCGACTAAAACTATGAAAGACTCAAATGACTAAAATGTGACTAAGACTATTAAGCATTTTCGTCTCAAAATAAAGACTAAGACTAAATCAAAAATGCCTGCCAAAATTAACACTGCATCTGTCGCAATAGTTTAATTTAACCATACATTTCAATAAGCATCTTATTTTTTGTTTTCAATTACTTAATTAACCAAACCTCAACAACATATAGGCAGATTCTTTGAGCACAAATGACATGTAACATTACATTACATGCACTGTAAAGTAAACTGCCCTCACGGAGAGGATCTGCTTTCTGCATCAGATCATCTGTGTCTGCCTGCGTCTTGCAGTTATTAACAATGTAAAATAGAGATGTATTTATTATTAATGTTACTGTTATTATTTAAATATTAAATATTAAATGAGGGATAGTTCACCCAAAATTGAAAATTGTCATTTACTCAACATCGTGTCATTCCAAACCTGTACGAATTTCTTTCTTCTGTGGAACATAAAAGTAGATAATTTCAGAAATTCAAGAAATGTTTGTACATACAGTAGAAATCAAGGGTAACCAAAATGGTTTGGTAACATTCTACAAAATATGTTTTGTGTTCTACATGATGGAATGACATGAGGGTGAGGAAACAATGACAGAATTTATTAGCAATACATTTCCTGCATTCTAGCTCAAAAAGGAGGAAGTCGTCTAGTTTAGAACAAACGACCTCTTGATGCTCATTTGACCAATCTAAGCTACACCTGCGATCCCTCTTTTTTCACTGTAAAGCTTTCTCAGCTCATGCAGTCAACCCCGTCGAGGACTGAACATGTGCTCCGCACCCATACAAACAACACACATCACATGCGAGTCGCCCCCCGTTATAAAGCGTGGGCACGGCATCACACACCTCCGATACTTAGACCAGTAGTTAAAATAATGTCAGGCTCTAAGCTTTCTCATAAACATGCACTCAGCAGACAATCAGTTTCCCAAACCAGCTTCCCTGTGACACTCTTCTGGGCCTGGATGCTTGAAAACCATTAAGTGGTTTACCTTAAGAGAACCCCTTAAACAGTTCCCCAAAATTTCTTCAAACCAAAATTTGGTTTAAAAAGATATGCAAGTATTCTGTAATCCTTCAGAACATAAGGAATAGTTCCAGTCATCGTTTACTCACCCTCATGTCATTAGGAACCAGTATGAAGCCTGCATTTGGGGACAGCGAAGGATTCAGAGGTGAAAGAATTCCTGATCCTGTCCTTGCACTTCCAATCCAAACCCAAATGACTTTCTTTCTACAGAACACAAAATGTGATAATTTAATGAATGTCCAGTTAGATGGATTCATTACAGTGGCAGCATATTGTGACTCAAATTAAAGCTCAATAAAGCACGAAATGGCACATTTTACATTGGCGCAATGACAGAAGAAGCATGGGAACAATGTGCTGGCGTGTGAAGCGCTAGACGCTTGGGTTGTTTTTCACCAAAACCGATCAGAACACCTATAAAATGATCAGTGAGCTGTATGGACATTATTGTGTGCTTTATTAGGCATTAAAGTGAGTCATTTAGGTTTGGACTGGAACTGCAAGGAGAGCACTGATTCTTTTTTTATTTCTTCTGAATCCTTCAGTGACCCAAATTTAAACAGACAAATATATTTTCATTTACGCAAGAAAAAAACAAAACAATTCGAAATCAGACACCTATTTTTTTTTTTTTTCATAGGTCAATTCCACAATTCACACAAGTTTGGTATATATTATGCAGAGATAATATAACAAAAAGTCATCAAAATATTTTTTATTCATTTAAGTTTTTAAAAGTTATGTGTCCGTACCTTTTTGGTGGTGATCCATTACCATCCACAGGATTGAGTCTTTTAAATTTGACTATTTTGGTCATGTGCTTGGACCTCTCTCAGAATGATTAAATGTAAAATACAATGTTGTGTGACATTCACATTGATTACAAAAGAGTCAGTGCAACACTAGATCAGCCCATAGTGTTTCTGCCGTGTACCTCTCTAATGTCAGGTGTGCATCTTTCACTCTCAGATTTGACCGATTTTATTGTTTCATATTGATTAACTCAAAACGGATTAATTATGGAATTAGCCTGTTTACCAGACAAATAATTAATTATATTTGTTATATTGAAATAAATAACTGTTATATGACATATTTGATTTTATTCAGAGATTTAGCATATAATGGAGAATGGCGCACTTCAACTGGGATCTAGCTTTCAGAGTAAATGACTTTGGTTTAAGTTTAAGCAGCTGTATGTAAGTGTTTTCCCTTGAAATATCAGTTTCAAATCCATTCTGATGGCAAACTGACTTCTTATAAGGCAAATGGTCTTTGTTTCTTTCCCACACTCTGGAAGTAAGTTTGGTGAGTGGGTAAATTTCTTTACGACAGTGAATTCAACTCACTTAACTCTAGGGAGCTCCACAGTCGCAAAAATAAACATAAAAATACATACAGTCGCATTAAGGGTAAATAATAGGTAAAAGAGTGACAGCATAGACTTTTCTTAAAGACTCCCCCCAATCTTCTTTTTAAATGTAATGTATAAACAATAATTCTTGTTTAAAGTAATAAAAACATCAAGTTATGTGTCAATAAGGTAGGACACAGAGAAAAGGAAAAGAAAAAAGAAATACTCTAAGAATGTAAACCATCATTAAACAAAAGAAGAAGAGCGACGTAAAACACGCTTCTGTTTCCATGACTCCTTGCCTGGAATCTGTTATCAAATTTGGCATACATATAGTCTATAATCTACCCTTGTAGGGTATATAATCATCATTATAAATGTCATTATAAATTTGTAAAACCTTGGCCTTGTTTTAAAAAAAGTAGAATCTAAATATGGCAGGGCTACAGATAAAAAAAAAAGACTGGGAAGCTATTGATGCCTAAAATAAAACTTTGTACTTTGTTGTTGTTGATAATTGTAAAACCACTCAATAAAGTGCTTCAGTTCAACGAGTGCATATCTTTATCGAGTGCGTATAATTACACAACAAATCAGTAAATATGCTAATGTATGTTTTACATAACAGGTAATAGTTCCCAGGTTAGGGTTAGGGTTAGATTATTCCCAGGTTCATTTCTGCAGTTCAGTGAACTCAGCAACAGATCTGAGCAATGAAGTGATTTCTCCAAACGCTCGGACTAACACGGTAAGATACTTGTATTGTGTGTTTACTGTCGCCGTCCGGATAGGAGTCGGTGTAAAGGGAGATATGAGTTGTTAAAGAGATAATCTGTCATCATCTACTCCCCCTCGTGCCATACCGAACTCATATGATATTCTTTTGCATTTTCTGCAGAAGCAATGCATACAGGTTTTGAATGACAATTTGAGTGAAATATCCCTTGAAGCTGTCGGCAAAGACCTGTGTTTCTTTACATGACAATAACACAACAAAAGTGATTCTCTGAAAACAAAAGCATATGAGGCCAGGTCCATTTGTCCTGGTCATTGTGAGGTTCTTCATTATCTATTCATTATTACGCAACTCTTGACTCTCTGCTTACCCTGAACTCTAAGAGGTTTTGCATCTGTTCCATCTCAGTGGTCAACATGTCATCATCATCATCATCATCATCATCATCATCTTCTTCTTCTTCAACGATTTCAATCTTCTAGAAGAAAGTTTCATGTTTGAGTTAGCATTAAACCGGTAAAGTGTTTGGTTATGTTGATGAATATGTGCTCGTACCACATGTTTAGCAGGGGTGGAACCATCTGATTCATCGTTCACATCATTTTCTTTCAGATATAAATCACTGGCTCCATCTTTAAAAAAGGCAAATGTACAATTACTAGACATAATGGCTTAAAGCAACACTGTTTTCTGTGTTAATGATGTAATTAAAAATCAGTGCATAATTATTAGGCACGTTGATATTCTGATATTTTTTTTCCAAGCACATTTTACCAATTCCAAACCACATCAATCTTAATAACTACTATTAATTTTGTATTTAATCATGTATAAGTGATATATAATTGTCCATGAAGGCTGGAAGTGAATATCATCAGAATATCAACGTGCCTAATAATTATGCACGCGGTGTAAGTGATCTCATTCATCAACAGCATGAATATCATCCCCACCATCAGACAAACAGAGTGACATGACGTCATTGTGTTCGCTGGCATCTCCTAGATCTGGAGTCTGGCGCTCGTCTTCAGGGATGTCAGGGGAATGAGGTGCGCTCTGATTTGGGAACGTGACCGGCCCTCCTTTAGGCGGAGGAATTTCAATGCCCATCAAACGGTACTTCCTTCTGCGGTTACCGATCCACGTCTGGCAAACACAGATTTCAGAAAGACCTTAAGCACTAATGTGATGACTCGGAAACAATGGATTTTGAGAATAATGTGAGATAAATGTAAAAAGTAGGGATGCACAATATTATTGGACCTATATCGGAATCGGCCGATAATGGCTTTAAATGTACATATCGGCATCAGCCCGTTATGAAAAAAAGATGCCGATATGTCTTGCCGATAAGAGGAATACATTAACATGGGCTCAGGGTGTGCTAGTGATTAGATCACGTCAGCAATGTTTTAATTCCGTAGGGGGCGCTGTTGGCCTACTTCTAATAAAATGAAAGCAAAATACACAAATAACATTTAGACTGAATTTCTGATTAATTAAAGCGGTAATTGATGTCATAAAATCATGAGTATGTTTTGATTTAAAGATCAAAAGCTATAGCTTGCATGAACAAAAAAAAACAAAAATACAAACACAAACATGACGCTTGTAAATTAAATCATTTTATATATACTGATTTAATCTTTAATGTGTATTATGTTATTTTTTTTAAAGAAATTATAAGCTCTAAAAGATTTTTTCAGAATTGCTTTAGACCATCTACAAATGTTAAATCTTAAAATAAAATGTTAGGGTTAACACTGCATCTTTCTGGGGTGCAGCGATTGATATATAGTTTATTTATAGTTATTTTCAAAGCTTCAATGTACTGTCATTATAAAAGAACTTCATTATTGTTTATTTAATTCTAAATAAGTTCTTGTTAAAAACTAACCAAAATTAAAAATAATTAGCTTATAATTTCTGCACAGGAGATACTTGGTGTTGTTTCCAAACAAAAGGAAATATATCGGTATCAGCATCGGCTATCGGCCAAAATGAGTTGAAAAATATCGGCATAACGGCTATCGGCAAAAATCCAATCTCGTGCATCCCTAGTAAAAAGGCATCATTTTATATGATAGAAGTCGTATGTTTGAGAAACAAGGTTATGCAATATCATCTGCAATATGTATTATCTATTGTATTGTATATAAATGTTCTACAGTCTATACACAGTATTAAGTTAAATTACATGAGAAGTAACTGTAATTAAATTACGGAAAAATAAGAGTAATCCCTTACTTTACTTTTTCAAGGGAAAAGTAATTAAATTACTGTAACTAATTACTTAGTAACTAATTACACCCAACACTGCATCTGTCATCTTTTAAACTGTGTGTGAAGCTTATAAAACTGGTGGATTTGGGTGTAAAACACCTTGTATTAGACCAGTAACAGTAGTATGGACATTAGCACTTAAAGACTCCTTGTCAAAACTCAACCCTTGGGGTTACATTTCACAGCAAATACAAACAAACAAAATTACTATTGGTATGAGTTTTCAAAAGTTGCACTGCAAAAACTGTAACTTAAGAGACATTCAAGGCAATCTGAAGCAAACTGAAACATACGGTGCACAAAATATTTGTGAGAGATTATGATATGTTTTCCCTTAATATTCCCAAAATATGATTTTTGTGAAGAAATCATTAGACAAACATATAATTGTCATCAATGAACATGAAATGTACCCTAAATTATAGAATAACAATAGAATGACAAAAAACTACTACAGCAAGCAGACAGTAACTTAGAGACGAGGACAATTTGACTGAATACCATTGAGAGTCATCATATCCCCTTTTTAGTGTAATACTGTATATTCTGTGCAAAATGATAAATAATAGTATGACATTATTTTCATAAAAAGTTTTTTAAAAGTCTGAAGCTTTGTGATGTGATGCTGCATCTGTTCGATAGTCGAATGTCAGGGAAACTAAAGGGAATCAGTCTATAAGGTTATTTTAAGAAAAAGCCTCTATTTAAATTTTTTTAGGATTATGAACGTTTTTTTACGAGGGGAAAATGTAATATTATTTACGCAAACACAAAAACAACAATATTTTGTATTGTGTCACTGTATTAGGCAGTTTAGGTATAAAGAGTAAAGTAAAGTGTGACTCCTGACCTTGATGATTTCAGTGTCCACACTGAGCTCACTGGCCGCCGCTGAGATCTTCTCTTTGCACAGAGAGCCCAGGCTGGTCATGCCGTTATCCCAGTAGCGCTTCAGCGTGTACAAGTCTCTGTCGCTGAACTGCGTCCTGTCCTGCAGCTTAATAAACACTACACCTTTTATTAAAGCCATCATCAGAAGCTGACAGTAAAGTCTGATGTGCTAGAGAAGAGTCTCAGCACATCTCAGGCACTCACCGTTCTTTTCCGCGAGTTACTGTGAAGCCAGGGAGCCGACATGTTACTTGTTACCTAAAGAAATACAAAGGAAAAAATGCTCTGTAGGCTGTTCAGAGATGAAGACATGTTTTTGATTCTGTCAGTAATGTGCTCATTTCCGTGATTAAGATCGATCCTCTTATAAAATACTGAGACCAAATGTTTTAAAGCAACTCTGTGTAATGTTTTTTACATTGAAATGTCCATTTCAGAATTGTTACAGATGGTACACTGACTTCTTATAAGGTGAATGGCTTGTGCTTCTTTCCCTCACTCGCTCCAAATGTCTGTTCTGGGAATATTATCAGTTTGATGAGCAGATATGAAATTCTGTAAAAACGCAGCAGCCAATGCATGTGCACAGATAACCAATCTGATTATTTGTCCCTGTGAATTAAACTCAAAAATACTAAACATAACTACATAGAGTTGCTTTTAAGCACTAGTTCTCCCAAAAAAGCCAATTCTGTCATCAGCAATTTTCCAAACTTTCTTCTGTTGAACACAATAATGTTTGTGACCAAACAGTTGGTAGCCACTGACTTCCGTTGTAATTAAAAAATACTCTGAAAGTAAATGAGGAACATCAACATTTGGGTAAGTTTGGTTACCCACATTTTTTAAAACTTAAACGTTTTTACTAATTTATGGTTTAAAAAAAAAAATGTGCAAAATGAACTTTAAGTGGAGAAAAATGAACTGACAGCTCTCATTCAAAAAATAAAACGAATATTTAAAACATACAGTTTCAATGTTGTTTTCACATTTCACATCTAAAGTGAAATAAACTAATTAAAAATGTCATATTGAGGGGCAGTTTATTTGTTATTTATTCTTAAATATATACACTCGTTCATCTCCTTCTCTTCACTCTCTGAGGCAGAAGTCTCCAAACTCATCCTTTCTAATCATCCTACTTGTCCGCTTGATCCCATTCCATCTCATTTCCTTCAAGCCGTTTCTCCTGCAGTTGTAGCTGCACACACTCACATCATTAACACATCCCTTCACGCAGGTGTTTTTCCCTCAGCATTTAGACAGGCTCGTATAACCCCACTACTTAAGAAACCCACTCTTAACCCAACTCTTTTAGAGAACTACAGACCGATTTCCCTTCTTCCTTTCATTGCTAAAACACTTGAACGAGCTGTGTTCAACCAAGTCTCTGCCTTTCTCTCACAGAACAACCTCCTCGACAGCAACCAGTCTGGTTTCAGAAGTGGACATTCAATCGAAACTGCTTTGCTCTCAGTTGTTGAAGCCCTAAGACTGGCAAGAGCGGATTCCAAATCTTCAATACTTATCTTGCTGCATCTGTCCGCTGCTTTTGACACGGTTAACCACCAGATTCTTCTGTCAACCCTGTTGGTAAAGGGCATCTCAGGAACCGCACTCCAGTGGTTTGAGTCTTACCTCTCAGATAGGTCCTTCAAGGTATCTTGTAAACGTGAGGTGTCCAAGTCGCAACATCTAATTACTGGGGTGCCTCAGGGCTCAGTTCTTGGACCACTTCTCTTCTCTGTCTACATGGCAT
Source organism: Onychostoma macrolepis (assembly GCF_012432095.1). Lineage (NCBI taxonomy): Eukaryota > Metazoa > Chordata > Actinopteri > Cypriniformes > Cyprinidae > Onychostoma > Onychostoma macrolepis. The sequence continues at coordinate 31,070,914 of NC_081168.1, forward strand.
CACTAGGTTCTGTCATTCAGAAACATGGCTTTTCATATCACTGCTATGCTGATGACACTCAACTTTACCTCTCATTCCATCCGATAATAGCTGCTCGCATCTCAGCTTGTCTAACAGACATTTCTTGCTGGATGAAGGACCATCACCTTCAGTTCAACCTTGCTAAGACAGACCTGCTCGTGGTTCCAGCAAACTCATTGTTTCATCACAATTTCACCATCCAGTTAGGCACATCAACCATAACTCCTTCAAAAACAGCCAGAAACCTTGGCGTTATGATTGATGATCAGACCACACTAAAACTGCCCGGTCCTGCAGATTTGCTTTATTCAACATCAATAAGATCAGGCCCCTTCTATCGGGACATGCATCAGAACTCCTTGTTCAAGTTCGGATAAAAAGTTTGTCCTTCTCAAATGTGTGCATAAGTTTTTTATGCGTATTTTTAGAATTTATGCGCATCTTGGTGTTTCCATCCAGCATTTTTTTTTTTTTTTATGCGATATTCCAAAATGTACATAAAAATAGGTGGATGGAAACATAGCTTATGATACCTTACCTTGAGGCAGGGTATTCTGGCAGACGTCTGCGAGAGCATTTTCAGCTGGAGGCTGCCGGGGGATGATGTTCTGCTCAGTAAGGAGGTGCTGGTTTGACATCCCTTCTCTCCAAAGAGAGCAGAGTTTGAGGGCTTGAGCCCCGGGCTGTCAGTCAGCGAAGAGGAAGCTTTCCCACACTGCATCTGCAGGGCCATGTTGGCCAGCTCCTCTTCTCTGGAGTACTCGTCCTCAGCGTCGGCCGTCTCCATCGCGATCGAGAAGACCTCCGACGCCTCGACCGACCTTGTCTTCCTCGCCGTGTCTGGAGGCCGCTCTAATCCGGCCAGAGTGAAGACGTGCTTAATCTGAGCGGCGGCGTCTGCAGGAGCGCGGTGCGCCGCTGCGGCTTTCTGAGGCCATGACGTCTGCTGCTCGGCTCGGCTCGGCGGGGCCCAGCTGGGGGCCATGACGTCTCTGGAGGGGAAGGGTTTGAGCGTCTGGCTGCACTTGAGTGCGCTGGAGCCGCCGGGAATGATGGGGGATTTCCGCTGCACAGCGGGCGGCTCCATTTCTGCGTGCGAGGGCAGTGATTTTGTCGCTGTCCTGTTGTGAACAGTAGCATCGAAGCAGTTGGCATAAATGCCCGTCAGAATGACGTCACTGAGTGGGGAGGAAGATGAGGAGGAGGACGAGGAGGACGAGGCCTGCGGAGGGAGGAGGTGGGTCACCGGAGGGCCGCGCTGGATGCTCCGCATGGCTGCCATCTCAGCTGTCAGCACCGAGCCGGCGACGAGCGCCCCGACTGATCCGCACGAAACATGCTGATGGGACAGCGCTTGAGCTCCGGCTCCGTTCTGATCCGCCTTGGACGCCAGCTTCCGCCGCTTGTTCCCTACCCATGTCTGAAACCACAGAAGAAGAGAAACGCACTGCCATGAAGACAAGTTTGAATAACTAGATCTATTTCATCAGAAAACGATGATTTTTAAACAATGTCCCTGCTTTTTTTCTAGAATCCTCCAAAGAGTGAAAAAACTAAATTCTTGAAATTCGTTTGCTGCGTATACAAATAAACGGATTACATGCCGAGATATTAACAATCTTCTTTATTCTCATAAAGTTCTCAATGCATATTAAAATCAACAGAAGTTTCGGTCAAACAACAAGAACTTCCTCAGTGTTCACATACTATTGAAACGGTTCATTTTTATATTCAGTTCCTCACATATCAACACACGTGTATGTAATCAATTCAATTGATGAATCAGTGACAGATCAGTTACAGATACAGAAGAGAGAGAGAAAAAAATCAGTCATAATCTCCATATAATCCATCATAATATAATTGACCAACATAAAATAAAAAATATAGGACTACATTATAGAAAAAACTAGACAGATTGAAATCTTCATTCAAACCATTTAGTTGTACAGTGTTAAGACAAAAATTGGTCAAATATATTATTATGGATTGTATGGAGATTTTGATTGACTTTTTTTTTCTCTCTCTCTTCTGTATCTCCTCTGGATATATTTGTAAATTGCCAATGAAGTAACTGATTTGTTACTGATTCATTAATTGAATTGATTAGATACACGTGTGTTGATATGTGAGGAACTGATTATAAAAATGAACCGTTTCAATAGTATGTGAACGGTGTCCTGCGTGACCGAAACCTCTGCTGATTTTAATATGCACTGAGCACTTTATTGCACATTATAAGATTAAAGAAGATTGCTAATCATTTAAGAATTTTTTCATTTTTTGACACTTTTTTCTATACAACTAAAATTCTAAACTCAAAATTTGTGAATAGAGAGCCATGAAAGTATAAGCCCATATCATCAGAATACAGGCTTTGAATGATAAACAGATTAAATAAATTATACTATCCTTAGCAGAAACTATAAGATATTTTTTTAACAATTTCAAACTCCCATCAACTTGCCAGTGCAATTCCTTATTTGGCCTTTATTTTTATACTGACTAACCATGTAGTAAGCAGGAGGACTTTACATAATCCCTTACTGACATGTTTTTCTAGTTTGAACTTGTTTGTCAGTCTTGGCTAAAAGCCACTTTCTAGAAACTGTTACAAGTGAGCTAATTAAATATTAATAAGCCACGAAAAAGTCAAATCAATATTTTTATTAGCCATGTTATGAGCAGGAGAATGTACATCCAGCCTGTCGGTATCACAAAATTATCTACATTATAACTTATTTATCTTCTGTCAGTGTTTAGAAACACACTAGCGTATAGATGACCATTAAGCTATTAACACAGATTGAAAGACTCCTTTTGAAGTCATTGCTCGCTAAAAAAAAAAAAAAATTAAGGTTGTTTTAGAGTTTTGGAGTAACTTTATCATGGCAGCAAAGATTACACACAGAAAAAGTTAGTAAGCAATTTTATTCACACCCACTTTCAGAGCTTAAAGAATAAAGATTTCAAATTCTCTGTTTTATTTTATGTTTGGCCATTTTGTAAATATCTGTCTTGGCCAATCACCAAACTCACTCTGTCATCACTTGTAATGCACATTTTTCACATGTTTTAGTGAACTGAATTAGCATAATAAATATTTTAGTAAACACTGCTTAATAATTTTTCATTTAATTATCATCCTGTCCTTTAGATATGGGTATCAATCACTGAAAAACCCATGATGGTCGACCACTAAATAACAACATAAACAGCTCAAAAAACGTCTGCAATGAAATGTTACATGAACAGAGCAAGCAGGCTTACTCTAACCACGCTGAAGTCGAGTTTGGTCTCTTGCGCACACTGCAGGATGAGCTGGAAGCAGCTCTTGCTCTGATTGGTCATGCCGTTCTCATAATAGCGCTCCAGGATCCGCTGCTGCTCGGCTGTGAATACAGACCGCAGGTTCATCTGCAAGACAGGAGAAAAGAATGAAATAACACTGCGAAACAGTTAAGAACTTCCTACTGCTACAGGCAAAGCCATATTATCATCTGTGGCATAATGTCTGCATTATTGTTAAATGATTCGGTAAAAACCTATTTATTATTTGAGCTTGTAGCTGATGGGATGATGAATGTTATACTGACAGTTTCCAGTTTTGTCCCACTAGTCTCATCTTATCATAACATCATGTCAAATGTCTTGCGACTGTACTCTTGTTTCCATCGAACGGTTTTTATGTGTTGTATGAATGTTTCTCCAACAGCTGTGTAAGAGAATATCAGGCATTTCAGTCCTCGTTATCTGAGCTATTTCACTCATTTGTCACCATCTTCCAGAAGTATATATTACACTATTTATAACTGCTTTAGTTCAGCAAATAACCGAAGCATCATTCAGCTGTAAGGCACACTTCATAACTTGCTTGATTTTATTCACATTTTCATTGAAAACTATGAAACACAGAGATGAGTCAAAATTGTACTCACTTGTAACTAGTGCTGTCAAATGATTAATTGCAATTAATCACATCCAAAATAAAAGTTTGGTGACACTTTAGAATAGGGAACACTTATTCAATATTAACTACGTCTTTTCCTTCAATAAACTCCTAATTTGCTGCTTATTAAAAGTTAGTGTGGTAGTTGTTAAGTTTAGGTATTGGGTAGGATTACGGACGTAGAATAAAGTAATAATATGTGCTTAATTACCACTAATAAATGGCTAATATTCTAGTAATATGCATGCTAATAAGCAACTAGTTAAGAGACCCTAAAATAAAGTGTTACCAAAGGTTTTTGTTTACAGAATATATGTGTACTGCGTATATTTATTATGTATATACAAATACACACACATGCATGTATATGTTTCAGAAAAAAAATGTTAGGTTTATATATTAAATATATTTATTTATAAATAATATTTCCAAAATATATACTGTATGTGTGTGTATTTATATATACATAATAAATACACACATATATTATGCAAACAAAAACTTTTATTTTGTATGCAATTAATTGTACTTGTAACATATCAGATACCATTGATAGAGTTTAAAGCATCGCACTCCTTTAAGTGCATACTTGTGTAACTCACAGTTGAACAGTTACACTTCTTCATTCATAATAAACCCCAGTGTGAGTAATAAGCACATTGCTTTGTTTAGGTCTATTGTATTGTAGCACTGATGCTGTATGCAGTGTGAACGGCTTTCCAAACCCTTATATCTGCACTGTTTGTTTGTTTCACTGGATCTTCCATGTGCCTTGTGCTACTTTATCAATTTTTTTACATGTCCTAATTTGTATAGTTGTATTTTGTATATATTTAATCTGTATTGTGGCAGAATTGACATTAAAGCAGACTTTGACTTTGACAGTGATATGCACTGAACTGCAGACTCACAGTGTGAATGCTCCTCTTTTCCAGCCATTTTTCCATCCCTCTGATGGATGTGCTGAGAGACCCCAGGAATCAGGCTGAGCTGCAATTAATCTCAACATACAGCGGAGACGCACCGCCGCACGCAAGTCTACTCACACCAGCGTCCAGCCATCGTGACACTTCTGACTGCTGTACGCTGTGTTCGGGAGGATGACAGACTCGCTCCAGGACAGACCCCTCAGACCTGAAAAAGGACAGAACACGAAGGTTGCTCCTCATTAAATTACTAATATTATTTGTAGTATATTCAATCGTTTATCCATTCACAGATATGCATGAGCTCTGATTCAAACAGCACTTTTATTTCAATCCACATAAAAACACAAGAAATAAAACACAATTATTTCAATCTTACCTAGTGTCTGAAATACTAAGGGTAACACTTTATTTTAAGGTGCCCTTGTTACACGTTACATGTGCCTACTATTATAATAACAACAATAAATCATGCATAATTACTGACTCTACACCAAACCCTCATCCTAACCGTAACCCTACAGTAAGCACATGTAATTAATTAATATGACATACTCAGTACTTTTATAATTACAATGTAACAAGGACACCTTAAAATAAAGTATAACCAAATACAGTTTTCCAAATAAAATGCTTTTTTAAAAGTATAAAACCACTGATTCATGGGCTAACACTTTATTTTAAGGTGTCCTTGTTACACATGTTACATGTGCCTACTATTATAATAACAATTAATTATGCATAATTACGTGGAAGTAACCCTAAACCAAACCCTAGCCATATAGTAAGTACATGTAGTTACTTAATATTACTCAGTACTTACATATATAGTTACAATGTAACACCTTAAAATAAAGTGTAACCATTCATGGTAATCATAGTACCTGCCATGTTTATTACAGTTGTTGTTATGAAAATAAAACTTAGGGTCACGCTTTATTTTAAGGTGTCCTTGTTACAGTGTAATTATACATTTAAGTACTGAGTAATATTAATTAACTACATGTAACGTTACTTACTATATGGGTAGGTTTAGGGTTTGGTTTAGGATTACTTGCATGTAATTATGCATACTTTATTGTTGTTATAATAGTAACGTGTAACAAGGACACCTTAAAATAAAGTGTTAGCAAACTTAGTACTGTCATTAAAATACACAGAAAGAGTGAAGAATCGTGAAGGAGACGTGACTTTCATCACAACGTGAATGTAGTGAAATCCTAATCTCGTCAAAGATAAAAGATTACAGTGTCTTTAATTAAACTGTGTTGACAGAAGCACTGCACAGTGTGTGTGTGTGTGTGTTGTTGTTGTTTGTTGTGATGTGTGTGTTGGTGCTGATGCGGTTTAGCTGCAGTGCTAAAGTCTCCATCATCCCGCGCCATTACCAGCAGTCTCTCATCACTCACATCCACAGCTCAGGCCACACACACAGCTCGTCTGATTCATCGTGTCAGGGCTGTGGATGTGCAGACAATGTGCCGACGCTTCGTTTGAGCGTTTTCAATGCTATCCCGTCAGGCGCTCGGGCGCGAAATCATGATAATAGCGACATCTCAAACAGCTAAAACGGGCTCATCACGGGACAAAACGCTGTCCGCTGGGGTTACAAACTGAATAAAAAGCGTCACCAAACTGAGGTAAAGTGGTAAACGAAACGAGAGAGATTCCTGACAGGCCCAGGAGGCCACGCGCGAGCCAAACCCACCACGAGAAACTTTTATTATTATTATTATTATTATTTAGCTTTGCTCGTAAAGCGACGCTGGTCTAAATGTACGGCGTTCGCTGTGAAGGAAACCCGCCGCCACCGTATCACACTGCTGAGGAGATTAAACCGGAGAGATACCTTTTGTAGAGAAATCAACGGACCCCTCGAATTCAGCAGATTTCGTTACCAATCCCCTCACTAGACAATGAAATCAAAACGTCCGATCATCAATTCTAATCATGATCGTGACGTCAGGGGTGACACGAGCCAATGGCAGCGCCGGATCGCGGTCGTGACGCGGTTAGCCCCGCCCACCGCCGCCAGAGGCTTCAGAAGAAACGCCGCTGATGCTGATGCTGATGATTACAAGCGAACACTGAAGACATACTAACTTGAGAGGGGCTTTGTAACGAGTCGGAGGAGACAAGAACACACGCTATGCTGTAACATAGTAATAAAGTACTGGAAGGACAGAGTTTAAGGAAAGCAGCTGAGGCTTGAAGACAGTAAAAATAAAAAAATAAAAAATAATTCTACACAAAAGTAACATACTGTAAATAAATCTGGAAAATATCCATGCGTATTTAAGTGCATTTTTTGGCTTTGAGATTTTTGTCTTATGTTTTATGTTATCAGGAATTCTGGGAAATCAGAATTTAAAGGACTAAATTCTTTCAACCACTGCATTTAAAAAAAAAAAAAAAAAGTTTAATTATAGTTATGACGTGCTTCTTAATTATTGTTAAAAAGGGAAAACTTTGTCAATTAACATTTCCATAATTTAACATATAAATGTTTTGCGGTAATGATAGCATTAAACTAGTTTAAATCTAGTTTTCCAAGTTTTGATATAAATGTCTGAATTAAATTCCAGTAAAGTGAGCATTAAAGATGATCTCTTATCATGTTTTGCCACAAAAAAAAAAATTAAATGACTTTTTAAATTACAAATGTGGAAGACAATAAAGAGGCTTGTGGTGAAAAACAGCTGATGCAGTGTTTTATTGTGTGATGAGAGTCGTTGAGGACTCAGAGAAACATGCCTCATATATTCCATCATTCATACTGTACTGCATAATCATCAGCAACGATTCAACACTGGCAGCATCACAGAGATCCTTCGAGACTTTCATGCCTTTTCTAAATAGAGGACAGCTTTTCACAACTTTTAATTTTTCTTGCCCTTTTATAAGTAATAAATGTCTCATTCCATTCAATGTTGGGTCATTTTTAAGGACATTTCAATATAACATCCTCAAACACGTGACTACTTCTTTATTTTATTATAAAAAGTGCAAACGTCACACTGTTGGCTGTCATCTCTGACCGCTGTTTAATGAAGTCTGACACTGGATTGCTCTGCTCCTGGGGCAGCTTGGAAAAATACTCAAACAAAGCGGTCAGTAATACAGTGAAAACAAATCAGGAAATTACATACAATAGCACAAACACAATAGAAAAAAACTCATGTAAGTCTATCTAACAACACATTATACAGCCAACTACAGAAATTGTAATTAAATGTAAAAATGAGATATTGCATAGTTTCACTGTATAAATTAAATATAAAACCTGTCCTTTTGTTTGTTGAGACTATTGGAGATTTGATTTCTCTCCCCAATACTCATTCAGTTTTTGAGGATAATTTGGCACGAGAAGAGGCAAAGGTGTTCTGATTATTTGTATACTTTTATTATTTTTTTTATGGTTGTTAAAAACAGCGTTTTTTCATGTATGTCATACTCAATGAAGAATCTGCTTAATACAAACACACACAAAATAATTCCAGTAACATCTTACAGTTGCATCATTGTTAAGTGCTTCTGGGGCAGAATGCATGAAGGGTTAGTTGCAAAGAATTACTTTAAAAAAAAAAAAAAAAAAAAGAGTAAAAGAGTTAAAAGTGTTGCTTTTGATTACCACCTTATCATTTTTAGTGTTTTTATGCAAAACAAAGAGTTTTTTTGTTGTTGTTTTTTTAAATCGATTTATTAAAGTTGCTACAAGTTTTGAGCTATTTAAAAATGATATACTTAAAGCAGCTAAAGACAAGGAATGCCTTAAAATGTGTTCTTCATTTGTTCTTTTCTGTACAGCGCCATCTAGCGCTGACCTCCGAGTCACGTGACGCCACAAGCGCGAGTCATCGCGAGACAGCGGCGGTCAGTCACGTGCTTCTTGTCACCACACGCGAACTGTGATATAAACATACATGGGGAGTTTAATCAGGTATGTGATTATGTTCCAGCATTAACTGCGTTTACAGCAATCGCCTGTTTCTGCCTCTTCGGTCGTGTTTAGCTAAGCGCTAGTGTAGAGTTTAGCTAACCTCAGCAGAGGAGCGTCGGGAGCGCTTTCATCGCTTTATTTGCCGTCTGAGAAAGTCATTATCGGGAAGTAAACAAAAACTAAACCTTACAGAGACAGTAACTATCTGCCTTCGAAATTTATTTGGACACTCGAGACACAAAAATACACGATTGTCTTCGCGTTGCACTAAGGATCCAACGAAGTAACGTAGCATGTAAGTTAGCATGAGCGTTAGCAAACATTTCACATTAGAAAACAATATGAGGGCAAAAGTATTCTGCACTTTGTGGACATCAGACATTACTGGAACATGATGAAGATGATGATACACCAAAGGAAACTGATCATATACATCATATTGACCTGTCACACCAAAAGCTGAATAGTCAAAATATCTCTCTAAGTTAACTTAGTTCTAGGAAAATGCATCGTTTATTTTCTAGTCTCTTGTTTTATATGGTACTAAAATGAAACTATCCTGTATCAGACCGTCTACAGCTCAAATGGATAATTCAGTTCAGGAGTGACTGAGCTCTAAACTGCATGTGCATTGCAATTATTATAAAGAAACTTTACTTTATTGTTAAGTGGACCTATTTAGAAACACATCATTGAATTGAGACACTTCACACACTTTGTGGGCACGAAAGCCGAGAGTGAAAAGAGTGCTGATGTGTTGTGGTCTCGTTGCAGTTGTTGATGATCGGCGGAGTACAGTGATTTACCGTGGTAAAGTGAAGTTGAGCAGGGAAATGTCCAGCACAGCCATGAAGAAGAAGGTGAGTTTAACCTCACTGTAATAGAGCACTGACTGCTGATGTGCTTCTCTTTGTGTTACACACACACACACACACACTCACACACACACACACACACACACACTATAGAGCCATGATCAGTGGCCTCAGACTGCACGGTCCAGATCACGTGCTGCTGTCAGAAGTCACACAATGCTGTGACGTACATCAGAAACAGAACAGACATCTGTTTATTGTTGGAAACACTGATATAAACTGAATCCTCACCTGGCACAGCGTGATCTGTAAAAGCATTTTTCTCTAAACTGTAAATCAGTCCAAAACAGATGTTGAAGATACACTGCTAATTTTTCTCAGAAGTGTACTGAAGCCCCTGCGCTGTTGAAAACGACCTCTTGTCTCCTTAAGTGTATCGCAGCATTACTTTTTTTGTGCTAACCTTGGAGTCTTGCCTTAAAGCAGCTCTCTGCGGTCTGTACTGATGAGGGAGGAGTGCTGAGATGAAGATGGTGCAGAAATAACCCTCTGCTCTGTTCGCAGGTGCTGCTGATGGGGAAAAGTGGATCGGGAAAGACCAGTATGAGGTCGATCATATTTGCCAATTACATCGCCAGAGACACCCGCCGCCTTGGAGCCACAAGTATGACATTTTCAAGATATAGCGCACCTAAAAACACAAATCCTGCCATCTTTTATTCAGTTTCGTTTCACTGCAATCCTGCATGACACCTCAAGATACGCAACACCAGGTTTTCCAGTCAAACCAGACTCTTTTAATCATTTTTTTTATAATCAGATCATCATTTGCTCAATGAAAATTAATCCTATTTTTAGGACAGTTTTCTGCAACTGCAATTTTGTTGTTTTGTATTGTTTTAATGGCTTAAATCACCATTTGGGGTACTTCATTTTTCAACATATGCTTTACGCTTTCATAAGGTATAAATCATTTTCCTCCTGTTACAATTGGCTCATTTGTTTGTATCATTTTCAGTAGAGGAGCAGGTGTTAATATGTCAACATAAATCATCTTTCATGACACACATTAAAGACAATTAATCTTAGTGAGGGGTTAATATCAGCTGTGTTTCTTCTGCTTCAGTTGATGTGGAGCACTCTCACGTGCGGTTTCTGGGCAATCTGGTGCTGAACCTGTGGGACTGCGGCGGGTAAGCGTCTCCTGTGGGATTGTGTTTTGTTGGATGGTTTTTGGGAAGACATTTTTCTTTTTCATCTTTAAATGTGTATCGCACAGACAGGACACGTTCATGGAGAACTACTTCACGAGTCAGAGAGACAACATCTTCCGCAATGTGGAGGTGCTGATCTACGTGTTTGATGTGGAGAGCCGAGAGCTGGAGAAGGATATGCATTACTACCAGTCGTGTCTGGAAGCCATCCTGCAGAACTCACCTGACGCCAAGATCTTCTGCCTGGTGCACAAGATGGACCTGGTGCAGGAGGACCAGAGAGACCTGGTGAGACACGGCCACGAATTTACATATGTCCAAATCAATTTAATATAATATAATATGTCCAAATCGATTTAATCATGAAAATCCATAAAACAAGAAAACATACACTACTAGTTCTTAAAGAAGTCTCCTCTGCTCACCGAGTCTGCATTTATTTGATCCAAAGCACAGCAAAAACAGTACAATTGTGAAATATTTTTACTATTGAAAAAACTGCTTTCTATTTGAATATATTTCAAAATATAATTTATTCCTGTGATTTCAAAGCTGAATTTCTAGCATCATTACTCTAGTCACATGATCCTTCAGAAATCACTCTAATATTCTGATTTGCTGCTCAAGAAACATTTATTACTATCATTATGTTGAAAACAGCTGAGTAGAATTTTTTCAGGTTTTTTTGATGAATAGAAAGTTCAGAAGAACAGCAACAGTGTATGTATGTGTATATATATATATATATATATATATATGTATGTTACAAAAGCTTTTTATTTCAGATAAATTTCTCATTATTGAAATGAGTTCATAAAATTGTCGACTCTCTTCAAACTGGTAAAATACAGTGAAACTGGCATTAACAATTAAGACGGTTAATCAATATTAATTATTGGTTTGTGATTTAGATATTTAAAGAGCGTGAGGAGGATCTGAAAAGACTGTCTCGCCCGCTGGCCTGCACCTGCTTCAGAACGTCTATTTGGGACGAGACGCTGTATAAAGTAAGAGCGTGTTGATTTCTCTGCAGCGCTCAGCTTTAACAGACAGAAGAGTGACTTGTGTCGTCTGTGTTTGTGCCTGCAGGCCTGGTCCAGCATCGTCTATCAGCTCATTCCTAACGTACAGCAGCTGGAGTGCAACCTGCGCAACTTTGCTCAGATAATTGAGGCAGACGAAGTCTTACTTTTTGAAAGAGCTACTTTCCTGGTTTGTATCAAACTGAAACACAATGCTTACACACATTTGGTCATGACCTCATGTTGTGATTATTTTGCCATTTTTTGTTTGTTCAGTTTTATATTGTCAAAAATAAATCCACTAGCTTTAAATGTAATTGTCTGCAATTTATGACGAAAAAACTAAATTGCATTCTATGTGTGCACCATGCACACAAAAATGTCTCTTTACTGTTGGAAAAATTATTTCTATGGAAAAAAAACATGTTTTAAAAAATGTTCCAAATCTTGTCATTTAAGTTTTTTTGACCGTTTTCAAAAGAAAAGATATTTCAATTAAGTATAGCACTGCAAAAAATGCTTTTCGTACTTAGATTTTTTGTCTTGTTTTCAGACAATTATCTGCCAATGGGGTTAGAAAAATAATCTTGTTTACTGTTTGAGATAGGATTATTTTGCTTACCCCATTGGCAGATTATTTTGAATGATCACTTAAGTTTGACATGTTTTTTCTGAAAACAAGACAATAATTTTTACTTGTCTAGAAAATCCTTCTTGATTTAAGAATCTTTAGATATCTTGGCTGGAAACAAGACAAAAAATCTAAGCCTCCTCCTGAAGAGGTTTGAGCGATTGCTGAAATGATTTGACATGCCTCTTGTGTCTTGTCAGGTGATCTCTCATTATCAGTGTAAGGAGCAGCGTGATGCTCATCGCTTTGAGAAGATCAGTAACATCATCAAGCAGTTCAAGCTAAGCTGCAGGTCAGGCCGACTCCATTCATGCGGTGTTCAGCGCTGAATCATGGGTAATTTTGACCTTTCTCTCTCTCTCTCTGTCCCACAGTAAACTGGCCGCCTCTTTCCAGAGCATGGAGGTGCGCAACTCTAACTTCGCTGCCTTCATCGACGTGTTCACGTCCAACACCTACGTCATGGTGATCATGTCAGACCCGTCCATACGTAAGCATCAGGCTCAGGAGCCGCAGTGGGTTTACCGATGCCACATAACACTGGTCTTAAGAGCTGGGGAAAGACATCTTCCCTTAGTTATCAGGGAATATCATGAAGAAATGCACTGCTTTTTTTATTGATGGTTTACCATTTTTATTTCTTGAAAAAACCTGTATTATTGCCAAATATTATCTAAATTGGATTATTTTAGGTTACTTTATTTTAGAGTGTGTAATGCTAGTCACGTGTTCATTTTAGTTCACCCAAAAATGAAAATTGGGTCCCACTTTATATTAGGTGGCCTTAACTGCTATGTACTTACATCAAAAAATAAGTACAATGTATTTATTGTGTTCATATTGTATTGCAAAACACTTCTGCTGCTATTGAGGTTAGGGACAGGTTTGGTGGTGTGGGTTGGTTTAAAAGTGGGTTAAGGTGTAAGGGATGGGTCAACAGTGTAATTATAAATGTAATTACAGAAATTAATCATCTGATGTAATTACATGCAGGTAATTTTTAAAATATAAGTACAATGTAAAAACATGCATGTACACAAAAAGTGCATTGAAGCAAATTATTAATTTAAATGTAAGTACATAGTAGTTAAGGCCACTTAATATAAAGTGTGACCAAAACAATTGTCATCAATTACTCATTCTCACGCTGTTCCAAAGTTGTTTTTCTTCTGTTGAACACAAAAGATGATATTTTGAGGAATGTTGCTGGTAGCCATTGACTTCCATAGTATGGAAAAAATTACTTTGAAAGTCAGAAGAAAGAAACTCAAACATGAGGATGAGTAAATGATGACAAAATTAAAGTTTTGAGTGAACAGTCCCTTTAAGTAAAGGTAGTAAAGGTAATTGATTAATACATAAGATGATATTTAAATTGTTGGTATAATGTTTCACTTGTAAGGAACATGACTGATTTATAGTCTTTGAAGTCTGTCCAGAGACACAATAGCACACAGCAGAAAAAGAGGCTTAAATCCTGATTGGAAGTCTTTTCTTTGGGGGATGATAATTTTCTTCCAGTATTTTTAACATAAACAGAAGATTGGAGCTAATTAACCAGTTCATAAGGATCAAATTGTGTTTTAATAAGTGAGAACACTGTGAGAATGTCCTGAAATTACAGGTCTTTCACTAGCTTTTTTTAGGCATCGGGTCTAGCATACATGATGTTGGGATTGATGCTGTAATAGGTTTTGTTGTTCCTGGCCTATAGCAGTACAGGACTGATATGAGATCAGACACAGTGGTCAATGTTTGTGTATAAACATTGGAAATATTCTTCAATCATTACTACTGTGCTGGGAATATCCAGCCGTGATCTCTTGCCTCTTTGGCTAAAGCATTCAAATGTGTCATTTTTAGAGCCTGTGTGTAACTACAACCCGAATTACGGAAATGTTGGGACGCTTTTTAAATTTGAAGAAAATGAAAACTAAAAGACTTTCAAATCACATGAACCAATATTTTATTCACAATATAACATGGAGAACATAAAAAATGTTTAAACGGAGAAATTTTACACTTTTATCCACTAAATGAGCTCATTTCAAATTTGATGCCTGCTACAGGTCTCAAAAAATTTGGCTTGTGACAAACAAAATATTCAGCTGGGAGAACATCTAGCAACTGATTAAGTTAATTGACATCAGGTCTGTAACATGATTAGCTATAAAAGGGATGTTATCAGCGTGTTAACAGCGTTCAGTTCAAAAGCAAGCATCTCTGATGGTATGGGGGTGCATAAGTGCATACGGTATGGGCAGCTTGCATGTTTTGGAAGGCGCTATGAATGCTGAAAGGTATATAAAGCTTTTAGAGCAACATATGCTCCCCTCCAGATGACGTGTATTTCAGCAGGACAATGCAAAACCACATACTGCAGCTATTACAACAGCATGGCTTTGTAGTAGAAGAGTCCGGGTGCTGTATTGGTCTGCCTGCAGTCCAGATCTTTCACCTATAGACAACATTTGGCGCATAATTAAACGAAAAATACGTCAAAGACGACCACAAACTCTTCAGCAGCTGGAAACCTATATCAGGCAAGAATGGGACCAAATTCCAACACCAAAACTCCAGAAACTCATAACCTCGATGCCCAGACATCTTCAAACTGTTTTGAAAAGAAGAGGAGATGCTACACCACGGTAAACATGCCCCTGTCCCAACTATTTTGAGACCTGTAGCAGGCATCAAATTTGAAATGAGCTCATTTTGTGCATAAAATTGTAAAATTTCTCCGTTTAAACATTTATGTTATCTAAAATAATGGCTCATGTGATTTGAAATTCTTTTAGTTTTCATTTTATTCAAATTTAAAAAACGTCCCAACTTTTCTGGAACTCGGGTTGTAGAAACTATACTTTTAAAACACTTCAAAACACCTGCAAATTCTGTTTCCTCCATCTGCACTCCAATAACACTGAAGGAAAGCACATGTGACTGAAGGTAAAGCCTTTTACTCTCTTCCAGCGTCTGCTGCCACCCTCATCAACATCAGGAACGCCAGGAGACACTTTGAGAAGCTGGAGCGTGTGGACGGGCCCAAGCACAGTCTGCACATGCGCATACGCTAGACCCGCCGCATACAGCGTGAGTCTACACCAGACCTCACTTATCAGCGATTTACCTTAGCTGTTGATCTCTAAATCAGTTTCACATTCACTTAGAAGAAAACATTTTAAAACTTTGCGTTCTTGCTGTTCCAGTGCCTATAAAATAGTGCAGTCAAACGATTAATCGCATCCAAAATAAGTTTTTGTTTACATAATATATGTGTGTGTACTGTGTATATTTATTATGTATATATAAATACACACACATGCATGTATATATTTAAGGAAAATGTTTTGTTTATATAAAAATATTAATATATAAATGTATATACATGTAATTACTTTCAAAATATATACTGTGTGTGTATTTATATATGCATAATAAATATACACAGAACACATATTATGCAAACAAAAACTTTTATTTTGGATAGGATTAATCGCGATTAATCGTTTGACAGCACTAGTCTATATTTATATTATAAAGAAATATATTTCATATATAAACATAACATATTTTTCTGAAATATATAAATGTGTGTTTGTGTATTTATTTATACATAATAAATTACACATTACACACATTATGTAAACAAACTTTTATTTTGGATGGGATTAATTGTTTGACAGCACTAGTATAAAACAAGTTAGAGTAAAAGCTAGTTAATACTTCACTCTCATCATACAGTGACTTACTAGAGAATGCTGTGCTTTTCAGCAGTGATGAGAATGTTTGGAAATGACATTTATAAATCCAAGACTTTGTGTTTATAGCAACATACAGTGCATCCAGAAAGTACTCACAGCGCTTCAATTTTTCCACATTTTGTTATGTTACAGCCTTATTTCAAAATGGATTAAATTCATTATTTTCCTCAAAATTCTACAAACAGTATCCCACAATGACAACATGAAAAGTTTGTTTGAAATCTTTGCAGATTTATTAAAAATAAAAAACGAAAATAGAAGTTTGTTTGAAAAATGTGGAAAAAGTAAAGTGCTGTGAATACTTTCCGGATGCACTGTATCAAGGTGTTTCTCTAGATTAGCAGGGTTAAAGATGAATATGATTCTGTTTGCTGCTGTTTTACGGAGCTCTTGATGGTTTTTCTTGTTCACAGGGTGCTGGATGATCCAGATGATTTCCTCCTGTCTTGCTGACTTCACTTGCATCCAGTGTTTCTGCTGAGAAACTAAGTCACCTTATGTTAACACGTTTGTTTTTCTCGCTGATGTTGCAAAGGAACAGCAGTTCTTAATCATAAACCACGGGGTTGAATGTCGTAATGACCCCTTAATATCTGATTTTTGTGCCATACGGTGACTGCTGAGTTACTGAGAGTTAGGAACGCTAGATCAGAAAGGCAGCATTCTTTCTCTGTGTGTCTTTTATATTAAGCATTATCAGCTTGCTGTACTGTGTTTGCAGATGAGAGCAGAAATCTGTGACTAAAACTGGTCTTTCTAAATTAACAACTTGATCTACAAATTATTGTATTATAATTATTCTCAATAAATACAGATTATTCTGTAATGACTGTCTTTCTGTGCAACAAAAACACTGAAAAAAAAAAAAAACACATTTTCACTCGTGTTTTTCCCTCAGCATTTAAACAGGCTCGTATAACCCCACTACTTAAGAAACCCACTCTTAACCCAACTCTTTTAGAGAACAACAGACCAGTTTCCCTTCTTCCTTGCATTGTTAAAACACTTGAACGAGCTGTGTTCAACCAAGTCTCTGCCTTTCTCTCACAGAACAACCTCCTCGACAGCAACCAGTCTGGTTTCAGAAGTGGACATTCAATCGAGACTGCTTTGCTCTCAGTTGTTGAAGCCCTAAGACTGGCAAGAGCGGATTCCAAATCTTCAATACTTATCTTGCTGCATCTGTCCGCTGCTTTTGACACGGTTAACCACCAGATTCTTCTGTCAACCCTGTTGGTAAAGGGCATCTCAGGAACCGCACTCCAGTGGTTTGAGTCTTACCTCTCAGATAGGTCCTTCAAGGTATCTTGGAGAGGTGAGGTGTCCAAGTCGCAACATCTAACTACTGGGGTGCCTCAGGGCTCAGTTCTCGGACCACTTCTCTTCTCTGTCTACATGGCATCACTAGGTTCTGTCATTCAGAAACATGGCTTTTCATATCACTGCTATGCTGATGACACTCAACTTTACCTCTCATTCCATCCGATAATAGCTGCTCGCATCTCAGCTTGTCTAACAGACATTTCTTGCTGGATGAAGGATCATCACCTCCTTGTTCAAGCTCTTGTTCTGTCCAGGCTGGACTATTGCAATGCTCTCTTGGCAGGTCTTCCAACCAGTTCTATCAAACCTTTACAATTAATCCAGAATGCGGCAGTAAGATTAATTTTTAATGAGCCAAAAAGAACGCACGTCACACCTCTGTTCTTCAGTTTGCACTGGCTACCAATAGCTGCTTCCATAAAATTCAAGGCATTAATGTTTGCCTACAAAACCACCACTAGCTCTGCTTCCCTTTACCTAAATTCAGTACTTCAGACTTATGTGCCTCTAGAAACTTGCGTTCTGCAAGTGAATGTCGCTTTATTGTGCATCCCAAAGAGGGACAAAATCACTTTCACGGACTTTTAAATTAAATGTTCCCTCCTGGTGGAATGACCTGCCCAACTCAATCCGAACAGCTGAGTCCTTAGCCATCTTCAAAAATCGGCTAAAAACACATCTCTTCCATCTTTATTTGACCCTCTAACTCTAGCACTCTCTATTCTAATTCTATTCTTTAATAAAAAAATAAAATAAAAAAAAGGCCCTTTTAGACTTGCACTCTTATTCATTTACTGCTTGTAATACCTTACAATAATGCAAAAACAGTAATTGTTGTACAGTGTAACAACAACAAAAAAATGCTATATTGATGTGCGCATGCCCAGTAGCCGCAGCTGTATTCTAGCCTTAACCCTGTGTGGAAGCAAGCTGGAGCTACACTCCGCAGGACAGTGTTAAAGCCACATATCTTACCATGTTCTGTTTCAAATCTGAGGATGAAAGCTCTAAAACTGAAATTAAATATTTTTAAGACTATGCCATGTGAACTTATGAGACTCAAAATGCTAATTTATGATTATTCACATTTTCTAAGCATCCATTCCATAATCCTTCATTTCTTTGACCAAACTTCTCACTTCACCTTCTTTGCCTTCATCAGAAAGTCCAAAAATAGATAAAAATCGTTTGCTATTAAGTCTATTATAGGAATACTGTATGTGGGAAGAGTTAGAAAACCAGCAGAACAGTCTAGATGTCTAATGCAGATTTTGTTTGTTTTTGTCAAAAGTCAAAAATTGCGGTATTGGATTAGTATGTTTTGACTGGCTTAGAGAGTAACATTAATCCCCTTAATGATTCCTGAGTTTTAAACATTTTATTTTATTAAACATTGGTACTTTAACAGGTTACATGGGTATTCAGTTGTCCCCAACTTATCATTGAGCACATCTCCAGTGGTGGGACGAAAACTGTGAAACTGGGTCCATATGGCTCATTCACACAGGTCTTACAAGTAGAATTAATCAAAAAAAAAAAAAAAAGAGAGCTTAAAAGCCAATGATTTGCACACTCTCTGCATGAGGAATGACTTTAGTGATCATGTCCAAAGTTTCCCTATTCATGCTCCTGTCGCTCTGAGGGCTACATGTACTTCAGGACATGCTCAAGTGTAATGCTAAAGACCTGCACTTACTAGTTCCTTAAAGTGACAGAGTTGTTTGGCAATGACATAGTCCTGAGCCGACCTAAGAGCAGTGCTATAAAGATGTGATTTAAAGGTCGACACACATTTGAGCCGTCACTGATAGCAGTCATAAACACTGCCGGGTGTTACTGGCGCAAGTAATGTCAAAAACGTCCCTTTCCTCATGTTTGGACTGCAATATAAAACAACTGCTATCACACATTTCTTTTCAGTATGTGAGGCCTTTAGAAAAGATTTTGAACATTTTATATATATCTCTCAACTAACCCCTTTAACTGAAATGGGGGATAAATCATGATTGAAATGCATGGACATACTGAGAAATTAAAATAATTCAAAATTGTATTAAGGTATGTGCAATATAATGAATTTGTTTAATGACAAAGTTGATATTGCAAGCAAAAAGTTGCATCAATTCAACAAAGTCCTGAAAAGAAAATATTACTTCCCAATCGTACTCGAGCAGAACAGCCGGTCAGTTCTGTGTGATTGTATGGCTCTTGAAAGGGCTGTTAGATAAAGCTGTGATTGCTAGTACAACTTTACATTGTGAGAACAAAGAAGCATTTACAGGCGAATAAATATAATGTGGCCTCAAGTCTGTTTGTTTTGTCTTTTTAACAAATATGTGCTTGCAAAGATGAAGAAAATGCCCTTTAAACTTACGTTAGATGTGACACATCTAACTATAATAAAACTATAAAAAAAAAAAAATCAAACCAAAAGTCACAATCAATTTCAAACCACTGTTTTAACAAATCATTTACAAGTCAAAGCAAAATGAATAAGACGCTTTACTAAATGTAAAGAGGCATTCTGATTAACTTTAAAGTCAGAAAATCATTGCAAATTTGTAGTTCAAACATAAACACAGTTAAAAAATGTGTATTCTATCAATGTAACATTCTTCAGGGGCAATCATACTACACACTATACTGCAAAAAATATATATATCAGATCCTCAAAATATCAGTTATATCAACAAGTATGGGCAACAGGATATGATGTCATACTCTTGGGCTTCTGTAACTAACTTGTCTAATGGTTGAGGGTTTCTGTTTTCAATAAATAACTTTAAATAACACATAATAATACATTAAAAAGGTTAAAACATACCATCTACTCCACTTTCCACACAGCAAGCCATGCCGGTTTTTATTTTTGTATTGAGACGAAAAGTCAATTTGTGATAGACCCTATTGGTCAAATATTTTTTTTGCACAAATATTAACTTCAGTACAGAAGCAAATGACGAACTGTTTACCCTCTCCAGTGTTTGCTTGGTGTGAAACCCAATTATTCCTCTGATCTTATCTGCTTTTTAGGACCAGATGGACACTTGTGCCATTTCAAAAGTGTGATATTTGACGGTTCTCCAGCATATTTCCCTCCACACTCTTAAAAATAAAGGTGCTTAACAGGTTCGTTACACCGATGCCATAGAAGAACCATTTGTAGTTCCACAAAGAACCATTCAGTCAAAGGTTCTTTAAAGAACCATCTCTTTCTTTCACCACAAAGAAGCTTTTGTGAAACAGAAAGGTTCTTCAGATGTTAAAGGTTCTTTATGAAACCATTCTGGACAAAAATGTTCGTGGAGCACCTTTATTTTTAAGAGTGCATGATCACTCCTCACATGTAGAGGGGCCTTTTAAATGAAAGTAACAAAGTAAATCAATGACAATCGATTAATATGATTACAGACATCCACCTTCCATTAACTACTGATGGTTGGTAGAAACCTCCGTCTAGAAAGCAGAGCAGCGTTCGCTCTTATCCATGGGAGGCTTTCGCCCAACGTTGAATCTGGGTTTGAACGAATGCTCTGATATCAGCTGATTTATTTCGTTCTGCTTGTAAGTTGCCAGTTTTTGAGTGAGCCAAGGCGCTTTGGGTTCACCCACTGCTCCTTGAAAGTATCTCATACACGCCCGGCCTATTAAATACACAACCTCTGCAATGTTCAACAAGACACAGACTCCAGACACGGCCAGCATGAAGATAGTGAAGATGGTCTTCTCTGTAGGACGCGACACGAAACAGTCCACTGTATTGGGACAGGGATAGGAGTCACACTTCACGAGACGCACCATCTTGATATCCGGATAGATCACGTAAAAAATGTACAAGAAAACCACCTCGAAAACGATGCGGAAGACGATGCTTATCATGTAGGTCCACCACAGAGCACCGGTGATCTTGAACTTCTGGCTCTTGATGTTCTCGAAGTCCTTGGCGCTGCCGCGGCCGGAGATCTTGAGGATCTTCTTCTCGACGTGCCGGCGGTGAGCGACGTGCATGGCCACCAGCAGGGCCGGCGTGGACACCAGGATGAGCTGCAGAGCCCAGAGGCGGATGTGTGAGATGGGGAAGAACTGGTCGTAGCACACGCTGTTGCAGCCGGGCTGCTGGGTGTTGCAGGTGAAGCCCGCCTTCTCGTCGCCCCACACGCTCTCGGCCGCCACCACCAGCACCATGATCCGGAAGATGAAGATGACCGACAGCCAGATGCGGCCGATGCCTGTCGAGTGCCTGTTCACGCCGCTGATCACCGCGTAAAACGATGCCCAGTTCATGGTGGACTCGAGGACTGCAGAGAAGAGGAAGCAAATCTGTTTCATCAAGTTCAATCTTTTATTCTTACTGCATTTGTTCTTTTGAAAGTCTTACTTACTATTACTATTATAATAACAATAAATTATGCATAATTACATGCAAGTAACCCTAAGCCAAACCCTCATCCTTACCATAACCATATAGTAAGTACATGTAGTTAATTAATATTACTCAGTACTTAAATGTATAATTACACTGTAACAAGGACACCTTTAAATAAAGTGTAACCGAATATTACTTACTCTTAATAATTATTTATTCTTACTGCATTTGTTCTTTTGAAAGTCTTACTTACTATAACTATTATAATAACAATAAATTATGCATAATTACATGCAAGTAACCCTAAGCCAAACCCTCATCCTTACCATAACCATATAGTAAGTACATGTAGTTAATTAATATTACTCAGTACTTAAATGTATAATTACACTGTAACAAGGACACCTTTAAATAAAGTGTAACCGAATATTACTTACTCTTAATAATTATTTATTCTTACTGCATTTGTTTCTTTTTAAAGTCTTACTTACTATTACTATTATAATAACAATAAGTTATGCATAATTACATGCAAGTAAGCTAACTGAGACTTGTTAAAGCACTTGCGTATCATTGCTCTTTTGTTGATTCTGATTGCTTCCATTGTCCTCATTTGTAAGTCACTTTGGATAAAAGCATCTGCTAAATGACTAAATGTAAATGTAAATGCAAGTAACCCTAAGCCAAACCCTCATCCTAACCATAACCATATAGTAAGTACATGTAGTTAATTAATATTAATTAGTAAATCTTTGGTTACACTTTATTTTAAGGTGTCCTTGTTACAGTGTAATTATTCATTTAAGTACTAAGTAATATTAATTAACTACATGGTTAAGGTTAGGATTAGTGTTACCTGCATGTAATTATGCATAATTTATTGTTATTATAATAGCAAGTACATGTAACATGTGTAACAAGGACACCTTAAAATAAAGTGTTACCAAATCTTTTAATAAAATGTTTGAAATGAGTTGTTAACAAATACAAATATTGTGCCTGTTTTTGAAAAACATACATACAATTTCAAAAATAAAGCTTCTTTATGCATGCAGTACTAATTAATTCCTAGGCTACTTTTTTCTTGAAGAACTAAAAGTAAAGTAAGGAATTACTCTTAATTTTACTTAAAAATTAGGTAACATTTATTTTAAGGTGTCCACGTTACATATACTTACTATTATAATAACAATAAATAATGCATAATTACATGCAAGTAACCCTAAACCAAACCCTCATCCTTACCATAACCATATAGAAGTACATGCAGTTAATTAATATTACTCAGTATTTAAATGTAAAATTACACTGTAACAAGGACACCTTAAATAAAGCCTAATCAAAAATTACTCTTAATAATTACAGTTACTTCTGATGGAATTACATTAAATATTCTAGTCTATAGAACAATTGGTAACACTTCAGCATATATAGGGACCAGTTCGTTATATTAACTAGTTGCTTATTAGCATGCATTTTATTAAGAAATTGGCTGTTTATTAGTACTTATAGCACATATTCTACATGACCATATTCTTCATCCCTAATCCTACTCAATACCTAAACTTAACTACCTTACTATTAATAAAAAGAAAATTATTAGTTTATTGTCGCAAAACTCATAGTTACTGTTTTGTTAATAGCAAGAATCGGACCTTCAAATAAAGTGTGACCGAACAAATCTATATAAAACAATAGTGGATTTAACATCTAATGTTAAAATGTAACTATGTTTTTAATGTAACCTTTTCCCTTTAAATACATGGTCAGTTCAAGAATAATTTATGCAAAAATTATTTCTTTGAAAGACTTAAAAGAGCAGTTTCATTTCCATCCTTGTATTGTTCAAATATGGCATTTAGAAAGTAATTAGTGCAGTAATCTAAAGACACAAATGTAATTAGTAGCTAGTAATTAATAACTTTTTTTCAAGAGTAACTTAATGTTTTATTGCCTTACAGAGAAAATACTATTACATAATTATACATAAAATGTGGAAAATAGTCACAATAAAGGGTAAAAAGTTGAATACTTTTGACTGGTAATGTGCATAACCTATTCAGATATGTCATACACAACATGACTAAAAAAACTTTTAAACTTCCAATTACACAATATTCAATATTACGGTAAGCCCAACAAACAAAACAATAAAATGCTAAACCATAAATATTTTCAGACACCAAATTCTGAATCTGAATAATAGTTTACCAGGTTCAGCCCGTGAGAAAGCAGCTTATGCTGTACCAGCTCCAAACATGAAGAACAACAGACAGGGTTCTTGGCATTTGGATACTTGGTTGACTAAAATAAAAAAAAGAGTTGTGGTTAATTTGAGCTGGTTAAGAGCTTGGGCGATGGTCTAGCACCACATGTCGTCACCTGACACAAGACAACCTGGCCAATAGCAGGCTTTCGGTTGGCCCACACAATTACTCCACATATACACTAATACGGGATATTACTGTGATCAGAGATCAGAGCAGTTCAGTGCATCTGTATAAACTACATGACCGATCTGAAGTCTCACTTGCAATAAGGATTTCAATTTTACAATGTGCTCCAAAAATAACTGAACGAGCACTGAGCAGTCAAATGAACATTTCCAAGTTTGATTATGGAGAATGAAAAAGCGATTTACCTTCAGCTGTGATAATAAACAGACATTTCCAGGAAACAGCTAATGGCCTCGCTAAAGATCAGCATGCCCTTTGCAAATGCAAAGGATTTACGCGCTACTAGCCACAACCCTGCACCATGGCTGTCATATGCACTTATATAACCCATTTATACACAATGCGGCTCTTTATGGAGGCTAACAAGACTCTTCAGAATTCAGATCAAATGCCTTGATTTCCACCCACCCGGGGCAGAAGAAAGAATCTGTGTGGACACAATGAGCAGCAACATTATTCATTGTGCCTGGCAGAGAGAGGAAATGAGGGGCGTTTCGGAGCCGCGCTCAATTTATCAAACACAGCACAATTTATCAAAGGAGGTCGAGTTATCAAGAAATAACACTGTCAGGTTTTTGTGTAATTTTTCCAGGTTCAAACACTGGTGAAATCCTTCAGATTCTGTGAATGGTGTGTTTGAGAGTTCTGATCTGAAGATGACACACAGGTAAAACAGTTCTTTGAGCACTTCTGTGTTTTGTTGAATGGCTCAAACATTGGCAGGTGAGTTCAGTCAACCAGATCTCACAGGACAACAACCATTTCACAAGGTGGCGATTTCATATGAATTTCTACGTATTGTATAAAAATGCATGATTTTCAGAAAAAGGTAAGCATGAAGGACCACCTCTAAACTGTGTTTCTGCAGGTGTTACAAAGGTCTTTGAAAGTCTTAATTCCACCCTATACAAATTAAGGCCTTAAAAGGGTCTTAAATCAGAGCAGAAAGTCTTTCATTCTTACAGTCATGCTTTCCAATACAAATATATAAACATCCTTAAATCAAGATACATTTACTTGAAGAATGAAACAATATTAAGTTAGTTTATGCTTAAAATGAGTACAAATATCCATCACAGAAAACGCACTTGAGAAGCAAAATTGACTCAAGTTTTATCTTAATTTTTAGATACATTTGCACTGAAAAACAAGACAGAAATACAAAGAAAGAGCATCACGCTTTTGCAGTGCGATCAGAAGGTACAGTGAAAGTTATTTTCATATTCTAGTTAGGCTTTTTGGTAACACTTTAGAATAGGGAACACTTATTCACTATTAACTACGACTTTCCCCTCAATAAATTCCTAATTTGCTGCTTATTAATAGTTAGTAAGGTTTTTGTTAAGTTTAGGTATTGGGTAGGATTAGGGATGTAGAATAAGGTCATGTAGAATAAGGCATTAATATGTGCTTAAGTTGTACTAATAAATGGCTAATATTCTAGTGATATGCATGCTAATAAGCAACTAGTTAAGAGACCATAAAATAAAGTGTTACCGGCTTTTTAAAAAATTAATTTAAAAGTATTTTCTAATAGAATTTATTCTAACAATTACTTTTAGAGAACATATTGACGTACTGTGTTCCCATTCATTTTTTTCACAAAATTTTGTATACCTGGTTTTAAAAAAGTTGTGTTTTAAATAGTTTTTATATTTATTCATTGCCATCATGTTTGACACCAACATATAAAGTATTACAATAATAAAGTCTTGTTGAAATGAAGGCATGAACTGTCTCTAGACCACTAAAAGATAGAAAGGATTTAATTTTATGCATATCGCTAAGCTGGAAAAAACTAGCTCTGACAACTAGGTCTGAGTTTATTTGATTGTCAAATTTTAACTCTGAATAAAAACAACACCCAGGTTCTTTACATGAGTATGGATATTTGCTTGCAAGGGTCCTAAACTAGAGGACAGGCTGTTAACCAAATTGGGAAAGCCAAACAGAATGACTTCAGTCTTGTTTTCATTTAACTGGGGAAAATTATCACCCATCCAGCTTTTGATGTCGTTTACACAAGCAAGCAAGTGACTTTGACCCAGGTTTTACTGGCACACACAACTGCATCTGCATAAATGTGATATGGGACCTTGTGAAACTCAAAAATGTAACGAAGAGGGAGCATATATAAAGCAAACAAAATCGGGCCAAAGATGGAGCCCTGTGGCACTCCACCAGTAAGAGGCAGGCCATGAATGAGAGGGGCATCTCCACAGAGAAAAGTACTCAAACCAATCAAAGGTTGAATCACAGATACCAACCTCAGTTTTTAACCTGTTTAAAAGAATGCAGCGATCTACTGTATCAAACGCCACACCAACAGTACAAAAACTGCACAATTTCCAGAATCCACAAATAGTAACAAGTTGTTAAACGCTCTAAACAAGGCCAACAAGAGCAAGTGGTCGATCTTAAACTAGACACTATGTTCAACAACTCAGAGTGCGAGATAGGATGGAAATTTGAAAATTTTATCTGGACTCGAAGGACAACTTTGTACAAACAGTCTTTATTCAGAATTTGAAACATTTAGGAGAAATAGCAAACCACATAACCTGAAATAACACAAACCATGAGCTGAGGGCTTAAATACAGACTGAGTATAATCAACAGAAAACAGAACCGGTGTGTTAATTGACAACAAAGGAAACTAACGATAAATTAACATAGGAAACAGAGAAAACAAAAACAAAACAGACTATACACGTTACAGCTCAACAGACGCCTTTTACACATGCTGTAGTTTGAGAAGGCAGATGCAATTTTAAACCAGGGTTTTCACATTTTGGCCCTTGAGATAGTTAATGGCTCCTCAGTTGTTAAAGTTTACTCCTTAAATTCAGTTTTCATAATGTTCCTCATCTCTAAACACAACTGTTTTTTCCAGCAATGCAATCTCAGGCGTCACTTCTCCACACGTCAGCAGTCTGCTGGATATGAGGGAGAGAAAGGTCTGTGCATGAATCAGGAACTGTAGAGTAGGCGGTGTACAGTAACAATGTGAATATGTCCCTTTCAACTCTCATCATCTGTGCATTCACTCTGTGTGTGGAAAATATGAAGCGCACGGTCCACATTCCTGCAAAGACATTTGAGCACATTTACTGTAAATTGTTGTTCTTGTCTGATCATGATGTGGCATGTTGTTATTATTAATTCGTCTTCTTCAAATTAAAGTTCTTTGTAATATGGAAACATGCTAGTTTAGGCCTACTGAAAAATCATCTTTACATCAGCAGAAGAAACATGGCAGCAGTTCACTCAGCGTCAGTGTCTTCTGTCTTGTGTAGTTCTGATGCTCCAATAACATGTACTGACATCCTTCTCTGAGGAATGCATTTAAAACAACCAAATGACATTTTACGAGTTCACACTTACATATAATTAGCTAGAGTATAGTAATGTGTATTTGGCGAGTATGGTAATGCATAGTTGCCGTGCTGTCCGGGGAAGGGCCCTGAGCTCGGAAATGGCCCGAACCCTAGAGTACCCCCCAAAAAGCAATCGGGTGTTGGACAGCTGCCAGACTAATACCCCCCGAAATACGCACTGAGATCTGGCGGGGCTGGTTTCGAGAAGTCGCCTGTTTGGCAGGCCGAAAGAGCCTACGTGCTCCGTGGGAGCGGCTTGTGGCATCGGATGGGTAGGCCCCACCGGCCGTTTGTAAGGACTGCGTGGTTGGGCGCCCGGTCGGAAGGGCTCGGACCGATGTTCAACGGTGTGCTCACTGCGTTGGAACGGGTGAGCCCAACCGGCCGATGGAGGAGGAGCAGCGTAATTGGCCCTGACCAGGAGGGCCTGAGTTGCCTTGAGTGGGGCAGCTCACGGAGTCGGCGTACGGGCCCCGCTGGCCGTCAGCCCTGGCTAATCAGAGGACAGAGGGTGAGTAGCTGACCGAGAGGGCCCATGAAGCCTCTGATTGGATATCAAGACTCCGGACATCGGACGAGTGGGTCCTATCGGCTTGGCAGGTAAAAAGAGTTAGGGACGTCCGACAAGGAGAACTCTCGCAGCATCCGATGGGAGATCGAGACTCAGGACATCGAACGGGTAAGCCTCGCCAGGCGGGGGGAAAAGATGTGAGGTTAGGCTGAGAGGATTCGGACAGCGTTCGGCGGTGGGACGAGACCCATGGCATCGGATGGCTGGGCCTCGCTGACCGTCGGACGGAAAGGTAAGGTTGGGTGGCCGGGAGACTCTCTCCGACGGGAGATCAAGACTCACTATGTCGGACGGGTAAGTCTCGCCGACCGTAGGATGGAAACGTTAAGTTTGTCTGGCCGGGAGGCTCTTGCCGGCGTCCAATGGGAGATCAAGACTCACTGCATTGGACAGGTAAGACAGAAGGGTAAAGTTTTGTGGTCGGGAGGCTCTCGCTGCATCCGACAGGAGATCAATACTCACTGCATCAGATGGTTAAGCCTCGCCGGTAGGCAGACTGAAAAGCCGAGATTGCTTGACCGGACGGCTGTTGTAGCATTCGACGGTGGTTCGATACTCGTGGCATGAGTGGGTAATCATCACCGGTAGTTGAAAGAAAAACATATCCTGAAGGCTCTTGCCATGTTCGAGTTCAATACTTGCAGACTCGGACAGATGAGCTTTGCGGGTCATCGGATTGAAAAGGCGAGGTTTGCAAGATCAAGACTCACAGTGTCGGACGGGTAAGCCTCGCCGAGCATAAAACGGAAGGGCAAAGTTGAGTGGTCGGGAGGCTCTCGCCGGCATCCGACGGGAGGTCAGTACTCACGGCGTTGGTCGGGTAAGCCTCGCCAACCGTGTAATGGAAAAGGTAAGGTTGTCTGGCCAGGAGGCTTTGCGGCGTCTGACGGGAGTTTGGTACTCACGGCATCAGACGGGTAAGCCTTGCTTAACTGGATGGATTTGGGCGTGAATTGAGATGTGGAAATGGGATACTGCTGTGGTGGAGATTAGGTTAGATGGTTTATTGACCAATGAGGGACTGGTGGGCTATTTTGATGTGAAACTGGTTAGTTCTGATGTAGCTTTGGAAAGCTTCTGAAGACCATCTTCCTAAAGTTGGGATCTGCTGCTTGGAGAGGCCTTTTTGGGCTGCTGATGTTGCTGCCCCGATGCGAAATGAGTGACTGGAGAAGTTTTTAGCTGGCATGCCTGACGATTTCAGGATGGATCTGAGGTGTTTTTGGAACCAGAAGCGACTGATGGGTTTTTTGGAGTCGTCTAAAGAGGTTCGAGGGGGGATTTGGCCTGGGAATTCCTAAGGCGGAGGTACTCGAGAATGGACTGGTATGGTTGGATTGGAGAAGAGAGGTTGAAAATGTAGATGACATGACCTTTCTTAGCCATACATCAGATTGTGTAAAAATTGGATGCCACTTAGGTAACCTTTGATGGACCCGACTTGGAGGCCCTTGTCGCTGTTGAGGAATAAGATAAATGAGGTGATTGAGAGTAGAGAAAAATCAGGGAACGGCATTGTTGTATGAGAGGTGGAATGACTTGAAACTTCTCCATGCTGTCACGTATGACTGGAGGGTTCTAGGAGAAACTGCTTGGAGGATAGTGTCGAGTGATGCGTTGAGGAGGGGTTTTAACAGGTGAGTTACGGGAAAATTAATTCTGAATAGTGAGGTACTGGAGTTGGGAATTGGTCCGCCTCTGGAGCCAACGTCCTGAATTTCTGAAACAGAAAGCGAGACAGAGAGTCAGCAATTTGGTTTTCTGAACCTGGTACATGTTTGGCAATTATTATGAATTGGTCGCATGCTGAGATCCATATTAATCGTCTTAGGAGAGGCATGAGGGCGGGAGAATGAGAACGGCCTTTATTAATACACTGAACAACTGCTTCATTGTCGCAATGCACTAAGATACTTTTAGAAGCCCATTCGTTCCCCCATAAGAAGGCTGCCACCACGAGGGGGTAAAGCTCAAAAAAGGCTGAGGACTGAGGTGAGCCATGGAGACGCGAACCAACGACCTTGGTAAAAACCTCCGAAGCCGATTGAGGGAGCTGCGTCTGTAAATAGTTGGATGTCAACGGGAGACGAAACAAGGTTATTATAGAAAAGAGAAAGGCCATTCCACTTTGAAGGTATCACTTTGAAGGCAGAAGTGATGTCTATTTTTGCAAGCCAGGCTCCTCGACCCGCGATTTTAATCAATTCGACTGCCTGATCTATGTTGTGGTACCTGAGAGAAAATTTGTCGAGGGGGATCAAGCTATTGATGCTTGGGACTGTGGAATTATGAGGTGATGACAGATCGATAATTAGGCGTTTTTTACCCGAAAATTTTCTTGTAGCCACTCCATTGGAGCTGACACGAAACACTTCGAAGGGGGGTTTGTCGAAAGGCCCGATCATGAAGCCTGATTTGACTTCTTTTTTGATAATGTCATCTACGACGTCGGGCTCAGCGTGGGCGGATTGGAGGTTATTGCAGATGAAATTTTGGGAAAGTGCGCATTCGACGTCGGGGCTAAAACCGACAGAGGCCGGACAGAAGATAATTAGAGAATTCTTTGTCTGGATGGTGGGCGAGTTCGATGGCCAAACGAGAAATGTTCAAGGGAGTCGATAGGTAATTTTTATATTTTTTATTCACAGCTTTGTATACTGGACAAACAATGCGAGCGTGAGCTCCACAGCAAAAGCTACAGATGTGAAGATAGCGGCAGCGCTGTCTGTTGCATCTCCCGGAATTAAACGCGATACATGGCTGCCTGTCCGCTGCCGATGTTGCTGTTTGCTCCAGGTCTGAGTTCACGGCAGTTGCGGATCTTGGGATGAAGCTGGAGGATTTCACGGAGATGGGCTCTGGGCATGGGATTATGGAGGGATTAATTCATGGGCAAGTCATGGTGGAGTGAGCGACTGACCGACCTGCAAACCGCACACAAAATGTTCCTGCAGCCTAGGAACACCCTGCTATGGAGATCTGGATCGAGTGCGCCCCAGTAATGGCACTGGTTCCATTGTGCGACTCGAACTATGCATTTTGTGGAAAAAAGTTTGTGGTATGTGAAAAAATGGCCCCCTCCACAGGACCACGCGAGCTCGGCTATGATTGCCAGGTAGTCATTGAGTTCGCATCGCCTGTGAGGGAAGGTTGAACAAATGATCTCCGTGAATCAGCTGAAAGCAATGGAGAACTCAGAAAAAGGAAGTATTCGAGATGAAAGAGGGTTTTGGTTCTTTAAAGTGACTGAAAAATCCCCGCAGTCTATCTGTCGGTTAGAGTCAGAAGTGGGCATAAGAGAAAGTAGTGAGGAGAGATCTACGTCCGCACCTGCTAATATCTGCGCTCTGATGTTGTGAGCCACTTGGGGAGGTTCAGAGACGATAGCGTTTGGTGGGACGGGCATTGGAGGAGCGAGTATTGTGGTTTCGCTTGGAGGAGAGAGCTGTAGGGGGCTGGGGGCGGGGCTGTGTTTGACAGCGCTTGCTTGGGCTGCGAGCCCCGAGCTGGAAGGGGCGGGCTGCGGGGCTGTGTTAGGCAGACAGTGGGGCCATCAGCAAGCCTGGGCCACGGTTTGATGCCCGCGGAGAGCTGGGCCTTGTGCTGGAGGAAGGTGGAGGAGTCTGGCAAGGCGTGACCAAAGGTTTTTTTGCTTATTAGCAGCCTTTGGGGCTGGGGTGGCTTTTGGAGAGAAGTTAGTTGGTTGCAGATTTTTGTACAAGTCATATAACTCTGCTTTGTTTAACTTGTGTGAAGGCTGGACGTCGGAGTTGGTCAGCGTTTGCCTCAGACTCGACATGGTCCACTTCCCTATGGGCGGAATTGTTGACCCGGTTGAACAGTAGGAAGACGCCGGGGAGTCGGCTGGGGTTCTCGCTGGAGGTGGCGAGTGTAGGCCTAGGCGTCTTGGGAGGCGGGTGGCTACTCGACCCGAAGAACGCCCACGAGATGGAGTCTGGGGCTCGATTGCGTTGCTATGCGGGGAAGGAATGGTCCTGGGGCTGGCTGGCTGTGGCGATGGGACCGGAGGAGAGTTGGACTCATCTCCAGACAAAGAAGTTTGTCTCTGTGACATGTTGGTAACGTTAGACCAGGGGTCGGCTCTTTCATCCCTCTGCGGTGGCTCCCTGTAGCGTGGGTGTACAATATGAGGAGGAGGTGTTCCCCCGACTTTTAATACAACCTAAACTCTTCCCCTGTACTTTTTCTCTGTCAAGTGTGTTAAAGTAGAGGTTATCAAGGGCCAATGTGAATAAATCTAGATTTAAATTAAAAGAGAAAAGATAGTCACGTCGTTTTGGATACGTTTTATTCATATCCAAAACGGTGTGAACATCACAGAGCGCTGAACACTCTCACGCGCTGAATATTTCATTCATACTCAAAGCCTGAGGGCGCTCTTGCGCAGAAAGTCCAAAACGGACTCATATGAGAAGTAATAATAACGTGAAGACGATATGGTTTGTGTTTTTCAAGTCTTCTCCAGGTAATAAATATGAATTATACAGTGGTAATTGACAGCATTAATTACAGTACAGAAGCTGTAAAATATATTTTCTGCCTAATTCTGTGATAAAAATGGAAAAAGTGTTTGTAGTGTATATATAGCTACTGATTGTACAATCATAACCATAAAATTGTCATTAGTAAAATATTTATCAAAGATATTATAGAAGACAAATTATTATTGTCCAGCAGTGTATTTTATTTCCTAGCCAATTAAAAGAGATAATATATATATATATATATATATATATATATATATATATATATTTTTTTTTTTTTTTTGTCAATTAGGCTATACATACATAAATAAATATAATAATAATAATTATTATTATTACTACATTTGACATTTCTGTCCCCCTCACTTCTGAAATGATTGCTACTCCCCTGCCCTGTAACATAACTGAATATAAAACTTTAGCTATATGCCTTATCTTTATTTGGGCATCAAATATTTTGTGGCTCCACGTGAATTTTTATTCAGTGGGAAAGGGGCCAAAATAGCTCTTTTGACGTTGAAGGTTGCAGACCCCTGCGTTAGAAGGACGAACCAAATGCTGATTAACCGTCAATGGATAGAGGTATGTCAGCTGTGTGTTGATTAACTTGAGTGCGCTGCTCTTGTGTTAATTAGGCTAAGTATCTGATGTGCTCCTCCCGAACTTTAATAAAACATTATTAATATGCGGGTCATTCTAGAATTGGGGGTACATTTCACGTCTTCGAGTTATTTTTCGCGTTATTTTTCAAAAACAAAAATTTCACTGAATCAGTTTTGAGTTATAACACAATTTATATTAAGCTATCACCAAAGACAATGATTTTATGTATATTAAGGGACATTTTGTCTTGAAAATAATAACTGAAAGACTGCCACTACACCTGTTATTGACTGTCTTCGCCTCCTGATTCATACATTCAGCTTGAATCATCATGAAATAATCTGTCTAATTTTCACATTTTTGTGTTTACTCTGTTAAGTTACATAAACAATTGCATAAAATATCAAATTTTTGGAATATTTGTAATTTCATTAATAAAAAAAAATACATTTTGTGTCTGTCCCTACGTTCTCGTCAACTCTGTTACGTCAGTTATAAAAAGGCATAAAAATCTTTAAAGCATTCATAGAAAAAACATGTGACTTGCACCAAGTGATGTCACTTCCTTTGATAGGAATCTTTGGAAAGCATTGATGTCTTCATTCTTTATTCCCATTAATTTGTACAAAATGTTTAGGATACACCAAAAGTAGATTAATTATTTGTCAAATCTGTTATTGTGATTTTTGCAGTGAATCTCTCATTCACTTTTTAAAAACAATAATATGATGGAAATCGTTAAAATTCTGTTTTAGACATGCCATGTGGTATCTGGTTTGAGGGTTAGCATCTTGAGCTAAAGCACAAATGGTGGAAAATGTCAACTAGTTTTTAAAAAAGTTTAATGATAACAGAGTTGACAATGAGTAACAGAATCAAATGTTACCAATCACATTTAAGTATTTTGCATTATTATTATGTTTATTTTGGATTCTGGGTCATTTTACTGTAAATGATACATTTGTTTTACATCATTACAGGCTAAAGAAATTGAATTACAGGTAAATTAACCTCTCAGCAGCAGAAAGGCAAGGGCAACAGAGGGCACAGCAACATGCTGACCCTGTCAGGGAGGCAGAAAATAGACAGAGACAGATGACACAAAAGGAAAAAAAGCACCACTACTCAAAATTAATGTTTTGCTCTAATGTTTATGAATACTAATGTAAACACATGGCTACAAAGTAAATCTAACATTCTTGCAAACTGCTATTCCTTGAATCAAGAGCTCTGTCTTTTATGTCTATAAAAAACCTGCATAGTGCACATTTAAATACTAAATAAAGACATATGCATGGGCAGAAATTGCCAATAACTGATTTGCATGCCCAGGGTGAGAGAGCAAAATGTCATTTTATTTTCCAGATCTTTGGACACATTAAGTTAATTTTCAATTACATGAAAGATCTGTAATTCACATGTATTTTATCAAATTAAATAGTTGTTACATTTAAAATGGTTTCAGTTTCAGAATCTGGCAAAAAATGCTGCTGTTTTTGGTCTTTTAACTACAGGTGGTCAAATCTGTTTTGTGTTGTCAACTCTGTTACCATCAATGTCAACTCTGTTTGTTTAAAGTTTTGCATTAAAAATGATAATTATATGTGTTTTATTGT
The DNA here is from genome assembly GCF_012432095.1 of Onychostoma macrolepis. Lineage (NCBI taxonomy): Eukaryota > Metazoa > Chordata > Actinopteri > Cypriniformes > Cyprinidae > Onychostoma > Onychostoma macrolepis. The sequence goes on from NC_081168.1 coordinate 31,106,013, forward strand.
TAATAAATTGCTCAGAAGCTAATTAGCCTAAATAGTACTACTACTACATGAAACTTTAAAGAATTTCATTTATTTTTAAAGCTATGATTAGAGAAAATACACACCATGTTGGCAACTTTTCAATTAAACAGGTTGATATTTTTATCTATATATTTTTAGGTTTAAAGTTGAATTAATGGATTAAGAGACAGATGTTCTTCTAGGGAGGACAGGGTTTTAAATTGTGTTACATTTGTCAACTGTATATGTTTGACCCAATTTGTCTACAACAGAGTTGACAGATTTTTCTGTTAGTACATTGATTTTCAGAATAAATATTTTAAATCTTACAAGTTTAAGATCAGCAAATATAGAAAATATTAAATTTAAAGTTTGTTCTATGAAAATAAAAAAAGTTTAACCAAAAATAAAATCCTATTTTTTTGTTTTCTTTCTCAGCTTGAAATGTACCCGCAATTCTAGAATGACCCGCGCATCTGTTTCTGCAAATAATGTGAACTTTTTGCTTCTGAAAGACTGTCATGAGGAGAACTGCAAGAGCGTTTAAAAATGAAACGTACATTTCTGTTATATTGTTGTTTAATTGCTGGTTTTTACATGTTTGTAGGGATTTTACAAAGTAATTGTTGCACAAACTGACTGCTGGGGACGTCCCTCCCAGCCAGGTGCACCAGGTGAAGCTGAGATACTAATCAACAGAGCAAAGACAGTCAGTGTACAGCAGCAGCGGAAAGCAGCACTGAGAAGTGGCAAACTTGCCATTACTTGGACTGAAGCAAGCTCGTTTGTGCAGAATTAAGCCCACTACAATTAATGGAGATGTAACCCGTGAGCTTTCATACTTTTCTTTTCAATTTTTTGTTTATTGCAAGTTGTCTTGTTCTAAGAATATATTTGAACATTATTGGTTTGTTTAATGGCTTAAATTTTTGCCAGTGATTGTTTACATATATGTTCAGATTAAAAGCTATAAGTGTCAAATTTTTGAAGTCATCAAAATTTTAAAATCAGTTTATTTACTGTGAATATCTGCGGCCTATTTACATGGTCTGCTTTATGGTAATTTAAAACTAAGCATTTAAATCCTGTGTGCTAAATCCTGGCTGTATTTGATTTTATCTACTTCTGCTTGCTCTTAAAGTGGTGTTTGTATTTGTTTAAAGGTTTTTCACCTGACTGATTGATTGACCGAATGAACACCGCATCAAACTTTCAAAATCAAAAAAAGGGAAAAGGAGAGCAGAAGTGTGGTCAATGAGTGAAATCCAGTTGAAATCTTGTTTCAAGTGGGAGAGTTCTGCACATTGACAACCTTGCAAAACAGTGAGAATTCACTTGACCGTAATATGAAAATAACCATAACTAATAACTAGATTTTTGAGTAACTTCCCCAACAAAGCTCAGCACAGAGCAGTGTGTAACATGTATAGAGTTACACACAAAAATTGTGGCTAAGGGAGCAACTGTATGAAACTATTTCAAAGACATACATATTTATTGGCAGATTTGCAAAAGACAGCAAATATTGTAAATCAAACGTGCAGGTTTTCTAACCAGGCACTGAACAGAGTAGCCATTAACAGGCCTTTCAGCACTTCATGAACAGACAGTGTCTCTTAAGCAGCACTCCAAGTGCATATTTACATGTTCATGTCAAACGTTTTAAAAGTGTTAATGTGCTCCAGAGTAAAATTACAGTAAAGTTTGCCCAGTCAGAGTTAACAAACAAAGAACAGTACATATTTCAGTATTCTTCCAAAGGAACAACAGAACACACAAAGTCAACTCTAATATTCTTAGAAATAAGGCATGCTTCTATTTTACAATTCCTGGTTATTTTTAATTATGAATCATCTAAACCAAAAAGAACACATTCTACAGCGACGAAAATCACCAAATATTTTCTATAATACAAACCATCTTGTAACAATGTACAGTGTTCACTAACTATGCAAAAACAAACAAACTGAGACTATGAGATGTGCTTAGTTACAGTAGATATAGTGAAGTATGTATAAGGTTGTACAGTAATGATGAAAGACAAAAGCATGTAGGTTTGCTGATCGCTGTGAACATTATCTCCTGTTGTGACTGTAACAGGAGATCAGATACTTCTCCCACTGTAACGACTGCCGTCTGGTTTGTTCTGGGACGTCACCTGAGAAATCACATCATACATCTTACTATAAAGAGTTACTGTCCATTGTGTTATCTACCGGTCATGTGATGCTTGTCACTCACTTCTTCTCTTCAGGCCCCTGGGTTTGTTACATTCATGAATGGCAAATCTATTCTGAGCAAGTCTCACAGACAGAGAGTCTCCTCTCCTGAGAGAATCAAACACAAACACAGATATTAGAAATTATTATTGGTTATAAACTGCTGAGACTGTGAATCCAGGCAAACACACCTCAGTCAAATCTAAAGAGAAAAGCCTCACTTGATGCAGACCAGTGAGCAGAGCATCATTACAACATTACAGGTTCACACTGCAGGATTCAGATCGCTGCTCTTCTCACACTGCACGACGGTCTGGAGTATCATCTCACTGCTAAACTACACGACAGATCGCTGACGGGGCACACATTACACAACTTCTCAATAGGAAGAATCACAGACAACTCCATCTGGTCTACAAACATTAACTACACAAGCTCACACGAGACTAGACTTCGTCCTGTTAAGAAGCTTGTGATAAATGTTGTTTGTCTGCATTTCCAGTCTAAACATTTTACACTGCAGGACTGAGTCACGACTGCTGCAGATATTTAGCATATATCCACCATCTCACAGGCATCGGTGTGCTTTTAATAACACACACTACACGACTGTCTCACACACAAACAAGCATTACCTCATAGCACCAATCTTTCCCTTTTCCATGAAGAGTTCAACCAAAACTACTTCTTCTGGGTAAAGCCTGGCATAAAGAGTCTTGTTCTGCACTTTACTCTTGAACCAGCTGATCGCTTCAAAACACCATGTTTCTCCATTCACTGGCCTCACCTGTAACACACAAGTTAAAATACAGCTTAATGCATTCAAATAAATAAATAAGCCCTACAGTAATATTAGTAGAGTCACCCACATTCACCAGAGAGACCTGCAGCGCTTGCACAGGTTTGGATGCTGCTTCTCCACACAGTTCCTTAACATCCCAAAGAGAGACGCAAACAACATCTCCATAGTCAATCCTCCTGACCTCCACCTTAATGTCTGTGCAACCTCTGCTGCTGGGCCCTACAATAATCATCAATACTTCATCACTGACATCAAAACAGTTACAGAGTTACTGCTAAAACTACAAATGAACCGTTCACCTAAAAATGAGCTTTCAGTTATCATGCAGTAACTTATTCACACCTTTGTTGAAAGCATCAGGAAAGAAAGTGTTTGACATGAAATCATGAAATAAAGTCTTAAATGACACGGATAAAGGGTGAGGATAATGAAAGACTGATTTTTGGGTGAACTGCTGATTTAAAACAGCTTTATCTGACCTCGACTCATCTGACAGATTCTGATGATCTGGCCGCGGCTCCACATCTCTTGCTTGAGAAACCAAACCATGACATAAACTCCAACGTCTGGGATGAGATTCATCTCCGCAAAAGATCTGCTGCTATTCCTTCTGCTTAATCATAATGAAATCAGAAAGAGAGAGACATCAGTACTAGAACTGCACAGTAATAAAGAATAAAGATATGCCATAGTACTTCACCTAAAAATGTGAATTTGCTGGAAACACACTCATCCTCAGACCATCTAACATGTAGATTAGTTTATTTCTTCATCAGATTTGGAGAAATGTGTCGTTCCATCACTTGCTCAGTAATGGATGCTCTGCAGTGAATGGGTGCCGTCAGAATGAGAGTCCAAACAGAGAAATATGCACAGATCAAGCATCATTTACAATCTAAAACAGCTCTAAACAAATGTGTGTCTGGATGACACATTTTGGTGACTGTATTTTGGTTTATAGATAAAACATATTGATGGATTTGTTTCTTGCAAACACACAGTTTTGACTGGAGTGGTGTGGATTATTGTGATGTTTTGGACTCATTCTGGCGGCACCCATTCACTGCAGAGCATCCATTGCTGAGACACTGATGCAGAGACACATTTCTACAAACCTGATGAAGAAACAAACTCATCTAATCTTGGAAGGTCTGAGGTTGAGCACATTTTCATCAGATTTTCATTTCTGGGTGAACTACTCCTTTCACTACTTACAGCATGATTTCAGAGAGTTCACAGAGATTTGTGTCCTTGTGTTGGATGAAGAACTTGTTGGGGTTAATAATGTGGCTGATAACAACTGGCATCTCCTCAAATCTGCGACTCTGAAACTCTGGGACTCTGACATGTTCAGCGTGGTCATCTTCAGCGCGGTCAGTCAGCGTGTCGGGGCTCTGACCGTCCTTCAGACGCCACGATTCTTCTGCTGAGGGACACACGCTTCGGCTCCAGAGATCAGGAACTTTACAGTCATCTTGGAAATTAAAATCTGTCGTTTCATTTGGGAACGGCTCTGGCAAGGACTGATCTGTATCTGAGAAAATATCCCCAGTGTCCCACAGTTCAGTGTTTGTGGCAATCATCCAGTGGTAGGAAACATCAGCGCTGCTCTCTTTCTCTGCAAACATGGGTTCAGATACGTTCTCCTCAGAAAAGCTCTTATTCTGCCGGTTCTCCTCAGCACCGGTCAAAGCCACGGCTCTCTGATCCACAGACGCTGCTGCGCTGATGTTTTGTTGCTGCATCAGATCAAATGAAGACTCGGTTATGTTTGGCCTGTATTTGACTTCATCAGCTGATGACAGAAGTTTTCTGCTTGTTTTCAGAAAGTGAATGAGTTGAGAGCTTGACAGCTTCTGATGGTGAATTTGGTCATTCCAACGTTTAGCTGAAATAGGTGTTTTGGGTTTGGATGAATGTGATTTGGGGTGAAGAGCTGATTTTGACGGCCTCTCGCAGGTTTTCTCTGATTCATGTTGATCTTCTGCAAACACTTCAGGCTGTTCTTGATCAAAAACATTCAACATGTGTCAGAACAGAGCTGCTGCAGGCATTTTTACTCTCAATTCAGATAAAAGTACTTGATTTGTGGGATGTTTAATGCTCCTTTTATCATTTAAGCAATTATGAACCAGGGCTATGATGAAATGAAATAAATGAGACTCTCCAGATATTTAAATGTAGGAACAAAAACACAAACTCACTTTCTCAAAGACAAGTGCAGCTGATTGAGAAGCAAGTCTGAGCACTTTTCATATTCTTTATCCCGTCTGAAGCACTTTTGTTTCAATCTATAAGAATAATCAGCCTATAGTTTAAAGTTAAAGATATTTAACTTTGCATCATAAAACATGAAGTCAAAATCTGTTTCATCATATGTTGGGTGTTGTGTCTTCATCTCAAGGTTTTTAATGGCACATGAATGAAAATGTAAGTAATTATCAATTACCTTTGCTTTGGTTGAGACTTGTTGAATTTGTGCTGGACAGACGAAGTTCACAAAACTTTATTCCTGTTTAAAAAAAACAAAAGGTAAAGTTCTGACGCTGACATCAACCATTGAAAAGCATATCATCAACATATGAACAACAGCAAACATAAAACGATTGCATTTATCAAAACAATAAAATATCCACAATAAGCGTATTGCTCAGTGAAGGTCATTATCGCCTGATTAGCAGTAAAATAATACAACGACTGAACATGATTTACTATCAAGAGTTAACTAGCAAACTAGCAAAAACTTTCGTGTTAAAATACAAATGCTAAAATGTTCAATTATTTACCTTCTCGGTCAGTTTCTTCGTTTCTCTGGACTGAATTTAGAGTTAGCGCTCGTGCACGAAGCCACGGATGCAGTTATTAATGATCAGATAGAGATCAAGAAAAGCTCGTGCTGTGCTGCTGTTTCTAGAGACGAGCTTGGCGCTCGCGCCCCCAGCTGCAGGACAAACACTGCACCTGAGTTCAGCACGTGTTCAGCACAACTGCATTTTTAACGGTTTTAAGTAAGTAATTAAAAAAGGCGATGTGACATGCTGTATCCGATATAAAATTGAATAAAACTGAAAAAAGTTGAGAAAAAGAAATCGAGCTACTGTGAATGTCTACCAAAATTAAATTTATGTAGCCTAACAAAGGGGAATAATGATGTAATAATATTTTGTTTTTGTTTCCTAATATTCATCTAATTTACATATTTTTGCAAAAATAAACTAGCAGTAATATAACTTAGAGAGCAAGGATCTGGAGCTGGTGGCATAGTCTTAATAAATCATCTATTTTTATTTTCTTTAAGACTGGTCATAACTTTTTAAAGTCATATATATATATATAGATATATATATATATATATATAATCAGACTAGTTCTTAAAACACACCCAATGTGCATACTATCCACCCTATCTGCCCTAAATAGTACTGAAAATTATTAATATCACATAGAAATTAGGATGGATAGTGTGCACATTGGGACGCAGACACAGTCTTAACAAAGCGGCTATTTATGCAACTGGCCCCTGATGTATCCCTTTCACAGACAGTGATGATGTGTTTTAACGGATCATAGTTTAATGGAAATAGTTTTTTACATTTAACATTTTTAAAATTGTATGTACATTTCTAACACTTTTTATTATATTACATTTGCATCAAATTACAAACTAGTTAACGCTGCAGTAGGGTGTTTCTAACACAGCGTCTGTGGTGAAGGTAAATTTGTCATTGTTTTCTCTTCTGACTGCTGTTATCAGTCTCTATTTTTTCCCTCTTTTTGAAAGTCGTGAAAACACCAGTTTACCCAACTATAGCCCTGTTCACACTGGATTAGTATTATCACAGGACCTCGGTGCTCGGTGTAGGTCATTTGCAGGGGAATTTTCACTTTACAAATTACAGACATGGGCGATTCGCTCAGGATTAAGATCACAGACAACCTCCGCAATTATTGCACATGACTAGAGGTCACCAGGTAATACTAGTCCTGTGTGAATAGGGATAATGAAGACTTCAGCTGCTGAGAAACAGCCCCAATCAAAGCAAATTGAGGTGTTCAGGTTACTTGATGATTACAGACAGGTGTGTAGGAGCAGATTTGTAACTAAAGTCTGCAGGAGCAGGGCTTGAGACCCCTGATATTGAGGGTGCCCTATTGAATGGTCTCTAACGTTGCATCAGCTTTGACGCTATGGGCAAACTCCAGTTTAATCTGATACTGAAGCCTGATTTGATCACGTTTGTGTAGCTGCACAAACCAGTGGCGCTCTTGTCCGACAGAAGGGGAGGAGCTGACCACTATATAAGTCCATCTGAATTTTTCTCCTTCAGTGACGAGATCTCTTCGCTGACTCTGCAATCAAATAGCCGAAGAAGAACAGACGTCCTTGAAGGTGTCGGATGCTGAAGAGTGTGCATGATCCGGCGAGGAGGGGTTTCAGGCAATCGGCAAGGCTATGGCCAATTTGTTGGTGCTGGAGAGCCGTGGAAATGGTTCCTCTAGCGAACAGTGAGTCAGGCTTTTTCAGCTGCTACTTCCTCTCCAAAAAAGATGTGGGCTCAGACCCATTCTTGATCTCAGACATCTGAACCGTTCCTTATCAGAGGGCCGTTCAAGATGTTAACTCTGAAACAGATCCTTGCACAAATATGTCCCGAGGACTGTTTTCTGTCAGTGGATCTGAAAGACGCTTACATTCACATCCAGATAGCCCCCCCATACACAGTCCTGCTATTTGGACCATCTCTGGCCCCAGACACGCTTCTACAAAGTGCATAGACACGGCTCTTTCCCCTCTGAGACAGATGGGAATCCTCATTCTGAATTACCTCGATGATTGGCTGGTTTTAGCCAGATCACAACGGGAACTCATCGTTCACAGGTGACTGCTGCTCAGCCATCTAGAGCACCTTGGGTTGAAAATCAGTTTAGCCAAGAGCTCTTTGACTTAGTTCACACTGCAGGCTAAAGTGGCCCAAATCCGACTTTTTTGCCCAAATGTGACCCATATCTGATTTTCTTATGACAGTCTGAACAGCACAAAACTGATTTTTTTCAAATCAGGCCCGGCCACTTTCATATGTGGCCCTAAATCGGATACATATCTGATGTTTTGCAATGCGACTTCAGTCTAAACGGCCATGTTGCATTTCATGCGATTTTTACGTCATTATGCGACAGACGTCACAATTCTGCGCTGGAGGAAGTCGTGCTCTCCTTCTTCTTGATATTCTTCTTCTTATCACTTCCTTATTTAGGCTCCGATTGCACATTAAATTAAAAATTGCTAAACACACGCTAACATGAGCAGCATCCATTTTTATTTCCGCAAACACAGTGCGCTGCGTCTGACATCACGTCTTCTTCTGCGCATGCGGGTCACTTCAGGGCCGTATACGGTTCACACATGAGACTGATGGCTTTCGCATTTAAATGACAATGTCAACAACAGCGCAAAAAAAATCAGATTTCAGCAAAAAATCTGATCTGAGCATTAAGTCCAGCAGTGTGAACTAGTCTTTGTCTCTCATACAGCAAGTGGTCTTTCTGGGGACAATAATCGACTCTGCCCAAATTTTCAGAGGATGCTCGGGCTCATTTTAGCCACCTCCTCTGTGATTCCTCTGGGCCTGCTCAATACGCGACCCCTACAGTATTGGCTCAAAACCCGTGTCCTGCCCACTTGGGCCGGTTTTATATCAGGATAAACCACTGCTGCATCAGAGCCGTGTCCCCTTGGAAAACTTCTCACCTGTTTCAATCAGGCGTCCTGGTGGGAATGGAATCATGTGTTCATGTGCTGGCAGACTGAACCAAGGGGCAGACATGCTGTGCAGGGACAATGTATCTTCAGGAGAATGGAGACTACATACTAAAGTGGTTCAAATGATTTGGTCTTTGGGAGGGCAGAGGTGGATCTCTGCACATCAGAAGACAACTTTCACTGCCCAATTTACTTCTCGAGACAGCGAGATGCTCTGGCCCACAATTGGCCCAGTGCTCGCCTGTACACCTTCCCCCAAATGCCCTGCTTCCTCAGCTCATCAGATGGATCAGGGAAGTCAGATGCTGAGTCCTCCTGGTGGCCCCACTCTGGAGGAATCAGATGTGGTTCCCCGAGTTGATTCAGCTGCTTTCGGCAGCCCCTTGGCCAATTCCATTGAGGAAGGACCTTCCCTCGCAAGCAAAGGGTATGATTTGTCTTTCCCACCTCTTCATGTTTGGCCCCTCGACAGGAGCCTTTGCAGCCCCCCTTTACCTTTACACCCTTATATGGTCAGTCTTCTTTGACTGGTGTAGAGCTTCTTGTGACGTGCCCCACGTACTAACATTTCTACAAGAGCTGTTGAATAAGGAGCGCACCCCTTCCACACTCAAAGTCTATGTGGCAGCTATCACGGCGAATCATTCTCTTGTGGCTGGCCAGTCAATAAACGAACTAGTAGCTCAGCTTCTGAGGGGAGCCTGAATCCGCCGCACCCTCATACTGTGCTGACTTGGAACTTGTCTATAGTCCTCAAGGCCCTACAGGGCCCTCCCTTTGAGCCACTCCAGTCGGCCGATTTGCGGCCCATGTCCTCCTTTTGGCTTTATCTTGTCTGCATACTTCTACCTAATCCCCTTTTGTAAGTGGAGAGGGTTATGTTACATAGTTTCCCCATAGCGGCAAAGTGGACGCAATGCTCGTTCCCTTATCTTAGGGAACTGGGGTTACTTTAGTAACCGGAGTGTTCTGTATACAAAAGACATTAAGAACATAAATGTATATGTTTATACACCACCAAAAACCAAAAATTAGTTTAAGATTTTCAGTGATCGGCTTATATATTCTGAGCTGATGAGCTTCTCAGGCTTTGTATGTATGTGTTTATTATCGTCCTGGGACCAAATCAATTAAATTTCAGGGATATCAATCTGTCCAGTCAGGAAGCAGTTGTGATTGTGAACCAGTTTCTCCTGCTTTGGTGCAAATGAAAGTGACATCAGGTACACTTGAGAGGAAACAGCAGGACAAAACCCAAAAAGGGAATGGTTTTGCAGGTGGTGCCACAGACTATTGCTCTCTCCAGAGTCCAAAATTACTTTCAGCAGGATACTGGTGTGCACGTTACTGGCCAAAATGCCAGAAACTTCCATGAGTGTGGCATAAGAGCCTGATGTCCTGTAATGGGACCTGTGCTCACAGCTCAGCACCATGCAGCTCATTTGGCATTTAGCAGCGAACACCAGAATTGGCCATTGGTGGCCCGTTCTCTTCACGGATGAGAGCAGGTTCACACTGAGCACATAACAAATATGAAAGAGAGATACCGTGGAGAACGTTATGCTGCCTGCAACTTCATACAGCATGACCGTTTGGTAGTGGGTCAGTGATGATCTGGGGAGGAATACCTTGTAGGGTCACACAGACCTCCATGTGCTCGCCAACGGTACCCTTACTGCTGTTAGATACTGGGATGAAATCCTCAGAGCCGCTGTCAAACCTTACGCTGGTGCAGTGGCCCTGGGTTCCTCCTGGTGCAGGCCTCATGTGGTCAGAGTGTGTAGACAATTTCTGGATGATGCCATTGAACGGCCCTCACATTCCCCAGACCTGAAACAAATGGAGATCCTCTGGGACGTTACGTATCGTATTCGAAGCACCACAGTCTGTCCAGGAGCTCACTGATGCCCTGATCCATCATCTCATCAGGAGCATGTGTAGATGTTGTCAGGAGTTCATACAGGCACGTGGAGGCCAAACACACTACTGATTACATTATGTGCTGCTGTCATGAAATTCAGGCAAGATTAATCGTTTTGTACTCAATTAATTACACAATGTACTATAACAGTCTTATTGACCATTGACAGTTTTCCCATAGTTTCTCTTCCTCACCATTAAGGGGCACTAGGGAGCTATAGGTAGTGGGGAATAAACCCTGTGTAGTCAGAGAAGTCTGCTAAGGAGAGATAGGAAGGAATGGCCTAACTCAGTGCTTCCCAAACCTGTCCTGGAGGACCCCTAGCCCTGCACACTTTGTATGTCTCCCTTATCAGACACACTCAATTCATGTCTTGCAGTCAATACTAACGAGCTGATGAGAATCAGGTGTGTTAGATAAGAGAGACATACAGAATGTGCAGGGCTAGGGGTTTGGGAAGCACTGGCCTAACTGAGCTTGACTCACAATTGACTTTTGGGAAACTTTAGTTTATCACCCAGTATAAGTAATGTTTCTGTTCTTATTTTTATTTATTTTTTTGTATAGTTGATGTTGTATTTGCTGAGGATGTTTACTAATAGCAACTTTTCTGTCTATTGTAAAGTAAGGTGACCAGAAGCTGTCCCTGGCAAGTCTGGTCATCTTATTGTAAAGAGGCTTCATGTTATGTGGGGGGATATTTTGGGATTCAACACAAACTGTGGATAATATTTTTGCTTCTGCAAAAACCTTCATGTTTTTGGATTTGTTTTCTGCTTGCAGGATCTGAACATTGACTTAACTAATGGACAACTCCCCAATAACTCCCAGATAGGAATTGCTGTTTCTCTAGTTCTCTTTTGAGATCAAGTTTGTGGTGTTGAGCACCTTTATTTATTTTAACAGACATCAAGTATTAATACATGTTCTTGCATATTTTTAAGTTCTCTGTGGGCTGTTCCTTTTTTTGCTTGTGCATGAAATTAGGAAGCCATTTTGTAAAACCTAGCATTAACAATGAGTTCCCCCTAATATAGATGTATATCCAAAACTTATGTCAAAGAGGTGGTAGTAAACATTTTCAAACTTTAAAAATGAATCTAGATCCAATTTGTGATTTAAGTGGTCCCCTATTGTTTTTAACAGTGTAAGCAAATGACTATTACAGATAAGTGAGTTGAAGGTATTTAGATAGTAATGAGCACAATCACTGTGATTGATATTTACCATAAAATCATAGGACATCTCACATCATGATGTTATATGTGATTTATAAACTGCACAACAACCTCTTTTCATGCAGATAATGTGTATGGAGTAGTTTATGTAACATACAATGTACTATATTGTGGCTTACGGTGCAAAATTGCATGAAACAATTTGAAAAACATTTTTATTTGCATATTTACGAACACACACATCATAAATCAAATGTGCAGATTTTCTTAACCAGACAATGCATAGAGTAGTCATTAACAGGCCTTTCAGCACTTCATGAACAGACAGTGTCTCTTAAAAGCAGCACTTCAAGTGCATATTTACACGTTCATGTCAAACACTTGAAAAAGTGTTAATGTGCTCCAGAGTAAAATTACAGTATACTGCCGAAAAGTCTGACCAGCCAGAGATAACAAACAAAGAACAGTACATATTACAGTATTTTACACAGGAACAATAGAACACACAAAGTGAACTCTAAAATTCTGAGAAATAAGATTTTCTATTTAACAGTTCCTAGTACTATTATTATAATGAATTATCTAAAACAAAAAGAACATCGCCAAATATGTTCTGTAATCTTGTAACAATGTGCAGTGTTTACAAACTAAACAAAAGCACCAAATACACAAGAGTATTGTGACAAATTATCAATCATATTTTATTTTAATTCATTTTCATGGACTTTTAGTTTGTTTCTAGTCAGTTTCCTTTGTTCTTTGTTAATAATGTAATATTATCAGTTTGGGTGTTGGAAAGGCGCTAAATAAATAAAACATTATCATTGTTATTATTATTGTAGTTTCTTCATAGAACGTGAACTTTTTACCTCTAAAAGATTATAATGACAACTGCAATTCAGAACTTTTAAAAATGAAACATATTTCTGTTATATTGTTGTGTTTAATTACTATGGTCACATTTTGGAATGTTTGTAGGGATTTTATAAAGTAACATGAAAAATATATATATTAGCAGCTTTGCATAAGACAACATGTCTTGTAAATCAAATGAGCAGGTTTTCTAATCAGGAACTGAATAGAGAAGCCATTAACAGGCCTTTCAGCACTTCATGAACAGTGTCTCTTAAGCAGCACTTCAAGTGCATATTTACACATTTATATCAAGCAAAATTACAGTAAAGTTTGCCCAGCCAGAGATAACAAACAAAGAACAGTACATAATTCAGTATTTTTTCCAAGGAACAGAACACACAAAGTCAACTCTAAAATACTTAGAATTAAGACATGCTTCTATTTTACTATTCCTGGTTATTTTTAATTATGAATTATCTAAACCAAAAAGAACACATTTAGTCATTTTGCAGACGCTTTTATCCAAAGCGACTTACAATCGTGTGCACATTCTACAGCGATGAACATCGCCAAATATTTCCTGTAATACAAACTCTCTTGTAACAATTTAGTGTTCACAAACTATGCAAAAAAACAAAAAAACAAAAATCAAACAGACTATGAGATGTGCTTAGTTACAGTAGATATAGTGAAGTATGTATAAGGTTGTACAGTAATGATGAAAGACAAAAGCATGTAGGTTTGCTGATCGCTGTGAACATTATCTCCTGTTGTGACTGTAACAGGAGATCAGATACTTCTCCCACTGTAACGACTGCCGTCTGGTTTGTTCTGGGACGTCACCTGAGAAATCACATCATACATCTTACTATAAAGAGTTACTGTCCATTGTGTTATTATCTACCGGTCATGTGATGCTTGTCACTCACTTCTTGTGAACTACACAAGCTCACACGAGACTGAACTTCTTCCTGTTAAGAAGCTTGTGATAAATGTCTGTTTGCATTTGCAGTCTGAACATGTCACACTGCAGGACTGAGTCACTGACAGCTGCCGAACATCTCACAGGCATAAATAAACTTATCACTGCGTCTAAACCAGGGTTCCTCAATAGGCGGCCCGCGGGCCACATCCAGCCTGCCAGAGAAAAATGTTCGGCCTGCGCAATTTCAAATAATGTGTCATGAAAATTCAAACGTAGCATCAGAAAGCGACATTAACTTAAGTCTTACAGCGTGTCTACACCGCAACAAAATACAATATAACTTGATCATAATCAGTGATGCTGTCTACACTGGATGCGGCGCGACAAATCCCCGACAGTAAACAGTATAAATATATATATGTATATATGTGTGTGTGTGTGGGTCAGTGGCCCTTGGCTTGGTATTGTTGGCAGAATTCTGCCCTCTGCGAAAACTAATTGAGGAACCCTGATCTAAACCAACAACATGTTTATTAGATCCTGTACCCACTAAACTACTGAAAGAGTTGTTACCCGTAGCAGGAGAACTGCTTCTCAATATTATTAACTCCGAAAGCCATTCAAGCTGGCGGTTATTAAGCCTCTTATTAAGAAACCATAACTAGATTCTAGTGAAATGGCAAATTACAGACCCATTTCAAATCTTCCGTTTATGTTTAAAATTTTAGAAAAAGTGGTGTCTGCTCAATTCATCTCTATGAAGAATTTCAGTCAGGTTTCAGGCCCCATCACAGCACAGAAACTGCACTTGTTAAAATTACAAATGACTTGCTTCTTGTGTCAGACCAAGGCTGCACCTCATTGCTAGTTTGAACTTGATCTTAGTGCTGCGTTCGACACTATAGATCATGACATACTCATAGATCGATTACAAAACTATACGGGTATTCAAGGGCAGGCTTTAAGATGGTTTAGATCCTACCTATCCGATCGCTACCACTTTGTTTTTTTAAATGGGGAGTCATCTCAACTATCACCAGTAAAGTATGGAGTACCACAAGGATCTGTCCTAGGTCCTCTGCTATTTTCAATATACATGTTGCCCCTTGGTGATATTATTAGAAAATACGGGATTAGTTTCCATTGTTATGCTGATGATACTCAACTATATATCTCAACAAGACCAGATGAAACTTCTGAACTATCTAAGCTAATAGATTGTGTTAAAAATGTAAAAGATTGGATGACCAATCATTTTCTCCTATTAAATTCAGATAAGACAGAGATATTACTTATTGGACCACAGTCAAAAATCTGGGTGTTATATTAGACAGCAACTTGTCTTTTGAAAATCATATTTCCCATGTTACAAAAACAGCATTCTTCCATCTTAGAAACATTTCCAAGCTATGAAACATGTTACCTGTTACTGCTGCAGAAAAGCTAGATCATGCATTCATGACCTCTAGACTGGACTATTGTAATGCACTGCTAGCTGGTTGTCCTGCATCTTCAATAAACAAGCTAAAAGTAGTCCAAAATGCAGCGGCTAGAGTCCTTACCAGGTCAAGAAAGTATGATTACATTACCCCAATTTTACAGTCTCTGCACTGGCTACCTATTAAGTTCTGTATTACTTGCCTATAAG
The DNA here is from genome assembly GCF_012432095.1 of Onychostoma macrolepis. Taxonomy (NCBI): domain Eukaryota; kingdom Metazoa; phylum Chordata; class Actinopteri; order Cypriniformes; family Cyprinidae; genus Onychostoma; species Onychostoma macrolepis. The sequence goes on from NC_081168.1 coordinate 31,121,322, forward strand.
GCACTAAATGGTTTAGCTCCTGCGTATCTAACTAGTCTTCTATCTCGCTACAATCCAAACCGCTCCCTAAGGTCGCAAAACTCTGGACTTTTGGTAGTTCCTAGGATAGCAAAGTCCACTAAAGGAGGTAGAGCTTTTTCACATTTGGCTCCCAAACTCTGGAATAGCCTTCCTGATAACATTCGGGGTTCAGACACACTCTCTCTGTTTAAATCTAGATTAAAGACATTAAGACTCTTTAGCCAAGCGTTCACATAATGCACCTCATAATCTTGTACTGCAGTTATATCTGATCAAATGCACATTATTATTCTTTAGCTTGGGTTGAACAAATCATTTTTTCTTTGTTGGAACAGCAGCTCTCTATTTGTTTCTAGGTTTCTGCCATGGCATTGGCGTCCCGTGGTAACTAGGAATTACACAATCTTCAGTCTGGATCCAACCTTGAAAAGATCTGAGATGACCGAACACCTGAGAAGAGATGATGCCAACCCCTCAGAGGACCTCAGATGATGCCAACCCTGAAACAAAACATAGAACTACCAAATTTTGCCAGAAGTTTGATTGCAACATATAATCATTACTGTTAACATCGTACATTTTTGCCATATGTACATCAATTTGACAGTCACCACTGATAAGCTACTACTACTAAAAAAAAAAAATAAATAAATAAAACTGTAACTTGAATGCAATGTAAGTCGCTTTGGATAAAAGTGTCTGCTAAATGCATAAATGTAAATTTAAATGTACTAAATATATGGTAGAAACTTAATTTCCTGTAAAGCTGCTTTGCATCATGAAAAGCGCTACATAAACTTGAATTGGTGTGCTTTTGATAACACACGTTATTATAAACAATTTACCATAGCATTTCTATTTGTCCATTATAAAACGAGGGCAGCACACAGAGTCTAAGTCACAGCGTGGTCTTCAATAATATGTATCCGCAGCAGCATTTTTATAATCATTTCTGTAAAACTCTTGTCTGAGAGCACAGCAGATTGCTGAGGCAGGAACATCACTTTTAAAATGGGATTAGCAAGTGTCGCACACCAATTTAACAACAACAAAAAAAAACCTTTACAGATTTCTGTAATACTTGAGAAAATCATTTAAGTGAGAATGGGGTCGTCCTTGCCTCATAGCACCAATCTTTCCCTTTTCCATGAAGAGTTCAACCAAAACTACTTCTTCTGGGTAAAGCCTGGCATAAAGAGTCTTGTTCTGCACTTTACTCTTGAACCAGCTGATCGCTTCAAAACACCATGTTTCTCCATTCACTGGCCTCACCTGTAACACACAAGTTAAAATACAGCTTAATGCATTCAAATAAATAAATAAGCCCTACAGTAATATTAGTAGAGTCACCCACATTCACCAGAGAGACCTGCAGCGCTTGCACAGGTTTGGATGCTGCTTCTCCACACAGTTCCTTAACATCCCAAAGAGAGACGCAAACAACATCTCCATAGTCAATCCTCCTGACCTCCACCTTAATGTCTGTGCAACCTCTGCTGCTGGGCCCTACAATAATCATCAATACTTCATCACTGACATCAAAACAGTTACAGAGCTACTGCTAAAACTACAAATGAACCGTTCACCTAAAAATGAGCTTTCAGTTATCATGCAGTAACTTATTCACACCTTTGTTGAAAGCATCAGGAAAGAAAGTGTTTGACATGAAATCATGAAATAAAGTCTTAAATGACACGAGTAAAGGGTGATGATAATGAAAGACTGATTTTTGGGTGAACTGCTGATTTAAAACAGCTTTATCTCACCTCGACTCAAAGCCACGGCTCTCTGATCCACAGACGCTGCTGCGCTGATGTTTTGTTGCTGCATCAGATCAAATGAAGACTCGGTTATGTTTGGCCTGTATTTGACTTCATCAGCTGATGACAGAAGTTTTCTGCTTGTTTTCAGAAAGTGAATGAGTTGAGAGCTTGACAGCTTCTGATGGTGAATTTGGTCATTCCCAACGTTTAGCTGAAATAGGTGTTTTGGGTTTGGATGAATGTGATTTGGGGTGAAGAGCTGATTTTGACGGCCTCTCGCAGGTTTTCTCTGATTCATGTTGATCTTCTGCAAACACTTCAGGGGTGTATTCCAGAAAGCATGGTTAACTTACCGTCAGATAAACCCTGAACTTTCGGTTGATTAACCCCAAACCTTGCTTACTCGAGGTATGTGGTTCCAAAAACGCGTCCGGGAGTAAGTTCATTCAACTCAGAGTATGTTCCTGGTTAAGACTCAAGACATTCTCAACAGAGCGACGAATCGACGAGTCACTATGGAAACGGACGCTAAGAATAAGCGCGCCATGCTGCTTCTTTCTTCTTCTTCTGTTCAAAGGTCATGTAGGCCTTATGCTTGGTGCATATCGCCACCTAACTGATGGTTTTGCAATCATTTAAATTTTTTTCCCGTTTAATCTTTAATCCTTGAGAATAAGAATTATATTGTTTGATGCTAATTATATATTAAGTCATATCAGATATGTATTTTTATTATAGAAATACATTATAGAAAATGCCGATCCATGTATGAGATGATAATATAAAATGTAATATATACATATATATATAGGCTAATATAATAAATTAAACATTACCTTGCCATAATAGTGTTTTATAATTTATACAGATAACTGTTATATATGCCAATAAAATATAATAACCATATTAGAGCAATATATAGGCAAACCTTATTTATTACTTATATTAGCGCTTTATCATTAAAATAGCATATATATATATATATATATATATATATATATATTAGTAGGCTATATACATAACTGTATTGTAATAACATATAATATTGTGTGCTATCTGTCATGCTCTGATAGCGCTGAAGTGAACTAACCCTGGAACATAACCTGCTCCGGAGCAGGTTATCTTCAGAGAGCAAGTTGCTATGGTTACTTGCATACCCTGAAAGTAACCGCCGATTTTGGAACCGAAAGCTGAGGTTATCCGCTCACTTATCCTCAAACATACCCGGGTATGTCCCATAACCTGCTTTCTGGAATACACCCCAGGCTGTTCTTGATCAAAAACATTCAACATGTGTCAGAACAGATCTGCTGCAGGCATTTTTACTCTCAATCAGGGCTGGACTGGTAATCTGGCATACCGGGCATTTTCCCGGTGGGCCGACGCACTGAAGGGGCAGACATAATTTTTTTTTGGCCAAGGACCATCACGAGCAGCCAGTGGCCCATTGGTTTGTCTCCTTTATTGACAGTGTAAACCACCCAATCACAATGCGCTATAGACGGAGCCATGAAGTGTTTTGCTCCGCCTATATAAAAAAACGCTTCACTCCAACTTCTTCCTCGTCGGCTTTTCCCACGTTTTCACAGCAGCTTTATCAAGAACAGGCTTGCTCTGCGGTGAGTGATGCGGTGTAAACAGCCAGCAGGAGGAGGAGAGGAGAGCAGCTGAATCAGTGCTTGATCGGGACTCACAACGGAGGCAGGCATCTATCCTGTGTGCACACGCCATTAGTGCAGAATACACAAACACTTTTTAATAAAACGTAAATTCGTCCACCGCGATTTTTTGGCCAAGTCATGTCAGGTGTGTTCATAGAGGTTTCTGTGGGCCAATGCGATTAAATCTAGATTTAAATTCGAAAAGACACGATATTGTCAGACCTGACGTTTTTTTATCATCCAAAACAACTCAATGCAATGATATATATCTACACTACCAGTCAAAAGTTATTGAACTGTAAGATTTTGAATGTTTTTTTTAAAGAATTCTTTTCTGCTCACCAAGCCTGTATTTATTTGATCCAAAATACAGCAAAAGCAGTAATATTGTGAAATATTTTTACTATTTAAAATAACTGCTTTCTATTTAAATATATTTTAAAACGTAATTTATTGCTGTGATCAAAGATGAATTTTCAGCATCATTACTCCAGTCTTCAGTGTCACATGATCTTCAGAAATCATTCTAATATGCGGATTTGCTGCTCAAGAAATATTTATTATTAATGGATTCTTTGATGAATAGAAAGATCCAAAGATCAGCATTTATCTGAAATAAAGCTTTTGTAACATTAATACACCTTTCAAAAGATTGGAGTCAGTATAATTTTTGTTTTGTTTTTTGGGAAATAAATTATGGAAATTAATACTTTTATTTAGCAAGGATGCTTTAAATTGATCAAAAATGAGGATAAAGGCAAAAGATTTCTATTTCAGATCAATGCTGTTCTTCTGAACTTTCTATTCATCAAAGAAACCTGAAAAAAACATTATACTCAGCTGTTTTCAACATAATAATAAATGTATTTTGAGCAGCAAATCAGCATATTAGAATGATTTCTGAAGAATCATGTGACACTGAAGACTGGAGTAATGATGCTGAAAATTCAGCTTTGATCACAGGAATAAATTACATTTTAAAATATATTCAAATAGAAAACAGTTATTTTAAATAGTAAAAATATTTCACAATATTACTGTTTTCAGACTTGGTTAGCAGAAGAGACTTCTTTAAAAAAAAAATAATGAAAAATCTTACTGTTCAAAAACTTTTGAATGGTAGTGTATATCACACACACATACATACATATATATATATATATATATATATAGAGAGAGAGAGAGAGAGAGAGAGAGAGAGAGAGAGAGAGAGAAAGAGAGAGAGTGGTGGGCCACCAGGACCAAAAAATGCCAGGGCCGATTTTTTGTCCCAGTCCAGCCCTGCTCTCAATTCAGATAAAAGAACTTGATTTGTGGGATGTTTAATGCTCCTTTTATCATTTAAGCAATTATGAACCAGGGCTATGATGAAATGAAATAAATGAGACTCTCCAGATATTTAAATGTAGGAACAAAACACAAACTCACTTTCTCAAAGACAAGTGCAGCTGATTGAGAAGCAAGTCTGAGCACTTTTCATATTCTTTATCCCGTCTGAAGCACTTTTGTTTCAATCTATAAGAATAATCAGCCTATAGTTTAAAGTTAAAGATATTTAACTTTGCATCATAAAACATGAAGTCAAAATCTGTTTCATCATATGTTGGGTGTTGTGTCTTCATCTCAAGGTTTTTAATGGCACATGAATGAAAATGTAAGTAATTATCAATTACCTTTGCTTTGGTTGAGACTTGTTGAATTTGTGCTGGACAGACGAAGTTCACAAAACTTTATTCCTGTTTAAAAAAAACAAAAGGTAAAGTTCTGACGCTGACATCAACCATTGAAAAGCATATCATCAACATATGAACAACAGCAAACATAAAACGATTGCATTTATCAAAACAATAAAATATCCACAATAAGCGTATTGCTCAGTGAAGGTCATTATCGCCTGATTAGCAGTAAAATAATACAACGACTGAACATGATTTACTATCAAGAGTTAACTAGCAAACTAGCAAAAACTTTCGTGTTAAAATACAAATGCTAAAATGTTCAATTATTTACCTTCTCGGTCAGTTTCTTCGTTTCTCTGGACTGAATTTAGAGTTAGCGCTCGTGCACGAAGCTACGGATGCAGTTATTAATGATCAGATAGAGATCAAGAAAAGCTCGTGCTGTGCTGCTGTTTCTAGAGACGAGCTTGGCGCTCGCGCCCCCAGCTGCAGGACAAACACTGCACCTGAGTTCAGCACGTGTTCAGCACAACTGCATTTTTAACGGTTTTTTAAAATACATTAAAATAAATAAGTAATTAATTAATTAAAAAAGGCGATGTGGCATGCTGTATCCGATATAAAATTGAATAAAACTGAAAAAAAGTTGAGAAAAAGAAAACGGGCTACTGTGAATGTCTACCAAAATTTAATTTATGTAAAGAAAAGGGAATAATATTTTGTTTTTGTTTCGTAATTTCATTTAATTTACATATTTTTGCAAAAATAAACTAGCAGTAATATAATATAGAGAGCAAGGATCTGGGGCTGGTTGCATAGTCTTAATAATTTAGTCATCTTTTTTTTCTTTAAGACTGGTCATAACTTTTGATCAGTCTTATAAAAAATAGTTATAAAAAAGGAGAATGGACTAATTTGAATCCAAAAAGTAAGATTACCTGTTGGCTAGCTAGTTGGTCAGACTAGTTCTTAAGACACACCCTGCGTCCCAATGTGCATACTATCCACCCTATCTGCCCTAAATAGTACTGAAAATTATTAATATCACATAGAAATTAGGATGGATAGTTTGCACATTGGGACGCAGACACAGTCTTAACAAAGCGGCTATTTATGCAACTGGCCCCTGATGTATCCCTTTCACAGACAGTGATGATGTGTTTTAACGGATCATAGTTTAACGGAAATAGTTTTTACATTTAACATTTTTAAAATTGTATGTACATTTCTAACACTTTTTATTATATTACATTTGCATCAAATTACAAACTAGTTAACGCTGCAGTAGGGTGTTTCTAATACAGCGTCTGTGGTGAAGGTAAATTTGTCATTGTCAAGTCAAGTCAAGTCAAGTCAAGTCAAGTTGAGCTTTATTGTCATTCCGCTACATGCGGGGCATACAGTGGAACGAAATGTCGTGCCTCACAGGACCACGGTGCTACATAAATACAGGCATACAACAATGGAGTAAGACAATATAAACCTATACACAACTATCCTACTGATAGATTTTGACTATAAATATAAATATACTATCTATAAAAAAAGTACCTATACAAACTAAAAAATACAAACTATACAAACTATACGAATGCTTCAGATAAGTACTGTACATGTGCAAGGAGAAACATTGAGTTCAAGCAGCTGGCTGGGGAACAGTGCAGGATGATTTGTAGTGCATGAGCATGTAAACATACATATATTACTGAGTTCTTTTGTGGGATTTGTGTACACACAGCAGTGTGTGTGAAAAGTGACTAGTGCGCATAGAGGAGGAGAGTGTGCTACTACAGGTGGTTTGTACAGGCCCACTCACCTGTGTGTAGCACACTTGAATTGCACTTACATGTTACAGGAGGTAGGGGGTTTGTATGGGGGTTCAGAGAGGCGGGTGATTAGAGTTCAGGGCTCTCACAGCCTGGGGAAAAAGCTGTTGAGCAGTCTGGCAGAGCGGGCTCTGATGCTCCGGTACCGTCTTCCTGATGGTAGGAGCTGGAAGAGACTGTGGGAGGGGTGTGGAGTCCTTCACGATACTATTGGCTTTGCTGGAGCATCGTGTGAGGAAAATGTCCAGGATGGAGGGAGAGGGGCACCGATGATCCTTGCAGCGGTGTTCACTGTCCGCTGGAGGGTCTTGTGGTCTGCTGCGGTACAGTTCCGTACCAGACAGTGATGCAGCTGGTCAGCACACTCTCAATGGTGCCCCTGTAGAAAGTGGTGAGGATGGGTGGAGGGAGACTTGCTCTTTTCAGCCGGCGGAGGAAGTGTAGGCGCTGTTGTGCCTTCTTGGAGAGTGACATGGTGTTGGTGGACCAGGTGAGATCCTCTGTGATGTGCACCCCAGGAATTTAGTGCTGCTGACTCTCCACAGTCGAGCTGTCGATGGTCAGTGGGGGGTGATCACCGGAGTTTCTCCTGAAGTCCATCACAACCTCCTTTGTCTTACTCACATTGAGGGACAGGTTGTTAGTGCCACACCATTCAGCCAGCTGTGCCACTTCCTCTCTGTAGTGCGTTTCATCGTTGTTGCTGATGAGACCTACCACTGTTGTGTCATCAGCGAACTTGATGATGTGGTTGGAGCTGGACTTGGCAGTGCAGTCGTGGGTCAGCAGCGTGAAGAGCAGCGGGCTGAGCACACAGCCTTGTGGGGCACCTGTGTTCAGTGTGGTAGTGCTCGAGGTGTTGTGGCCGACACGGACTGACTGAGGTCTTCCGGTTAGAAAGTCCAGGATCCAATTGCAGAGGGAATTGTTAAGGCCCAGCAGGTTGAGTTTATTTATGAGCTGTTGTGGGATTATTGTGTTGAATGCTGAGCTGAAGTCAATGAACAGCATTCTAACGTAGGAGTCTTTATTTTCTAGGTGGGTAAGAGCCAGGTGGAGAGTGGAGGAAATTGCATCGTCCGTAGAGCGGTTCGGACGGTATGCAAACTGGAGCGGATCGAGTGTGTTGGGGAGGCTGGTTTTGATGTTGTGCATGACTAACCTCTCAAAGCACTTCATTATGATTGAGTCAGTGCTATGGGACGGTAGTCATTTAGACAGGACACAGGTGATTTCTTTGGTACCGGTATGATTGTTGTGGATTTGAGACATGTGGGGACGACTGCCTGGCTCAGCGAGGTGTTGAAGATATCTGTTAGGACATCTGTCAGCTGTGCAGCACAGTCTTTCAGTACACGGCCAGGTATGTTGTCGGGACCCGCAGCCTTGCGTGGGTTGATCCTAGATAGGGACTTCCTTACGTCGGCTGGAGACAGACAGAGCGCCTGGTCGTTGGGAGGTGTGGGCAGTTTTTGTGCAGGTGTGTCATTCTGCATTTCAAACCGTGAGTAAAAGTGGTTGAGTGTATCTGGGAGGGATGTGTCGTCATCACAGGCCTGTGGCGGGGGCTTGTAGTCTGTGATGGTCTGAATAGCTTGCCACAGGCTCCGTGTGTCACTGCTGTCTGTGAAGTGATTGTTGATTTTTTGAGCATATGACCGTTTTGCATTTTTGATGCTGCGGGACAGATTGGCTCTTGCTGTTTTGAGGGCTGCTTTATCTCCTGATCTGAATGCTTCATCTCTGGTCTTTAGCAGCCCGCGAACCTCTGCTGTCATCCATGGCTTCTGGTTGGCGCGTGTGGTGATGGTCTTGGTGACTGTCACATCATCAGTGCACTTTTGGATGTAAGCAGTCACAGTTTCAGTGTACTCCTGCAGGTCTGTGTGGTTGTTGTAGGTGGCCGCCTCTTTAAACATGTTCCAGTCTGTGTCCTGGAAGCAGTCCTGCAGTGCTGAGGTGGCATTGTCTGGCCATACCTTGATCTGTTTGTGAACCGGTTTGGCCAGTTTCAGAAGTGGTCTGTATGCTGGGATTAGCATAACAGAGATGTGGTCTGAGTACCCGAGGTGGGGGCGGGGTTCATTGTTTTCTCTTCTGACTGCTGTTATCAGTCTCTATTTTTTCCCTCTTTTTGAAAGTCGTGAAAACACCAGTTTACCCAACTATAGCCCTGTTCACACGGGATTAGTATTATCTGATGACCTCGTGTGATTTAGAAATTACCCCCCACATCGGATTGACACGGGATAAGCAAAGACTGTGATTTTACTCAAATTTACTGACTTGCTCAGATATGATGTCAAGGCTTTGTGTAATATTATATATCATAAACAGAAGAATGTTGCTTACTGCATGTCACCCATCTCCATCTAATCATTCTTTGTGCTTTTGCTCTTCTGATGGTTTTCAGCTTTCTCTTTCTGCAAACTGTATAGTTGTACGGTGTATAGCAATATGACCCAGCTCCCAAAATACTATCAAAACACTTCAACGCAGACTCCATTCTTTGCGAAAGATGGATAAAAAGGCGCCCAGAAAACAAAAACCTGGAAAAAATTATATACGACCCCATCAAATCCTGGCCAAATCACAGAGATGCTGATTCACACGGGACTAATATTATCACAGGACCTCGGTGCTCGGTGTAGGTCATTTGCAGGGGAATTTTCACTTTACAAATTACAGACATGGGCGATTCGCTCAGGATTAAGATCACAGACAACCTCCGCAATTATTACACATGACTAGAGGTCACCAGGTAATACTAGTCCTGTGTGAATAGGGATAATGAAGACTTCAGCTGCTGAGAAACAGCCCCAATCAAAGCAAATTGAGGTGTTCAGGTTACTTGATGATTACAGACAGGTGTGTAGGAGCAGATTTGTAACTAAAGTCTGCAGGAGCAGGGCTTGAGACCCCTGATATTGAGGGTGCCCTATTGAATGGTCTCTAACGTTGCATCAGCTTTGACGCTATGGGCAAACTCCAGTTTAATCTGATACTGAAGCCTGATTTGATCACGTTTGTGTAGCTGCACAAACCAGTGGCGCTCTTGTCCGACAGAAGGGGAGGAGCTGACCACTATATAAGTCCATCTGAATTTTTCTCCTTCAGTGACGAGATCTATTCGCTGACTCTGCAATCAAATAGCCGAAGAAGAATAGAAGAAGAGCGGCTTGATTTCCTTCGGTGCTTCTGAGAAGGAGATTGTCGTAGATGACTCCATGTCCTTGACGGTGTCTGTGATAGCGGACCCACATACTCAAAAGAGCATTTGTGACCACAAAACCAGTCTTAAGTGTCAATCTTTCGAAATTGAGATTTATACATCATCTAAAAGCTGAATAAATAATCTTTCCATTGATGTATGGTTTGTTAGGATCAGACAATATTTGTCTGAGATACAACTATTTGAAAATCTGGAATCTGAGGGTGCAAAAAAATCTAAATATTGAGAAAATCGCCTTTAAATTTAGCCTTTAAAGTTCTTAGCAATGCATATTAATAATCAAAAATGAAGTTTTGATAAATTTACGGTAAGAAATTTACAAAATATCTTCATGGAACATGATCTTTACTTAATATCCTAATGATTTTTGGCATAAAAGAAAAATCGATAATTTTGACCCATACAATGTATTTTTGGCTATTGCTACAAATATACCCCAGCGACTTAAGACTGGTTTTGTGCTCCAGGGTCACATTTCTCCTCTCCTCATAACCACGAATGCCATACTGCTTCAGGCTTGGAAAGCTATCCTGGATGTGTCAAGCTGGGTTCTAAACATCATAGAATGAGGATACTCGCTTCAGAGGTATTATTAAGACTTTGGTACGGGACGTCACAATTCTGCGCTGGAGGAAGTCGTGCTCTCCTTCTTCTTGATATTCTTCTTCTTATCACTTCGTTATTTAAGCTCCGATTGCACATTAAATTAAAAATTGCTAAACACACGCTAACACGAGCAGCATCCATTTTTATTTCCGCAAACACAGTGCGCTGCGTCTGACATCACGTCTTCTTCTGCGCATGCGGGTCACTTCAGGGCCGTATACGGTTCACACATGAGACTGATGGCTTTCGCATTTAAATGACAATGTGAACAACAGCGCAAAAAAAATCAGATTTCAGCAAAAAAATCTGATCTGGGCATTAAGTCCTGCAGTGTGAACTAGTCTTTGTCTCTCATACAGCAAGTGGTCTTTCTGGGGACAATTATCGACTCTGCCCAAATTTTCAGAGGATGCTCGGGCTCATTTTAGCCACCTCCTCTGTGATTCCTCTGGGCCTGCTCAATACGCCACCCCTGCAGTATTGGCTCAAAACCCGTGTCCTGCCCACTTGGGCCGGTTTTATATCAGTATAAACCACTGAGAAAACTTCTCACCTGTTTCAATCAGGCGTCCTGGTGGGAATGGAATCATGTGTTCATGTGCTGGCAGACTGAACCAAGGGGCAGACATGCTGTGCAGGGACAATGTATCTTCAGGAGAATGGAGACTACATACTAAAGTGGTTCAAATGATTTGGTCTTTGGGAGGGCAGAGGTGGATCTCTGCGCATCAGAAGACAACTTTCACTGCCCAATTTACTTCTCGAGACAGCGAGATGCTCTGGCCCACAATTGGCCCAGTGCTCGCCTGTACACCTTCCCCCAAATGCCCTGCTTCCTCAGCTCATCAGATGGATCAGGGAAGTCAGATGCTGAGTCCTCCTGGTGGCCCCACTCTGGAGGAATCAGATGTGGTTCCCCGAGTTGATTCAGCTGCTTTCAGCAGCCCCTTGGCCAATTCCATTGAGGAAGGACCTTCCCTCGGCAAGCAAAGGGTATGATTTGGCTTTCCCACCCCTTCATGTTTGGCCCCTCGACAGGAGCCTTTGCAGCTCCTGTAGAAGATTTTTATGGATATTAATCAGAATTATTTAGACATAATCAAGGTGAATTTTGCTTATAAGGTATCTGTTGAATCTTCCAATATATTCTGAAGGCCTTTGTGTCAAAGTGCGTACGTGGCAAAGCACATCTGGAAGAAATGAGGAGGGGGCTTTCTCCCCCATAACAAATTCTAGAGGGTCTCTTCTCCTCTGGGACAGATAGAGTTACATACACAAGTGAAATGTATGCATATGACTTAACCTTAGAATCCGCCTTAAATGGCTTGTATATAAACCACAGACAAAGAACAGTCGAGAAGCTTTTCTGAAGAGAGAGCTTCGGTTTTATATCGGCCGAATAAAATCTAATTTTTCTAGAATCAAAACTCCAAGTCTTTGTTTCATTCTTCGAACTGCGGGGCGCGACACTTCACTCCCCGCGAGTGTGACGAATAGCATTTTAGAGGCTCGAGTACTGTCTACAAAACACCTTTACACCCTTATATGGTCAGTCTTCTTTGACTGGTGTAGAGCTTCTTGTGACGTGCCCCACGTACTAACATTTCTACAAGAGCTGTTGAATAAGGAGCGCACCCCTTCCACACTCAAAGTCTATGTGACAGCTATCACGGCGAATCATTCTCTTGTGGCTGGCCAGTCAATAAACGAACTAGTAGCTCAGCTTCTGAGGGGAGCCTGAATCCGCCGCACCCTCATACTGTGCTGACTTGGAACTTGTCTATAGTCCTCAAGGCCCTACAGGGCCCTCCCTTTGAGCCACTCCAGTCGGCCGATTTGCGGCCCATGTCCTCCTTTTGGCTTTATCTTGTCTGCATACTTCTACCTAATCCCCTTTTGTAAGTGGAGAGGGTTATGTTACATAGTTTCCCCATAGCGGCAAAGTGGACGCAATGCTCGTTAGTAACCGGAGTGTTCTGTATACAAAAGACATTAAGAACATAAATGTATATGTTTATACACCACCAAAAACCCCAAATTAGTCTAAGATTTTCAGTGATCAGCTTATATATTCTGAGCTGATGAGCTTCTCAGGCTTTGTATGTACAGGTGCATCTCAATAAATTAGAATGTCGTGGAAAAGTTCATTTATTTCAGTAATTCAACTCAAATTGCAAAACTTGTGTATTAAATAAATTCAATGCACACAGACTGAAGTAGTTTAAGTCTTTGGTTCTTTTAATTGTGATGATTTTGGCTCACATTTAACAAAAACCCACCAATTCACTCTCAACAAATTAGAATACTTCATAAGACCAATAAAAAAAAACATTTTTAGTGAATTGTTGGCCTTCTGGAAAGTATGTTCATTTACTGTATATGTACTCAATACTTGGTAAGGGCTCCTTTTGCTTTAATTACTGCCTCAATTCGGCGTGGCATGGAGGTGATCAGTTTGTGGCACTGCTGAGGTGGTATGGAAGCCCAGGTTGCTTTGACAGTGGCCTTCAGCTCATCTGCATTTTTTTGGTCTCTTGTTTCTCATTTTCCTCTTGACAATACCCTATAGATTCTCTATGGGGTTCAGGTCTGGTGAGTTTGCTGGCCAGTCAAGCACACCAACACCATGGTCATTTAACCAACTTTTGGTGCTTTTGGCCGTGTGGGCAGGTGCCAAATCCTGCTGGAAAATGAAATCAGCATCTTTAAAAAGCTGGTCAGCAGAAGGAAGCATGAAGTGCTCCAAAATTTCTTGGTAAACGGGTGCAGTGACTTTGGTTTTCAAAAAACACAATGGACCAACATCAGCAGATGACATTGCACCCCAAATCATCACAGACTGTGGAAACTTAACACTGGACTTCAAGCAACTTGGGCTATGAGTTTCTCCACCCTTCCTCCAGACTCTAGGACCTTGGTTTCCACATGAAATACAAAACTTGCTCTCATCTGAAAAGAGGACTTTGGACCACTGGGCAACAGTCCAGTTCTTCTTCTTCTTCTTATTATTATTAATTAATTTATTTATCAGGGACAATGTACAAAAAACATTAATCTTACGAAAAGATGCTTTGTACCAGAGTTAGCAAATGCTAATTTCCATCTGCAGTCCCTGGGCAGGTGCACATACTATAAAACATTACATTACAAATAACTGTCAATAGTACTAACAAATACATGCAATATTAATTGAACAGTGATCATTTAAAACCAATCAAATGTTCAAATGAAAAACTAATCAAAAAACCATCACAACCTAAAATATGTACAACATAGTCAAAAAACATTTACTTCAATATTACATTTAGCTTCTCCTTAGCCCAGGTAAGACGCCTCTGACGTTGTCTGTGGTTCAGGAGTGGCTTAACAAGAGGAATACGACAACTGTAGCCAAATTCCTCGACACGTCTGTGTGTGGTGGCTCTTGATGCCTTGACCCCAGCCTCAGTCCATTCCTTGTGAAGTTCACCCAAATTCTTGAATCGATTTTGCTTGACAGTCCTCATAAGGCTGCGGTTCTCTTGTTGGTTGTGCATCTTTTTCTTCCACACTTTTTCCTTCTACTCAACTTTCTGTTGACATGCTTGGATACAGCACTCTGTGAACAGCCAGCTTCTTTGGTAATGAATGTTTGTGCTTACCCTCCTTGTGAAGGGTGTCAATGATTGTCTTCTGGACAACTGTCAGATCAGCAGTCTTCCCCATGATTGTGTAGCCTAGTGAACCAAACTGAGAGACCATTTTGAAGGCTCAGGAAGCTTTCGAGTTTCACAATTTGAGTTGAATTACTGAAATAAATGAACTTTTCCACGACATTCTAATTTATTGAGATGCACCTGTATTTCGTATTGCTTGGCGGGAAAGTACCCTATTCTACAGAAAAGCATTAAAAACTAGATCTGAATACTTTTCGTCTCTTTTAGAAGAAAACAAACATAACAGGTACTTCAATACACTGGCTAAATTAACAAAAAATAAAGCATCAATAGGTGTTGACATTTCCCAACAGCATAGCAGTAATGACTTTATGAACTATTTTACTTCCAAGAGTGATACTATTAGAGAGAAAATTGTAACCATGCAGCCGTCAGCTACAATATTGCATCAGATAAATGCAAGATCCCCTGAGGAACAATTCCACTAATTTTCTACTGTAGGAGAGGAAGAATTGTATAAACTTGTTAAATCATCTAAACCAACAACATGTATGTTAGACCCTATTCCATCTAAACTACTAAAAGAGGTGCTTCCAGAAGTCATAGATCCTCTTTTGGCTATTATTAATTTGTCATTGTCATTAGGATACGTCCCCAAAACCTTCAAATTGGCTGTTATTAAGCCTCTCATTAAAAAAACACAACTGGACCCCAAAGATCTAGTTAATTACAGACCAATCTCGAATCTCCCTTTTCTGTCAAAGATACTAGAAAAGGTAGTATCCTCACAATTATATTCCTTCTTAGAGAAAAATGGTATCTCTGAGGATTTCCAGTCAGGATTTAGACCTTTTATAGTACTGAGACTGCTCTCATTAGAGTTACAAATGACCTGCTTCTATCATCTGATCGTGGTTGTATCTCTTTATTAGTGCTACTGGATCTTAGCGCTGCGTTCGACACTATCGACCACAACATTCTTTTGAATAGACTAAAAACATTGTTGGCATTAGTGGAAGTGCAAATTGAGAAACTAACGGAATGCATAGTCGATATAAAAAACTGGATGATGAAAACAGTAATTTCTTACTGCTAAATTCTGAAAAAACAGAGGTGTTAATTATTGGACCTAAAACCCCGGCATATAATAACCTAGAACACTATCTAACACTTGATGGCTGCTCTGTCAATTCTTCTTCATCAGTCAGGAACCTAGGTGTGCTGTTTGATAGCAATCTTTCCTTTGACAGCCACGTTTCTAGCATCTGCAAAACTGCATTTTTCCATCTTAAAAATATATCTAAATTGAGACCTATGCTCTCAATGTCAAATGCAGAAATGTTAATTCATGCGTTTATGACCTCAAGGTTAGATTATTGTAATGCTTTATTGGGTGGTTGTTCTGTACGCTTGATCAACAAACTACAGTTAGTCCAAAATGCAGCAGCTAGAGTCCTTACTAGAACCAGGAAATATGACCATATTAGCCCGGTTCTGTCAACACTGCACTGGCTCCCTATCAAACATCGGATAGATTTTAAAATCTTGTTAATTACTTATAAAGCCCTGAATGGTTTAGCTCCTCAGTACTTGATCGAGCTCTTATCGCATTATAGTCCTCCACGTCCGCTGCGTTCTCAAAACTCTGGCCGTCTGATAATACCTAGAATATCAAAATCAACTGCGGGTGGCAGATCCTTTTCCTATTTAGCACCCAAACTCTGGAACAATCTACCTAACACTGTTCGGGAGGCAGACACACTCTGTCAGTTTAAATCTAGATTAAAGACCCATCTCTTTAACCTGGCTGACACATAACACACTAATACGCTTCTATTATTCAAATCCGTTAAAGGATTGTTAGGCAGCATTAATTAGATCAACCAGAACCGGGAACACTCCCCATAACACACGATGTACTCGTTACATCGTAAGAAGAATGGCATCTACGCTAATATTAGTCTGTTTCTTTCTTATTCCGAGATCACCGTAGCCACCCAATCCTGTCCGTATCCAGATCAGATGGTGGATCAGCACCTAGAGATGACCTCTACAGCCCTGAACGTCAGCGGAGACTAGGACACCTAGATGAGCCCCAGACACAGATCCCCAGTGAAGACCTCGTCACCTAGACGGCCATCGGGACAAGACCACGGGAACCAGATGAATCTGAGTCCTCTACACAATCTGACTTTGTTGCAGTTGGAATTGAACTGCTGGTTCGTCTGGTCAGAGGAGAACTGGCCCTCCGACTGAGCCTGGTTCTCCCAAGGTTTTTTTCTCCATTCTGTCACCGATGGAGTTTTGGTTCCTTGCCGCTGTCGCCTCTGGCTTGCTAAGTTGGGGACACTTAATTTCCAGTGATATCGTCGACTTGATTTCACAGATACTATTTAATCTGAACTGAGCTGGACGATGTCATCACTGAATTCAACAACGAAATGCCTTTAAATGAAAATTTAGTGTTTAATCTTGTCATTTTACATTATTGACACTATTTTCCTATTTGATACTGTAAAGTGCTTTGACACAATCTGTATTGTTAAAAGCACAAATAAATAAAGGTGACTTGACTTGACTTGACTTGACTTAACACATGGGCCAATATCCAGAAACCTGTTATATTTAATTTAGGTCATCATTTAAATGATTTTTTCATAAAAAAAAAAATTTTCATAAGACAATTTATGGCGTAGTTGAGTAATTGTGCAGTAAATAGGTAAAACTACTACCAAATATCCACAAAAACACAGCATAAATGTATAGTTGATATATAGTTATATATAAAAATATTTAAAGAAATTTATATTTCCTTATGCAATCTCTCTGTTAAAGTTTGGGGTCTATCTGACCCCAAGGACCAAAAACATAAACCCGATTAAGGGTTAAACCTCTTTTTTGGCTCATTTTATCAGTAAAAGTAAACATGCCTAATAATTCTGCACACCTGAATACAAGGAGTTTTTCACTTCCAGCCATCAGGGACAATTATATATCACTCATAAGTGATTAAATGCAAAATTAATAGTAGTTATTAAGATTGATGTGGTTTAGAATTGGTAAAATGTGCTTGAAAAAAAATATATAATCAGAATATCAACGTTGCTAATAATTATTCACGTGGAGTATAAGTATCGTTCCTTGTTAAAGTGTGTTAATTTTTACTATTACTAATACATTTTTTAATTTTCTTCTGTTCACATTAGTTAATAAACTATAAACTCATTTTAATGATAAATAGAATAAGTAATTTTAATATATTTTATAAATTTACAAATTATGTTTCAGAATTTATTTATTTATTTTTTAATAGTAAAGCACTATTATAGTTTTTGTTCAGTATGCATTTTAAAAACTATCGGTTGATTTAGGGGTGTCGCGATATACCGATATTGGCGATAATCATGATATTCAAAGCAACAATTATTGATATTGTGTTAATTTAGTGTGTGACGATATACCGGTATTGGCGATAACCGCAATATTTAAAACGAACAGGACTCTTATGATAACACCACATATAAATACTCCAGCGCCAGTACCTGTTTGACCTCCAGGTGGCAGTACCCTGACACCTGTCAAACAAGAAGAAGATGCAGTGCACGCAGCTACTCCGAGGAAAGCCATGTTACAGAGTAAGTTTTATTTAGTCATTTATTTAGTCAATTATTTTATTAGTCATAGAATGGGAAATGTTACATTAACCTGTTAACAGAGGTTTTCTGTGTTCATATATTTAAGTAAAGGGTGATTATTTTAATAAGTACCACGTTTTCTTTACTCGTCTTATTTTTGTATTTGCAATCAATAAGGCCTGTGCTCAATAAACAAAGTAAAAAATAATTTGACTGATATCCCCCGATAGGTTTCTATAGATATCGCCATATATCGATATCGTGAATTCTTATGGCCACAATAACCGTGATATGAAAAATCTAATATCGAGACAGCCCTAGGTTGATTAATCAGTATTGGCCAGTGTGGTCCAACCTAGCTATCGGTATCAGTAAAATCCACTATTGGTCGACCTCTAGATAAAAGCGTTTGCTAAATGATTAAATGTAAATGTAAAATTGATCGACTGACTGATTGAAAGAGTAAACTATCAAACTCACAGTTGTGACTTGTGGCAATAAACTGATAACACCTTGACAGAAAACTTAAACCACAGTTAGTGTAATGAGTTCATTTTTGAGCTTCTTAAACAGTGCTTGTTATTATGCAGTTTATCATAAAATTCTCCTCACTTATTTTAGACATCTATAACAAATGTATATGTTTTTGTTTTTTTTCCCCAGTGGCAGCCCTTTTCATAAAATAAGTTGCTACATTCACAATAAAACACACTTGAACATTTTAGTAATATTTATTTAACTGATTACGTGCTGCATTGTTTTGTTACTTATACAGTGAAGAAAAAAGATTAGATTTGTATTTTAAAACCAATAGTTTCTGTGCAAGGATTAATCAGTTAGAAAAAAATAAGATATGGCAAATATATACCTTACACCAAATATTTACTCTACAAAGAATGTGAAATCATGCATTATGAAAGAGTTTGACAATACATTGGTAAACATCATGATTAACGCTAAGATATAATATTGATTGTTGATAATGAATATGATGAATATAGACAATGTATTAACAATACACATAATTAATCAACAATGCATATTTAATGATCATATTCTAGAAAGCTAAAGATACATGCAGTTCTTTTGCACTGAACTCTTGTGTAGTCAGACATAGGTTTAATAATGGTGATCCGTCATGATTAACTCATTAGCAAAAGAATGCAAACCACCAAGGTGATCAGAGAGGAAGCCGTCTTCACACTGGAATTGCAAGATGTGCCTACACATGCACTGAAGTAAAAGAAGCACATATGGCAAGATAAACATTATTGATGCAATACAAAAAATAATAATAATAAATTCATGCATATATTTTGATAAAGTGCATTTTGTAAATAATTTACAAATGTGCATGTAGTAAATAATTTTCACAAACAAATTACTCTCAAGAAACAGTTCTTTAAGTGAATCAAAAACATGTGCAACCACTGTAGTCTGATTCACAAACAAATGACTCTTTTGAGGCAGACCTGTTAATGGATAATTTGAAAATCAAAATTAATTGGGAAATGTATGTCGAGACGCAACCTTATTAATATGGCGTGAAACACCTGTTCATCATAGAACTGCCATAGCAGATTGGTATTTTTGTTGTATATCAATGTTCTATTATGTTTGAACTATGTGTTCCAGCAGAGGGATGCCACTTTACGAATTTGTTTAAAATTAGGCAGCAGCTATTTGCACTAATTGTACATAGCAATAGATGCTATTTACACGAAGTGTAGCAATTAGATGCTATTTACACTAAGTGAAAATAGCAGATTTCCTTAGCGATAGATGCTATTTACTGTAAGTACAAAGAGCAATGGATTGAAGTGAAAATTGCAGTGTTTTTTTAACAATGTGCCATTTACACTATAAGTGCAAATAGCTATAGATTATATTTACACTTTTAAAACAGTATTTTCTGCTATTTATACTACTTATTGCAAATAGTAGCAATTATCTGTACCTCAGTATTGAGTATATAATAATAATGTATTGAGTGTAAATGATCATTTTAATTCAGTTTAATTCTTTTTTTTTTTTTTTTGAAATGAAATGTAATTCAGTTACAGGAGGAGCCATGTTCGGTTCACTTAATTTTGTCGTGGTCACGACATATTTACTCTTGTGAACGTGATAATATGTTGCAGCCATGAGATCATTGTGCAGGTTTCTCTTTGTGAGGTTTGGTCAGCAGTGACTGAAACGCAGCTTTACACACAACTGCCCGTCTGCATGAAGAGGATCTTGAGACTCCAGTAGCTTCAAACACCTGTTTGCTGCTCAGCAGAGGCTTTTTTACAGTACAGTTCATTTGTTTGACAAAAACTTTCCTTAATAAATCTTTATCTAACCAAGATCTTCTGTGCTCTAAGTCACTCACAAATCTTTTGACAGTTCAATCATTTCTATTTGCTTTTCGCGAAATATTGTTTGTTTTGATGCCTTTTGCAAGACATTGCATTGTTTCATACTTTTCATCTTCAGAAAGATCTTTCTTCCTCACCATATTTCATGAGAACTGTGACTTGCTTAATAATGTGGAACAACCTCTTCAAGTAGGGTTTCCATTTACCAAAGAAGAACTGGCAAACTATTGAACAAACCTGTCTGAGATTGATACCAGTTAACTAAAAAGATGTGAAAAACAACACAAACAAAAATCTGACTCTTTATTGTACCGAAATCCTACTGATATATCACTTGCATAATAATTTGGAATGCAGTGTAAATGTAAATTATTAAATGGATGCCACCTTATTGGGACAATAAAGCCCTCCTTACACCTACTCTAACCCTACCCAATATTTTATTTTCAACTTTTTCATTATTTCCTTAATTTTTATTAAAAATAAATGCCTTTCCGATGTGAAATGAGATTTGAAAAGGGAAGGGAAAAAAAATTCGGCAAAAGGCGGGTTCGAATTTGGGTTGATCGTGTCAAAAAGAACATGCTTTACCATCTAAGCCACAGAAACTGATGTTTAATGAACGCACCCCAATCACACGTTTGTGGGCGGAGTTAGTGTAAACAGCCTCTGCCAACAAGGCAGGCTATTCACACTTAGTGTAAATAGACACTCCGTTAAAAATAATGTATTAGTGAAAGGTGTCCTTTATGTTTTTAAAGGGATAGTTCACCCAAAAATGAAAATTCTGTCATTAATTGCTCACCATCAGCAGACTGAATGAGGAGAAGAACTGTTGAATAAAGTCGTTATTTTTGTTTTCTTTGCGCACAAAAAATATTCTCATAGCTTCGTAAAAATATGGTTGAACCACTGATGTCCTTGCTACATTTCTGGACCTTGATCATGGTAGTACCCTTGCTATCTATGGGAGGGTCAAAAAGCTCTCGGATTTGATCAAAAATATCTTAATTTGTGTTCTGAAGATGAACTAAGGTCTTACAGGTTTGGAATGACATGAGGGTGAGTAATTAATGACAGAATTTTCATTTTTAGGTGAACTATCCCTGTAATATAAGATACCTATTCAAAAAACAGTAAGCTACCTGAAGTTGTATTGTAATGTAAATATTCTAGTGTGTGTTTAGTGTATATCTAACAGTATACTTTTCCCATGACTACAGTCATGGCTAAAAATATCAGCACCCTTGGTAAATATGATCAAAGAAAGCATTGTTAATCCTTTTAATCTTTTATTTAAAAATTCACAAAAATCTAACCTTTCATTGGATAATAAGAATTTAAAATGGGGGGAAATATCATTATGAAATAAATGTTTTTCTCAAATACACATTGACCAAATGCACATTCAATACTTTTTGAAACCTTCATTTGCCAGTTTAACAGCTCTAAATGTTCTCCTGTAATGCCTGATGAGGTTAGAGACACCTGACAAGAGATCAGAGACCATTCCTTCATCCAGAATCACTCCAGACCCTTTAGATTCACAGCTTCTTCTCTTCAGGTCACTCATGTTCTACAGGGTTCAGGTCAGAGGACTGGAATGACCAGCAGAAGCTTGGTTTTGTGCTCAGTGACCCATTTTTGTGTTGTTTTTGAGGTTTGTGTTTGGATTATTGTACGGTTGGAAGATCCAAACATGGCCCATTATAAGATTTCTAACAGAGTCAGTCACTTATTGATCTTTTTATCTGTTGGTATTTGATAGAATCCATGATGCCATGCGTCTAAACAAGATGTCCAGGACCTCCAGCAGAAATATAGGCCCACAACATCAAAAATACAGCAGTATATTTCATTGTACACATGGGGTACTTTTTATCCCTGTGTTCACCAAACCCATCTTGAGTGTTTGCTGCTAAAAAGTTCATGTTTTAGTTTCATCTGACCACAGAAGCCAGTCCCATTTGAAGTTCCAGTCGTGTCTGATAACTGAATATGCTGGAGTTTGTTTTTGGATGAGCGAGGAGAATTTTTCTTGAAACCCTCCCAAACAACATGTGCTGATGTAGCTGCTGTTTGACAATTTTTTTAAAGGTTTTCTGACCCCGAGACTCAACTATTTTCTGCAGTTCTCCAGCTGTGGTCCTTGGAGAGTCTTTAGCTGCTCAAACTCTCCTCCTCACCGTGCATTAGGACGATATAAACACACGTCCTCTTCCAGGCAGTTTCATAACATTTTACATTGATTGAAAATTCTTAATTATTGCTCTGATGGTATAAATGGGAATTTTCACGGCTCTAGCTCTTTTCTTAAAGCCACTTCACTAATTTGTGAAGCTCAATTATCTTTTGCTGCACATCAGAAATATATTCTTTGGTTTTCTCATTGTGATGGATGATTAAGGGAATTTGGGCTTTGTTTTTCCTCCTATTTATATTTCTGTGAAACAGGAATCCATGGCTGGATAATTTCATGTTCATAATCACCCTGCAGTGCTCAAAATGGTGAATATGAATGGGAATATACTTCAGAGATATTTTACTCATAAGAATTTCTAGGGGTACCGATACTTGTGTCCAACGTGTATTTGAGAAAAACATTTATTTCATAATGATATTTCCCCCCATTTTAAATTCTTATTATCCAATGAAAGGTTAGATTTTTGTGAATTTTTTAAATAAAAGATTAAAAGGATTAACAATGCAGATTAATTTTCACAGCCTTCTTTGATCATATTTACCAAGAGTGCAGATATTTCTGCACTCTAAAGGCTACTGCACAGCCTTTTATTTTTGGTCACATATTACAGTGATACAATAAAGAAGCTATTGATTATGTCTTACTCAGTGGGTCCTGGTGTAGTTGTAGGAAGAACTCTGGTAAAACAAAAAAACAAAAAAACAGGTTTTATCATCATATGATCAGATGCTAAAGTATAATTTTAAAAAGTTTAGACAAAATAATTGTAAAACATTGCCCTTTAGCTGTAACTATATTTACACAACATAACTTGTTCTCTCATACATTCTTAAATGCAGTGTTTATTATTAAAGACCCCCCCACCCCCAATATGTATATTTTAGTTTTGTGTGTTTTGAATGATGGTACAGCAGAGGTAAAAAGGGCATTCACCTTGGAACACATGGTCCCTGCTGGGCAGTCGCATTCAGAGTAACGTTGAAGCTCTTCACTGTTGCTTTAGGGCAGGGTAGAGAGTCCTTCTGAAGTAGCCCTGAGATATCTGGTTTGGGGAACAACATTTGAGTAAATTGTTTTTTAGAAAGTGAGACACAATGGAAACATATCAAAGCTGTCCAACTGAATCCTTGTCATCATTCTAATTATGCCTAGTTTGCTCTTTATAGACCAATTTCATGTAGACGTCACAGTTACGTCACTCGCAGCTGCGCGCGCATTGTGGTGGCAGAAACACACAGTAACAAGCGGAGTGAAACGGGGAAAATCCACAGAATAAGGGATAAAATGTACTGTTGTGCCTATAGATGTCAGAATCGGAATGCAAATAATTTTTTATAGAATACTGTCGTCAAAAACGCCATTTGAAGCTAAACGCAGACGTTTAAACGGACAGACTAATGAATGAAACCTGCTATGATTACTCTACTTTTAAAGCATAAATTTGATTTAAACAATTGGTCAACATAATATTCACTTTTTTTCAACTTTATATTTCGTATTTCGGACTTTATAACTCGATTTAACTCAACAATAGCGAGTTTGTCCATTCTGAGGGGAAAAAAAGCCAGATGTGTGGGATATAACTCAAAAGAGAGAATGACGTTGATTTTTCTTATCAGACTTGTGAGATATAATCTCGGAATTGCGAGAATAAAGTCAGAATTTTGAAATATTGAAATTTAAATTTTAATGCTGCTGCCACTGCCAGACAAAAAAAATTGAAAATAAATAAACGATGACAGCTGTGGTTAAAAGAGATAAAGAGGGGACTGGACAGAAAAATCATCAGAAATGCTCACGTTTGCAGGCGCACGCTTCTTATCAGAAAAGGTTCAATAAAGTATTGTCTTTTGTTGTTATGGGCGCGTCTAAAGATTTCTTATGGATCTCAGTACTATGTCGTGAATGAAATAATGTCTGCGTGCATGTGTGTAAAACAACAAACTGACGATTTATATGCTTAATCATGTGTAATTGTATATACATTGTTATGAGTAATTGTGGCTGGAATAATAATGTAGCTGTAAAAATAGTTGCCTGCTGAAATTTAAATCTTCATAGATACACGGTGAGTTTGTCTTTACTACACGTTAGTTGTGAGTGACTCTACTGGAGGGAATCCTGTCAGATCGACCATCCTTTGCGTGAGTAGCTTACAGTTCGGCCAATTTCGTCCTTTTCAAATAACGCAGTCCCGGACAGTATGCAGGTATGCAGCCCTTACATATGCAGGTAAATCTGAATTTCTCAAGTTATTGTTAAAAAAACAAGCTAACAGACTTCATAGCTAGCGTTAGTGAAGCGGTCAGGGGGATCTTTCTGCCACCACCGAAGCTCCGCCCACAGAAAAACGTCACAATGTTTACTAACAGGAAATTGGTCTATAAAGAACTTTCTTTAAGTGTATCTTGTTTTCTGAGGTTACTTAACGAAACCTACCTTGCATGCTGAATAGAAACATGATGTCACCACCCTTGATAAACTCCCTTTTAGTCAGATCATCTTTTCTTATGTAATATGCATTAACCCAAGCACCCACAAATACAGACTCATTGCCGAAAATGACTTGATTTCCTCCATTTTTAGGATTGTCCCAGTAGCCTATTGGAAAAAAAAGATAGCTTTTAAAAGACCTAAGGCTTTTTCAAAAGCTACAGATAATAACTTTAATTTTGAACTAAGTAAAATAATCAGAAAAATTATAAGATTGCATTAGAGCTCACTGTAAGAACCCAAAGCAGGCTCAGTCGTGAAGCTTTGCTCAAGGGACATTTGCTTCTGTATGTGCGGATTCTGGTCAAGCATCTGCAAGGTTATTTGTCTCCATGGACATGGCCACTGCAACTGGCCATCATATGCACCAGATACAGGACGAACAGATATAGAAAAGGAATCCTGATACACACTTAAGCTAGCCTGAAAGCGATAACCATCACTGGAGTAATACAATGGACTGTACATCGAGAATGACCCACTGTTGTTCAAAACCTTCTCAGAGTCTCTTATCTGCCATGTGTGGGGACAATCAGTCTCTGAAATATTGATATCATCCAGTGAAAATCCTCCACTGGAGTTTCCAGCCCCTTTACGGGCTTCAAATACAACTTGAAAGGTTTTGTTAGCGTTCAGTGTCACATGATGCAGCTTCCAGTAATTACCAGGGGATCCTGCAAGAAATCAAACTATCAGTAACATTGAAAATGTTTCGAACATCTTAATAAACTGTTTTGTAATATAAAGAGACAAACCTTTGATCTGATCCATAAGACGGAGAGTTCCTCTGCTATCTGTTGCATTCTGATACTCTCGGATCCAGATGTTGAGCTGGGCAGACTCATTACCACTGTGATAGTAGTAGAACTGCAGGCACTGGACTTTGCAGTCTCTTGCAGGGGTCATTATCTTGCTCTCCAGTCTGGCTGTGTCCCCCTCATTTCTGCCCTCAGTGCTGAAGTGCATGAAGAAAGACGTCCCTGCAGTAATGAGATTAGATGAAGCATTTATTTTTGGGAAATCAAAATCGAATTCATCCTTCATTCTATGCAAAAGTGCAAACATCTTCAAACAAGAAACTTTATCAAAGCAGACATTTTACATTCACTAACTGTAACAGTTCTCACCATTTTGTTCTTTGCCCAAGTATGTGTGGTCAGTCACACCGATGCCACTCACTGACTTCACTCTCTGCCAGCCATAATCAGCAGCAGAACAGACGCTCATCTGACACTTAGATTCATCATCAAAACTACAGTGATCAAGGAAAGAGATGAAAGAATCTGTAATGCAAACAAACATAATCAAAATCAATTTATCATGTCTCTGTGCACTACATTTATCCTAACTTTTTCATATATGTAAGAGATCATGTAAAGTCAGAGGATTAGGGTGACTGATTTATTGAGGATTGATTATTGGCTTAAAAATTGGCTTGGGCGGGTAGACAAAATTTGTGCTGGTTTGGGGTCAATTTTGCGGTCTAATTTGTTAACAAATAAACACAAGTGTGCATGTTTTGCATCCAATCAGTCTTCACAACGTTACTAAACAGATGCACACTGCAGAGGCGGCTGATGCTGATGTTGATGTTGTCTGCCGCAACATAGCCAATCACTATGACTCAGCAGACAGAAGAGATGATTCATGAGTGGCGGGTTTTTAGTGAGATAACGGATCAGATTTTGAATGTAAAACTGTATTATGATATTTGAATGTATAACTGTATATTCAAGTGATCACAATACCTAAATATAAGTTAGATGGTAAAGAGTGGGAGAGTGACAACTCTCAAAACGTGAATAGGTTGTTTGCACATGACGCGAAATGCAGCTGGAGGGCAGGAAGTGATTTTTCTCCATAGGAATCAGTAGCAGAAACTCAAAATTCCTGTGTTTTGCATTGTTTATGGATGCTCAAATTGGCCAAACCGAGAAACCACAAGGAGCTTTTATTGTGTACAACAATTTGTTGTTCATAAGAGGGGGAAAGTCAAGAAACTGACTGAAAAACACGAAAAAGTGGCTTGTAAAGCTGCGTCTGCGGTCGGGAGGAGCGAGTCGGATAATGCTTGTGTGTGCAAATGGTTAATATAATATAAGATATAATAATATATTAAAATATTAATAAAGATATAAACAGATTGGACCGCCACCGCTCACACATTCAGCATGAGACAGTCAGAATTCACTCAATGCTAAACGGCCACGTCCAGCGCACTGTGCACTTCAGTGTCGGGTCGATTCCGGCTCGGATGCGGCAGTGTCGGCTCGCTAATGGCCGCCGCATCTGGCCCTATTGACTCGGCCCGGAATCAGGCAGTGAGTCCACAGGCATCCGGCCCGAGTGCGGCAGACGGAGTCGGGCCCAGGGGTAAGTCTCCGGCAGGTGAGAATCTAACCAGAACTGGCCCGGGTGTATTTTGCTATCTGGGATGTGGCTGTTGGTACTATTAGCAGCACGTAAAACAACTTATTTAAATTCTGAATCGATTATAGCCTAGAAAGCGAGCAAATAGCGCTTTCATATATAACGTTAATCACTAAAAAGCTGTCATTCACTTCAATTTATCGCAATCCCACAATGTTCCATGATATGAAGCTCTTACAACTGCAAATGATATCTTATTTACATCATGTCTACGTGTGGCGTTTAGAGTGAATTCTGACTGTCTCACACTGAATGCGCGAGAGGTGGCAGCCCCATCTATTCATATCTTTATTAATATTTTAATAAATTATTATGTTAACCATTTGCACACACACAAGCATTATCCGACTCGCTCCTCCCGACTGCAGACGCAGCTTTACAAGCCACTTTTTCGTGTTTTTCAGTCAATTTCTTAACTTTTCCCCCCTTACGAACAACACATTTTCTTACACGATAAAAGCTCCTTGTGGTTTCTCGGTTTGGCCGATTTGAGCATCCATAAACAACACAAAACACAGGAATTTTGAGTTTCTGCTAATGATTCCTATGGAGAAAAATCACTTCCTGCCCTCCAGCTGCATTTCACGCGTCATCAGAATCACGTGATTGCAAACAACCTATTGGGCACACTCCGTGGGCTTAAGACAAGGATACGGATTAATCCTGAAATTCCGCCGTGTTTTTGTAAATCTCATCCACTGCTTTTTCAATGAAAGCTCAAGTTGATGCAGAATTGGACTGGTTGGAGAAGGACTGTGTGGAGACTATAAATTAACTGTGAATCAAGAAGCCACTACAGAGATTGATCCACTACCACGGATTGAGGAGTTGATGGCTACACTGAGTGGAGGTAGGCTACCGTGTTTTCCAAGATTGACTTGGCTTCCGCATATCAGCAGGTCATTCTCGAAGATGAGTCCAAAGAATTGCTAACCATCAACACGCACCGAGGATTATTTGTCTACAATAGACTTCCTTTCGGTGTCAGTTCGGCGCCCTCCATTTTCACACAAAAAATGATGGAGAATCTCATGAGAGATCTGGATGTTGTTGTTTACCTGGATGACTTTCTGGTCACTGGAAGAACAGAGCAGGAGCATCTGCAGAGACTACAGGCGGTGCTGCAAAGACTGCAGGAGAATGGCTTGAGAGTAAAAAGGTCAAAATGTGAATTTGGAAAAAAAACAAATTGAGTATCTGGGATTTGTGCCAAATAGCCAGGGCCTCCATCCATCTCCAAGCAAAGTCGCTGCAATCAAGGATGCACCAGCACCCACCTGTGTTAAGGAGCTGAGAGCTTTTTTGTGGTTGGACAATTACTATTTAAATTTTTATAAAAAATAAAAAAAATTCACAAATTGAAAAAGAGGAGTTGGCGCTCATCTTTGGAGTAAACAAATTCCACCAGTACCTGTGGGGAAGAAAATTCAAGATGGTAACTGACCAGAAACCTTTGCTGACTTTGTTCAGAGAGCATAAGATGCCCACCATGGCAGCAGCCAGAATTCAAAGATGGGCAATCATCCTTTCTGCTTATGACTACCACATTGAGCACTGTTCCTCAGAGAAACACAGTAATGCAGATGGCCTTTCACGTGTTCCCCTGCCTGAAAGAACTGATGTGGGCACGGATGCCCTATCAGAGCATATACGTGCACTAATAGCGGAGAACTTCGAACAAGCCCCCTTGAATGCGGACCAGGTGTCTCGTGTAACACACAGAGACAAGGTGTTGTCCAAGGTGCTTAAGTATGTCATGGAAGGTTGGCCAACAGATGTGGATGAAAGTCTGAAAGCCTACCACTTGCGTAGATTGGAATTGTCTGCAGAGAGAGGATGTGTACTTTGGGGCACCAGGGTGATAATTCCTGATAAACTGAGAAAAATTGTGCTGAAAGAATTGCATGTCGGCCATCAAGGGATGGTAAAGATGAAGGCGCTTGCTTGCAAATATGTGTGGTGGCCTAAAATGAATGCAGAGCTGGAGCAGGTTAGTAGAGCCTGTGAATCATGCCAGAGGGAACAAAAAGCACCATGTCAGGTTCCTTTACACCCTTGGGAATTCCCTGGTCAGAGCTGGAAAAGACTGCACGTAGATTTTGCTGGTCCCTTCCTGGGACACATATTTATGATAATTGTGGATGCATATTTGAAGTGGTTGGAGGTATTGAGAATGCCTAACCTTACCTCAGAATCTAACATTGCAAGACTGAAGAGGCTGTTTGCAGCATACAGACTTTGAAATGAAACGCAATTCACGTCTGAGGAGCTCAAAAACTTCATGCGGCAAAATGGCATTCTTCATTCAACGAGCGCCCCAGGTCATCTTCCAACGGCCTTGCAGAAAGGTATTTGCAGACATTTAAAGGGGGAATAAAGAAACTCACACACTTGACACTGGACTTGGAAGATACTGTAAGATCTCTCTTTTCCTAATGCAGTATCACACTACTCCAAACTGCAGCACAGGCCAAACGCCAGCGGATTTTTTTTCTTAACAGACATGTGCTCACCTGGCTAGACTTTGTTCATCCAGACGTCACTGTTGCTGTTCGCAGGAAGCAATACCTGCAAAAGTTCAATCATGACCAAAGGGCTGTGGCGAGGTCATTTTCCAAGAAGGATGCAGTGTACCTCCGTAATACCACAGTAAAAGGGAACAAATGGGTTCCTAGAGTGATAGTAAACCAAACAGGACCAGTGTCTTACAAAGTTCATGGAAAAGATGCAGATGTCACTTTCAGGACACATGGCGATCAGTTGAGACCACGGGTTGTAGAGGATGATCCTGTTAAACAGACGGACTGCCCTGGGACTGACACCCCTATTAAACCCTGTGCATCAGAAGAGGAGAAACAGGCAGTTTCTGAGACATCCAAGAGGACTGTGGAGGAGATACAGGGGTGGCACAAGGTCCACGTCACTCATCCAGAGTTAGAAAACCACCAAAACGCTATGACCCGTAATACTTGGAAACTGCTATAAAAGTATAAAACTGCTATGGTTTTATATTATACTAGGTTTATTTAGTTCTGTTGTTAACATGCTGTTAGTTTTGACAGTAAGGTTCTGTTGCCATGTGCAGATTTCCTAAGGGGGGCAGTGAATGTACTTTGTTTTAAAAAGGGGGGTAATGCGATATATTTATGTTTGCAATTTTTGTATTTGAACCTATGAAGACTCCGTAGCTCAGAGTACTGAGGCATGTTGGGATTGTTCTGGCGCGAGTCTTTGCAGAGCAGAAAAAGTAAAGCCTTTGCGCAATACAGACGCTCCGTCTCAAGTGTATTCTTCCAGTTAGATATACAGTTATTAACTTTTTTTTAATTGTCTTTTAATTAACTTTTAATTAATTTTTTTTACATTTTTTTCTTGGGGACAGCTAGGTGCTTCCATGCTTGAAAGGATTCTGGAGGGCGCTCTGGAGGAGCGGAGCTGGCTGGGACCAGCAGAGACGAAGGAGACGATGGAGACTCAGGAGACTCCTTGGGCTTGAGAGAGGAGCAGCCGTTAGTTCTGGCTTGAGGACCGGAATGGTTCTGGGAGCTGGAAACTTAGGAGGAAGGGAGGCAGATTTCAGCACTGACCAGACAGATGTTATAGCTGGGTCTGCAACCTTAGCCCCCAGGTCAGCGCTGTTAGACACCCACTTATGGGCTCGGGGAAACACAGGAGGATATGGGTGGCCGGGCCAATGTTCAGGCATGTGGAGGATCTCGGCATGGGGTGAGCTGGCGAGGCCCAGCGGTTCTCAGAAGGGGCTGGATGAGAATGGCTCTTATCTTCTTCTACTTCAAAGTTAGAGCTGTTCAAATACAGGATGAGTTTGAGTAACTCAACCAAAGAGAAGTAAAAAATGGGAGAACGACAACGAATAGTGTTCTCATCCAGTCCCAACTGGAAACAGGCACATAGTGAAGCGTCAAGATAGCTCACCAGTTGGGAAAGCTCAACAAATTCGTCCACATACCTTTCCAGAGGGCAACCACCCTGTCACCGGCAGCACAGCTGGTCCTCAGCCCAATTCATCTTGATTGTAGGTCCATTCTTCTGTCACGGTGTGTCGTAGGAAGGCAGAAGGAGACAGGAGATGCAGTTCATAATGCTCTTTGTTTAATGAACTAGTGATGTTATGTTCTGTGCCGAGGCTTCGGAGCGTGTGTCGAGGAATCTCGGCAGCTTTCAGTGAAGCACGTATCGAGGCTTGTATCTCTTTAGAGCAATGACGTCATTGATGACGTTCGAAGCCTCGCTTGGCCTGACTGGTTAAGGAAGAAGTTTGAATCTTGTAAAGAAAGTGATTGCTTTTGCAAGAGATGCATCATGCCTTGCATGTTATGTGCATGTTTTTTGTTTTATGTAGAATTTAGAGAAAAGGAGCCATAGTTTCAAAAATCATGGATAATAAATTAAAATAAATAAAAATGAGATATTTAACAACCACAAGTTAACAGTAATGTTACAGAACACATTAAAACTAAAGAACATTGTGGGAAATACTCACTACATTTATAGAGTTTGTTGAGCTCTGTCACATCATATTCACTCATTTCCAGGCGTTGACCAATCACATCTTGGAACTCAGGACGTTTGGTAGTGATTGTGAATCCATTACCATTGCTGAAGTCATTTTTAGCATAATGCATCACAGAGTAGTAGTCATAGGGGGTGCCTTGGGTGGTAGACTGGCTCTCATTGTATTTTTGGAAATTGTTCTCCTGCCCTGAAAATACATGGCTTATTCACTGTAAGTGTTCTTTATTTGAATGGCATCAGGATCAGTAAAGCAAATGAATCAAATGACTATTTTACAATATTTAATATAATAAAAAAAGATGAAGCAACCTTTAATGATGTTTTCAAAGTTGATGGTCAGGTAATCATCTCTGTCATATCTTGACTGCTCATGCCAAAATCCCAGTGCATGAAGAAACTCATGCTCAACAATGGCTTTTCTTCCACAGCCATTTCCAATGGAAAGATTCTGACCTCCAGCAGTTATGCGACCAACATATGACCAACACCTGAAAAATAACAAAAACCTTATGTTTGGCTTGACAAGGTGTTTTCTTAAAATTTAAAATAGTTTGCAGGTTATTGGCAAACTGACAGTTGGGTGCTCTGGGATGTTGCTCAAGTGGTGCTAGGTGGTTGTTTGCCACAGTGCTTTGTTTTTCTGTTGAATCTCTATCTTATTATCACTCTCTGATATTTAAACCGCTAAAATATATCTTAATTCTCACCATATACCATTATCTATCAAACTAATTTGATATCTTTCACTTTTAATCTTTTAATCTAAGCTGCTGGCACTGCACGTTAGCATTCCCCATAAGGAAAGGTAATATATTCACATATATGTGAAGCACTGTTAAATATATTGAAATATATTTTAAAAATATATTTTAAAAATACATATTGTGTGTGTGTGTGTGTGTTTACATAGGCTATTTCTGAAATTATATTCATGCATCATGATTTTTAATCAATGTGTTTTTGCAATGCAGCAATGCATTTTGTTTCTACACTGCGTTTACCATTTTTAAAGCTATTATTATATTATATTATATCAGATCCTATATTCTCATTCAATTTAGGCCTACTATCCACTTAAACAACATGTCATCAAGTTTCAGGACAAGTTTCTAATTTTATGTACCGGTACTATTTATGCAAACGCTGCGTAACTTTCATGTGTTTGATGGGCGCGTTGAACATTCGAGACGCATTTAACTGGAGTGGAGGGAGTTTCCATGGAAACGGGGCAGCAACTCAGCTGACAAGAAGCAACAAAACTCCGTCTCGCTCTGTTGTTTTTACTGCTTTCAGGTAAATTTAGTCCCTAAAATTACACAAATAATACATACAACTATTCCTGACACTTTCTTGCATGCAATCGACACGCTTCTGTTGAATATTTACTTTACAGAAATGGTTCAGTGTCATCAGAAAAAGTCCATTGGCATCCATTGGATTTTAATCACATATTATGTGTAGAAGAGTGATTTTTATAGCTTTGTAAATGTTTTGCTGGCAATTTGTTAATAGATGGAGAGGCAGGAAATAGCAAGCTCCGAGAGAGCCTGTGTGTGCACATCCTGTCTATAAGAGACCCAACGAATTGCTTCATTGAAAGCGTGAGCATACTGTGTGAAACAACTCTTCTAGTCTAATGTTATGGTGAACATGTTAGAACAATAATTAGTTATAAATTGATTTGCATTTTAATGAGTCAAATAAGTATTTGACCCCTTCGCAAAACATGACTTTTTACTTGGTGGCAAAATCACAGAGCAATCACAGAGGTCAGACGTTTCTTGTAGCTGGTCACCAGGTTTGCACACGTCTCAGGAGGGATTTTGTCCCACTCCTCTTTGCAAATCCTCTCCAAGTCATTAAAGCTTCGAGGCTGAAGTTTGGCAACTCTAACCTTCAGCTCCCTCCACACATTTTCTATGGGATTACCTGTGTAATTTTATAATTACCTGTATAACAGACGCCTGGGAGCCAGAAATATTGCTGATTGATAGGGGATCAAATACTTATTTCACTCATTAAAATGTAAATCAATTTATAACTTTTTTGAAATGCGTTTTTCAGGATTTTTTTTTGTTGTTATTCTGTCTCTCACTTTTCAAATAAACCTACCATTAAAATTATAGACTGATAATTTCTTTACAAAACGTACAAAAGCAGGGGATCAATCCCCCACCCCACTATATATGTATATACAGTGGTGGAAATGGTCAGAATTCACTGGGGGGACTCTACCTTGTAAAGGGGACGGGGCGGGGTTAATAATGGTAATTTTAGATGACCTTTCGGATGTATTTAATTATATTTATTATTTGCATTTAATTAACAACGTATTTAATATTTTCTCTAAACTTTCTTGTATATTTAGACAAGCACCTGCAAGTCTGGCCAAATTAAAGATACGTTGTGTGTGAATTTGCACATATTGCTTTGCAAAAATGTTTGCAGTTAATTTTTAATATTACATTCTTGAGGACTCTATGCTTATATTTCTTTTCAGGAGCACTAGTGCTTAAAAATAAATAAATAAATAAAAAATAGGAACAGACCTTCTGATCAATGTCAGGAGGGTCATTCCTGGGATTCGGTAACATTTCAAATGAAGCAAATAACTCAACCCTGTCACAAGTTTACAACCCTGTAACAATGAGAAATACGTATATTTGTGATGGGGTTGAGTGTGACGGGGTTGTGGCCACTGCTGCTCATGTAGCATGGGAGAGTAGACCATATATGGCAGCAATAAAATAAACACATTGTATATACTTATGAATGAAAATAAAATGTTGGGTAACACTTTATAATAACTGCACGCTATGAATCATTAGGTAAGCATTAGTAAATAGTCAGTTTATCCTTTATAAAGCATTGTTCCAACATTAATAGTCATTAGTAAGCAGTTTATAAATACAGCTA
Organism: Onychostoma macrolepis; assembly: GCF_012432095.1. NCBI lineage: Eukaryota > Metazoa > Chordata > Actinopteri > Cypriniformes > Cyprinidae > Onychostoma > Onychostoma macrolepis. The sequence continues at coordinate 31,156,339 of NC_081168.1, forward strand.
TAAATGCCTTGTTCTTGATTTATAAGCATATCTATTACAGAGGAGATTAAAAGGCTCAGTTATCTTCCTAACAGAAAAAAATAAACAAACACAACACAGAGGAAAACAGAACTCAGAAATATTTATTTCAAGATGAAAAAAAAAAAAAGAAACTGTCCAACTGTACACTTTAATTTTTCTTTTTAGTTGTACAGTTGTACAGTTTCCTTTTTGCATCATGAAAAAATATTTCTGTGTTCTGTATCCCTCGGTGTTGTGTTTGTTTAACTTGTCTGTTTGGGATATGATCAAGCCTTTAAATCTGCTTTGTAAATGCTTTACGAGGTATGAATAGTCCTCACTTTAGATGAGCTCACAAAATAGATGGCTGGCAACTACTAAATGTTTTATAACTACCTGACTTAACACATATTCCTGCTGTAATTCATGATTAATAAAGCATTTATTAACACACTGAGCAACTATTATCATGTGTCTAAATAATAAGATTCATAAATGTACATTTAAATAGTTTATTAATCATTTACTTACACTTTCTAAATGATCTTATGAACCACTGACAACTCCTAAATAACTGGTTTGTAAATAACGTAATAATTTAGAAATTATAAACTGATCATTAATAAAGTATGAAAATACAATTATTAAACATTATAGATATGCTCAAGAACAAAACATTTATAGCTGTATTTATAAACTGCTTACTAATGCCTATTAATGTTGGAACGATGCTTTATAAATGATGAATTGACTATTTACTAATGATTAACTAATGATTCATAGTGTGCAGTTATTATAAAGTGTTACCAAATGTTGTAAAAGTAATAATTTTCCATCTTAATTTTATATGACGGGGTTGAGTTGTTAAGCTTGACAGTACCCTTCCTGACCATAACATGCCTCAAAAATATGAATAAAAAGTATGATACAACTAACCATTTTCTGCACCACTATTAAAGAGACCTGAATGAAGTCACATATGAGTGGAGACTAAATTATTATGGGCGAAGAATGATTAGTGTGACGGGGTTGAGTTCAGACTGAGAGACATAATTATCAAATATTTTGCCTTTTTTTTTTAGAAAAATATTTTTTATAAGAAAGGAACACAAGTAAATGCTTACATTGTTGCCAAAAATCACAGACACTATGCACATTTTGTTATTAATTTTCTGAGTACAAACTCAGGGACATTACAAAATGCTTGTTTCAAGATAGATATAACACATTATTTTATGCTAAAAATATAAAAATGCAATGATTACTTTTATTAATTATAATGGACATCCCAAAGTTTTGTGAAAAGCTTCTAACAATTCATTTTGGTGAACCACCACTTTAGAAACTCTGGGGGACTGAAATATTACCGAATCCCAGGAATGACCCAGAAATTAACCTTCCTATTGATATTTGACTCCGTGAAGTTTTTTAAATTTTTTTATTATACCTTTGTAATGCCATTTTTCTAACTTTATTAAATGTATGTCATCTTTTGTGCCAAAAAATTTAGATTTATAAACTTTTATCAAAAAATTTTAACTAAACAATAAATTCAGTTAAAATAATAAGATATAACAATAACAATCAGGAAGAATAAGTTTCAAGTCAAATGAAATCAGCATCAACAATTCATCTTTGCATGGCACAGAAGAGCACAAATGTGGCATTAAGGAATATTTACAGAATTTAAGAAATTTTTGACAAGACTCAGAGGTGGCATTAATGCATCTCATAATAACAATGTTATGAGATTAATGTTTTAAATATATACATTTCAATGAATTAAATGACTCAATTTATACTTTAAAAATGAAACAGAAACTGCCAGTACAGATTCTTTGTCACGGAATCATTCATTCAATCGATTCGTTCAAACGGCTGATTCATTTAGGAATGAAGCAAGTGACTCTCTTTATGAATGGGTCATTGAATCATTGACTCACTAGATTTGTTCAAAAGCAAAGATTCATTCATAAAAGAAACAGCGCTGTGTCAAAGACTTGCCAGAGGCTCAGCTGTGACTTTGTTTTTTAACTATATTTTTGATGACAAAATAGAGCAAAACAGACAACAGTGTTCCTAAAATGTAAGTCACTTAATATTAACTTTTGTATAAAATCAAAAACTGTTGTATTAATTCAATTTTGCATTTGCAAACTCTCTGTAATCATTAAAAAGCTGTAACCCTCCTTTAGTCACTCTCTCACAAACTTCCATTTTAATGAATGAAGCTCTCTACACTGCAAACTGAATATATTATTTACATCGTCTCTACACTTTGTTTGTTACAGTGAATGACAACAACTGCAGTCTGCTTCACGCTCTGTGCTGTGAGGAGCAGCACGCAGCGATAGAGCAGCATTTCTATTGGCTGCAGTCTGCAGGTATTAAATGGCAAAAGACGGCATCGCGCAGCGAACCATAAACACAGCGCTACGTTTATATGCAGAACTGGGATCGCTTACGTAGTCTTTTGAATGGATAAAATATAGAAATCACTTTAATTTCCAAATAAACCTAACCAGTTGGAAATGAAACACCTCCCCCCTCGAAATTCACTCCCCGGACTCCGTCCCCCCGTATATACATGTATTTACATGTATATATTTATATTAATATAATTTATATGATATATAAATATATTTAATATATAAACATAACACATTTTTCTTAAATATATACATACATGGGTGTGTATTCATATATACATAATAAATATACACAATACACTTTTATTTTGTACACAAAAACTTTTATTTTGGATGAGATTAATCTAGATTAATCGTTGCCCAGCACTAATATATATATATATATAAATCATAAAGGGTGTGCATTTAATTTATTTTCATATAATCTCCATGTGCAGTTTATATGTATCTGTTACAATCTCCAGCTGGAGTGCTCATGAACTACTCTAGAGGGCACTCCATCTCAGACCTACCCACTGTATCCTGGAAGACTATTTAATCTGCACACAAACACACTCATTGCTAAGTCTTTTTCAGCTGTAAGCGCACACCACTGATAATTGCCATGTTTATCTTGCCTTGTTTTTGCCTAGCCTTGCCTGTGTCATTGTTTATTGTAATTGTTTGCTGCCTGCCCTGACCATTGCCTAGTGATGGGCAAATGAAGCCTCGTGAAGCTTTCCTCTGACTGTTTCAGGAAAAGATTCAAAGCTTCGAGAGTCTTGAACACAGTGCTATCTGGTGGTTAGTAATAAATAATATCGGACGAGGCATCCACCACACATTCCATAGATTGATTTATGTTATGTGCACAAATAAAAGCCTAAAAGTATGTGTTTGTGTTTATTGAATTTCTGTCTCCGATAAATGAATTTACCCATTGAACTGTGGCATTTAATGCCAGCACAAATATCAATTTTTAATATGTAATAGAAGAATAATGTACACAATTATGAATTGTATATAGCAGATATTTAATTTTCTTGAAATAATTTGTATGTATTACTTGTATGACTGGGTATTTAAAAATGTAATTGAATAAGTCTGAATGAAAACTTACTCATAAAGTAAGAACTGGGAGTTTGAACATTCCGTCACGCAAAGTGAATCGTGCATGTGACTGCACAGAAAGTGAAGCTTCGTTTGTCATTTGTCACGTGATTTCTACGTTAACAACACAAGCCTCGAATCAAGACTTCATCTGGCATGCCCCTTATTCTCTACACAAGCTCTGATGCCTCGGTTCAAATGTCACATCACTACCATTGCATGTTTTTGGATTAGCCTTTCTTTGCCTCGCCATGGATAATGTTAGTTTGCTGGTGTTTGACCTTTCCTGTCTTGACAAAGATCTGTTTTATTTATTAGTTTATTTAACAGGGACAATGCAATATAACATTGCTACAATTTCAAACAGCCAATGCTGCACATATAGGCTTCTAGCCAAAGGATAATTTGCAGCCCCAGTCCCTCGTTAGGCTTCTTTTTTTTTTTTTTTTTTTTAATAAAGCTCTCATTTGGATCTACAACTCCATTTTCTCGCCCAGTCTGTTACAGTATCTTAGTAATGTGCTTGGAGAAAGCTTTACAAGGAGTAGTGAAGTGTCCAAACTTTTGACTGGGAGTGTATTTATTGGTTATATAAAACAGTCTATAATGCAATATATTACTAATATTGTGGAATACTAACTAGAACCATACTGTACCCTGTAAGACTCTCCACAGAGATGTAAAAGTCTTCTGCTGCTCTGGGCTTGAAGTCAATACATGATTTCAGTCTGAACTGTTCAAAGGCTCTCAAAATAACTCCTTTATAGTTCAAACCTATGACCAAAATCAGAAATACATGAAGGCTGCAAAACAATATAAAATATAAATTAAGTGTTTCAAAGCTGATTGAGCTGTAAGGTAGAAATCCTTATTTTCTTACTGAGATCCGCAGTCAGCACATAGGGGACGGGAATATTCCACAGATTGCCAAGAATGACGCTCCTTTCATTAGGCTTTAAAGCAGAATATGTAAATCTATAAAACAACTGAATTATGCAGTATTGTATTTATACAGTACATTGCACAACAAACAGAACTCACCATCATGATGTCTCCTTCCGTGAGATTTAAACCTAATACCACAAGAGAGTTCAGTTCACAGTAAACAAGCTTGAATAAAACAAATATAATATTATTTACAGTATATATATATATATATATATATATATACACACATACAGTATATGTGTGTTTAAGATCTTGAGATAATATACTGTAATAGTTTTACCTTTGTTTATGTCTGGAATATCCTTCCATTCCTCATTAATTCCTTTGAGGAAAATATAATGAAGAAAACAAAAGAGAGTGGGGGAATCAGAATTCTGTTTACTGAGTGCTAGACAAAAAATATTTTTTGTGTAACAGTCTGAAAGTAAAATAACGAGAGCAATCACATCATCAGCTAGCAATGAGCAGTTAAAACAGGATCTTTCATTCTGCACACTGTAAACATTATCCAATAACTATACGGTCTATTTACACTTTTATTTTTTTTACATTTGTTAACACAAACTATGATGAATAATGTTTGTTGACAAGCTTTTTTCCCCTGACTAAAACAAGACGATAATGAGACAACAAGGTCAATAAGCAATAACTGTGGCTAGATTAACATGCAATACCCTTGACAATAAAAGAAGAGACTTAATTTTATCTAAAAAATAAAAACTTTACCAAAATGTCATTTTATTTTTGTCTAAAAAAAAAAGGCAAAATATTACAGACTGCTGTACATGCCTCTAAAACACAAGTTTTTATGTTTATGGTTGCCAGATATAAACAGTTCTACTATTTACTACTATTGACACTCATTGCAAAGGAATTACTGTTAATTTTCCATAGTGTAAATAGAATCAATTGCCAAAAAATATGCTAATTTCACTTAGTGTAAATAGAATCGCTGCCACAAATTTACAACAGAATAATGTTAGTGACTGTGCTGTACTCACCAAAAATATATGATCGGGGTGAAAACATGAGAAATAAAAATTATATTTAGACTTTAAAAAGACAAAACAAAACATTTATTCTAAAAATCCACAACTATATATCACTTTAACAATGCCAATGTATTATAACATAATCTGTCAACTCTAATACTTACTATAGGTGATGCAAGACAAAGATCCAAAGCCAAACTTAGTAGAAGAAAAGTGCATAAATCCATTGCCACTTGAAATGATAAAGATCACATTTGATGGTTAATTAATGTTTACAAGTTTTACAAGACCATTAAAATGTGACTAACTCTCAAAATTAAAAGATGGATACATACCAGTTTCCAGTCACTATATTAAGGCTAAAGATTTCAAAATGCAAAACCAATTTTAAGTGAGTATCTGGTAAGAGTCCATCAAGCTTTTATACAATAGCCGTGCAGTGCTACACAAAACCCGCCTTTAAGCCGAGTAGAAAGACTGGCTAGACTGCAAAATGTACATCAGAGACGATGTGTCTACTTCTTTTGGTTTCTATTTTAGTAAAGATTGTCTGTAATGTTCATTTTGCAGTTTAGCCAATCTTTCCGCTTGACTTAAAGGCGTGGTTTAGTGTAGTGCTGCAGGACTACAGTATAAAAGACTAAAAGACAATAGTATATTAACGAAAAGCAAATAATTAATTAATCAAAAAATGTAAAATTAAAATGAACAATTTTAAAATAGAAACAATCAAATAAAATGATTAATAAAATAAATAAATATTTAATTTGTTACCTGCATGTGACCATTAACCAACATCAGAGAACCATGAACATGCAAATGTGATACTTAATTATTAAAATATTTACTTTAAAATTTCAGGGGTACTTTAAGCAAACATATTAGGTGAAAGAAGTTTAGATGACAAAAATATTTGGGAATGTCTGTATTTCATGTAAATAAGAAATTATGTGAATTTGTGCATTTTAATGTGTTTGAAATACAAAAGCCTTCCAAAGACATCAATTACATAACATCTGTCATACAGTGTTTTCATGGCTGTGGTGTGTCACGTGACTAGCATGACGCATTGCCATGGAAACAATAAGGGAAAACTTTCTAAAATAACGGCTGCCTTAAAAAAAACATCACAATGGGGGTGTTCGGAGTTGGGACTTCAGTTTTGTCTGTTTCTGTTTCATCTATCTGTTCTTGTTTTCCCTAATTTGGTTTTGTTTTCCGGTTTTCTTCATTAGTTCTTTATTAGTTAATTAAGGTTAAGTCTGTTCACCTGTGTTTGGTCATTATCTCGCTTCCTCCCTAGTTTTAGTTTGCTTTATAAGCTTTCAGTTTGTGTTCCACCTTTGTCGAGTCTTAAGTTACACTTGTTACGATCGGAGCTCCCGCACAACACCCTCTCCGCCACCAGAGGGAGCCATCCCCTGAATATTAACTCCCATTCGGACTCAGTTTCCCATCACCCCTCATACCTGGGCCTAATCACCTTGCCACACCTGCACCTCATTCACACACCCATACATAAGCAGCACACTTCCTGACACTCATTGCGAAGTCTTGATTTGCCCCGGCTGTCATTCTGAGCGTTTCCATACCCGTGTTTACTTTCCTGTTGTTATCCCGGCCTTGATTCTCGACTCTGTGATCCCTCTCTGGTTGCCCTGATTTGGACTGTTTCCCTGGACTCTGATCGTAAGCCGCCTGCCTTGACTATTCTGCCTGTTCTCCCGACTACGTCTCTGCCTAGCCTACTCTGTTCCCGTTGCTGGCCTATTACCCTGTTCTGTTTGACCATTCTAATAAAGAAGCTGCAAATGGATCCCGATTTGTCTGATGATTGCTCGCAACAGAAGACTTCGCCCAACAGCGATCCAGCAGCATTGACTCAGCTGACCACTGAGCTCACGGCTCAAGCCTCGCAACTTGCTCTGCACCAACATCAGTTGCATCGACACCACACTCACCGACGAACTTCTCGCAGCTGCGTTGCAGCCCTGCTGGAGTTCCTCAGATGCAAGTCAAGGGTTGACAGAGGAGCTTGCATGACGAGGGCAGCGGTGGCTTGTGCCGAGCCACGCGGCAAGCCACTGCCAACCCGCCACCCGCTCCTAACAACCCTCCGGTCATGCAAGCTCCTCTGTCAACCCACGACTCGCCCTGCCTGAGAAATTTGACGGTGACACCTCTAAATGTAAGGGCTTCCAGTTACAATGCTCGCTCTTCGTCAGCCAACAACCGTCACTTTACCCCACTGAATCCAGTCGCATCGCATTTGTGTGTTCATTACTCACCGGCAAAGCTCTGGACTGGGCTACTGCGGTATGGAGGACCGATGGTTCAACCTTCCCTACCTTCGACTCATTCCTCCAGCACTTCAAGGAGGTGTTTCAACATCCAGCTGAGAAAGGAGAAGCGGGTGAGCAGCTTCTCACAATTTCACAGGGTAGGAGAACGGCGGCTGAGTATGCCCTGTCATTTCGCACTTTGGCAGCGCAAACCACATGGGTAGAGGATACCCTGAAACTGCTGTTTCGGAGGGGTCTGAACACGGAATTGCAATCTGAGCTGGCGTGTCGAGACGAAGGGAGGACCCTGAGTCAATTCATTGAGCTTTCCATCCACATAGACAATATGATTCGTTCGGCGCCCGTCACGATCTGCGCCTCGCTCACCACCTAAACCTCACAATGCTGTCGAGCCCATGCAACTAGGGTTCAGTCACCTCACTCCCGAGGAGAGGGAACGCCGCCACGAAATCAACTCTGTCTGTACTGCGGTCAAGCAGGCCATATGAAGAACACCTGTCCGCTCGCCATCATCAGATCAGCTCGGTGAGTGACATCACCGCCTATCTATTCAGCCTCTAGTATTATGCTACCTGTTGAACTTATTTCCCTGAACCAAGTAATTCAGACAACGGCCCTTCTAGACTCAGGAGCAGCTGGAAACTTCATAGACAGTGTGTTTGTCAGTCAGCATCACTTGAAACTAAAACCCTGTACTTCCTCCCTGGCAGTGGAGGCGCTAGATGGTCGCCCTCTGGGCAAAGGAATGATTCTCCGCATCACCGAACCCCTCACACTGCACATTGGAACCCTGCACTCCGAACAGATTCAATTCTCGTCATACAGTCACCCAACCATCCGTTGATTCTCGGCCTTCCCTGGCTTCGAACCCACGATCCGCAAGTATCCTGGAGGCAAGGACAGATTACAGAATGGGGGCCAGCGTGTCGAGAACATTGTCTGTCCAAACTCACCAGACTACCCAACACAACCACTACTCCCTCACCGACACTCTCAACTTACCCTCTGAATATGCAGATCTCATAGAAGTCTTCAGCAAGAGGAGGGCCTCCCAGCTTCCCGCTCACCGCTCAGTCGATTGCGCAATCGATCTCCTGCCGGGTACTATTCCACCCAAAGGAAGGATTTTCCCTCTGTCCCAGCCAGAGTCAGAGTCTATGAAGACCTACATACAGGAGGAATTAACCAAGGATTCATCAGACCGTCCACCTCTCCGGCATCCGCCGGGTTCTTCTTCGTGAAGAAGAAGGACGGGGCCTCAGACCATGCATCGACTATCGAGGTTTGAATGAGATCTCTGTGAAATTCCGCTACCCACTACCACTTGTCCCTTCAGCCCTCGAACAACTACGGCAGGCAAAATACTACACCAAACTCGACCTGCGGAATGCCTACAATCTGATTCGCATCCGTGAAGGGGATGAGTGGAAAACCGCCTTCTCAACCACTAGTGGGCACTATGAGTACTTGGTTATGCCCTTCGGACTCGCTAACAGTCCTTCAGTCTTCCAAGCTTTCATGAATGACGTCTTCCGTGACATGTTAGAAAATGGGTAATCGTATACATAGACGATATACTGATTTTCTCAGATACTCAAGAGGAACACGTACAACACGTCCGATCAGTTCTCAAGCGATTGCTACAACACCAGCTTTACGTAAAGGCAGAGAAATGTGAGTTCCACCAGACCAGCACCTCTTTCCTCGGTTACGTAATCAGTCAAGACGGAGTCGCTATGGATGACAAAAAGGTCCAGGCAGTACTCGACTGGCCACAGCCTCAAACGGTAAAGGAATTGCAACGCTTCCTGGGGTTTGCTAACTTCTATCGACGTTTCATCAGAAACTTCAGCTCCATCGCTTCTCCGCTCACCACCATGACCAAACGCAACACCTCGCGCCTAGTATGGACACCGAGGCTCTCCAATCATTTAAGGAACTAAAGACTCGCTTACCTCCGCACCCATCCTTCGGCACCCTGACCCAGAACGCCAATTCACTGTCGAGGTCGACGCTTCAAGTACGGGGGTGGGAGCCGTACTATACCAACGCCATGGGGAGCCCGCGAAATTATACCCGTGTGCCTTCTTTTCCCGCAAACTCTCTCCTGCTGAGCGGAATTACGATGTGGGCAATCGCGAACTGCTGGCCATGAAACTAGCGTTGGAGGAGTGGCGGCATTGGCTGGAGGGGACTACACTTCCATTTCTCGTTCTCACTGATCACAAAAATCTCGAATACCTGCGCTCAGCCAAACGTCTAAACCCCAGACAGGCCAGATGGGCGCTGTTCTTCACACGTTTCCACTTCACTGTAACCTATCGACCTGGCACCAAGAACACTAAAGCAGACGCTCTCTCCCGTCAAGCTGAAGGTGCAGATCTCTCAGGCCCCCTCGAGAATATCATTCCCGGGAAAATTCTACTAGCTCCCGTTCAGTGGGACATTATGACTGAGATCAGCCATGCTAATCAACAGAGTCAACCTCCTCCAGAGTGCCCTGCCGACCGTATATTCGTTCCAGAACCCTTCCGTCAGCAACTGCTCGCTCAGGTCCACACAAACCCCAGTTCGGGCCACCCTGGGATCTCGGCTACGGAACAACTCCTGCGGAATCGCTTCTGGTGGTCCACGCTTTTGACCGATACAGCCAGTTACATTCACAACTGCGACATCTGCAACACCACTAAATCACCCAGACAACTTCCAGCCGGCCTGTTACAACCATTACCCACGCCTCAGCGTCCCTGGTCTCATATCGCCATTGACTTCATCACGGATCTACCCAACTCTCACGGTAACACCACCATTCTCACCATTGTGGATCGATTTTCCAAAGCCTGCCGCCTTATACCATTACCCAAACTGCCAACATCCCTTGAGACAGCGGAATTACTGTGCAACCAGGTGTTCCGCTACTACGGTCTGCCCGATGACATCGTCTCCGATCGGGGTCCTCAATTTACCTCAAGGGTATGGTCGAGTTTCTTTAGGAGTCTTAATGTCAATATCAGTCTCACGTCAGGCTACCACCCACAATCTAACGGCCAAACTGAGCGCCTCAACCAGGAGGTCATTCGCTTCCTTCGCTCCTACTGCCAACAGCAGCAGACAGAGTGGAGTCGATACTTGATGTGGGCGGAGTACGCTCAAAACTCCCTGACCAAACCAGCCACCGGCATGACCCCTTTCAAATGTATTCTCGGATTCCAACCACCAATGTTCCCCTGGTCAGGAGAACCCACCGAGTTGCCCTCGGTCACTGAATGGCTTCAACGTAGTGAGGAGGTTTGGGACCGAGCTCACACCCATCTGCTACGGGCTGTCAGGCGCCAGGAACTTCAGGCCAACCGACATCGACGATCAGGTCCCATCTACCAGCCGGGGCAATGGGTTTGGCTCTCGGCTCGGGATCTTCGCCTCCGACTTCCATGCAAGAAACTCAGTCCCAGGTATGTTGGACCCTTCAAAATTTCCAGACAAATTACCCCTGTATCATTTCGGCTAGAACTGCCCGCTAATTACCGCATCTCTCCCACTTTTCATGTATCTCTGCTGAAACCCGCTGGTGGTCCGAGAGGGGTGTCAGAGGAGGGAGCTGAGCCGCAGACTCCCCCGCCCATTCTGGTCGACGGCGAGGAGGCGTATCGAGTGCATGAACTGCTAGACTCCAGACGCCGGGGCAGTGCCCTACAGTATCTAGTCGACTGGGAGGGGTTCGGTCCGGAGGAGCGATCATGGGTTAACGCAGGTGACATCCTAGACCCCACTCTCACGGAGGAGTTCCACCGATTGCATCCGGAGAAGCCGGCCCCTCGACCTCGCGGAAGACCCCGGCGTCGTCTGCCTCCTCGCGTCAGGAGCCGCTCGCAGGGGGAGGGCTCTGTTACGATCGGAGCTCCCGCACAACACCCTCTCCGCCACCAGAGGGAGCCATCCCCTGAATATTAACTCCCATTCGGACTCAGTTTCCCATCACCCCTCATACCTGGGCCTAATCACCTTGCCACACCTGCACCTCATTCACACACCCATACATAAGCAGCACACTTCCTGACACTCATTGCGAAGTCTTGATTTGCCCCGGCTGTCATTCTGAGCGTTTCCATACCCGTGTTTACTTTCCTGTTGTTATCCCGGCCTTGATTCTCGACTCTGTGATCCCTCTCTGGTTGCCCTGATTTGGCCTGTTTCCCTGGACTCTGATCGTAAGCCGCCTGCCTTGACTATTCTGCCTGTTCTCCCGACTACGTCTCTGCCTAGCCTACTCTGTTCCCGTTGCTGGCCTATTACCCTGTTCTGTTTGACCATTCTAATAAAGAAGCTGCAAATGGATCCCGATTTGTCTGATGATTGCTCGCAACAACACTAATGTTATATTGAAGTTATTTTGGTGTTGTTTCATTTGTTCCTGAACTGAATATTACGATTAAAGAATCTGAATTCATCATTCCTTTGTCTCCTTGTACTCCTTGAGGGCACAACACGTAACAGGGGGGTCAGCTAGAATATTTTAAACTTACCAGTGAAAGGGTTAAAGAACTGCTTATATCTGCTGTTCGACATGTAAATTAATTCAGTTAATTATCTGTACATAGAATCAACAAATTAGAATATGGTGACATGCCAATCAGCTAATCAACTCAAAACACCTGCAAAGGTTTCCTGAGCCTTCAAAATGGTCTCTCAGTTTGGTTCACTAGGCTACACAATCATGGGGAAGACTGCAGCTCTGACAGTTGTCCAAAAGACAATCATTGACACCCTTCACAAGGAGGGTAAGCCACAAACATTCATTGCCAAAGAAGCTGGCTGTTCACAGAGTGCTGTATCCAAGCATGTTAACAGAAAGTTGAGTAGAAGGAAAAAGTGTGGAAGAAAAAGATGCACAACCAACCGAGAGAACCGCAGCCTTCCAAAATCGATTCAAGAATTTGGGTGAACTTCACAAGGAATGGACTGAGGCTGGGGTCAAGGCATCAAGAGCCACCACACACAGACGTGTCGAGGAATTTGGCTACAGTTGTCGTATTCCTCTTGTTAAGCCACTCCTGAACCACAGACAACGTCAGAGGCGTCTTACCTGGGCTAAGGAGAAGAAGAACTGGACTGTTGCCCAGTGGTCCAAAGTCCTCTTTTCAGATGAGAGCAAGTTTTGTATTTCATTTGGAAACCAAGGTCCTAGAGTCTGGAGGAAGCGTGGAGAAGCTCATAGCCCAAGTTGCTTGAAGTCTAGTGTTAAGTTTCCACAGTCTGTGATGATTTGGGGTGCAATGTCACCTGCTGATGTTGGTCCATTGTGTTTTTTGAAAACCAAAGTCATTGCACCCGTTTACCAAGAACTTTTGGAGCACTTCATGCATTCTGCTGCTGACCAGCTTTATGGAGATGCAGATTTCATTTTCCAGCAGGACTTGGCACCTGCACACAAAATTGTCCAGATGGTCAATTTTTGTCTCAGAATTGTTCAAATATTTAACTTTTTTGGAACCAGTACAAAAGTGTTATGTTTTGTTGTCCTTTGGTGTGACACCCCTAAATTATATTTTTTAATTAAAAACTGCATGTTAACCCTCAAACGCGGATATGCGTTTTGTGGCAGATTTTTCTGATAAGGCCGAAATGAGCTTGAATTACTCTGCCATTTTTGATCGTACAGATAAGAGCAATACACCATTCAAATCTGTAAGGGGTCTACTTTTATTTGTATACACTCATAATAACAACTAAACTTTGTGCTTTTGAAGAATAAAGAAAACAAACAGGGTGTGTTCTCAGTCTTCACTCTCTCCGCGAACTGCTTTTTGAAACGCGTCACTAAAATGAACTGTAACTCAGCAAATACTTCACACAGAGACATGAGAAACATATCTATAGAAAGCTTGATATGTCTACTCTTAAATGAAGTAAGTCTTACCGAAAACAAATATTCTGTGATAAAGTAACCCGTATGAAACCAACGACATGTCCAGTTTTTCAGTCTGGTCTCATTATCTCTAATTAGGTCACACCCACGCTTTCTCACGTTATTGTTATTACAAATCTCCATGCGAGCCACGCGGCATGTAAACACCCACACCACCGTAAACAAAGCTGCAACGTGTTCATCTCGGATACTTTTCAGTTTTGGAAGAACACGCTGTGAGGAATAAGCCTTGTATTTACCTCAGAAACACGCTGAGAGGAAAAAGCCTTGTATTTACCCCCAGAAGACGCGCTGAGAGGAAAAAGCTTTGTTTACCTCACAAACAGAACGTGAGCGCAGCTGGAGCCGGTGGAGGAGGAGATCTTTTATACCGAAAAGTAATGTTTCTTATTGGCATTAGATAATGTGTTGTTGTGACAAAGTTGAACGCATTTACTAGTTGAACTTTTCCCAAAGTATAACTCCTGAATAAAATGTGTGAAATCGAGTGCAACATTTTGAAATATGATAGGCAACCTTTCATTGCATTTAAATGTTGCACGACGTGAGAAGTGATTCACCCTGTTGAATCGTGGTGGAGGAGAACCGAACTGGATTCTGTAGCCTCTCTCTACAGTATGCAGGACCCACCGAGACACATTTGGCAGTAGTTTCCACGCTGCCAAATAGTCTACTAAGGGAACCAGTCTCTCGAGATTGGCCTCTAGTATAATCACCTCTGGAACGGCGCACCGACAGGAGACGGCCGAACTAGCTGCTCTAGAGACCCCCAAAGGGGAGGCGAGCATCTCAGCTCTGCTACATTTCCGGGCGGAAGAGACTGAGATGTGTGCTCGCTGCAGATCGCTGCGCCCTGGAACACTGTACATGGCAGGGTTAGCAGCCCGATCTCCTGAGGGCACTGGGCGTCAGGGCTTTTTGGTCGAGAACTTCTTAGCCTGAAGTACGACCCGCACGAAGTACGAACGCTCTGTTTTTGCGCTTCCCTGTACGAGGAGCTAGTACGCGGCTGGGGCTGCTCCCGTCCAGTAGCTGCCTGAGCTGAAGAGTGGTGAGGCAGAAACTGCTGAAACGCCGCAACTTGTTTACGGGCCTCCTGATACCTGTCGACGACGGTAACAACGGCGTCGCCGAACAGGCCCGAAGGTGCAAGCAGGGCATCCAGGAGGAAGACCCTGTCCTTCTCTCTGATGTCGGACAGGGTCAACCACAGATGCCTCTCCGCTGCCACCAGGGCTGCCATAGCTGCTCCTTGGTGGTGCGGAGAGCCAAATCAGCGCTTTGCCTGAGCTCCGTGATGTCATCGGAGCTCATCGCCTCGCGCTCATCTAGCTCTTTAAGCAGGTCAGCCTGGTCTGCCTGCAACACCGACATAGTGTGCAGGCACGTGCCAGCTTGATCCGCTTCCACGTACCCCATGCCCACCAGAGCTGAAGATGTACGCAGTAGCTTGGAGGGCAAGGATTACAATTGATATAGTCAGTTCTAAACTGAAAGCATCTGCTCTGCCTCATACAGTGCACGCTGCAGAACCGCAGCACAGTGCAACAGGTGTCCAATTTCACTGATCACATGAAGAGAGTGAGAGAGGCGTATTTTCACTGTCCCACAAGATAAAATAAAAATGAATATAATTAATATTGTCGTTATTTAAAATGCTGTAAATCATTAAACATTTCTTTGTCCTACATGGAACTGTTATTATAAAAGCTGCAGTGTTTTTTAAATTTTTGAGCCAAATGTCAAAATTGTCCTATGGTGTGACTGTCTCAAGCATGGTTCAATAAATTACAATTTGTTTTACAAATTTTTTCAAAAATTACTTTTATAAGTAACATAATGATTGACTACAAGACTGAATGTATCAAAATTAAACTTTCTTTCTCATTTGATGTTCAAAATTAAATAGAAATACTTTTCAATAACTACCATTTCTGTCCTTTAGTTTGACGTAACGTCCTAGGTGTGACACACATAAAATAACCACAGATTTGTTTTATCTCAAAATATCAAAAAAAAAAAACAAAAACAAAAAAAACAGTTGAGTATTGCAATAGTATTGCAAAACCATCTTAAAATGGTTTAATTTTCAGAAGTTTTGAACGGATGACAGCAAAGTTTGTCTTGTTGTCAAAGTTTGTCTTGAAATTGTTCAACAAGTCATGGGGAAAAATGATGTTAATTATAATGTCATATTAAATAAATAACACTATATGAAAATAAGTGTCTAACAATGAAGATACATCTCTCTCATGCTATTTATATATTATTAAGAGTTATTTTTTTATTTTCTTAATTTTTGCTATGTTACACCATTGGACAAATTTATGGTACAGTTCAATAAAAATGTAAAATTAAAAAATTAAAAAACGATGAAAGAATTGACGAAGTTAGGGACCCATTATATTTTCTCAAAGACCAGACTTCACACTACATAAATATATGCATTTCTTCTTCAAAAATGGTCTTTTACAAAAAAAAACATTTTTTACTGGCTATTTGGCAACTACCCATATATATAAATGTAATATAATATAATGATATTCTAGGGAATTGTGTGCTTCTAATTTTATAGCAACAGTTTGAACAGGACACTTTTCTATTCTAACATGATAATGCCTCTGTGTATAAGGCAAGGTTCAAAAGAAAATGATTGATTAAGTCAGTGTGGAAGAACTGGTCCACATAAAGCCAAGTCCTAATCCCAGCTGAACACCTCTATTCAAAATCTATTGAATAGAGGTGTTCAGGCCTATTTAAATCATAAAAGGTTTATCACAGTCGTATGATAACATTTTGGAATGTTAGGCTGTTTGACAAAAATCTGTACAGCAGATTTACTAAAACTCCTTTCTGTACATGCATGTGCTGACATGCTATAACAGGTGGAACAAGGCACTAAATTTAAAATATATGTGTAGACTATATATACAAAAGTGTGCTGATTGAAATAAACTCAGTTTTGATAAATATAGGTTGCTGTAACGGGGCTGACAAGACATGAGACGTGCGGATCCAATTGCAAGCTTTTATTTACAGGCCATGGTCATAATACAGGCAGGGTCGAGCAATGGCAAACAGGTATGGCAGGGACAAGAAAGAGTAATCCTAGGGCAAGCGAAGGTCGGTCGACAGCGAACAGTATCCAAAGGGGCTAGGCAGAGAGATAATCCAGGGAACACGGGCTAGAATCCAATGGGGGTGCAAACAGTGTCCGAACTGATAGACAGGGGTAAATACAAGGAACACAGACTAGAAAATAACAAACGTTCCGTAAAGCAGCTGACACTAGGGGAGTGAAAAACGCAGGACAATACAGGAACAGAACAGAAACACAGAATGGCACGGAAAGGGTTAATCCAGGAAACACGGGCTCTGTAGAGTTGCTATGGCTTGGGGAGCGGTAAACGCATTCAATACTCGGCAGAGAGGCAGAGAAAGTCCAAGGCTTATAAAGCGTGTGTGATCAGTATGTGTGTGGGATCAGGTGTGCGTGTGATTAGTGCAATGAGTGATTGGTGACAGCTGTGATCAGTGTTGGATGATGGGAAATGGAGTCCATGTGGTGAGCGAGTGACCTCTGGTGGTGAATGGACGGATGTGCAGACCAGATTCGTGACAGTTGCTTTTGCTTTATTTATTTATTTTTTCTTTAAGCAAGAGACAAGAAAGAATGAAGGAGTACATTAACAAGCTTTTATTTGCTCTATTACAGGCGGAACTGGCATTAAAAAAAAAAAAAGCCATTTGAAATGAGAGGCAACCAATGCATTTTAATCACAGTCCAAACAAAGATGCTACATACATGTAGCATGCAGTGTAAAAAAAAAATAATAATAATAATAAAAAACCCGTGTGTTTTTTTTTTTTTTGAAAAATGCATGGCAGCACAGGGTGCCAAATGTTTTCCATTAACGGAAATACTGGTTAAAGAACACACACACACACACATATAATTTTTCTTAAATATTTAATAAAAAATGCCTTTGCAGGCATTTCCTGGATTATTATTGTGAAACATTCTCAGTAAAATGTAAATCTATTGCAGTTAAACATTAGCTGCAATTAACTGCACACACAGTGGTGGGTAGAGTACCTGAAAGCCATACTTAAGTAAAAAATACAATATCTTACCAGAAAATTACTTTGGTAGAAGTTGAAATCACCGTTTAGAATATTACTTGAGTAAAAGTCTTAAAGTATGTGTCAGTCCTCTGTCGTGTGTGTCATGTGTTCCCGCCTTTTGTTTCCATATTTGAAATAAAATGTACCAGTGGCTCGCATGCTTTCTTTGCATGGTGCAATTTCCTTGCAAAAACATCCTTCCAAAACATTATACCACCTTTTCTCACAATCCTCTGCTGAACGTTTTGTCAGAAAAAATGCTGCATTTACGCACACTGCAATGTGTTGCCATGCTCTTATTTATTTTATTGTAATTTTTTTGTCCTTGCTTGTTAAATTAGGACTGAATTTTCTTTTTAATCACATCCTTCCATTTAAGGACTGACTGCACTAGAAGATTTTCTTCTTTGGACCACTTTGGTTAGGGTTAGGTTAGGAATCCAGGCTTTTTTTTAATGGTTTACAACTTTCTAGTCTTTCCTTTATATACACATGTGAGTGTAATTTAGAATGATGTGATTAATCAGCATAATTAGTTAAATAGCATCACATTTGTCCATTTAATTAGTGTTGGAACTCATAACTGAAATTGTGCAACTAAATGTGTAAAATAAATGCATGCACTTATTTGTAAGAGAGAGATCCCAGTATGCTTTGTGTCCAAATTTAGATTTATTGCCCTCTCATTAAGATAAGACCCCACCCTCCCACCCACCCAAACTGGACACCTGTTTGTCCACCCCACCCATCTAAATGAGCATCTGTTTTACTGTCCAGTGATCCTAAGGTATTTATGAATGTTTTGGGAACCGTGTTTTGTGTGGGGCCATTGAAGACTATTATGTGTTTAAACTTTAAATTGTGAAACTGTGTTAAACGGGACAAAGGGAAGTTTTTATTGGAGTTTTTCACGCACACATATCAACAAAAACATCAAACATATACGTAAAATGAGCAACGACTTGCTAGTGTTGTTGTAACGAACTCTAACTAGTTTAAAACGTTTTAAGTTAAATAAAAAGAAGTAGAAGTGAGCGTGTTTGTTCATTTAAAACAAACAAAGCATCGGACACCTTAGTTAAAACAATAGTATAACATTACAAGCTAAATAATATAGAGTTGACTCATCTTACCCGTATTCTAAAACAAAACAAAAAAAAGCATCAGAAGCGAACGTTAAGTAAAAAGTCAAAATCTTGTTACAAAAATTAAACAAAAGAAAAAGAGCAGCCTCCGTCAGATAACCGCACACTAGCGCGTCAAATTCAGAATGCGTTTACGCCGCTGAGTCCAGACCACGCCTTCCGCCACCCCCCTAACAGCGTGAGGAGAGGCGTAGCAATAGGGCAGGCAAGGCAGGCAATTGCCTGGGGCCCCGCAATTTGAGGGAGCCCCAAACAGCTGACCATTTGAACAATCGGAAATGTCATTATTAATAATATACATGTAACATGGAGCAATATATCTGCATCCCCCCTAGGGGGCTCCCTCTCGCGTTACGCTGGATGTGCTTGCGTTTTCCTCGTGATGCGTCGGCCGCCGTTTTCAAACTGGCACAGCACTTACTCATGCATTTACTAGGCTATTTTAAAAATGAAAAGGACTTATCCATCTGGCTGCCAAAAGCGGGAAAAAAGCAAGAAGAGGAGGAAAAGAGGAAACATGACAGCAGTTTTTGTTGTTAATTCCATCTTATTTTCGTTTAATTATTTGCTAGATTAATTACTAGTCAAATTACTAGTAGGGTTACTGGGAAACAGGTTAGCTAGGGTTGCACTTAGCAGCAGCATGTATTATATAGCATTTAGCAGGTATTAATATAGGCTGCAATAGAATATGGTACCGGGAAAGATGCGCACATCAACACTTGGCAAGTTTCGGTACTGTGCCTTGCTGCCAGTGGGGAGCTCATGAATCAAAATAAATAAATATCATTATATTTACTTAGTTGACATTATTTATTTAGCTCTTCTACAGTAAATTAGTTGAGTTAACATAATTAGTTGTCAACTAACAATGAACTAATAGTTCAAATAAACTAAATTAAATTAAAAAGATTAAATTAAAATGCTAATCATATACTTCTGCATGCAGGAGCATTACTTAAGTTCCTGATTAAAATTTTGTTAAAGAATAAGCACTTTGTTTTAAAAAATAAACTATTTATGTTATATTAAGTGTTTTGACTACTTTTTGTATGTTGTATAAATATATATCTAGGTAACAAAGGTATATTAACAAAATAATCTTTTAGAAGGGCCTCATCTGTTAATTTTGCCTGGGGCCCCCACTTCATCTTGGTTCGCCTCTGAGCGTGAGGAGAGACCGATGCAAAGATTTAAAAGAATTAAAGTAATGTTTTAACATTAGAACGAACGTTATTTTAATAAATCTTTAACATTTCTTAATTAATGAAACAATTCGGCACTCATCCTAAAGCTTTTCACTTTAAAATTAGGTGTTTTCCTTTTAAACAAACAGTAGGCCTACCTAACCCGCAGGGAAATTATTTTATTTTATTACTTTAGTTTAGTTATTCGCACTTAATTTAGTAATTCCTTTATTTACTCTTCTATTTTTGTTAAGTTTAAGACTTCTGACGTGTTATATAACCCAGACTTTTTTCACTTTTAAAAATTAGGTTTTTTTTTCTTATAAAAATTGCCTCTAAGCCACAGGAAAAGGTTGTTTGTCTTGTTTTATTTTATTTTAGTAGTATAATACCTTTATTTACTCTTTGATTTTTGTCAATCTTTAAACTTTCTAGCCTGCTATAACGGTTAAAACGCATACCCGCGTATGTGAACGGAAACCGGAATGAAAGCAAATGTTTCGGACGTCTTTAGATTTTTCAGCCGTAGACGCCTAAACTTTTTACATTATCGCACGAAATGTAAATACTTCGTCTCATGCAGGGGACAACGAAATGAGTACGACACAGTGTGTCTGGACGTATGATTAACGACGCGTCCGTATCAGATCGAGAGTTGCTGTAAAACATCTAAAGGTGTTTCTGGAGACGCAACTCATTTGCAATCTAAGAGTTTTTGAGGGGGGTGTGACATCGTAAACTTTGGTGTAGCTGTTCATTTATCAAAGGATGCGTCCCCTTTTGAAGTTTTTATATGACACATAGCTGGTTAAGTTAAAAGTTAGGTATAGTTTAGGAAGAAAATACTCAAACATAAATACAAACATACAAAAACAATCCCCTACATTTAAACATTTAAACTTTTATGATGTCTCATACAAACCTTTTACAAACTTGTGAACTTTTAGAATCACACAGGGTATCTCTACAAGATGATGAAAAGCAGCATGATTAAACAACAATATAACTATTGTTTTAACAAATAAGTTAAGATTTGTAGTTTTATATCTCTCAAACCTAAAACATGAACCTCTAAAGCAAGGATTAGAAGCAGTCAAACGATCCTGTGATGAATACAGAGAATTTCTTCATGAATTAG
The DNA here is from genome assembly GCF_012432095.1 of Onychostoma macrolepis. Lineage (NCBI taxonomy): Eukaryota > Metazoa > Chordata > Actinopteri > Cypriniformes > Cyprinidae > Onychostoma > Onychostoma macrolepis. Next base: position 31,177,621 of record NC_081168.1, read on the forward strand.
ACTGAAAATTAATTGTCACAGGTTGTTCGCAACAAAAGTAATTCCTAAACAAGGTACTACAAATGCCTCACAGAATCTTTACAACAGATTAGACTCTCTTTCTCACTTTAAAATTGTATTATTTACCGTGGTGTTTAAATGCGCATGTTTATTTTCAAAGTATGATGTTTTATTTTATTAAAATAAAACGACTGGTCTATATAGGTTTATTTTACTAAGAATTGATCAAATAATTGACAGAGGAAATAATGCAAATATTCAATAAGTCCAACTTATCAACCCCCGCCTGATGTGTCTGACGGTTTGTGACAAATATCTTACTGATACAATTGTGTTAAGATGTTAAGTATGTGTAAAACATGTGCAAAGTTCATTACTACTGCTAAAAATAGTTTAATAAACCACAAACACTCACATGAAAAACACACACACACGCACACACACACACACACACACTAAAACAACCCCTGCAGTTAAACATTTCAAATTCTTTTACGATGTCGTATAAATACACTTTTACAAATAAAAACTTTTAGCATCACACAGGGTATCTCTACAAGATGATGGAAAACAGTATGATTAAACAATTATGTAACTTTTGTTTTAACAAATAATTTAAGGTTTTGTAGATTTTAGATCTTTCACACCTAAAACCGTGATGAGGATCAGAAGTTGTCAAATGATCCTCTGATGAATGCAATGCGCTTACAGAGGTTTTTCTTTATGAATTAGATCTAAAATAGACTAAAATTAGCTGTTGTAAGGTTGTTTACAACAAAAGTAATTCCTAAACAAGGTGCAACAAATGTTTCATCTTTACAACAGATTAGACTTTCTTTCTCACTTTAAAACGGTATTATTAACCATGCTGTTTAAATGCAACATTTATTTTTCACACTATAATGTTTTATTTTATTGAAATAAAAACAATTGGCTCTTTATAGTTTTATTTCACTAAGATTTGATCAAATAATAGATATAAGCAACAATCAAATATTTGATAACTCCATCTTATCACCCAAACTGATGTGTCTTACGGTTTGTGATGACATCAGAATCAGAATAAGAACGAGCTTTATCGGTCTGGTATGTTTGCACATACGAGGAATTGTTATAGTGACAGAAGCTCCACAGTGCAACAGAAAGACAGCAACAGGACAGGACACAGATAATAAAAGAATAATATACAAATAGACAATGTACAAAATAGCAAAAACGCAATATATAATATAGACAAATATGTATGTACAGTTATGATATGTGCAAAATTGAAATGAAACAATAAGCATGTGTTAAGATGCACGTTACGTATGTGTAAAATGTGTAAAGTTCAATATTACTGTTAAAAATAGTTTAAAAGGTCATTTTTAGCTTTCATATAGGATTCACAACCACACTCAGTTGCTTTTTGTGTAACAGAGACCCGCCCCCGTGGCAGATGAAAATAGAATGTATGAAAGACTTTTCTTATTATAATAAGATATTATAATGACAGACTAAAAACTTTAGATTGATTAAAACAACTGAGGTTATGCATTTCTCTTGAATATGTATACAGTAACCAGTGAGTACATGAAACATTATTGTATAAATACACATCCTTGTAAATTCAGCATGATTCTATCATATTAATCAATAAAAAAGAACAACCGGTTTGTAGGAAATAAAAAAGTAAATAAATAAAAAAATAAAGTTGTGTTTCTAAGTTAGAATGTTTATAGTGTGTAGTAAAATCTTAACTTTAACCTAAAGCATTTTCTTTCAAACTCTCTCACGCACGCACACCGCTTCCCCACAAACTCCCAACAACATACTTAAGTTTTGTTTTATCATCTAGAAACCCTATAATGGAGTTATGTGTTGCATTATTACAACTATAGATGCCGAAAGAGGTCATTAACCTGTTTAACCTGTTTAAAATGCGAACAATATCACTTAAGACTAGTTTGACAAACAAGGTACGATCATAAAACAAGCCTGGATCCAATTTGAAGCATTCTAACAACAAGTACAACCATTGCAGAAAATGTAGCCAATCAATCAAACTTTATTACAGACTCAAGGTCCAGATTTAAAAAAGACAGTAGACCGCCTATACAACCCATAGCATCTATCACAGACATAAAGAGTTACAAAATACAGCAATACAGGCGTCTCCACAACTTTGACTGATACCGTGTAGTACTAACCCCTATATTTGATAAACCCACAATAATCTCATTTTTAGAAGCATTAAGCCGACAGATAAAACTACACATACGATTTCGTAACAGTGTTTTAAAAGTGATTATTCTCGCACTCACAAACATTTCACTTGCACTATGACATCTAGGCCTGCGTAGTGAGATTCTCCTTGCATCATTATAAGCTACTTGCAGCTTCTGTAAACTAGATGCTCTGTAGTTACACCGCAAATGAGTATAAGGTGTTGTACAGTAATCTTTGAAAAGTGACACCTTTACCTCATCTGAACAGAAACTAAACTTACGTAAAGTATATTCGCCTGCATATACATCATACCTTTCAATATCCTCAGCATCTGTCACGCGTTCAGTGATAAAATGTCCAAGGTATTTTACTTTCGCACACACAGTGAGACTCTTGTTAGACAACTTAAAAACTGGAAAAGTTATATTATAACACCGCAGTAAGATAAAACTCTGGACGAACAACTTATCAGATGTTCTACGTATTATTACAAGTCCCTGCTCACCTAGTTTATGATGAAACTAGAAAATATAGACGTGAGCTAACGGGGTGTTAAAAATACCGGTCACGTTCAATTAGACGAAGACATGCAGAGGTAGCGAACACAAACTTGGGGGGTCGTGAAGCAAACAGTCTAACACAACACACGTTCCCCAGAATGGTGCTGATGATGGGTTCATAATTTCACGATGAAGACCGACGGGGTATTCAGACACCTGCAGCAGGACTGACTGACTTTTTCTTAAGATTTGATTTCAAGAACACAAAACCGAATCCTAAAGCTATTTCACGAAATAACACAACAACGGGTGCACCATTTCAACATATACACGTCAAGTCTGTTTTACCATAAGTATATCGTATTATTTTTATATACATATATTTGTTTAGGCTAAATACGTTTTAACAATTATTTTTGTTTTTACAAAGATGTTAAATTGAACACGTGTAACTAATACCCCATTCAAATGTCGCGGTCTTTCAGGCAAACGAACTACAATACCCAGCATGCACCTCAGACTACAAACATGGCCGTCGGGGATACAAATACAAAAATGGTCATACGCGACAGATCTCTAAATCGTCGGACTTCTAATTATTCGCACGCTCAGATAACCTATATAAAAAGACACACGTCCACACTTTTTGTGAAGAATATTAAGTTCTGTGTTGCGATGTTACAAACGCCTTTTTGTGAGCTCTGTTAGTGTCGCGAAGCCGATTCATTTCCGCAAGTTCCCACAGTTCGGTTCAACGAACCGATTCATCGGATCCTTACGTCATCTCGCAGTTACGTCAGTATACACTTCTTTTCTGACAACTCGGGGTCGTTTTATATCAGTGAAACATTCAAATAAAGTTAACAGTGTGAAGGCGTCTTTTGTTCATTTAACCTGTTTGTGGTCATGATTTCATTCACCGATCCTTCATGTCGGATACGAGTCAGACCAACCAATATTGAGTAGCCTACACGTAAACGCTGATATGTTCTACATGTCTGAAGTATAAGTGTGTAGAAAGAATAAACCGGTCTTATAAACACATCGATTTGGCTTAACAACTTTAAAAAATAATCTGCATGAACGATAAAACATACACTCTTAAAATCGATTGCACACAAAATATGTGTAAAAGGGTCGATAACATAATAACGTAATGTTTTGGTTCGTGTCTTACACAACTGCGCGTTACTTAACGGTTTTATTAAGCTTTAATATAAAAGGTAATAGTCTGTTAACAATTTAGATGCTTTTATTATGAGATCACACAAAGAACCGCTGAAGTACGTACTGTTATGGAATTAATTGAAACAATACTACGTGCTCATTTAACCGCTTTATTTACGGTATACTGAATATAAAACTCTTAAACAGGAACATTAAAACATTTCAAACTTGTTAAACACCCGCTTCAATACATTCAATACATAAAACATTTATCAAATACTATAAAACAATAGTTAGGTAAACGACTTACAGTTGATAAGTCATTTTAAGCGAAAGGCGGAATGATTCACGTCTTTTTTATTCTGTCCACACCAATGCTTTGACACTGGCGTTTTAGGCGTCTGTCTTTTAGGTCTGACCCAGAAAACGGTTGTCTTAATACTGTGTTCTTCTTTTTATGAAAACATGCGGCAAGCAGTTTTTGACCTCATCTGCATTATACCGACACGTTTTAACATGTCGTAAATTCCAATAGTTAGCAAATGCAACTGTTTATTACTGAGATAAGACACATCAGAGCTGCGTTCTATTTAACATTTTTCATCTACCTACATGTTTATCGGCGCTACTGTTCTAGGCCTCCTCACACCTTTGTGAGATATAAACCGCAAAGTTTTTTTCACGGCGTTACGCTTTGAAGCCGGAACCGTTTCCAAGAAGTTTCCATGATTTTGTTCGCTCTTTCTGTTTGAATTGTGTACCGCGGTTTCACCATCCTTATCTTATTTTCCCAACCTAATTGTAATTGTTAGGCCTTACGCTTTGTCTCGTTAGCTCCTCTTTGTTCGCATAAGTCAATATTTCTACGAATTTGGTTGATTTAATAAAATATTGCGTCTTCATTCGAGACATTTACGTTATATTATTATATCATCCTAGTTTATATCAGATATACAGTGTTGTGTTAGACTGTTTGCTTCACGACCCTCCCCAAGTTTGTGTTCGCTACCTCTGCATGTCTTCGTCTAATTGAACGTAACCGGTATTTTTAACACCCCGATAGCTCACGTCTATATTTTCTAGTTTCATCATAAACTAGGTAAGCAGGGACTTGTAATAATACGTAGAACATCTGATAAGTTGTTCGTCCAGAGTTTTATCTTACTGCAGTGTTATAATATAACTTTTCCAGTTTTTAAGTTGTCTAACAAGAGTCTCACTGTGTGTGCGAAAGTAAAATACCTTGGACATTTTATCACTGAACGCGTGACAGATGCTGAGGATATTGAAAGGCTACGCCATATGATGTATATGCAGGCGAATATACTTTACGTAAGTTTAGTTTCTGTTCAGATGAGGTAAAGGTGTCACTTTTCAAAGATTACTGTACAACACCTTATACTCATTTGCGGTGTAACTACAGAGCATCTAGTTTACAGAAGCTGCAAGTAGCTGCAATGATGCAGGGAGAATCTCACTACGGAGGCCTAGATGTCATAGTGCAAGTGAAATGTTTGTGAGTGCGAGAATAATCACTTTTAAAACACTGTTACGAAATCGTATGTGTAGTTTTATCTGTCGGCTTAATGCTTCTAAAAATTAGATTATTGTGGGTTTATCAAATATAGGGGTTAGTACTACACGGTATCAGTCAAAGTTGTGGAGACACCTGTATTGCTGTATTTTGTAACTCTTTATGTCTGTGATAGATGTTATGGGTTGTATAGGCGGTCTACTGTCTTTTTTAAATCTGGACCTTGAGTCTGTAATAAAGTTTGATTGATTGGCTACATTTTCTGCAATGGTTGTACTTGTTGTTAGAATGCTTCAAATTGGATCCAGGCTTGTTTTATGATTGTACCTTGTTTGTCAAACTAGTCTTAAGTGATATTGTTCGCATTTTAAACAGGTTAAACAGGTTAATGACCTCTTTCGGCATCTATAGTTGTAATAATGCAACACATAACTCCATTATAGGGTTTCTAGATGATAAAACAAAACTTAAGTATGTTGTTGGGAGTTTGTGGGAAGCCGTGTGCGTGCGTGAGAGAGTTTGAAAGAAAAATGCTTTAGGTTAAAGTTAAGATTTTACTACACACTATAAACATTCTAACTTAGAAAAACAACTTTATTTTTTTATTTATTTACTTTTTTATTTCCTACAAACCGGTTGTTCTTTTTTATTGATTAATATGATAGAATCATGCTGAATTTACAAGGATGTGTATTTATGCAATAATGTTGCATGTACTCACTGGTTACTGTATACATATTCAAGAGAAATGCATAACCTCAGTTGTTTTAATCAATCTAAAGTTTTTAGTCTGTCATTATAATATCTTATTATAATAAGAAAAGTCTTTCATACATTCTATTTTCATCTGCCACGGGGGCGGGTCTCTGTTACACAAAAAGCAACTGAGTGTGGTTGTGAATCCTATATGAAAGCTAAAAATGACATTTTAAACTATTTTTAACAGTAATATTGAACTTTACACATTTTACACATACGTAACGTGCATCTTAACACATGCTTATTGTTTCATTTCAATTTTGCACATATCATAACTGTACATACATATTTGTCTATATTATATATTGCGTTTTTGCCATTTTGTACATTGTCTATTTGTATATTATTCCTTTATTATCTGTGTCCTGTCCTGTTGCTGTCTTTCTGTTGCACTGTGGAGCTTCTGTCACTATAACAATTCCTCGTATGTGCAAACATACCAGACCGATAAAGCTCGTTCTGATTCTGATTCTGATTCTGATTCTGATTCTGATTCTCATGTCATCACAAACCGTAAGACACATCAGTTTGGGTGATAAGATGGAGTTATCAAATATTTTGTTGTTGATCTATTATTTGATCAAATCTTAGTGAAATAAAACTATAAAGAGCCAATTGTTTTTATTTTAATAAAATAAAACATTATAGTGTGAAAAATAAATGTTGCATTTAAACAGCATGGTTAATAATGCCGTTTTTAAAGTGAGAAAGAAAGTCTAATCTGTTGTAAAGATGAGATATTTGTTGCACCTTGTTTAAGACACTCTTTTGTTGTAAACAACCTTACAACAGCTAATTTTAGTCTATTTTAGATCTAATTCATAAAGAAAAAAACCTCTGTAAGCGCATTGCATTCATCAGAGGATCATTTGACAACTTCTGATCCTCATCACGGTTTTAGGTGTGAAAGATCTCAAATCTACAAAACCTTAAATTATTTGTTAAAACAAAAGTTACATAATTGTTTAATCATACTGTTTTCCATCATCTTGTAGAGATACCCTGTGTGATGCTAAAAGTTTTTATTTGTAAAAGTGTATTTATACGACATCGTAAAAGTTGAAATGTTTAACTGCAGGGGTTGTTTTAGTGTGTGTGTGTGTGTGTGTGTGTGTGTTTTTCATGTGAGTGTTTGTGGTTTATTAAACTATTTTTAGCAGTAGTAATGAACTTTGCACATGTTTTACACATACTTAACATCTTAACACAATTGTATCAGTAAGATATTTGTCACAAACCGTCAGACACATCAGGCGGGGGTTGATAAGTTGGACTTATTAAATATTTGCATTATTTCCTCTGTCAATTATTTGATCAATTCTTAGTAAAATAAACCTATATAGACCAGTCGTTTTTATTTTAATAAAAATAAACAACAAGTCCTCCAACTCATACGACCGTGAAGGTCGTTTGTCACTATCCTCAAATACGACCCATACAAGCGTTCCCTAGATTAGCGCCCTACCGGCAACATGAGATGCTACAGATACTTTCGCCTAAATGCATTGTGGGTTTCTTTTAAAATGCTTGCTATTTGCGTTTTAAACTCTCCCGGCTATTCAAAGTGTTTTATTGCTAAAAAGATATGGATTTTAGATAACTTCAAGACACGTACAGGTAGAGTTTCCACCCGTCTCGTAAAGTAACGTTAGTTGATCGTCCCGTATTTATGAATGAAATTATGTCGTGTTTCAAATCGATACTGTACTGTTTATCCCATTATTTCAACATGTTTGACGTTCAGATCATTCAAGTGGACCCTGCCAGCATTATAAAGTTAGTTTTCATTGTGATATTTGTTTGAAATTAGCCTGTGGTTGGAAAGTGATCATGTAAAAGTCCACACATTTACCATGTTTTTACCATAGTTACGTAGTTTTAATGTGGTATTTGTAGTTAAAACACGGTATCCACAACATTTACCTTGTTTCACCACAGTAACTGTGTTTTTACTGTGTACTATTTGTAGTTAAAGCACATAACACAATATTTACCATGTTTTTACCACAGTAGCTTAGTTTTAATGTGGTATTTGTAGTTAAACACACGGTATCCACAACACTTACCTTGTTTCACCACAGTAACTGTGTTTTTACTGTGTACTATTTGTAGTTAAAGCACAAAAACACAACATTTACCATGTTTTTACCACAGTAACGTAGTTTTAATGTGGTATTTGTAGTTAAAACACGGTATCCACAACACTTACCTTATTTTACCACAAAAACTTCAAAAGGGGACGCATCCTTTGATAAATGAACATCAACGCCAAAGTTTACGATGCCAGACCCCTTCAAAAAAGATGTTATGGGTTGTATAGGCGGTCTACTGTCTTTTTTAAATCTGGACCTTGAGTCTGTAATAAAGTTTGATTGATTGGCTACATTTTCTGCAATGGTTGTACTTGTTGTTAGAATGCTTCAAATTAGATCCAGGCTTGTTTTATGATTGTACCTTGTTTGTCAAACTAGTCTTAAGTGATATTGTTCGCATTTTAAACAGGTTAAACAGGTTAATGACCTCTTTCGGCATCTATAGTTGTAATAATGCAACACATAACTCCATTATAGGGTTTCTAGATGATAAAACAAAACTTAAGTATGTTGTTGGGAGTTTGTGGGAAAGCCGTGTGCGTGCGTGAGAGAGTTTGAAAGAAAAATGCTTTAGGTTAAAGTTAAGATTTTACTACACACACTATAAACATTCTAACTTAGAAAAACAACTTTATTTTTTTATTTATTTACTTTTTTAATTCCTACAAACCGGTTGTTCTTTTTTATTGATTAATATGATAGAATCATGCTGAATTTACAAGGATGTGTATTTATACAATAATGTTTCATGTACTCACTGGTTACTGTATACATATTCAATAGAAATGCATAACCTCAGTTGTTTTAATCAATCTAAAGTTTTTAGTCTGTCATTATAATATCTTATTATAATAAGAAAAGTCTTTCATACATTCTATTTTCATCTGCCACGGGGGCGGGTCTCTGTTACACAAAAAGCAACTGAGTGTGGTTGTGAATCCTATATGAAAGCTAAAAATGACCTTTTAAACTATTTTTAACAGTAATATTGAACTTTACACATTTTACACATACGTAACGTGCATCTTAACACATGCTTATTGTCACTACAGACCGCAGTTTGAAAGGCTGCGGCGGAGCCGGAGCGACAGAGGACTGAGGTGAAGCTGGAGGGAAGGAGGAGCCTGACAAAGCCGGAGGGATGGAGTGACAAGGCAAAGCCAGAGGAGTGGAGTCCCAAGGCGGCGGATGGTCGACGACTGACCAAGGCGGAGCCCGAGGGACGAGGGAGCCCGGCGGAGTTAGTGGACTGATGGGCTCCGGTGGAGACGAGGGAGCTGGAAGCCAAGGTGGAGCCGCTGGGTCGCAGGACCGAGGCGGAGTCTGGGCCTCGGAGGCTGAAGGCGGAGTCGAGGGATCCTCCAGACTCAAAGCCAATGGAGCTGGAGATGGGCAGACCAGCGGCGAACCCGTGCCACCGATGGTGAGCTGAGGGTGAGCAGAAGGGCTGACATGATCCAGCGGAAAGGTCGTTGAGGAAGGGAACAGATCAATGAGAGGCGGTGGGAGAGGGAGGTTGGGTGGGATATTTTCCCAGGCCCACAGTTCAGGTGATGGCTGAAGGACGAGTATCTCTGAGTGAAAGTCTAGCAAGTCTCCCAGGTCCAGTTTGTGCTCACCCCCAGCGGTGGTGCCGTTGGCAGGGCTTTCCATTGCCCCCGCAATCTCCACAGCTGTATCCACCGTTGCTCGTGCTGCCGGCTCTCGCACCTGGTCAGACCTTTGGGGTTTAGGCTCCGGGGCAATCGTCAGCTCTGCCGCTCCTGATGGCGATGGCTCAATGACTGCGGCAGGTTCTGGCTGTCCGTCTGCGGTGGGCTCGGCAGCTCCGCGCTGCGGGGTGGTAGGTGACTGGGCTCTGGGTCCCGAGTGGGGCTGGTGTCGTCGTCCGCGATGTTAACGGTCAGATGTGACTTGCAGGACACCAGTACCCACTCGATGAAAGCGGCGAGGCTCTCCCGAGGACCGTCCCCGGACAACTGCGCTCGTGTGGAGGTGTTCAGTCCAGCTTGATAAAACGAACAGAGGCAGCTGTCCGGGTAGTGTGTCAGGTTGGCAAGAAACACAAAGTCTTCGGTGTGGTCCTCAAGAGAGCGCCCCCCCTGCTCCAGCAGGAAGACGAGGACTGCAGGGTCGACCATGACAATAAACAAACAAAAAACTAATAAAAACTGAAAACAAACCGAGGGGAAGACGCCGCTATACTTCTTTTCTTATTAGGTCCGGTCTTCTGTCACGGTGTGACGAAGATAACAATAAACAGTATTTAATAATCCACATAGGGGTAATCCAAGGCAAGGAAGCAACGCACACACGCACGCACGCACGCACGCACGCACGCACACACCAGGGCCATACAGACGTAAGACCGGACAAAGAACCATTGAACTGAATACAACTTATATGGGGGTTAATTGACGAGACACACCTGAACATAATGACACAATCAGACAATGGCAGAAACTAGGTCACACAGAGCACATGGGAATGAAAACACAAAAGTCCATGACTGTGACACAAGTACAGTGACAACAAAATTAATGAATAAATAAATATGTCAGTTCAGCAGTGGTCTGCGGAAGAGACCAACGCTCTCCTTGCCATCTGGTCGACAAGGGAAATCCAAGACAAACTAGAAGGTAGCGTGAGAAAAAAGAGTGTATATGAGGAGATAGCGGCAAATGACAACCGCAGGGTTCAACCGATCTGCCGACCAAGTGGTCAACAAGTTAAAAAAATTTTTTTTAAAAGAATACAGGGATCAAAAAAGAGAGATGGGCAAAAGTAGCAGCGGACGGAGCAAAATGGTTAATTTTGACGTCATTGACTCCATTCTGGGACATCGGCCAGCAAGTCAGTCAACCGGCACGTTAAAGTCGGTGACTTACCTGCTGGAGTCACACCTCACCAAGCAAAGTTCAGACTTGCCCCAGGCAGGCGGTTCTGGGGCAGTGCCCCTGTCAACAAGCTTGGCCCCCCTAAATTTGGAATCATATCACACCAAACAATTTTGGGTGAAATGGCAGTTTGTCCTGTAAACTATATAAAAAGAAAAAACGCTGTTAAATTCAAATCTGCGTTCGCTGGCTGGCACAGAGCCAGAGATACACACGCTTTAAAGCACTGCACATTATAACCAATCACATACGATTCTGTTGAGTTTATGAATGCAAGGACCAATCAGAAGCGTTCAGATGAGTCACCGCGCATGCTCTGTTACTGAATTCTTTGATTAATTCTCTCAATTCTCACAAAGTGAAGATGTACGAATGTAAGTAAGATAATAATTTCACGGTGTAAACAGCTTTAGAGATTATTATGGGAGTTTTTGAGAGTGCTTGAACTCGCTGGACTGAAGTGAAAATGTTCTTCGATAATGTAAACGTTCTTTGCTCTTTTTGTACAATGAAAGTGTTATGGGCTAATTAGTAACTTACAATGTTTTTATTAAATCCACATAAAATACAAAGTCAGTCGTATTATATGTTTATGGTATGACACTCATTTTATGGTATGACATCTGGTACTTAAGTAAAAAGACGGATTTTTATGCAAAGTTAATATTACACTATTAGGCTACTTTGCCTATCGCCCATTATAGATCAACATAATCTATAAAGGTGCAAAATGCATTTACTTACACATATTTGAGAATCAAGATATTTCATGATATATTTTGGGAATATTTTTAATAAAAAAATAATACACAAGCCTATATCAGTTATACAGTGGTATTGTGGCTGCTGTGTCATATGACAAGCATGAGAGCCCCCCTCCCACCGCCCCCCCTCCCTTCACTCGTGCCCCCTCAAAAATTATGCCCCTGACATACACAATTATTTGTCAAATAAATTAAACATGATGAAATATTCTTTTTAGTTGAAATTGTTATAGATTACTTCTAGAGATTGCAATGATACATGACATGGTGAAAAATGACTTAATGAATAATACTTAATAAAACGTAAATTCGTCCACCGCGATTTTTTTTGGCCAAGTCATGTCAAGTGTGTTCATAGAGGTTTCCGTGGGCCAATGCGAATAAATCTAGATTTAAATTGGAAAGACACGATATTGTCAGACCTGATGTTTTTTTATTATCCAAAACAACTAGATGCAATGATATATATCTACACTACCAGTCGAAAGTTATTGAACAGTAAGATTTTGAATGTTTTTTTTAAAGAATTATCTTCTGCTCACCAAGCCTGCATTTATTTGATCCAAAATACAGCAAAAGCAGTAATATTGTGAAATATTTTTATTATTTAAAATAACTGCTTTCTATTTGAATATGTTTTAAAATGTAATTTATTCCTGTGATCATAGCTGTATTTTCAGCATCATTACTCCGGTCTTCAGTGGCACATGATCCTTCAGAAATCATTCTAATATGCTGATTTGCTGCTCAACAAACATTTATTATTATTAATGGATTATTTGATGAATAGAAAGATCCAAAGATCAGCATTTATCTGAAATAAAAAAGCTTTTGTAACATTATACACTACACCATTCAAAAGACTGGAGTCAGTATAATTTTTGTTTTGTTTTTTGGGAAAGAAATTATGGAAATTAATACTTTTATTTAGCAAGGATGCTTTAAATTGATAAAAAATGATGATAAAGACATTTATAATGTTACAAAACATTTATATTTCCAGATAAATGCTGTTCTTCTGAACTTCCTATTCATTAAAGAAACCTGAAAAAAAAAATTATACTCAGCTGTTTTTAACATAATAATAATAATAAATGTATTTTGAGCAGAAAATCAGAATATTTTAATGATTTCTGAACAATCATGTGACTGGAGTAATGATGCTGAAAATTCAGCTTTGATCACAGGAATAAATTACATTTTAAAATATATTCAGATAGAAAACTGTTATTTTCAATAGTAAAACTATTTCACAATATTACTGTTTTTGCTGTATTTTGGATCAAATAAATGCAGACTTGGTGAGCAGAAGAGACTTCTTTCAAAAAAAAGAAATAATGAAAAATCTTACTGTTCAAAACCTTTTGAATGGTAGTGTATATCATATATATATATATATATGAGATTATGTCAGGACTGTGGCGACAGTAGTGCGGACAATCAGCTCGCTCACATAATGTAGGCTACCATCTATTATAACAGGAAAACATTTATGACATAATATGTCGTTATTAGGAGAAAAAAAATGTCGTTTTAACAAAATAATTATGTCGTTTTAAGACATAGAAAACAACCCATTCTCACACCCAACTCGTCACATATTGAAGCTTGGTCAGGACCACTTGGCGTCGCTTTTTGACGCTCAAGGTACCCTTTAGCGTCATTTTTCGACTTGCAGGGTCCTCAGTTGCTTTAAATAGGAAACCCTTAGCGTCAATATGCTGACGCCATACTGGGAATTTTATCGTCATAATTAAATTATATATTGGGTAATAATATTGCCATTATTGCATATATGTCGGGGTGTGATTTTTCAATGTAAACAGCCACAACAATTTTATTTATATTACATTATTTACACATTTATGAGCACATAACCCAACCCCTGCCCCTAAACCTACCATTTGTTAATAAAGCACAAGATACGTCACAAGTTACGTCAGCCTTGGTTGTGAAATTCTATTGGCTGTTGTGTGTCTCGTGACCGATTGCGTTATGCTGTTCTGATAGGCTATAGAGTGGTGGAACTATGATGTCACTTTGTAGGCGAAAACCCGGAAGCGAGTGCATTTTAGCGCTTCCGGTTCCAACGTCCCAGAGTCAATGGGTTTTTGAATGGGAGTTTGGTTAAATCCCTAAAATAAGGTCCGTGGTTCACACAGGCTCAAGATACTCAAGATACTTACGTTTTATTCTACGACATAAGACACACCAGTTACACCACACTCATGATTTTTTTAAGCTGTTATGTTTCTTAAAAAAGACGGTTGCTAACAAGTTGCTAAATGGGACTACAGGCGCTGTCGGAGACATTAAACGTCATCACGCCGAACAGTTTATCAATATACAGTATTTTCCAGTTGTAGTATAATTTGTAATTCAATTAATTTTAGGATAACCAATGAATAGTTTACAGCATTTTATATTGTTGTTCGATGTTGTTGTTTTTTGCTTTGCCTCTGAAATGTGACATGTTTTCAGAGGGAAGATGTTTGTTTTATCGCTTTACTGACACGGAGACTCTCCGCAGCGTAAGGTAAATGCTTATTACGATTATTACATGTAAACACCACATTTGCCGGCTTTACGTGGTGAAAGTTAAACTTTAATGATGCATATTGCTTAAAGGCACGTAAAAATTAAATGTTTGCGGCCACATGAAGCAGTTAGAAAACATAGATTGAGGATTTCCTTGAAGCACGGATAAAATAATATTTTGTGTACCAATCCTAACAAAATGAGAGCTGAAATGTGGTACTTTGTTCACTAAATAAGTTTAATCTTACCATATCCAAAAACTCACACACTCTGCTGTTATTTAAATACGGGGGGATACGTTTTTAATTAAAATATTCATATTAATCAAGGATTTATAGACTTTTAATGCACCTTATTTCGAAATGATTATTTCATTTATTCACTATACTATTTATTACTAATGTCTCATTTCAGTTTTAGTTTGTCTCTAGTTTTGTATTTATTCATGAAACGGTTCCTGTAGCGTGGATTAAAATTCATATACAGAGTAAATCCTTCACTGAACATGTTAAGAATAAGTTTGAAACAGTTGTCGGGAGCGCGCTGGTGGTGACGCTGAAGGCGAGCGACCGTGGTGCTGTAGTTCGTTTATAGCCTAAGTTTAGCTTTTCAGTTCTGGTGCTTTTATTTAGGCTTCAAAATTCGTCAAAGTTATATTATCTTGTCAAGATTATCTTGATGGACAAAACGTGTAAGTTTCATGAACTATGGTTGAACACAGAGCTTATTTTTTGCGATAATCCAAAAGCCTTTGGGGAAATCCTATTGGTTTTTTGTTGAAGGAACCAGTTTCATGCTAACCGCCGATCCGCCTACAGAGTGACGTCGTAGTTCCCCCACTCTATTGGCTCTTGTGTGTCTCGATTGCGTCATGCTACGTGACGGTAGTATCTTTTTGAATGAGATGTGAGCGCATTAACGGAGTGGGATCATTTTCAGCGACTAAAACCTTATGTTTTGCTCTCTTCTTCTCATAAAGACTTTGTATGGCCTCAGAAGACCTGGAATGCAACACGACTTGTTTGTAATGCTTTTATACTGCTTGTAGGTATTGTGGGTAGGGGTGGGGTTAGGTGCTCCAATAAAAGTATAAAGTTATATAAAATGATTTCTATTTTTTACAAATGCATACAAACCATTAAACTAAAACAAACAACTGAAAACAACGGAGGAGAACGTGTTGTCATTTTCCATGAGCGTCTTGACCTGACGCATAAAGCAAGCAATTGAAAGCAATGGAGTTCCTATTTTGTCATACAGTGACGCCTAGGGGCACTTTTGGCGTCTTCATAGTGACGCGAAAGGCGTTTGACCATGCTTCAGTTTTTGATGCCTTGGGAGTGAGAATGGGTTGGAGAAAAGATGTCGTTTTAACGAAAAAACATCTCGTTATTACGAGAAAAGATGTCGTAAAAACGAGAAAAGATGTCGTTAAAATAACATAACATCTCGTTATTACGACATAATTGAGTGGAAAAAATAATATGTGTGCGGCAGCAATGTGTCACCGTAATTATGAGCAAACAAACTTAAAAGTTTAATCTTTACACTATATACAGGTAACCTGACATTTATTTATTTATTTATTTTATTTTTTTACAGAAATTCTGAGCTGCTGCATGTAGCTACTTATGCATGAACATTCATCAAACATATAAGGTGCAAATTCTGGGTCTGGTCCTAATGATTGTAAAAAACTAATGCTTAAGATTTAATAATTACCTTACAATATGTATTTATACATATTTCAAGGCTGCAATTTGGAAAAAAACTTTCAAGCTAATGCTGCTGAAATGGAGGTCAAGGGGACTATGAAGAGGTGGCTCTAGCTGGCAGATCAAAAGGGGGGACTTCAGGAGGCAGACACACTCTGAGAGTTTAAATGTCCCATCTCTTTAACCTTCCATACACATTACATCACATTTCTATAATTCAAATCCCTTAAAGGATCTTTATGCTGCACCAATTAGGGTAAGCAGCAACACTTGGCAACACTTGCTATAATATCTAATGTACTTGTTAATTTGTAAGAAGAATGACATCAATGCTTATTAGTTGCTTATATACTGTCTCACCCTTATCCCTAGGCTACAGTAATCAGCTGATCCAGTCCGTATCCAGATCAGACGGTGGACCTGCACCAGGAACGACCACAACACATCCCTGACTGTCAGCGGAGACCATGTCAGCTAGATGACAGATCCCTGTGAAGACCTCACTGATGGCCCCAGCACAGATCCTCAGCAAAGACTACGAGAACCAGACAAGCCCTCTGCGCAGACCCTTTTTACCAGCTTCACCTGCTGGCGTGATATTACTTCATGCAGAAGAAGTTGGATGAAATATTCTGAATGATATCAATCCAGAATCTGACTTGTGATGCAGCCTGGAATAATCACACCACGTTCATTCATTTGGCCAGAGGAGACTGTTTCCTGACTGAGCCGGGTCTTGTTTGGGTTCCTTGTCACTGTTGCCTTTTGTCTTGCTTGGTTGAAGACACCTAATATTCAGCAATATTATTGACTTGACTGCACTGATGCCATTTCATAAGAACTGAACTGAATTTATGACACACAATGTTTTATATATGAAGAGTTTATTTGCAAAAACAGATAACTAAAAATTGTTAAAAACAAAGTTATCTGTTTCTGCAAATGAACTCTTCATATATATATATGAAATATAATTTACAGGCGGGAGTGGAACACACAGGTTGCGGGAGCGGGCGGGTTGAAGAAAACAGTCCCGCGCAGGGCTCTACTCCATACTGCACTTGTGATCGATATGATACCTCTTCATTCACTGCTACAAATTGATGGTGGTCAGATAAGTACGATTTGAACCATGCACTTCCACTAATGCCAACAAAGTTTTCTAGTCTATTCAAAAGAATGTTGTGGTCGATTGTGTCGAATGCAGCGCTAAGATCCAGGAGCACTAATAGTCAAGTCAAGTCAAGTCAAGTCACCTTTATTTATATAGCGCTTTTAACAATACAGATTGTGTCAAAGCACTTAACAGTATCAAATTATTTTTAGTTATTTTGTTATAGTTTTTAGTTTTATTGTATTTTAATCGAGGTCTTCACTGGGGATATATCTCTGGGGGTCATCTGGGTGTGCTGGTCTCCGCTGACGATCAGGGCGGTAGACATCATCTCTTGGTGCTGATCCACCATCTGATCGGATACGGACTGAGAAACAGAATAGGAAAGAAACAGACAAATATTAGCGTAGATGCCATTCTTCTTACGATGTAACGAGTACATCGTGTGTTATGGGGAGTGTTCCCGGTTCCGGTTGATCTAATTAATGCAGCCTAACAATCCTTTAACGGATTTGAATAATAGAAGCGTATTAGTGTGTTATGTGTACGCCAGGATAAAGAGATGGGTCTTTAATCTAGATTTAAACTGACAGAGTGTGTCTGCCTCCCGAACAGTGTTAGGTAGACTGTTCCAGAGTTTGGGTGCTAAATAGGAAAAGGATCTGCCGCCCGCAGTCGATTTTGATATTATAGGTATTATCAGACGGCCAGAGTTTTGAGAACGCAGCAGACGTGGAGGACTATAATGCGATAAGAGCTCGATCAAGTACTGAGGAGCTAAACCATTCAGGGCTTTATAAGTAGTTAACAAAATTTTCAAATCTATCCGATGTTTAATAGGGAGCCAGTGCAGTGTTGACAGAACCGGGCTAATATGGTCATATTTCCTGGTTCTAGTAAGGACTCTAGCTGCTGCATTTTGGACTAACTGTAGTTTGTTGATCAAGCGTGCAGAACAACCACCCAATAAAGCATTACAATAGTCTAACCTTGAGGTCATAAACGCATGAATTAACATTTCTGCATTTGACGTTGAGAGCATAGGTCGCAATTTAGATATGTTTTTGAGATGAAAAAACGCAGTTTTACAGATGCTAGAAACATGGCTTTCAAATGAAACATTGCTATCAAACAGCACACCTAGGTTCCTGACTGATGAAGAAGAATTGACAGAGCAGCCGTCAAGTGTTAGATAGTGTTCTAGGTTATAATAATAAGAGAGATACAACCACGATCAGATGATAGAAGCAGGTCATTTGTAACTCTAATGAGAGCAGTCTCAGTACTATGATACGATCTAAATCCTGACTGGAATTCCTCACAGATACCATTTTTCTCTTAGAAGGATACTACCTTTTCTAGTATCACAGAAAAGGGAGATTTGAGATCGGTCTGTAATTAACTAGATCTTTGGGGTCAAGTTATGGTTTTTTAATAACAGCCAATTTGAAGGTTTTGGGGACGTATCCTAATGACAATGATGTATTAATAATAGCCAAAATAGGATCTATGACTTCTGGAAGCACCTCTTTTAGTAGTTTAGATGGAATAGGGTCTAACATACATGTTGTTGGTTTAGATGATTTAACAAGTTTATACAATTCTTCCTCTCCCACAGTAGAGAATGAGTGGAATTGTTCCTCAGGGGATCTATAGTGCGCTATCTGATGCGATACTGTAGCTGACGGCTGCATGGTTACAATTTTATCTCTAATAGTATCACTCTTGGAAGTAAAATAGTTCATAAAGTCATTACTGCTGTGTTGTTGGGAAATGTCAATACCTGTTGATGCTTTATTTTTTGTCAATTTAGCCACTGTATTGAGCAAAAAAAGATAAAGAAAAGAAACAGAAAATAGCAGCAGAGATATAGGCCCACAACATCAAAAATACAGCAGTCTATTTCATTGTACACATGGAGTACTTTTTATCCCTGTGTTCACCAAACCCATCTTGAGTGTTTGCTGCTAAAAAGCTGATTTTTTAGTTTCATCTGACCATAGAAGCCAGTCCCATTTGAAGTTCCAGTCGTGTCTGATAACTGAATATGCTGGAGTTTGTTTTTGGATGAGCGAGGAGAATTTTTTTTGAAACCCTCCCGAACAACATGTGCTGATGTAGCTGCTGTTTGACAATTTTTTTTAAGGTTTTCTGACCCCGAGACTCAACTATTTTCTGCAATTCTCCAGCTGTGGTCCTCGGAGAGTCTTTAGCCGCTCAAACTCTCCTCCTCACCGTGCATTAGGACGATATAGACACATGTCCTCTTCCAGGCAGTTTCATAACATTTTATGTTATTAATTTTAAATGATTAATTATTGTCCTGATGGTGAAATGGGAATTTTCACTGCTCAAGCTCTTTTCTTAAAGCCACTTCACTAATTTGTGAAGCTCAATTATCTTTTGCTGAACATCAGAAATACACTCTTTGGTTTTTCTCATTGTGATGATGATTACGGGAATTTGGGCTTTGTTTTCCCTACTATTTATATTTCTGTGAAACAGGAATCCATGGCTGGATAATTTCATGTTCATAATCACCCTGAAGTGCTCAAAATTGTGAATATGAATGGGAATATACTTCAGAGATATTTTACTCATAAGAATTTCTAGGGGTACCCATAACTGTGTCCAACATGTATTTGAGAAAAAAACATTTCATAATGATATTTCCCCCCATTTGATATTCTTATTCTCCATGAAAGCTTAGATTTTTGTGATTTTTTAAAAATAAAAAGGATTAACAAGGCAGATTTATTTCCACAGCCTTCTTTGATCATATTTGCCAAGGGTACCAACAACTCTGACCACATCTGTAAAGCCAAAACTTGTGAGTGTCAAAGAGGTGGTAGTAACAATTTTCCAACTTTAAAATGGTCACGGCCCTGTGCAGTGCACACACAATAGCCAAACGAAGACAAAGGTTTAAAGGGAATAAGGTATTTAACATAATTCAAGATGAGGCGGTTCACACACAGAGTAACATCAACAATAACTGACAACCAGCACTCAAAGGACAGGAACACATATAGGGCAGATAACGAGGGACAGACAGGTGGACACAATGAAGGTGATTAACTAATAATTAGACAATGAACTAATGAGAACAGGAACATAACCAAATATGGGCAAACAGGAAGGGAACACAGGCAGAGACAAAACTAGAGTCCAGTGGGTTGTGACAAAAATTTAATTAATCAAGATCCAATTTGAGATTTTAGTGTTCCCCTATTTTTTTTTAACAGTGTAAGCAAATGACTATTACAAATTAGTGAGTTGAAGGTATCACAGTCACTGTGATTGACATTTACCATAAAATCATAGGACATCTCATATCATGATGTTATATGTGATTTATAAACTGCACAACAACCTCTTTTCATGCAGATAATGTGTATGGAGTAGTATATGTAACATACAATGTACTATATTGTGGTTTACGGTGCAAAATTGCATGAAACAATTTTAAAGACATACATTTTTATTTGCATATTTAGGAACACACACATCATAAATCAAATGTGCAGGTTTTCTAACCAGACAATGCATAGAGTAGTCATTAACAGGCCTTTCAGCACTTCATGAACAGACAGTGTCTCTTATTTTACGTTCATATTTACGTTCATGTCAAACGCTTGAAAAAGTGTTAATGTGCTCCAGAGTAAAATTACAGTATACTGCCGAAAAGTCTGACCAGCCAGAGATAACAAACAAAGAACAGTACATATTACAGTATTTTACACAGGAACAATAGAACACACAAAGTGAACTCTAAAATTCTGAGAAATAAGATTTTCTATTTAACAGTTCCTAGTACTATTATTATAATGAATTATCTAAAACAAAAAGAACATCGCCAAATATGTTCTGTAATCTTGTAACAATGTGCAGTGTTTACAAACTAAACAAAAGCACCAAATACACAAGAGTATTGTGACAAATTATCAATCATATTTTATTTTTATTCATTTTCATGGACTTTTAGTTTGTTTCTAGTCAGTTTCCTTTGTTCTTTGTTAATGTAATATTATCAGTTTGGGTGTTGGAAAGGCGCTATATAAATAAATTATTGTAGTTTCTTCAAAGAATGTGAACTTTTTACCTCTAAAAGATTATAATGACAACTGCAATTCAGAACTTTTAAAAATGAAACATATTTCTGTTATATTGTTGTGTTTAATTACTATGGTCACACTTTTGGAATGTTTGTAGGGATTTTATAAAGTAAAATTTTTATGAAAAAAAATATTAGCAGATCTGCATAAGACAACATGTCTTGTAAATCAAATGAGCAGGTTTTCTAATCAGGAACTGAATAGAGAAGCCATTAACAGGCCTTTCAGCACTTCATGAACAGTGTCTCTTAAGCAGCACTTCAAGTGCATATTTACACATTTATATCAAGCAAAATTACAGTAAAGTTTGCCCAGCCAGAGATAACAAACAAACAAAGAACAGTACATAGTTCAGTATTTTTCCAAAGGAACAACAGAACACACAAAGTGAACTCTAGGGGCCCTATTTTAACGATCTAAGCACATGGTCTAAAGCGCATGGCGCAAGTGCACTCAGGGCGTGTCCAAATCCACTTTTGCTAGTTTAATGACGGAAAACGGTCGGTGCGCCCGGGCGCATGGTCTAAACGGGTTCCCTATTCTCTTAATGAGTAATGGGTGTTTTTTGAGCGTAACGTGCAATAAACCAATAAGAGTCTCATCTCCCTTTCCCTTTAAGAGCGAGTTGCGCTCGCGCCATGGCGCTATTTAAATGGCGGAATTTTAAGGCGCACAGACTGAACGCGTCTCCAGAGAGCAAATGGATCTGCTCATGCGCGAGCAAATATGTAGGCTAATTCTGATACACACAATGACTATCCATTATGACATGTATTATAGATATGTACATTTTTATATTTATGTAGCCTACACAATAATATTCTTTTACACTGTAATCCTTTAATTTTTAATATTTGGCATGTTTGTGTGCTGCTGCGCGTCCCTGTGTGTAATAAGCAAAGTGAACGCGTGTTGTGGACCCGCCCAGAGGCGCATTTTCTACTAACTTGCTCTTGAAATAACAAAAAAATATTGCGCCATTGACTTTAGTCCAGGTTTGAGCTGGTCTATGGCGCAGTCTGTTTTCAGTTCCTCAAAATAGCAACGCGCCAACGATGCACCTGAACATACCTCTTTTTTAGACCAGCACGCCCCTGGGCGCACAAATGGGCGCAAATGCATTTGCTATTTAAACAACGTGGCGCAGGATGGAAAATGAGAATTGCGTCGGGCTGAAACTAGCAAAAACACTTTCGCCGGGTGAATGATAGGGCCCTAAAATTCTTAGAAATAAGACATGCTTCTATTTTACTATTCCTGGTTATTTTAAATTATAAATTATCTAAACCAAAAAGAACACATTCTACAGCGATAGACATCACCAAATATTTTCTGTAATACAAACTAACTTTTAGTGTTCACAAACTATGCAAAAAAAAAAAAAATCAAAACAACAAACTGAGACTATGAGATGTGCTTAGTTACAGTAGATATAGTGAAGTATGTATAAGGTTGTACAGTAATGATGAAAGACAAAAGCATGTAGGTTTGCTGATCGCTGTGAACATTATCTCCTGTTGTGACTGTAACAGGAGATCAGATACTTCTCCCACTGTAACGACTGCCGTCTGGTTTGTTCTGGGACGTCACCTGAGAAATCACATCATACATCTTACTATAAAGAGTTACTGTCCATTGTGTTATTATCTACCGGTCATGTGATGCTTGTCACTCACTTCAAGTCTCACAGACAGAGAGTCAGTCACACTTTAGAATACTGTTCCGTCGTTAATGAATAACTACACAGGAACAAATGGCTAATGCACTATTAACATTGTAGTAACTACTATTAACTAACAAGAAACTCTGATTAACGATTTATTAAGTAATAGCGCTAAGTTGAAACTGGTAGTTCACTATTAGCTAACCAATAACTACTATTTTTTTCATATATCCTGAGAACTCCTAAGAACTACTTTATACAGGTTCATAATTAATGTGAATTATGCATAATGAATAATTAATTCTAAAATGAAGATCATGGTAACCCACTAGTAATGACTCAAGCATTACCAAATCCTTCTAAATGAACTAATAATTAGTTGGATCAGTATTCTAAAGTAAAGATCATTATAACTTCCTAATATTGACTGATGTCATTGTGAACGTTTGAGATATATTTAAGGTTTTGGATAGTAATGACTCAAGTGTTACTATATCCTTCTGAAGAAACTACTAATTATTTGGATCAGTATTCTAAAGTGAAGATCACGGTAACCCACTAGTAATGATTTAAGTGTTGCCAAATCTAGCAAATTAATTACTAACCAGGACCTTACAAAAATGTCAAAAGTTTACAATGACTTCAGTAATTACTAGATAATTATCATGTTCTTCACTTTAGAATACTGATCCAAAAAATTACTAATTCTTTTAGAAGGATGTAGTAACACCTGAATAATTACTATTCAATACTTTACAAAAACCTCAAAAGCTTACAATGATTTCAGTCATTACTAGGGAGTTATCATGATCTCTTTAGAAGGAATTATACATTATGTATTATTCATATTAATTATCAACCTGTATACAGTAGTTCTCAGTAGTTCTTGGGGAAGTATGAAAAAAATAATAGTTACTGGGGGGTACCGGGGCCGGCGGATTAATGCGTGAGCGAAAAACGGGCTTTATTTTAGATATATGAAAGACGGGATGAATTCTCCTGTACACTGGAGGGAGGTTGAGGCGGACTGCCACCGGACTAATGATCTTGGTGACAGTGAACGGGCCAATGAATTTGGGTGCAAGTTTATTAGACATGGAGCGGAGAGGAATGTTCTTGGTAGAAAGCCACACTTTTTGACCAGCGACGTATACGGGGGCCTAGACCGGTGGCGGTCGGCTTTGGCCTTGGTGCGTGACCCCACTTGGAGTAGAGTCTCACGGGCTCTAGTCCAAGTGCGATGACACCTCTGGACGAAGGCGTGGGCGGAGGGGACCGCGACCTCGGATTCCAGACTAGGAAAAATAGGTGGCTGGTAACCTACGCTACACTCAAACGGGGATAGGCCCGTGGATGACACTGGCAATGTATTGTGGGCGTACTCCACCATAGAAAGTTGTTGGCTCCACGAGGAAGGATTCTTGGATACCACACATCGCAGCGTTCTTTCTAAATCTTGGTTGGCTCGCTCAGTTTGGCCATTGCTCTGGGGGTGGAACCCTGAGGACAGGCTGACAGTCGCCCCCAGTAACTTACAAAATTCTCGCCAAAATTTTGACACAAATTGGGGTCCTCTGTCGGAAACCACGTCCATCGGGAGGCCATATAACCGAAAGACGTGGTTAACGACAATCAACGCTGTCTCCTTGGCTGAGGGTAATTTGGGCAAGGGAATGAAATGGGTCGCCTTCGAGAACCGGTCCACCACGGTCAAAACTACCGTGTGACCCTGGGAGGGTGGGAGGCGGTGACAAAATCTAGAGCGATATGGGACCAGGGTCTCGAAGGCACCGGCAGCGGTTGAAGTAACCCATCTGGGGGTCGATTGGAAGACTTACCAGTGGCACAGACTGAGCAAGCCAAGACAAAATTGTGAACGTCACGAGCCATGAGAGGCAACCAGAATCGTTGCTTGACTAAAAATTTAGTACGGCTGACTCCTGGATGACAAGCCACATTGGAACAATGTCCCCACTGAATAACGCTGGACCGTAACTCCTCAGGCACAAATAAACGGTTCGGTGGGCAACGGGCCAGAGGCGTTACCCCTTCTAAGGCCGCTTTGACCTTCGATTCGATCTCCCATGTGAGCGTAGAGACAAATAGGGTCTCAGGTAAAATGCAGGAGTAGACGGGCATTCGGAACGATCAAAAATACGCGATAAAGAATCGGGTTTGATGTTCTTGGAACCCGGGCGGTACGAGAGAGTAAAATCAAAACGACCGAAAAAAAGAGCCCACCGAGCCTGCTTGGAGTTTAATCTTTTAGCCGTTCTAATATATTCCAAGTTCTTATGATCGGTCCAGACGATAAAAGGTACCCCCAACCCTTCTAACCAGTGGCGCCATTCCTCCAATGCTAACTTGACTGCCAACAACTCTGTTACCAATGTCATAATTGCGTTCGGCTGGGGACAGACGATGAGACAAAAACACGCAAGGGTGCATCTTGTCGTCTGAGAGAGAGCGCTGGGATAGCACTGCACCTACCCCCCTGGGCTTGGCCATTCCACCACAGCCTTAATCTTCTCAGGATCCATACGCACTCCCTCAATCGACACGATGTAACCTAAAAAAGGAACAGACTGTGCATGAAAATCGCATTTCTCCGCCTTGACAAAAAGCCCATTCTCTAGCAACCTCTGGAGCACTTGTCGGACATGCTGCACGTGTTCCTGGAGAGACGCAGAAAAAATCAATATGTCATCCAGGTAGACATATATGAACTGATCGACCATGTCTCGCAGCACATCGTTGACAAGTGCTTGGAAGACCGCTGGAGAGTTGGATAGCCCGAAGGGCATAACCAAGTATTCAAAATGCCCTCTGGGGGTGTTAAAAGCGGTCTTCCATTCATCCCCCTCCCTGATGCGAACCAAATGATAAGCATTACGTAAATCCAATTTTGTGAAGATAGACGCTCCCTGCAACTTCTCGAAAGCTGAAGACATCAACGGCAAAGGATAAGTATTCACCCCGCTGGAGAAGAGGAAGGACGGATGAACCCTGTAGCTAGAGAATCAGAAATATATTTCTCCATAGCCTCCCTCTCTGGAGCAGAGAGTGAATATAACTTGCCTTTGGGCGGAGATGTACCTGGCAGTAACTCTATGGCACAGTCATAGGGACGATGCGGGGGAAGAGAAGCAGCCCGAGGCTTACTGAACACCTCCTTCAGGTCCAGGTACTCCGCGGGCACATTAGATAAATCCACTGCCTCCTCCTGAAACACAGGGACAGAAACAGACGGACAGGCAGACACTAGACAAGACTTATGACAATAATTGCTCCATGCCAACACAGGCTTCAATTTCCAGTCCACTTTAGGGTTGTGACGGGTAAGCCAGGGGTGACCAAGGACGATGGGTGCAAGGGGGGTGTCCAGTATGTAAAAGGAGATGGTCTCGATGTGATTGCCTGATGTGATGAGAGTGACGTTCTCTGTGATGAATGAAATGGTGGGAAGTTCCTGGCCGTTGAGAGCATGTACTGAGATCTTGTGTGTGAGGGGTCTGAGGGGAACTTGGAGTTTGAGTGCGAATGTGTGATCCATGAAATTACCTTCTGCCCCAGAATCCAGAAGTGCTCGACAGTCGTGAAGGTGAGTTGACCATCTCAGTCTTACCGGAAGGAGAGTAGATGTGGATGAGGTCTTCTCGGCTGAGATCCCACCCGATAGTAGCCTCATATTTACTATCGGGCTGGGCCTTTTAACGGGCAGTTGTAGGCGAAATGCCCCGCTCCTCCACAGTACATACAGAGGCCCTGGGACCTCCGCCTCTCCTTCTCCTCCCGGGAAAGCCGAGCTCGCCCCACCTGCATAAGCTCGTGATCGTAGACAGGGCTGACCGTGTCCCCGCCTCCAAACCGCTGGCTCTCAGTCCCTCCGGTGGCACGACTGGGCTGTGTGCGGTGATCCATGCGCGACAAACGCACGTCCACCCTCAATGCCAGGGCGATCAGGTCGTTGAGCGAGGTGGGAAGGTCCATGGCGTAGATCTCTTTCTGGACGCGGTCAGCCAGCCCATGCAGGAACATGTCCCACTGCGCCTCCTTGTTCCATTGGCTCTCCGCCGCTAGGGTCCGAAACTCGATCGAAAAATCTGATACGGATCTCTCTCCTTGTCGCAAATCGGCCAACATCCTAGCTGCCTCTCTACCAGCAACCGCCCGATCAAAAACTCGTCTCATTTCGGTGGAGAGATCCTGGAACGAAGCACAGCAAGGATCTTGATTCTCCCACACCGCTGTTCCCCAGAGTGCCGCTCTCCCAGTCAGCAACGTCAACACGAAAGCGACCTTGGCTCGCTCATTATTGAATGTCCTGGGTTGGAGAGAAAAATGCATGGAAAGAAATGCTCGACAGTAGTTGGGTTCACCTGCGTATGACTCAGGGACTGGCAAGCGGGGTTCCGACTGGGAGGGGTTCTCCAGTGGTGGTGGGGGAACCGGCGGTGTGGGGGGCGCAGTGGAAACTCGCAGATGTTGAAGCTGTTGGGTGAGCTCGGACACCTGCGCCACTAGAACCTGAACAGCGCGTGCTGTGTCGCTGAGGTTCTTCTCCTGGGAATCCATGCAAAGTTTGCTGCTGTTCACAAAGTCCTCCAGCGATCCGGTAGAGCTACTCGCTGCTTCCATAGGGTGGTCAGATCGTTCTGTCATGACAGATGCTCGGAAACAGTCTGCAAGTAAACTCAGTTTATTTGTATGGTGAAAATGATGATAATTACAGTCCAAAATAGATACAGGGTAGTGGCGCAGGGACTTTGATGGTCAGATGAGTCCGTGAAGAGAAGTGCTGATGTGACGTGACGAATCCAGATAGACATCCACAGAACACGAACAGGAACAGGAACGGAGACGGCATAGACTGGAACGAAGACGGGATCAAAACACAACCGGGACTCACAAACAACGATCTGACAAAGGAGATGAGAACATGGTGAGTATTTATAGGTGGTGTGATGAGCTGCAGCTGGATAGTGATCAGCGCTGATGAGTCGGCACGCCCACACACTCTCACACACACACATAACCAACGAGCACGAGACGAGAAGGAAACATAGGATTTATGAACCGTGACAGGAACAGTATTCTAAAGTGTTACCAGAGAGTCTCCTCTCCTGAGAGAATCAAACACAAAGCACAGATATTAGAAATTATTATTGGTTATAAACTGCTGAGACTGTGAATCCAGGCAAACACACCTCAGTCAAATCTAAAGAGAAAAGCCTCACTTGATGCAGACCAGTGAGCAGAGCATCATTACAACATTACAGGTTCACACTGCAGGATTCAGATCGCTGCTCTTCTCACACTGCACGACGGTCTGGAGTATCATCTCACTGCTAAACTACACGACAGATCGCTGACGGGGCACACATTATACAACTTCTCAATAGGAAGAATCACAGACAACTCCATCTGGTCTACAAACATTAACTACACAAGCTCACACGAGACTAGACTTCGTCCTGTTAAGAAGCTTGTGATAAATGTTGTTTGTCTGCATTTCCAGTCTAAACATTTTACACTGCAGGACTGAGTCACGACTGCTGCAGATATTTAGCATATATCCACCATCTCACAGGCATCGGTGTGCTTTTAATAACACACACTACACGACTGTCTCACACACAAACAAGCATTACCTCATAGCACCAATCTTTCCCTTTTCCATGAAGAGTTCAACCAAAACTACTTCTTCTGGGTAAAGCCTGGCATAAAGAGTCTTGTTCTGCACTTTACTCTTGAACCAGCTGATCGCTTCAAAACACCATGTTTCTCCATTCACTGGCCTCACCTGTAACACACAAGTTAAAATACAGCTTAATGCATTCAAATAAATAAATAAGCCCTACAGTAATATTAGTAGAGTCACCCACATTCACCAGAGAGACCTGCAGCGCTTGCACAGGTTTGGATGCTGCTTCTCCACACAGTTCCTTAACATCCCAAAGAGAGACGCAAACAACATCTCCATAGTCAATCCTCCTGACCTCCACCTTAATGTCTGTGCAACCTCTGCTGCTGGGCCCTACAATAATCATCAATACTTCATCACTGACATCAAAACAGTTACAGAGCTACTGCTAAAACTACAAATGAACCGTTCACCTAAAAATGAGCTTTCAGTTATCATGCAGTAACTTATTCACACCTTTGTTGAAAGCATCAGGAAAGAAAGTGTTTGACATGAAATCATGAAATAAAGTCTTAAAAGACACGGATAAAGGGTGATGATAATGAAAGACTGATTTTTGGGTGAACTGCTGATTTAAAACAGCTTTATCTGACCTCGACTCATCTGACAGATTCTGATGATCTGGCCGCGGCTCCACATCTCTTGCTTGAGAAACCAAACCATGACATAAACTCCAACGTCTGGGATGAGATTCATCTCCGCAAAAGATCTGCTGCTATTCCTTCTGCTTAATCATAATGAAATCAGAAAGAGAGAGACATCAGTACTAGAACTGCACAGACACAGTAATAAAGAATAAAGATATGCCATAGTACTTCACCTAAAAATGTGAATTTGCTGGAAACACACTCATCCTCAGACCATCTAACATGTAGATTAGTTTATTTCTTCATCAGATTTGGAGAAATGTGTCGTTCCATCACTTGCTCAGTAATGGATGCTCTGCAGTGAATGGGTGCCGTCAGAATGAGAGTCCAAACAGAGAAATATGCACAGATCAAGCATCATTTACAATCTAAAACAGCTCTAAACAAATGTGTCTGGATTTTGGAGCGAGAGGATAACAGCAGATGGCCTGCACTGGAGGAACTGTTATGGATTATGGACTGTATTTTGGTTTATAGATAAACATCTTGATGGATTTGTTTCTTGCAAACACGCAGGTTTTACTGGTGGTGTGGATTATTGTGATGTTTTTATCAGCTGTTTGGACTCATTCTGACGGCACCCATTCACTTCAGACGCTGCTGCACTGATGTTTTGTTGCTGCATCAGATCAAATGAAGACTCAGTTATGTTTGGTTAGTTAAGGTCATTATCGCCTGATTAGCAGTAAAATAATGAAACAACTGGACACAATTTATTATAAACAGTTAACTAGCAAACTAGCAAAAACTTTTGTGTTAAAATACAATTATTTACCTTCTCGGTCAGTTTCTTTGTTTCTCTGGACTGAATTTGTTTTGTGGATGTTCACCCTTTAGAGTTGCTGTAAATAAGAAACAAGTTTTCTCGGAATGATTAGTTGATATATTTGTCAAAAATCGGTAATGTTGAGGTGATTAGAGTTACCGCTTGTGCACGAAGCTATGGAAGCAGTTCATTATGGGGTTAGATCTCTGCCACAATTCTGAGCACGAAGATCATACTTTGAGTGTGCAAAAGTGCATTTTTCACGCTTGTTTTGTGGAGAAAATGTTCGTATCGCAAAGAAGAAAGTACTTTGAGTGCACGAAAATCAATTTTGCATTTAAAATAAGTTTTTGGACGTGTGCAGACCTTCTCTTTCGCGCGTGCAGCGTTTCACTAGCTTACTCCCCTGATGCCCGCCCTCAGTGCTCTCTAAACGCAGATGGCTCACTTGCTCAACACAACCCAGCATTACAATAAATTGCCATAATTCCAGCCAATCAGAGACGAGGCTGCTTAATTCTGATTGGCTGTGTAATGCCTTGTGGAGAGAGAACACACACAAAATAGTTACAGGACAGCACATTCCTAAGGAACTTCCCCCTTCCATTATCTGTGGTTGGAAAATTGACCAACTCCTAATGACGCCTCCCTGTCAGGAGGACACTCTGCTATCCTCTCACGAGACCCATAAAGCAACG